>NW_017729032.1:88396231-88413020 GCF_001723915.1 Gavialis gangeticus
CCTGGCCAGATGACCACGAATGCTCATACAGCCGAGCCAAGGGCTCCACGATGACCCCTGCCAGTTCCCTCAACACCCTTGGGTGCAGGGCATCTGGTCCTACAGATTTAAAAATGTCTAGCCCTTCCAGAAGATCTCTAACTACATCTGCACTGACTGAAGGCCTGACAGAGCTATCCCCAAGATTGTCCCTACCTTTGGTAGGTGGGATATCCTGGTCCCTGTTCAAGAAAACAGAGGGAAACAGTGGGCACATCTACACATGCTATTAATGCACAGCAATAAACTCTAGTGTATAACATACATTAAACCAGTTTATTGTTCCTGGATGCTATATTTGAACATGTGCATGGGGTCGCAGCACATTGAGCTGGATCAGAGTAGTCCTGGCTGGCGGAAGGCCAGCCTGAGGCTGCTCTGACCCTGCTCAATATGTTACAGAGGGGCTGGCTGGTGCACAAATGTGCTCCAGTGCAAGACTAGCCTGCAGGCAGCCTCTCACTGAAGCACCCTTGTGCCTCAGCCAGCTGAATCAGCATCTACACATGGGTTGTGGTGGAGTAGACATCTCTGCTGCATTTACTTATCTTGTATTTACAAGTACTAACCTGAAGCAGAGTGAATTAGTTTTCTGAGGCCTAATAGCACTGCATGTGTATATGTTGAGATGTTTACTGAGGCAGCTCCAGAGTACAGATCTCGCATAGATGTGCCTACTGGGTCCAAAGGTAGGCAGTGCATACGCCACCCAGCCATGACTATTGGTGCTCTTCAGGCCTAGAGGTTTGTCAGTGAGGCAGGTTGGGTTTCACCTACTGCAATGGTTTTGGAATCCCTTGATCTCTGGTGGACATGAAAGCAGCCCAAAGTGTCTAACACAATAAAGGTTCTATTTCATCTGAAAATTTTTCTCAGCGGCCTGCAACCTTTTTAGATTCAAGATGCCTACACTATGACAAGAGGTGATAGTGCCTCTCACTCAGCACTGGTTACGCTTCATCTGAAGTACTGTTTGCAGTTTTGGGCCTTACATTTTAAAACAGATGTGGAGAAGCTAGAGCGGGTCCATAGGCAGGCAACAAAAATGATCAAGGGATTGGAAATCATATGATATGAGGCTGAAGGAGCTATGCATGTTAAGGTTGCAGAAAAGGCACTTAAAGAGTTGACAAGATAGCAGTCTTCAAATATTTGAAGGGTTGCCATAAAGAAGAGGAAAAGCACCTTTTCTCTCTTGCCACAGAGAGGACGATGCAGACCAATGGCTCGAAGTTACAGCAAAGTAAGTTTAGATAGGATAACTGGAAAAACTTCATCGTTGTCAGAACAGTGAGATAGTGGAATAGGCTACCTAGGGAAGTTGTGGACTCTCTATCACTGAAGGTGATTAAGAAGGGATTGGACAAATATTGGTCATGGATGATCAAGGAGTAGCTATGCCTATTGTCTACCATGGGTCCCTAGTACACCAGGACCTTGTAGTTGTGGGCTGAAAAGCCTTGCAGCATGTGAGGTGCTTGCAGCCTGGATAGTATGGCAATGGTTGAGCCGTGGAGGTCACAGTTGTTTCCATGCAGGCCCAGTCCCAGTATTCTGCCCCCTGCCACACCAGAGATGAGTCACCCATCCCAGCTCCTGCTTAGGGGTGGAGGAGTCCATGCTGGAGTGCAGGTGGCAGGGTGCTAGCTCTGGTGAATGAGCTGCAGTGCATGGAAGCTGGGTTGGGGTCTGTGGAGATGTGTTTGAGCACAAGGACATGGGGTTCCCTGGCTGGGTGTGCAGGAGCCAGGGCTGGGCTCTGCCCAAGTGCAACGGTTCTCCTAGGCTCAGTGCCAGATGTGTGTGTACATCATGGGGTGCTTCATGATGGGGTGTGGGGGCATAACCCAGGGTTGCAGGTGCCCAGGTCTTGGGGCTCATGCAAGGGACACAGACACTTCCTTCCCCCCACCCGCCCCGCCTGCCTGTAGCTGACAGATGGCTTTATGGAGGAAGTGGGGCTTGGGACAGGGGCTATGCTGGCTTGGCTCTGGGACAACTTAAGGGCAACACTTGCTGGGTGCTCAGTTGGAGTGGTTAAGCATGCGCTGAGTACTAGAGCACCTCTCTGAGAGGGGAAGGGTTGCATGGGGACCACAACAGAAGCTGGGCTGCTAGAAGACAGCAATTTAACTTGAAGAGATGTGTGGCACCCTCAAAAAGATCTCACAGCAAAACCCCTCCCCCCAGGTCCATGGTTGAGAATCACTCATACTGTAATGCAAATAATAAAATAAGACTATGGAGAGAAGAGCAATTGCCTCTCTATTCCATGAAACGATACCTGTAAAAATTCAGTGGTAAATCACATTGCAAAGCCTGCTGTTTCAGCCTTACTAGATTTCTCCTTTTCATTAAGCACATGCTTTGAATAATTTTCCTTTAGATGCATTGTCTGCAATTTCATAAACTAAATCCTGTTTCATTACTTTCTGCAATAGCTGCTGTCAGCGGCAAACACTCAATAACTTCTAACAAAAATAAATATAATTGTAGGTTCACAGATATACTGAAGTGTAGGCCAGAAGAGGCTATTAGAACACCTAGTCTGACCTCCTTTATATTATGTGCCATTACATTTTACCCAGTCACCCCTATGCTGAGGTCTATAACTTATGTATGGCTAAAATATATATATCTGAAAAAAGGCTGAATTTGAAAATATCAGGAGATGGAAAATCAACCACTTTATCCTCTTAATTATTTACCTATCCTCAATGTTGACGATTTTTGCTTTACTTCCAAGTTGATTTTAGTCAGCCTCAGCTACCAGCTATTGACAGAAAAATAAGAAGAAATTCAGTGAAACTAAAGATATTAGTAACAATAAATATTTTGAAATATATTTTTCTATCCAGTACATTCTTTAGGCATATGTAGAGATACCATCCAGGAAGAACACACACCAACTACAAATGTTTTCTCAGCCTGACGAAGGGCATTTATAGCCAAAAGCTTGCTAAGAAGAATTTTTCCAACTATTTGAGTTAGTCTAATAAAATACATCAGATTTATCCAAAGAATCTTGTCTGACTGAAAATAACGTATTCTCTTTCTTATGGAAAAAAATGTTTGAATCATAAAGCTGGAGTAGCAAAGTAGTGAATTTGGCCAGGAGAGTTGTATCAATTTACTTTAATAAGAACAATAAACTTGCAATGGAAGTTGCTCCTTTTATTACTGAAAAACCAACACTGCTTTGAGGGAGGACGTTGGATTCCTTCTTGCTTCACTTTTCAACAGGCATCCTGGTTTTCTCTGATAAAAAAAATCCCCAATTTTCGGCTTAAAAAAAGCAACCTAAAATCCACATTTTTCTATGATTAAAATGAAATGCCACTAATATATATAGTGGTGTAATATGTATATAGTGGTATTTCATTTTAACGATGGAAAAATGTGGATTTGGGGGTTTTTTTTAAAACAAAAAATTGGTTGTGTTTTTGTTTTTATCAGAGAAAACCAGGATCCCTGCTCATCAAGAGAATTAGTCCACGTGCAGCCTCACTAGTGTACCTTCAGGTTTGGAACATGGCTGAACATGCATGGGTAGGTGAGGCATGCTTGGGCCCATTCTGGATCAAACATGTCATGCCCTGTATAATAATAAACATTTGTAAGTTGCAGCACGTGGATTAATTATCTTGATAAGCAGGGAACCTGATTTTCTCTGATAAAAAAAACACAACTAATTTTTTGTTGCCCTTGAGCAGTTTTAAGAGTGAACTGGCTTTGGAGCAGCACCTACAGGTGGGCAGGTGTAGTTTTATTAGAGCAGGCTCAGGCCTATCTTGGCCTGCATACACTGCCATGGTGGTAGAGATCAGCTCTAATATTCTATGAATTTGCTCAAAAACTCTTTTATGTATATTTGATAGCTTTATGAACAATTAATTAATGCAACTGAGTGTGAAGCCATCCTACTCAGAAGAGGTTCCAGTTGAACTACAGAATTATAGTTGGAACAAAGGAACCAGAAGTACTATCCCAAATTAGATCATTGATCCATCAAATCTGGCAGCTGTCAACTTTTGATGCTTCAGAGATGTGAAAATATAGCCAGCTAATTGTGCAAGGCTATATATAAAGGAGGGGAGGGAGGAGGGAGCAGCAGGGGTACCCTTTCAGACCAGATCTGTTCATTTCCAGAAATACTAGGTTTTAGCTTTCCTTTCTAAATCCCATAACTGCATACATTTTTGTCAGTTGTAATACCATGTAGTCCTTTTGCCAATTAAACTTCAATATTTGATTGTAATGAAGTCTTATGATCATATCAAACTTTCTGACATTCTTAGCACATCACAGAGCACAGTACAAAGGAGAACCGTTTTTATTGTCATCCCATTCAGCAGATAAAGAAACTGAGGCACAGAAACTTGCCCAAGTTTACTCAGTAAATCAGTGTCAGACCCAGCAGTATAACTTAGGTATCCTGAGCCCCTGTCCAGACGTTCAATGTACTATACCACTAGTATGTCTAAGATTGCTTCCGATTTTACCTATTGAATCAAGTAAACTTTTGCTTTTGTATTATAAGAGTAAAATGGCAGAAGTGAATAATTGCTCATATATCTTTCATAAACCTAAAACAATATCAAACAACTTTTAACATTTTTTTTTCTTTTTCATACCAAACAATGTTATTTCTGTAATTTTTCAGTATGTATAAATCCTGAGGTATCTCTACTCATCTCAGTTGCCGTTATCTGAACTTTTTTCCAACCCTAGCTATATTTAAAACTGAGATTAACATAATTGGACATAGTGTTTCAAATAAGGGCATACCATTATGGAAACAGATGAACCCCAGGATCAAAACACAGTCAAACTTTAGTGTATTTAAAACCTAGAATAAAATTATACAGTATAACTTCTTTTCTGTTTACTATAATTGGGTTTAATGTTGACACATTTTGTCTACATTATAACATTATCTTGACTTTTAATAACCATCTAGAGGTACCTCCCCATTTTCTTTCCTGGAAAGCTCACTATAGGCTGACCTTTAGCAATTGTCAAGAGAGAAAATTTTCTGTTTTCTCTACTGAAAGAGTTATGGGATATAAGAAAAAATAAGATACTTAAGATTCAACTGGTATTATTTGAAAACTTAAGTTACTATCTTTCCTTTCTTAATTCTGAACTAAAGAATACTTCCCTAAACATCTACATTAATGTTAGATCTATGGCTTTCCTCCCTCCATAATTTAGATTTATGAATGGTATGGGAATGTTTCAAAGGTTGGACTAAACTAACACTGCTAGTGTCTGGATGAGACATCAGAGTGACTGAAAGGAACAAAGGACAGCCAGGAACTGTGAGAGGTCTGTTCACTATAGACTGAATATACTATTCAAAAGCAGTACTGTTATTCACATGCTTTTTCAAATGGTTGCTATTGTATAGTAGAAAGAATAAAGGATATTTGCCAGTATCACAGCTTAATAACTTTTGAGGGACATTTTCTTAACATTTCACACAGGAGGATGTCATGTTACACAGAACAGAACTGGAAAAGTAAAATCCTAGAACTCTTGTTTAGACTTCAAAAGCAACCATCCAAGAACAAAGACTTAAAAAAGAAAAAGATAATAATGTACCCTTATTGATATGATCCAGACTTATTTCTGTTTCTGAAGGTTCAGCATTTGACTGGAAAGTGATGTTTGTTTGAAAACATATTTTTCCATCATTACTAGTACTAGCATTTGCTGATCAAATTTTGGTATGTTCAGTTTAATAGGCTCTTGCAGTAATGATTATGTTTCAGCTTTTATTGCATTCTTAAAGTTGTTCAGTTCTTAAACTGCTGAGTATGTTGTTTCTTCAATTTTTGCCAATTAGCTGCTTCTGTTTCTTAACATTGCTTACAAGTATGTAGCTATAATTACTTCCAGCTAGGCACTTATTTAAACTCAGTTGTTAAATGCTAAGGTTTGCCCTGTTAATTATGCCTGCTGGTTTAGGTCAGTTTCCAAATAGGTGGTCAACGGCCAAAAATAATGCTGCACTAGGGAACCTTGAAGGGTGTATAAATGACGGGTAATTCCTGGGACAGTGCAAGCCTTGCATGAAAATTTCTGGCAAGGTCCAATGGTATTAGAGTGGATTTTTCAATTATCATTAAACTAAGTCTTTGGTGGAAGAAAACTTTCCAAAGTTTCAAATTTAAATAAAAAATAATGGACTTCTCAATCAGTAGAATAAACAGGACTTCCAATAAACAGGTTTTATTGTTAGGCCTAAACCAAGGTTTGCTTTTTTACTTATTTATTGTAAGAAAGATGGCCCACTGGTCCTTGGTCTGATTTACATACATATACAAATGTCTTTTGGCTCTAATACTTAAACCAAAACTGACTACATAGTTTTGAATGGGCTAGCAAACATTTGCCTCTATATTTTAAGTCTAGTATATCCCGCATTGTTAGTAACTGAACTTTTTTACTATCTTATAATTATTTAGTGGGCCAGATTCAACATGTTTCCTTATGGGAGCAGATAGAAGTGACCATTTTTGCGTGATCTGGCCACAAGGGCATGGCTGCAGATCACTTCAAAAATGGCTGATTGGGTGAAAATCTGAACCCTAATTGCATGAGGGCTCAGATGTTTTAGAACATAATGTTTCCTATAACTTGTGTCTACACTGCCTCCCAGACTCTGAGCTGTTTTCAGAATAGGAGTGGGGAAGAGAGTGGAGAGAGTTTGGTCTGGGGTTTTTTAGCCCCCCCTGGGGGCTAGTGGGGGTATATTGGACTCCCCCCAGGTGGGGGGGGCTCCAATTCATCCACTCCACCCTCCAGTGCCAGCTGAAGAACCCCTGGAATGAACTCCCTTTGCTCTATTTCCTCCCTACCATTCTGAAAAAAGTGCAGGCTTACAGGGAGGAGGGTCGTTGCAGATTCCCAGCCAGCAGCTAGATTCACTCCTCCCTGGAACCAACAGTGAACTTCTGTTTAGTCTAGGAGATCATTGCAACTCAGAACACTTCCTGCATGGCATTCTCAGTTACAGCAGGGAGTGTCACTTCTGTCAGCACCCTATATGCTTAATTGGGGCTTAAACAGAATTCAGGTGCCTTGGTTCTAAAAAGTGCCTCAAAATGGCCCTGCACACAATGTATGAAGTATCTCCTGTATGGATTCTTTGTATGCTCAGAAGAGATTCAAATAGGGTACTTAAATGTATCACAATACATAGGCTGCATACAGACATGGATTTATATCAGAAGAATTATTTGGTTTTTTTCTGGTAGAAAAATAGCATGGAAGCTGGACTGTACAGAATTTCCTCTAGCCCCATGGCTGGAGACCTTCATGGGCAAGCTTTCCAGCTAGGAGAAACTATAGGGCGGCTCCCTGGGCCACCCCCACCCTTATGGGAGCCCATTAATTGACAGTTTTCCCTCTCCCCTGCCTGGACAACGGGCAAGTCAAGTGGCAGTTGGCAGCCACTGAAAAGCAGCAGCTTTTCTCCTCCTATGATCAGAACCTTCCTGGTTTTCTGCAAGAGAATAGCTCTGCTTCTTTCACTTCCCTGAGAAGACACAGAGGTATGGAGGGGAACCAGGAGAACCCAGCTGCTGTAGCAAGGCTTTGGGCACTTTGTGGCAGGGGAATGGCATCCTGCCTTGCCTTGCACTGCTCTGAGCAGGGGCATTTTGCTGTAGCATAGCAGCCTGCCTTGATCTGCCCTGCTCCAGGTAAGCTGGGCAGCATGGGCAGACAAGGGAAGCCAGAGGGGACAGAAGCATTCCTGATTCCCAGGCCATCGGCTTCACCTTGCTCCCCTACTGCTCAGCTGAGCAGAGGGGGTGATGATTTAAAAGCTCGAGAGGTCAGGAGCTATGATAGAGGCTTTGTCCAACCTGGATCCCTGTCTCTGCTTGCTGTCTAGTTGAGTAGCAGTGTAAAAACCAGCAGTCAGGATCAAGGCTTGGTGAAAGCTTCCCTGACCCAACTCCAAGCTTCCTCTGCCTGCCCTGCCACAACTGAATGGCAGAGCAGTGATTTCAATACTAACAGTGGGAAGCGAGGTCCTGAGCCCCATGCCCAACCTCTGGCTATTAAAATGTCTGCCTTGCTGCTCATCTGGGTGGCAGGGTAGCAACAGGGGAGATGGCAGAAACTTTCTTTGGTCCCATCTGCCACCTTTTAAAATCTCCACCCCTCCATTCAGCTGGGAAGAAATGGAAGAAAGACAAAATCAGCAGGAGTTGGCAAAGCTCTCTGACATTTTCTAAAATCAGGGACTGCTCGGTTTGGGGATGAGGCAGCAAACGTTAGCTGCTGCTCCTCTCACCTCAACCTATGGGACTGGGGGGAGAGGGTGCTACCAATGGCTTTTCAAGACCAGGGTGACTAAAAGAAGAGCAATCATGAGAGTCTCTCTCTCTGTAGCCCAATGATTATACTTCATAGCCATTGTCAGGGAAAGGTGGTCCCTCATTCCAAATTTTGTGACCACGTGTTTCTATTATATAACTAATGCCCAACACAGAACACACAAACAGTGCCGGGTGTAGCTATAGTCAAGCTCTTCTCTTTTTGCTCCCAGTTCTGTGTATACATTCAACATTAGACATCCACTGGTTAAAAAACAGACATGACATGTCCAAAAAACCTCTTTTCTTGTATTATTATTTGTATTATATATAAAGCTATCTCAACTGTTATTTAATACTTATTAACATACATGTTCTTCCTTTTTACTAAAATATCTCTTGCATGTGTTGTAATGAAAATATTTGTTTTTGTTTAAAAAAATATGTTTCATTTAGCTTTATAAAATAAAAAGAGTGGTGAGCAAGAATAGATAGTTACATATACAGAAGAATTTAAGAATGCTTCATACACAGAATAGCACTCATTTAAATAAAGAATGCAGACACCTTTCCCAATTTTACCATGGGTAGGGAGGGATTTGTCATTTGGCAAGTAAGAGACATGGGTTGATGGGAGGTGATATTCTGGGTATGCATGAAGTTTTCTTCAACAAGTTTGGCTTTCTGATGTGCCATTCTAGAACGTGACCAAAGTCCACCAAGTTGAGCTGTAAACCCTCTTGATGAAAAGGGCCACTAGGCACATCGCTGATCATTTGGGACAACAAAAAGACAAAATAGGATGGTCAGAGGTTCAAAAGGAGGGCACTAAGGCAGGGGTAAAGTCAGTCAGGATATCTGTGTTTTTTGTTGAATAGGAAAGGAATTTACCTGTCAGGTATGATGCTCTATAGGGGGTAAGGGCAAGATTTGGATCAACTTGGGAGTCCTGTCTATGGATTGCTTAATGGATGTGTTTCATTTTTTTCTGAGTAACAACTGGCCCTCCACCTTCTAGATTTATGTAGTTATACCTCCCTCCCTCCATGATTGTTTTTCTAGTTTATTTTTATAAATTTAAAATAAATTTCAATCTTTTGTGTTAATGCTTGACACCATTAACCAACTTTCCTCTAAATTGTTGTATTATGCATTAGAATGTGGTATGTATGCAATTGTAATTTGATACCAACTGGATCTTGAAACCCTTAAACTTACTGTTTCTGTGAGTGGAGTGACTGAGTGGAGAATGTGGACATTTTACAGCTACACTGGAAATAAATCTTTGCAAACAGGATTCTTGAAAGGGAGTGGAAGACTGTCTTTTGGGTTAAAAAATTATTCATTCAATTGATTATATTAACACCAGGGCAAAGAAATGGTTTTCAATTTGATTCAGGCCCAAATATTTTGAGCGGGGTTTCAAGACTAGATGTAAGAACTTGATCCAAATTTCACAGCTGGTCATTATCTATATAATAAGATTAACTAACCGCTAAATCCCCTATACTTTGGAGGATTCAAAATCTGGATGTAAATTTTGCAACTCCAACTTTTTTTTTATTTTCATATAATCAATTTGGATCCCAGTACAGAGCCAGGAGATTCCCATAAAAGCTGGTTATTTGTTCTTCCCTTTCTAAAAACAATGCCCTCCATTGCTCTTTATGAAAAATTATGGGAACTTGAATTAATCACAGTATATCATGAACCACCTGCACCACTGCTGATTTTAGATTGCTTAATTAACTGACTGGAGCTGTGCATGATTTCAAGACTAATGTGAATCAGTGGGAAAAAAAGCAACATTCCACTACTATCAGTTCTAAGATTGGGAGGATGGAAAGGCCCATCTTTTAAAAATTAAATTAATAAAATAAATAAGCTTTAAGTGTGAAAAGTATGCATCTAGATATTAGGCACTTTTTCAAGGTCAACAGAATATCTTTCACTTTTTTAGTCTTATGCTGTATCTTCCATTAACAAATGGAGCTTGAATGTTATGTAGTGCTATGGCTCCTACAGGGTCATAAACCTGTAATAAGCAGGGTTAAATACCTGCCTGATAATTCCTTAACATTCATCTGAAGAGTTATTTACATTAATATAAAGTAGGTGTGAAATGTGACCAAATCAGAACATTTCACTTAGTCATAGTTTTACACCCAATTTGCAAAGTGACATAAAAGTGAGTATTAGACCCCTAATGAAGTAGACAGTATCCTTGCCTGTTAATATCTAGTTGCTGAATTGTCAGAGATTGGGACTACTATTTTAAATATCTGTTGCTTCCCTCTGGCACTGTTTGTATTTTAGGTTCCCACCAGCAACAATACTTGAAGCTGATATGAAGGAGACCTTGTGGCATTTACAGTAGCATGACCTACATTTTAAAGACTAATTGCTTGGTGCTACATATCTCCATTCTTCTATCCTTCATTTGTTTTACAATATATTCTCAGCCCTAGTAATGTTCCCAAGTGCTAAGTAGTTTCCATATTTTTGCTTTAATGAAAGCAAATAAAAATCATTGAGATGGGGGCAGTCAAAGGAAATGAAAGAAAACAAGGAGGAGGATTTAATTTAATTTATGCTGGAATGAATCCACACTTACTCTTTTGCTAGTATATTATATTATTTTGGTATCCAGCACTACATGCTTCTTAGGGTAAGTTTTGTATACAGCTATGTCAGACAGGCAACCTCAGATAATGTTTTTTTAATCTATGCAATGGGCCTAGTAGACCAGCTAAATTTAATGAGATGTGTAGTTTAGTCGCCTATCATAAGAACTGTGTAGTTCATAGTACCATTATATGCTTCCTGTTTCGAGAATGTCAAAAATAGAAAAATTATTTGTATGTGCTCTATTCCGATGTTAGATGCTTCTCCTCTGACAAACACATATGAGTGAGATAATGTCATTAGATTGTATGTTGTAAACATGTTTGCTATGAAAAACATTGTATGAAGATATATATCAAGCTTGCTGTGTTTCAGCCTACAGCAGTATAATGTACTAGAAGCATTTTGATGTTGATTGGTAATATTTTTTGTGTATTCCTAATCAATAAATTAATTGGGTTGGGTTGGATTTGTCTTCTGAACTTTTATTCATAAATTTACTGAGTCAACAGCATTGACTTTAATAGACTGTCTAGATTTAGAGGTGTATAACTGAGAATGGAATCAATTCCATCAACAGCCTTTGCCATTTTCTCTTTCAACCTCTTTCCCTTCTTTTTAGAGTATCTTGTTGTGAGGTCCTCTCTTACTCCTCTCTCCTATGTCCAATATTCTATTTCTTGCATCATACAAGCCCTAACTCTAGTCCAAGTAAATAGGATGCTATTACTTTTGGATCCATCAATACCACCCCAAGCACTGAGGCCCTCATTCTCCGGACAACAGAGACTCAGGGTCACAAGTGCCTGGAGTCATGTTAATGGCTCAAAGACAATCATTCTAATCTAGTCTATTCATTTACACTTTCCGAAGTGGTATTGTATATTGTCTAAAATGCCACCATACTGATTTGTACAGGTCTGATTCCAACCAGTGAATGGTCTGGGGGAACCTGTCCCAAAGGCATTATTCTGCAATGCTTCAGAAGCAAACTTTGATGCTTCTTCTTAACTATCAACAAGACTTAGAACAAAATATTTTAATTGGATAGTTACTAGGTGGTGGTCTTCTAAGTTATGTAACTAGCCATAGTAGCAGCTCAGAAGCAAGTAACCAGTCACTTACACATTGTGTAAGTGAGGTGTGGTGGCTTTGGCACCTTTTACCAAAGGCCAGCCATATGTGGCCAGAGAAATCTAACATGGGGCATTTAAATTAAAGAGGAAGAGTCTTTAGAGACTTGTAGCAAAAGGTTAAAGGAGGGGAGTTTTTTTAGGGCCTTGAATTAAGGACAATGGTAGATGTATTTACAGGTTGCATGGGTCCCTGCTATTATTTCATGATCACGAAACATAAACAGTGCAATTCCCCTTTGTACATCTAAGTGCTAGGTTTTTAGCTATATACCTGGCTATTCATTCATCTGCATGAAAATTTAAAGTTAAGACTGATTCCCAGAAGTAGGAAGAATCAGGTCTTAGGTCCCTCTCATCCAGAAGTTTGAACCTATATGCCTTAGGTTAGGCAACACATAGTCCTGCCACCAGCACTCATTTTGAAGCTGAATCACGTGCATTTATTAGACATTGGATAACGAACAGTGAAGAAGGCCCCATGCTAGAATCGAATGTCTGCTCCCTTCCATGACAGCAGACACCTCACTGAGCCACACACCCTTTCCTTTTTTCTTCTGGCCTTGCACATCTGAAATGAGCTATTACAATTGCAGATGTGCAAGCAGTAGTTGATTGTACACTCTTTGTATGGTGTGTCAGAAAGAAGGATCTAGCCTTTATCTTAAAAGATAAATTTTATATCCAGTGTTGGGTGACTGTTGGAGGCATCCTGAATATGGAAGCTGAATGTGGCCCTACACATGTACCTCTTTCAGCTGCTGTACAGTCGTATGTGTATCTTTTTATAGTTAGTATTACATGCCAAGGACCCATTTCTGCCGTCTCTTTCACCAGTGCAACTCCTACTGACTTCAGTGTGGGACACAACTACACCATGAGTGCAGAATTAAATCTTAAGCGTTTACGTCTTGATTATTTTAATTCTTGAATTTATACTCCTAAACATGTTTCCTATCTGGTTTCAACAACAGACAATACAAGCCAGCACAAGAGGAGGAGTAAATAGCACCTTTCTGTGCATTTTCAAGTAGAAATGGCTTTTGCCTCCTACAAATAAATAAACTTCCAGGAATTGAAAGAAGATTGTTTCTTTCTCTGCATTTGTCCCTGACTCATTTGCTGAAAGTAGGATACTGTATGGTGTAAAGATTAGAGGGAAAATTCTCTGGTACATTCTTCAACATTATTAAAATAAAAATAGCAAGACAAAGCGGCCATAAACAAAATTTAACCACATAATTAAACTGATTTAATGATTCCTGTGTTGTTGAAGCAAAGATATATGGAGCAAAATATCTCGAATATATTAGACCTGACCTATGATGTCACCCTTTGTCTATATGTACAGTACCATTTGTTTAAGGTTCTAGTTCCCTGATTATGCAATCCTATTTTACCTGCAATCTGCTAAGATAAATAAATGCCAACTTGATTTTGCATAACCAAACAAGTCACTGGTTCTTCTTATGTTAAGGCATCTCAGTCCCTAGATTTCTGCTGGGACTTTTCTCTCTCTCTCCCCACCAACTCACAGGGGGGCAGCTTTGATAATGCCCACCAAATCTTCCACTTCTTGACCTAGGCACATGTCACATCTGAATTTGGACATGTCATTGTGTAACAAAACAGAGCAGTTTGTATTGCGTTGGACCATAAAGGAAGTGAGGTGGAAAATGGACAGCTGGTTCTACATATGTAACATCATCAGAGGCATGGGGAAGGGGTTTCAATCTCCACTGACATGGCATTTTCTGTCACTGGCAAGTGTTTCATGCTCAGGCCCTGGGAGGGCTAGATCATTTTTCACTTTCACTTTCACCATTTCTTTTTAGTATTTGTGTAATAAATTTTTTAAAAAATCACAAATAAAAGTCTCTAACTACATATATATATAAAATTAGTTATGTCTGTTGAGAAAGGGTCCTTAGAAGAAGTGATAGCTAGTGATTTGGTGTTCTATTCTTTGCCTTACCCTCCCCCAACCCTCCCTTTCTGCAGGTTCTTTATCTTCAACACCACATAAGTAAGTCTGCTAATCTAATTAGAGTGCAAACATTTTTCTATCGGGTTTCATATTGTAAATGATATGAAAGAAAGAAAGAAATACTTGTTAAAAAGATTCTGTAAAATAAACAAAACAGAACAAAACAAAAAATAGCAAGGACATTGTTGATGGTAACCTAATTAATAAACTTTTACCAGCCACCTGTTTTCGATCACATTCCTGATCAGGTACTAAAACGAGCCTAAATTATGATCTGTACCAATTGTTTTCTATGGGTGCAATTCCACTTCATCACATTTACATTGCATTGCAGGGAGGGATGGGAAACTCAAGTCCATGGCATCCTCAACGAGACTATAAGCACATCACTCACCCAGCTTCCTTCCATTCAGTTTTGTCTTCTGGGTTTTCCAGCCAGTTTGTTTTCATGGAACAAATTATCCTACAGAAACAAAATAATAAATTATTAAGTGTGTACACAACAAACAGATAGACAGACAAGCAAACTGAATCCTGTGGTCTTTCTTCAGACCCTGAAGGCACATCCAGACAAGCGTGGACTTGCGGTATGTGGCTTTGCAGACCCATCTGCAACACCACACACTGCATGCAGCTGTTCTCTACACTGCTACTTTGCAGCACGGGGGGAGGGTGGTTTGACCTTAAGAGATCCCAGGGTCAAAAAAAACCCAACATGCCAAAAAAAGCAGTATGGCACACATTGGCGGCACTGCACACCACCCCAAACCGGAGCCACACTCTGGCTGCTGACTAGGCTTCTTGCCATGGATGGAGCCCCAGGAGGCTCCCAGGTAAGGCTGCTGGGACCAGTATGGTTGCTGGCTTCACCCTTCTCCACTCCACCTGGGAGGCATACATGCTCCCCACAGACAAGTAGCTGTGGCACAAGGTGTGCTGCTGCTACTTGTCCCTGGGAAAAAAAAATGTCCATGCTTATCTGGACACTCTCAGAGAGGGCAACCCAGGATCCGTGCAACTCCTTCAATACAACAACCTTCCTTCTCTCCCTTCACACTCTGCTCATGAAGCTTCTAACCCTCGTTGCATCTCCATCCTCATCCTGCAGCTTTCTCCCATCCTTCCAGCCAGGCATCCTATGAACTGCTTCCTTCCTACAGCTAGGGTTTCAGTCCTCTGAAGGCTGCACCTCCTAACAAAGATTCCTATATGTGGCAAGTTTTGCTGCTATGCATACTGACACACAGAGTAAAACATATCTGAAGGAGTAACACAGCAATTCTTATGAGTGAAAAGTGGCAGAAAGTGGTTGCTTGAAGTTTAAGCCACATTAAAAATAAGTAATATATTCTGTTTCACAAAAGCTGTTTATTTCCCCCCTTTTGAAGCTTGTCAGTTAGAAAAAGAAGTAAAAACAGCATTTTAATTGGAGGGTTGCAGAGGTATAGAGCAGATCAGAAATTCTACCCAAGAAGGGTGTAAAGTACCTAAAAATTATTCTACTTTCTTTGAAGGGCTATCTTAAATAATTTGAGAACAGAGATGACATTTAAAAGCAGAGGAGAAGGTGGGCAGGAAGATCAGAGCAGAAAAAGATGTATTTCTTGTGCTGCAGTATAACACCATCATTTTTCTTAATTATTCTTGACATTTCACCTATTATTCCGTGAGCTCCCTTGGAGCATAGAGGGGAAAAATGCCAGTTGCTTTTCAGAACTAAATGTGAATAGGCATTCACTGTCAGATTTTATGGCCTTAACTTGCCCTTTGCAAGCTGACAGCACCACCTATCCCATGAAATTAGCTATTACAATTGCAGATGTGCAAGCATTAGTTGATTGTACAAACTGTGCATGGTGTGTCAGAAGGAAGGATCTGGCCTTTATCTTAAAAGAGAAATTTTATATCCAGTGTTGGGTGACTGTTGGAGGCATCCTGAATATGGGAGCTGAATAATCTCAGTTTTAACCCCATAAACCCTGAGAAAGAACTGTCATTTGAGCTTTATATCCAAAATTAAATATTGTTGTTGCCTTGTTCTTTTAATTTAAAGCAATTCTTTAAAGGATAAATCAAATTTGTAACAGAGCATCTTACCTTTATATGTAACTTTTAAAACGGAATGATAAAAGGATAAATTAATCTCTATAGGCACTCTGGGGTATTTATATATAAAAAATATCCTGCATTAAGAGATCATCCAGCTGAGCCAGTGAGAAGTGAAAATGGCTGGCTATGTCGGCACCTACAGTTCTCATAGAAATGTAGAGAACAAGAACCAAATGAACAAAAATAACAACAGTAAAAGTATTTCAAATATTATCTTTTTAATAAGGGCATGTTCACTCCACTGCTTTTTAAATTTCTATACTTCAGTGAGTCATGGATTATATTCCAGAAGTATATTGCTAGTCAACAAATTTACACTAAAAGGATAATCACTTTTCCCAGATTGTATATATTTATATTATTCCTGTCTAATAAGGAATAAATAATTAAAAACATCCAGGAACCAACACACAAAAGCTACAGTAGATGACCCAGGTATAGCACAAGTCAGATCTCATCCATATGAGAAGCAGGACATTGACTGCCGTGGTTCCCCTGCTTTACCTATGGCAGGTTAGGATGTTGGTTCTATGTTGTGTCATGTTTGGTGGCGGTCTTAGAGTTTA
>NW_017729032.1:88413031-88415290 GCF_001723915.1 Gavialis gangeticus
TCTATGTTGTGTCATGTTTGGTGGCGGTCTTAGAGTTTACATTATGTAGAGTCTGTAGAGTTTATATTATGGTTTGTAGAGGATGGTTTCAGTAGAGACTGAGGTTCGACTATATGACTTCTGGAGGTCCCTTCCAGCCCTACTTCTCTAAAAAAAAGGCACAGCTAATGTATTTTTACATATATTGGCAGATAGAGCTATATCTTCTTTTCCATCACCATGTGGTGCAGAGAGTCCAACCTTATGCAGTCAGAGAGTGCTTATTTCCAAACCTCAAAAAGCTCTGGATCTATGTTCTGGTAGGCAGCTCTTCCTGAATTATTCTTTTCTCCCTTAAGAAATGGAGGGTGATGAGATACGTCAGGGATGTCAAACATGTGGCCTGCGGGCCAGATCCAATTCATTTAGCCCACCAGTAGTCCAGTGGACTATCAGAAATTGTGGGGAATAGGCTACTGCAGAACTTGGGGTCCCTGGACCCCAATGAACAAGACTATCATTGGCAGCCCCCCAGCTTTGCACTGCTGCTTGAAAGCAGCCCAACATTGCTACACACCTCTAGACTTGTGCTGTTGCCTGAATATAGTCCTGTCCCTGCTCTGTGCTGCCACTGAGCCCAAGCCCAACAGCATATGCTGCCCCATGCTTCTGCATACTTCTGGCTCCATGCAGCTACCTAGCCAGAGCCCCTTGCCGCTCCACGTCCCCTTCTACACCTGCTGTCCAGCCAGAGCCCCACACTGCCAGCTCCATGCTGATTCCTGCCCACAGCCTTATGCTACTGCCTGAATATGGCCACCTAGTGTGCTTGCCCCTAGACCCACACTGCTGCCCAGCCCTGGACCCACATTGCTGCCTGAACATGACCCCATGGCAATCATAGCTGGCTCCATCAATCTGGGCTGAGAAGAAAGCCTGCCATCCAGATCCAGGCCTAGGCCATGGGTGAGCTTGACATCCCCAAGATAACTCCATAAATACCTATTTAGATCAACTCATCTATTATAAAACCCATGGAAGAAGGTCTTGGAAAGAGACCCTCAGAGATGGCAGAATCTCCACAGTGATTTTGATGACCCTGTTTCTGCCTCTGCCCCTTCCTATGGGTCCCTCCCGCCAGTACTGTGCCAAGGCTCTCCTGATCTCAGCAATCAGAGTGCACAGTGAGTTGGGGGGGGGGAGGGGAAGAAGAGGGGCCAAGGGCTAAGGGAAAAGATAATACAGACTTGAGTTGTGTAATCTTTTCTATAGAAATTTCCATAATCAGAAAGGGACTGTGTATCTGGGACTTCAATAGGGACAACCAAAAACAAAAACAACAACAAAAGAATAAATTTGGCCACCCACTAGACAGCCCCTTCTCCTTCTTCATCCCAAAGTCTGCAGGGAGCCAACATGTTCCAGACTATGAACCAGGGAGAACACAGCCCTATAAGTGGATGAACGCTCCTTTTGCTCAGCAGGAAAATAGAAGTCATGAAGAGAGACTCACTGTGTAGCAGTTAGTTTTCAGCCACCCATCTGCAAATTGCCCTTGTAGGAGAAATAAGGTCTTTATTGTTCCATTTTCCATCTCCTCCAGGAATTAATATTTATGAAACCTGCTGTAGTTAACATATGAAATATTGCTTTGAACTTGGTGGGATAAATCTTATTTCACCTTCACATGCTAAAGTGGCATTTAGGTAACTGTGAAGCTGCAATTTTTAGCACTTAGAATCTGGACTATTTTCCCTATGTTTCCTTTCTGAGCAGGATCAGTAGGCTGCACTATAACTCTGTAAGGGGAACAGACTTGCTCAGTCACTGTGTAAGTCCTAAAACTTTGTTACTGAAAAATTATGGCTAGCAGGTGTCTAAAGGAGGAAAAGCCTTGTTTAAACTAATCATGGGATCATAGGAAAGTGAAGCTGGAAAGAACCTCAAAATCCAGCCCACTGCTCAATGCAGGATCACTCCTGACTAAACCATCGCAGCCAAATAGCTGTCTAACCTGCTTTTGAAAATTTCCACGGATAACTAATCGACAACTTCTCTAAGTAGCCTATTCCAAAGTTTGCCCACCCTCATAGTCAGAATGGTCTTTCTCATCTCCAGCCAAAATTTCTTCTGGTATAGCTTGAGGTAACTACTCTTAGTCCGGTACCCAAGGTCTCACTAGTGTTGAATAAAGTGGAAGAATCACTTCCCTTAATTTGCAAGTGACATTCCTGTTATTTAGGGGTGTGTGAAATGGGCCCTATTCAATTCAGATTCAGC
>NW_017729032.1:88415387-88428118 GCF_001723915.1 Gavialis gangeticus
AATCAGCGATTCAGCCATAGACACAGCTTTAAATATTTTATCTACATACCTTGAGGTATTGGTCACAGCTCGTGAATGCTGCAGTGCTGGGGCAGATGGAGCATCCCACGGGAGTGTGGAGAGGCCCCCCGTGTGCTCGGTGATAAACCCAGAGGTGGACTGGAAGTACTTCCAGTCCACCTCTGGGTCCACCAGGGAGTGTGGTGGGGGCCCCCCATGCTCCCTGGCTTGGCAATCAGCCATGAGGGGACCCTGGGTGCCCCCCTAGATCCAGGAGGCACCAGTCGCTGAGCCAGGGAGGATACAGGGGAGCCCCCCTGCGCACTCTCCGGCAGATCTGGAAGTGGATCAGAAATGCTTTCCTGGCACTTTAAATGGCACTTTCCTGTAGGTGAGCACTATGGCTCTTTTCTCCAGGACTGGGAGAAATTTCTTCAACAATTCTTCACAATGTTTGGTGACCCCCACTGGGCCTGAACAGCAGAAACTGCATTAAAGAACCTTTTGTAAGGGGCAGAATACTGCTGCTGCCTATACAACACTTTTTCACTTCGACCCAGCAAACGCCCACTGAAATGAGGTGGTTCACCTTTAACAATTCTGGTGGGTCCTGATGTAAAAGTCAAACTTGCATGGATGGAACTGTTCTCATCATTTGATGCCTCGGTGGACCTGGCAGTCTGAGTTGACCGTTATCTCCATAAGCATAAGGGGGAAGAAAGGTACTTGTTACCCCTCTGGTTCCTTTTCCTACTGCTACTACTGTCAGACAGCCAAAGATCAATATGGGAGGTTCATCGCCTTATCCTGGAAGCACTGCGACCAATATTACCCAGATCTCCATGGTGAGGGCCCCAGGATACAGTTGTACTCGCTGGCCCAAAAGCAGAGACAAAGGAAATAAATCACCCCAGGCCTGGGGGGGGCAGGACAGGGGGGAAGGAGTGTGTGTGGGGCGGGGTGGGAAGCTCGAGGTCCTCTCACCTCCCAAAAATGAAAACCCACAGCAAACCTGATCCTTAGAACTTTCAGCTGCAGCTGTACATTCACTTCCATGTCCCAAGTCAAATCCTCCCACTTCCCGCTAAGCCACTACCAGACTCTGGGGTGGTGTATGATTTCATTGATAAGACCATATCCCAAACCTTATGCATTCTATTACAGCAGTGGTGCAAGACAGAGACCATTGATAATAAGTCTGGCACTACGGAGTGAAAAACTGTCACCTTGGAGGTGAACAGCCACAGGCTCCATGAGGGGCTATACTTTGGCACAATCATTACCTGCATTAATCCTTGATTCTGGAATTCCCTTGGATCTCTTGCCATGTCCCCCTGGTCAG
Source organism: Gavialis gangeticus (assembly GCF_001723915.1). Taxonomy (NCBI): domain Eukaryota; kingdom Metazoa; phylum Chordata; order Crocodylia; family Gavialidae; genus Gavialis; species Gavialis gangeticus. The sequence goes on from NW_017729032.1 coordinate 88,416,730, forward strand.
GTGGAAAACCTGGGAAGTTCACTTTGATTCCAATTACTGCTAGAAATATTGCTAAGAAATCTGGCACAGTTGTCTACCCTACAATTCAGACAGAGATTCCAACAATTCCTTCTCCCCAGGGGACTCCACCTCTTGAGGCCTACTCTGGAAATAATAGGATTACTCTGAATATTTGATGACAAGAACATGGAAGTCATCCCCACTACACCAGGATTATGATCTCAGTGAGGCAAATATATGCCATGTCCGACCCAGAACTTACTGACTTCTGGAAATATCTGCAGAAGAACTTGGCCTAGGGATTCTTCTGTCTTACTCATAAAAAAAAAAGGATAGGAGCCTCTGCCTTTGTTTAGATTATTAGACCCTAAACTAGGTCACCATCTTCAATCAGCACCCCTTACCTCCCATTCCAGACCTGCTTGACTGGCTAAAAACTACCCCCATATTCACTAGGTTCAACCTGTGAAGAGCATATTATCTCATACAAATCAGGGCTGGCAATGAATTAAAAATTGTCTTTTATACTCAGTACAGGCACTTTGAGTATTTAGGTATGACCTTCAGGCTCACCAACACCACAGCCATACTCCTTCACTTCATTAATGACAGGCTGCAGGACTTCTTGAACTATTATTGTCTACCTAGATGACATTCTGATCTTTTCAGAAGTCCCTGATCAGCACCTGTTGCATGTCCAGGCAGTGCAGGAGAGGATGCACCAATATGGTCTTTTTGCGCAACTGGAGAAATGCACCTTCAACCAAACTTTCACTGAATAGGTTGGTTTTCTTTTTGCTCCAAGGGCTTAAAGATGGACCCCCAAATAGTCAGGCTGTCCAAGAGTGGAAGGCACACTAGACTATCAAGGAACTCCGAAGATTTCTGGGGTTTGTCAACATTTACTGGGAGTTTACCACCAGATTTCCCCAGGTGGTAGGTGTTGAAGTAAAGTTTTGATTGAATGCTGCCAATGCAGAGAGAATTAAAACTGACATGCACAAGACAGGCTCATGGAATTTTCCATTGGACTCACCCAGCATGTGTCCCCTGGGCGACCCCAAGAGCTGTCAGTCAGGCTGACCTACTTTTCAGCCCTGCGCCTGCGTGGTAACAGCGGAGAGTTCAGGCTCACACATGCTCAGTCAGCTAAGAGCATGATGTCATTCGGCTAGAAAGTTCTTTGAGGGACACATTCTAATTGGCCACCAAATTGTTATATAAGGTTAAGGAGCCCCTCCCTTGTTTACTGAGGACAGAGGCTACTTCTTAGGGACTGTCCCTCAGTTATGTCTCCTCCAGCGTGGGCTCTCGTTGCTTTTCGTACCTCGGTCTTGCTGTATTGATTCTCTGGTTACTGGACTGTTCTGGCTTGGACTCTGACTTCGCTTTCGCATCACCCTCAACACACTGACTATGACTTACCTGGCTTTCGACCTCGGCAATCACCTCAACTATCCGATCGTCCTTCGGGACTGGCGTCACGACTCATCGAGTTACAGTTCGTCCTATCTGTTGTGTTTATCCTTTCATAAGCTGTCGACCAGCTCTGGGACTAGCCAGCAGGCAGCCACCCCTAGCTCCAGCTAGATAGCAAGGGCTTGCTGGTGAACCCCGTGAGCCGACAGACCCCTCTGTTTTTTCATTGTTACTGTAACTGAAGATCATTGCCTACGCCTCAAAAGCGTAAGTCGAATAAACCCACCTTGTTTAAGAAACCACACGCTTCCATGCCGCTCAGTACTCCAAAGCCAAAATTCCCACCTGTTTTCGTGTTCAGTTGCCACCCCGGCCCATTGTGACACTGGGGCTTTGTTCATCCCCCCGGGACAGTAGGCACTCTCACCACAATGCTATGTAAAAATGTCAAGTTTTACTCATCCATGGAAGCCCAATGAGCCTTCACATACCTGAAGCAGGCCTTCACCTCTGCTTTGGGTTAACCCTGGTCCAGATCCAGTCTCTTCCTTTCTGATGAAAATAGATCACAGCAATAGGTGTGGTGATTTGACTACAGCTGGGCCTGGAAATAATTTTATCCAGTAACTACTAAATACAATGTACAGTGGGTCATCTAAAAAAAAATGACAAGAGAGCAATCTAAATACATAGCATATGACTTGCTAGTTAGAGCACTTTTCTGTGAAGAAAGACATCCAGGTTAAATTCCCTGTGATTGATGAGGGGAGTAGACCTAGAACTTGGGTTTTCTACTCTGGGAGCAAGTGTTCTAATGGCTAGGTTATTCAAGTGAGAGGACCTTGTCCCCTTCCATTTTGCTATCAACAGTTTTGTATCCAGGACAAACCTATTCTTCTATAGGTGGTAGTAGAATCTGAATTGTGCATAAGTGACAAAAGATGCCTCTATACAGCTACATAATGTGGCTTAGGTATGTGAAGGTAAAATAGAACGAGATTTTTTTCCAGTTGTCTTGCTATTTTTATTTTAATAATGTTGAAGAAATTAAAAATGATTTGAAAAATGACTAATATTCCAAATAAATATGAAGTTAGATGTCATTTTGCTAAATTTTTACTGCAGTGTGAATCACTTGAGTATCTAGAATTAGAAACTGGTGTTGTTAAATCAATCAAAAAGTCCTATGCTTAAAGACTTATATATATGTCTTTAAGCATATATATATATATATATATGATTAAAGTAATACAATAATGAGTTTTTGTTGCCCAGGGACTGGCACTGATGTGGACTTCTAAATTTATAGTTTCATAGGAAAATAGGATTGAAAGATGTAGTGATACATAAATAAAAGGTAAGAATTTAGAGATGGTCCCATATAAAGTTGTGTTAGAAGTGGGAGATTAACTCTAGGACATGAGGAAGCCAAAGGTTCCAGATAGAATTCAGACTCCATGACTGTTAGTAAAAGGTTTTGTTTTGTTCTCTGTTCAACTTCTCTTGTTGGCCTATGAACCCTAAAGAACATTGCATGAAGTCAGAAGTGCTGAGTGAACAATTTTGCTGTTCATTTAAGTAAAAAACACAGAATACCGGAAAAAGAGAGGCACATATATAGCTGTAAAGAACAGAGGGGTGTGGAAGGCTTATGTGGATGGAACAGTAGCAGGGCAATCTTAAGAAGAAAAGGAAGTTAAAATGGATGTGTTGCCACTAGAAGAGGGTTCTAACAGAGATTTATATTATGTTTAGGGCAGAGACAAAACCTGATGATCATAACAGTTGTTTATATTGTTGGGGAGGAAGGATTGGATACTTACAGTATTTAATGTTGAGGAATATTGTATGGCACAAAGGAATGAGACCTGTGAGAGAGAGACATTTTTCACCTGCATGCAACATGATGAAAGCATAGAACAATAAGTCACTCATGTAAGTCCTGGGGCCTGGTTGGGTGCCAGGCTCTCTAATCAGGGATTGAATAATTTGTGGCATTAAAGGCAATGTGTTGAGAGAGGCTGCTTCATGCAGCAAATTTAACCATAGACTACATGCTTCATATATACAGGGCTGCATAAATTGTAAAAGCTCATCCATCAGTGATCTACATCTATCAGGGGAGGAGGGAGGAACCGGGAAACTATAGGTCAGTTAGTCTCACCTCTATCCTTGGGAAAACTCTGGAAAAAATCATTAAGGCTCACATTTGTGGGAGCCCAGCAGGGGGAATAATGCTGGAAGAAAATCAGCATGGGTTCATTGCAGGTAGATCCTACCTGACTAACTGTTTCTTTTTATGACTAGGTCACAAAATTCTTAGATGCAGGAGTCGAGGTAGATGTCATCTACCTAGACTTTTAGAAGGTCTTTGATACGGTATCTCATTCTGTTCTCATAAATAAACTGGCAGGCTGTGATGTAGATGATTGCATGGTCAGATGGGTGTCAAATTGGCTTAGGGGTCACACCAAGAGAGTGGTGGTGGATGGGTCAATATTTACCTGGAAAGATGTGGGCAGTGGAGTCCCACAAGGCTTGGTCCTTGGACCAGTGCTATTCAATGCCTTCATCAGTGATTTGGATGAGGGTATAGAGAGCACCCTGTCCAAGTGTGCAGATGATACCAAATTATGGAGCAAAGTTAACACACCAGAGGGTAGGGAATGGATCCAGGTGGATCTGGACAGATTGGAAAAATGGCCAGAATGAAATAGGATGAAGTTCAACCCAAACAAGTACAAAGTGCTGCACCTGGGCAAAAAGAACCACTGACACACTTGCAGGCTGAGGGATGACCTTCTCAGCAGGAAAGCAGTAGAAAGGTATCTTGGAGTCATAGCTGACTCCAAGATAAACATGAGTCGTCAATGTGATGAAGTGACCAACAAGGCTAACTACACTTTATCATGCATTAGCAGATACATGATGTGGAGAATCTTGAGAGGGTTCAGAGGAAGGCCACTTGCATGGTCAGAGGCCTGCAGGCAAGGCCCTATAAGGAGAGACTGAGGGACCTAGATCTCCTCAGCCTCTGCAAGAGAAGACTGAGAGGTGATCTTGTGGCTGCCTATAAATTCATCAGGGGAGGGCAGCAGGGAATAGGAGATGCTCTATTTACTAGGGCACCCAGTGGAGTAACTAGGAACTATGGCCACAAATTGATGGAGAGCAGATTTAGCTTGGACATTAGAAAGAACTTCTTCAGAGTAAGGGTTGCCAGATTCTGGAATGGGCTTCCAAGGGAGGTTGTGCTCTCCCCTACCCTGGGGGTCTTCAAGAGGACACTGGACAAGCACCTAGCTGGGGTCATCTGACTCCAGCGCTCTTTCCTGCGCTCTTTCCAGGGCAGGGGGTCAGACTCAATGACTTACTGAGGTCTCTTTTGACCCTAACGTCTATGAATCTATGAGTCTATGAATCAGAAGGGGTTATGTACACACTGCATATATGAGAAGGCAAACAGAAAAGCTCATATTTGAAAGCAAAACTACGTGCAAAAAAAGTGGCTGCTAAGGTAAATATTGTGTTCATCGGATGATGCAGGAGGCATAGGTAGCAGCATGATCCCAACCAGTATTTTGCTTTTGGGAAGTCATATTATTAATGTAGCAAAAATAATCATTTTGCCAAACACACCAGACCCCAGATGCAGAAAATTCAAGTGCATGCTGCTGTGGATGGCCTAGTTAAGGAGTTCTATGTAGATGTATTGCATCAAGCGAAATTGTGGAGAAGGACTGGAAAATACCAGTGCATGTGAGTGAAACGACAATAAGCTGAATATGAGCCAACAGTGTACCCTGGTTGCCAAGAAGGCTAATAGAATACTGGGCTGCATTGGTAGGACTGTTGCCAGCAGATCAAGAGAAGTGATTATTCCTTTCTATTCAGCACTGGTGAGGCCACATCTAGAGTACTGTGTTCAGCTTTGGGCCCCCTGCTACAGAAAGGATGTGGACAAATTGGAAAGAGTCCAGTGGAGGGCAAAATAAATGGTTAGGGGCTGGGATACATAACTAATGAGGAGAGGCTGAGGGAACTGGGCTTATTTAGTCTACAGAAGAGAAGACTGAGACAGGATTTAATAGCAGCCTTCAACTCCTGAAGGGGGGTTCCAAAGAGGATGGAGCTAGACTGTTCTCAGCAGTGGTCGATGACAGAACAAGGAGCAATTATCTCGATTTACATTAAGGGAAGTTTAGGTTAGATATAAGGAAGAACTTTCTCACTAGGATGGCAGTCAAACACTGAAACAAGTTCCCTAGAGAGGTTGTGAAATTTCCATTTTTGGAGGTTTTTAATGCCAGCATAGACAAAGTTTTGGCTGGGATGATCCAGTTGGGGATGGTCCTGATTTTGAGCAGGGGTTTGGACAAAATGATTTCCTAAGGTTTCTTCCAACCCTAATTTTCTATGATTCTATAAAACAATTATTCCATGGCCCAAGAGGCTTGACAACAGATCAGGTACATTTTGAGATATAGGGCAGCTGTAAAAGGGAAGTAGGAGGATATATTTTCAAGAAGATTCTATAGAGCATAAGCCATTGGATGCAACTCATCCTGAGGGTGAAGGCCCTCTCCTAGAAACCTGAACACTGACAGAATTATAAGGTATATCAGTTGAGTTAGAATGGGAAGGCAGGAGAGGGGCTTGGACTGAGGACCACCAGATGGACTTCACCTCAATCTAATGAGGTATTGGTAACTGCTCCCAATTAAAACACACTGTAATGCACTTTAAAATTATTCTTAATATAAAAGATACAATAGTTCAGCTGTCTGTACCAGCACCATTTACTTAAATTGTGTGTGGGACTAAGAGGACAAGGGCTGGGGTCAGGTGGCAACTCCCTATCCAGCATGTGTGGGGTTGGCACTAGAATTGGGGCAGCAGGGCCTGATCCAGTACATGTGAGGCCTGGGTGGCAGGGCCCAGTTCAGCACACACAGGGCTGGGACTGAGGCCATGGCTATAATATGGTATACAGGACAAGGACCCAATCCATATATATGCAATATATCCATCCAGTCTTTGACTGAATCCCGCACAACTCATTTGACCAATAGGCCAAAAAGTTGGGTACCACTGCTGTAGAAAGCAGAGATTATGAGTACAGCACTCTGGAATGAGACTTTACTACTCACTTTCCTCAGCAAGTGTGTCTCTAGATAACTTAGAGATTAACAAAACAAAAAAAGGAGGATTTTGAGGGAGGAATAAATCGAAAGGAATGGATTAGTAAAGGGTATTAGGGTATTTCAGAAAGTATTGGATCCCACTTGCTAGGAAAAGATTAGCAAATAGGAAGCCAGAAACTTCCTGCTGCTGCTGATGCTGCTGGAAGACACAGCTCAGTATACTGACAAAGGCACAGCTGACAAAACTCATTTCAAACAATGCTTTTATGCTCCTTCTCTGTCCCTCCCCCAGAGCACGGGGATTGGAAGGGACCTCAGGGAAGGATCATAGTCACTGTCCAGCTACCCATGTCAATAGCAGACCAGTCCTTCCCCCATCTTCCCTCTCCCTCTCCTTAGTTTGTATTTCCCTGCAAGCCCAGTTTCAAAACTTGAAACTCTATGAAATTTTCGAAACATTTTGCGTGCCTTCATTTTGCTTCAAAGCTGTTTTGAAGCTTTGCGTTTCATTTTGCTTTCAGTGTTTCAAGCTCGAAATGCATCGAAACACTTTTGAAACAAACCACCCACTGAAATTTTGCACAACCCTAGTAGTTACCTACCTAGAGATGAAGTTTCTCATGGTAGAAAACTCTAATCTATAATATCCAGTGGCTGATGGTTAGAGGTAGATGGATCCAGACTACAAATTGTTTCAGATTGTGTTTTTAGCATATATACATTGGAAAATCTTGCTTAGAGATGTAGTGGATTCTCCAGGGCTTGAAGTTTATAATATTGGAAGTCTCCCTTAAAAGAAATTCTGTAGCTCAGACAAAAGCTATGGGCCTGATGCAGGAATCACCTGGTACATTCTTTGTTATGTACTAGGCAGAATGTTTGTCTACATAGTTGTAATGTTTCTTTCTAACCACAAGATCTATGAATCTAATAAATGATTTATACTAGTGGTTCTCAGAGTTTTCACACCCAAGGCACCTCTTGTTAGGGTCAAGGCACCCCTCAGAAAATGTCACCTCTTAGCTTTCACTTGTTTCTTGATAATAAAAAAGAGAAATTCTTCTGTAGCAAAGAACTCAGAAAGACCACAACAGGTATCAATGTTTTCGACACTGTGGAATCCTATTTGAAATCTCTGGGTTTATCTTGTGAATCATGTGTATGTGTTTCCAAAAGGTGTAATATTGTATGGCACCCTGTGGCACCCTTAAATGATCTCACAGCACCCTAGGGTGCCATGGCAACCTGGTTAAGAATCACTTATTTATATCATAATCAGCAGAAAGCAACACTAAATGTTAGAAGTTGCACATGTTGGTGCATGTCGTGAAATCACTGGGATTGTTTATATTTCAAAAGAGATGCATACGAAGGCACATAATAAAATACAAAATGGTGAATGGAATGGAGAAAAGAGACTAAGAGCTTCTTTCTCCTTGTCGCCTAGCCCAAGAGCAAAGGGACAAACCCCACAGCTGAAAAATAACCAATTGAAAGCTGAGGAAACAATACTTTTTAACACAAGGTATAGCTAAACTGTGAAACTCTGCTATAATATGTTGTTTCACCCAATAATCTCACAAGATTCAAAGAAGGTATTAAACACTTCTGTGGATGACAAAAATAAGAGTTTTAATAATAATTGACAGTATATTTTGGAAGATTAAAATTCAGACTTAATGGACTTAAGTATCTGACTGCCTGGGGCTTAGAGGAGACATCTATAGGAAATAGATTACCTGTTATCTTCTCATTATACTTCTATAGCTTTCTTTTGAAAAAATCTGTTCTGGTCACTTCTAGAGAGACAATACCAGGCTAGATCTGATCTAGGATGGAATTTCCCATATTACTGAGTCTGCAGTTCACAACTCTTCTTTCACTGTCACATTCTGACAACCCAAGCTTTTCACAAACTCTCTGTGCCTGACCTTTTGGCAATGGTGAAGTAAATAGCTTAATTAAATATAAAATTTACTGATGGCATAGTATTTTTAAGTCAGCAATGGAAAGGATTGTTTAGAGTCATCCTCAAAACACACCAATATAAACATAAATTTAGTTTGAGGAAACACATTTCTTACAGAAGCAAGAGTATTCCAAAGCACAAAACAACCACAGTAATCAATGTGTGGCTGTAAAATAATCAATTCCCTTGGATTTTTACAGGAACTCTGTTTTTAATGAGGTGTGTGAAATCTCACCATTTGGAAAGGGAAAAATCAACGTGTGGAGCCATTCCTTTTATTATTTTTCAGTGCAATGAGGTCCCTGAAGGTGCCCAAGTTGGTGGGTAAGTGCACAGTAATCATCACCAGCCTGAAAGGTACTACTTTAGTAACTGCTAGATATACTAGTCAGGGTGAAAACTGTTAGCTAACCAAGTCTCTGAAAGTGTCAGACAGACTGAGGACTCCCTTGGGTAGTTACAATGGAAAGAAAAAGAACCTGAAGTAGATTTCTCTGTCTGTTTCAAAAAGTCTGTCTATGCCCTCTTTCCTCCCTGGAATTGAGCCATTTCATGCTGGGCTTTGGTGCCTTTTTTAATTTATTGGCGTTTGAGTAAGTTTATCATAACAGACTTGATTCTTACTTCAGATCCCTGGATGTGCATTGCAACTTATGTTATGAAATCACCTACTTTGCTTGTACATATGCGTCTAGGCTCACACATCACACGTCAGACTCAAATGGGATAAGAAAAGTAAGGTAGCTACTGAAGCTCATCCTTTATGTCCTCCAGAAGAAAATATTATGACATCAGTATTTATAAAAAACACATGCAGCACAAAAAGTCACAGTCTATATTTATTGCTTGTTCTTATTTTTTTATTAATTTTAAAACGATCAGATTCTTACCTCTTCTTTCGTCACAGAGCCTTATAACTTAAGGATTTTTTGCCTCAGGCATTGCACTGCTGCTTGATTTATCTTTTGCACTCGTCTTGCTTTTAACAATATGAACTTCTCAGAGAAGTGCAAATCTCTGTTTGACCCTACAGGGAAAAAGTTTTCTTTTTAAGAAATGTGTACAAAGTACATAATAAGTTATGTCACTCAGAGTTTTACTGTATATTATACTTTCAGTGACTACAGTCAACTTTCTGAGTCCCCAGCTGCTAACATTTTAATAAAAACAAGACATTTTCAACAAAATGTCAGTAGCAAAGTGATCAAAGTGCTATGGGAGCAGTTTGGCAACAGTTTGAGCTTTGAATTTCCTATTCACTTTCCAAAACATTCACTTAAAAAGCATTTATTGAAGCTGAACTGCCTTTATCAGCCTGATCAGAGCTCCATAAAGAGCATGCATGATTCAACTGCCTTTCCATGCTTTAAAAAAAATATAACTTTGATATATGCTTCACAAGCGCAGCACAATAGTTTTCATGCTCACGTTTGTTAAGATTTAGTGCAGCCATTAAAGAACAGAAGGGCTCTTTGGTGGCAACCCTCAGACATACCAAATATCCCAAAGCACAACCTTCTACAAATCAGAGATTAAGGTACTGACAAAAATTTCCACTTGATTGCAGTTTTTTCCCTTAAACCTTATATCAGGAGTGACTATCTTTTCGATCAAATCTCTGAGGGAGGTGAATAGCTAGGTTTTTTTTTCCTCTCAGAGAAAAATATCAACTGAAAGATAAAAAGTGACATTTTATGTGCCTTGTCCAGGAGCCAGTCGATTTATTTAAAAAACTTTGTGTGTGTCTGACCTATACATGAAGTTTGTGGCATGTCTCTTGTCAAGTATTGATCACTTAAGACTTTACTGTTTGCCTACTGCAATGTAGCTAATAATCTCTTTTTATTTAGTTTTGTGGCTTTGAATTCTTATCATGGCCTGGCTGATTTCTCTGGGACCTATTAGATCTTCCTTTTGCTGTGTAAATGGGCTATGGAAATTAAGCCTGCTGAAGCACTTTTCCTGGGCAAACAGCCTTTGTTTTCCATCAGTTCACGTGTCAAGTGGTTTGCATGCAGATAGGGTCCATTTGGAAGCAGAGGGTGCCATCAATCTTCATGACTTTCTGATACACACCATTTCACCTCTACCTGTTTCAGTGGGAGACTGTAAGAGATGGCTGAGCAATCACGCTATTCCCTTTGAATGACATAAAACCGTCTCATCAAGCTCACTTCAGCACTTTGGGGTCACTGTTGGGTACACAGTGAGGATGGGGCTTTCAGTAAGGAAGTCCCTGCTCTGCTGTGGTCCCATGCACCACAGCCTCTTGTTTCGAAATACCTACAATAATGCAATACTTTTTTGCTGCTTTTCATACCTGGATTAGACAAAAACTGATTATATACCACGTACAAAGACTATGTGCATGTATGTGAAATGTTAACACAACCATTATTCCCTTTCCTAGGGTACTGACTAATTTCTTATGGAACTGAGAAAAATCAGTCAAATGGAAAAAAAGCAGAGCATATTTATGAGGGCAGTTATATTTAACTCAGAAGTATTGTAATAGAATCTGCACTGAATATTAGATTCAGTTCTTTCAGTAACAATAATTATATCATACTATATGCTGAACTATCTGTAGGGTCAGCTTTATACTAGTTTTAACCCCAGGCAATATGCAATGTAATGATTCATTTATATGGAGTGTTTTATAGTTCAAGCATAATGAACTGATGAATAGTCTTGAAGGAACCTATTCAGCATTATCTATACACAGATGTATCAACAATTATGTTCTTTTAACTGCAAAAAATTACACCAACTCTTATAATCTGCAGGTTTTTCTCAGAAAACTACTTAGGCTGAGGTCATGGAAAATGGGGGGGGGGGGGGGGGGAACAACGGGAAT
>NW_017729032.1:88428263-88429016 GCF_001723915.1 Gavialis gangeticus
TGTGGGGGAATCAACCGGATATGTAACTCAGCAAAACCAGTTTTATTATGGCTATTTTCTACTAAGATTTCTACAGATCAATATTGAAATCACACTAGCTATATCCAAAAGTGGGTTCAGGCATCTAAAGTAGAAATTAGGCAGAATTCAAGTACCCAAGCACAAACTTCTAATCCTGAAAAATCCATGCTCAAGTGCTACCTAACATTGAAGCTGCTAAACTCTATAGATAACTTTCTTTTAGCTTCTAAGGTGCCTAAATTTTTCGATTCTGAACTTTCCCAGAACTTCCTCACTCTTGAAAAGGCTAGTCACATAGTATTTATCTCACATCTAATCCTAGTCAGAACTCAGAAAGTAAATGTCCTCCCTGCTGGGTCTCCTGTAGTATTCACTCTGGTACATTGTCTCACAGCATGCCTAACACAAAACTGGACAGGATGAAGCACTGTGATAATTATGTGATTATATTGTTTTGATGTTCAATGTTGAGAGTGAGGTTTTTTTGTTGTTCTGGTAGGGGAAGGGTTAATGGTTGGGTTTTAGAGGGGCTGGATGTGGGCTAGCTCACTGCACTCTACCCTCTGGAGGTTGCTTGAAGATGGGGACACCAGCTCTTTCTAAAAGTTGAGGGGAGGAGATACAAGCACGGGAGTCAGAAAGTGTGTGTGTGTGTGTGTGTGTGTGTGTGTGTGTGTGTGTGTGTGTGTGTGTGTGTGTGTGTGTGTGTGTGTGTGTGTGTGTGTGTGTGTG
>NW_017729032.1:88429072-88429741 GCF_001723915.1 Gavialis gangeticus
CCTGCCAGCCTGTGGCCTGCTGGATCCCACTAAAGCCAATTGGTTTGAAGCTCCAGAGAGTGGAGTAGGGTGACCACCTCTTCAAAATGGAAGGGCAGGACACATGTCCACTCCCCTTCCCATCCCCAGTCTCTGGCTGGACAGCACCCCCAGATCCAGCCACTGGCCCACTCCCTTCCTCACTACAGGGACCTCAATCTATCCTCCTGCTCCCCGCATAGACTTACCTCCACACAGCTGGGAGAGCTCTCCACCATTGCCTGATGCTGTATTCCTGGCCACGTGCAATGTATGTGCACACACTTATGCATTTGGTGCCCCCTGTGTCCCACTCCTCACAGCACCTTGCAGACTGGAATTCTGCCAGCATGCAAGGGGAAACTCACCATTTCCCACTTTTTTTGCAGTAAATGGAAAACCCAGACCCCTGAACAATACTGGAAATCCAGCACGAATGCTGTGTCGTGTCCAGTTAGGGATGGGTAGTTACCCTAGAGTGGAGAGAGGGAGTTTGCCACTTGGGAACTGCAGCTGAAAAGGCTGAAACTATGGGGCAAAAGTAATCTTAGTGAGAGCAAGCAGAGAATCCAAGAGAGTGGAAATGAGGGGGAGTTTTGCCACAGAGACAGTGATGATTCCTGTCTCCAGAGACCAGAGGACAACCATAAG
>NW_017729032.1:88434741-88440832 GCF_001723915.1 Gavialis gangeticus
AATCCAGCACAAATGCTGTGTCGTGTCCAGTTAGGGATGGGTAGTTACCCTAGAGTGGAGAGAGGGAGTTTGCCACTTGGGAACTGCAGCTGAAAAGGCTGAAACTATGGGGCAAAAGTAATCTTAGTGAGAGCAAGCAGAGAATCCAAGAGAGTGGAAATGAGGGGGAGTTTTGCCACAGAGACAGTGATGATTCCTGTCTCCAGAGACCAGAGGACAACCATAAGGAGACTAGGGACTAGTCTGCTTGATCTAGAGAACTGTCTGGCACTGGAACCAGAAAGGGACTGGAGAGCAAGCACTGGTCTGGCATTAAGAGTGAAGTGGTAAGAGTCTTATAACTTTATTTTATAGTCTATCTTCTGTTGTAGCCTTTCCCCCCCAATTATCAAAGCTGGTTTCTTTTAGTCTTCAAAATGTGCAGTCTTTTTAATGGGTATCTCATTTTCAGGGGAAATTTGCACCTTCATGGCCTTGGCTGACTCATGGTCCCATCACAGGTACACATAAAATACAGCTGTAGTTACCACTGTGGAGGACATAACATTCCTTTCTTAATTATTATATATTTAATTGGATCCTAATCTTTTTTCCTATACAGACCCCGTTTACAGGCTTGCAGCCTCACTTGTCATCTTGCAACCTCACTTCCAGTTGCAGCTGCTTGTCCCCAGGGGGAGTTCCATGACTGCTGATCTATGTCTGTTTGAAGTTACTTCAGGTGAAAACCCATGCCTTTGATTAATGTGTTAAAAATTCTGTTTACTGATGATTATACCTTAGCACCTTGGTCACTTATTCACAATAGGACCTAGAAACCATGCTGGATTCCTTTGCAAAAGATTGGTTAAGAAAAAAAAAAAGAGACTGAGGTTTTCCATCAATCAGCTCCTGTATGGCTAAAAGTCTATATTGCCAGAAGTCAAAATTATTCCAGTCAATTTTCAAATGTAAATATCTGTGAAGTGCTATAGTAGAATGTAACTTCAGGATCCAGGGTGAACTTATAAACAGAATTGCTGATCCCTGGTCAATATTAGGAAAGCTATGAGATTGCCTTTGAAGCCAGAAAAGGCATCACACTCTATTGAAAGTGTCCAAGCATAAGCATGTCAGACCACCAATTACCAAATAAACTTTCCTAAGCTGAGCTGGCTTCTGACAAACTGTGGTAGGCTTTGCAAATATCTTAAAGACTGTCAGAAGGCACACGATAAAGTGTACAACATAATCCTGTAACTGGGAGCAACCCCCATAGAAAAGAACAGGAAGGGTCCTTCTATATGTGCAGGCAAAGGTGCAGGGGGATCTAATACATGATCCACACAATCGTGCATCCTGCCACTGAGGCGCTGCCCACCACAGGGGCACCCCATGCACCCCCAGGGCTCAGAGGTGCAGGTTCTGTGATGGTTGCTATGATCTCCCAGCCCTGGGAGGTTCATGCACTCCTGAGGAGACTGAAGCAACCACACCCAGCAGCTGTCAGTACCTAGCTGGGTCCTTGCACTAGGACGTGCATTCCTGGGACCCAGCACCCACAGCTGTTAGACTCTGTGGGTGTATCTATATGTGCATTTACACTGGCTTACATTTACTGCACAGTAAGCAGGAATAGGGCAGTGTCTACACATGCAGCAACCTGGGACTAAATTTAGACCTAGGTCAGAGCAGCCTGTCATGTACTCCTGTGGCCACCGGGGGAAGCTTTAGCCTCCAGCCACATGGCTGCCAGCATTTGAGACTAACTTTAGGTGCAAGATCAAGCCAAGAGAGGCAGCCAGCCAGGAGCCCTGGGGCCAGACTCAGGCTGGCCCCCTAGAGGCTGGACAGACCCAGCAGGGTGGTTCCCTGGGTTACTTTGCAGTAGCATGTCTACATATGTGTTACTGCACAGTAATTAATTAGGTGTAAATCTGATACTTGCATGATGCAGGTATCATATTTACACTCAAGCTGGCATAAGTTGCCATATTTCCTGTGTAGTACATGTAGATGCATGCCCATACTGCAAAGTAATTTTGGTTACTGCACAATAAATGGGCAAGTGTAGACATGCCCTGCATCCCAGATGCCATGGGGCACCACTAGGACCCAGAGTCAACAACTTCCAAGGCTGAAAGTCCCCTTAGCTGTGGGACTCCAAGGCCTGGGTGGGTATGGTGCACCCCTGTGGCTGGGAACCCAGTCAGCTTACAGGGCTCCCAGCTGAATGAGAGACCCTGCTACCTATGTAAATGAAAGCTGGATACCAACTAGCTATAACATTACTATACATTTCTGAGGTCTAACTTTATAGTTGGCTGGAGCTTTTTATGGCATGATAGCTACTTTGTACATGTAGCTGGTTTTAGTTAACTGCAAAACTACCCAGCTAATTGTGCAATAACTGAAATGTGTAGAGAGGTCTGGAATCAGATATATTATACATAAACAGACCTCTTTGAAAACTAGTGCATCCAAGTGAATTTCTTGATGTGGCTTGTGTCTTGGACAGGACATATGGAAGCAAGTGTTCTTCTCCATTTGTGTGGTCAGTGTACTTTCTGTCTGTGCACTCTTTCTTGGAGTGTTGCCTGTGCTGTTGGTGCTGCCTTTAGTGTGTGTTCTTCCTGAAAACCTGAAAGAAGAACCATAGGCTTGGTTTGATGTTGAAGGGCTATCCAGGTTTGTCACCTAAAAAGCAGCTACTCACACACACGGCCAATGATTTACAAGCTGTTAGCCCTTGATGCTTGTGGTAAGGTACCAGCACTAGCACAATTCACATATTGTACTCCCTAAACCGAGTACAAAGTTCCAAGGGTTTCTGGTTGTAAACAAAATTTATTCTGATCAGAATACACGTCCTATTCTTTGTGCTTAACAAAACATTTTTCAAAATCCTTCTACTCCCTGTACAAATCATCCTTTTCTCCTAATTACCTTCAGTCCTGTAGACTATCCAGTAGCAACCTTCTAATTTAACATTGTGATGAATCTGCACAACCAAATCTTGTACACGTATTCCAGCTTAAGCTTGCATAAGCAGTTTATGCACCTGTCAGAGCTCCACTGAGGTCTACTTCGGTCAGTTCTTCAGCAAACCTTTTATATGATCACCAGTATATGCACTGATCAGCACTTCAGCAGGGCCTATATTCTGCTCCTTTTTTGTCTTTGTAAAGGGGAGATGTCTCTCCCCATCACTCTGGAAAAGCCTGATGTATAGACAAAGGTAACTCAATGAGCTAGACAGTGATTTGTGGTCATCTTGTTATACATTCATACCCCTTCTCTGCCTACCTTTGGTGTACACATTCCCTCATACAACCATAGATAGTTTTAACCACTTAATTTTCAGTCCTTTATGGTTTGCCTGGGAATGTAGGTTTGGGAATTAAATTGGATGCATTTTGCGTATATCATGATATTGGGTAATAACTATGAAGACTGTGATATCATCTACATTTTCTAAGAAAAGTACAACAAAGTTATGCTATACAAGTACACATAAAGATACAACAGTACATGTAAGGAAAAAAATGCACAGAAGCAAAAGCAGGAATTCACAATTCTACTAGAAAGGTTTCAAAGTTCAGTTGTTCTCCAGGTGATGTGCTTAGGGTGTTGTTACACATTACCCTTAGGCTAGACTAAGAGCTCTTAATACTGGAGATCTTGATATTGGACTGTATACACATTAAAACATAAAACTAAATGTTAAGTGCCTAGTATGTGTCTTAAACTTATGCCACTTCTGTCAATGTTTATCTTTCAGCCGTGTTACTCTCCTCATGTTTGCAGCCAGTGTATAGAGATAAAACAAGATGCAATGTCCCTTTCCCCCACCACCTGCTCTCTGTGGCAAACCTTTATACCCTCTGAATTCAAATGGCACCAAGCCCAATCCCCTTCCCACCACTGAGGGATACAACTCTCCCACCCCAGGAGTGTAACTCTGTGTAATCACTGCAAGTAGTCAGCAGTGCAAGGCAGCTGTTACTGACCTACATTCACTGCTTTGAAGAAAAGAAGCCAAACAGGGTGATGAAACTTCAGTTGGTGCCTAAACTGAAGTTTCTGTGCCTTCTACTTGGCTTCTGAGAAGGGGTACAAGCAGTCCACTGGCGTGTGAGGGAGCAGGAAAGAGGTCAGGTTGGGAGGGTTTGATGGAGCCCTAGGGCTCAGCTGCTGGGGTCTTGGCTTCTTCCTCCCAGCCTCCGCTAGGCCAGGAATTTAATGCAGTGACTGGGGAAAGAAGCTCGTCCCCACATGAAGCTCCTTGAGCAAACTCCCCTCAGCCTGCACAACCCCTGCCCCAATCTTAATTCATTAACACATGAGACTTTTTAAATTCATTTTTACTTCTTTCATTTTATCCTTTGGGGTTTTATTTCTTTCACATCTCTTCAATTGCAGACTTCCTTCATTTCACACAGCCTCCATCCCCCCATGCCGCTCCACCTTCCAACCCCATGTTCCCACCCCCAACTACCCATATCTCTTACCCACTCCATCTCACCTAATGCAGGGGCCAGTCTTGGCTTGACAGCTCCCTAGTGGCAAGGCACAGCTGTGCAGGTCTGAGATTATATTCACATCTAATATATGACTACTTTCAGCTTGTTCACAACATTGTTAATACCACACAACATTCTGCAGCACTTAGTATAAGGGTAATGTCAGGTGGTGCCAGGTTGGGTGCTGCTGGGTTGGGTCCTATCATGGGGAAGTGGAAAGAGGGGAGTCTGAGGTTTCCATTTGTGGAAGGAGCCAGGTCCATGCTGCTTGGGTGCAGAGGACAGGGTCTGGCTGGTCTGAGATCAATGTGATTGGGCCTATATCAGCAAGATCCCACTCTCTTTACCAAAAGTTCATGGTAGCCCACTCCAAGACCAGAGATCCCAGACCTGCCTCCCTGCCCCAGACACAAACTGACCTTTTAGGCAAGGTCCAGATGCAGGTTTAGGGATGGGGGTAGAAGTTGGGTCAGGGGTCTGGGAATGGGGGTAGGTGGTTTGGCCAATCTGTGTCAATGAGGGGTTTATCCAGGATCTCTGGTCCTAGAGGGTGCTGTTACCAGATTTGCCCGCTACTTTGGGGTGTGCTCATTTATTAGGCCTAGGGTCTTGGTAATTCTATTAATGTTCTGCTTGTGTTACTGGTGTTTCTATATGGAGCTGTATCTCTCCCCCTGCAAGCCCTCACTCCCAATGGAGCTATCTTGCAGGACTCAGTTTAGTGGGGTTGGGTTCCTCCAGTCCCCAAATCAGTCATACACACACAAACACACACACAGATTAACGTGACACGCCTGACCTGGCTGGGTTGATCAGCATGGACAGGCTGACACCCTCATATGCCAAGAATCAGTTCATGAGAGCAACAATAACCACAGTCGGACACAAGCACACAGTTAAGCAGAATACCTCTGAATCTGGCTGGGTGTCCAGATGACACCCTCGTGGGTCAGCATTCAGTTCATTAGGGCACGTCTGAGCCAAACTGGGTCAATCAGCCTGTACAAGCTGATCCCCTTGTGTGTTTCGAACTCAGCACATCCCAATCTTTTAGCCTCTTGATGAGCAGACCCCATAGTATTTTTGAGCTACACAGGGATCTTTAGCTTCGGTAAAAGGGGCGTTGCTGCAGAGCAAGTGGGGAAAGAGAAGTAAAGAAGGAAAAATATACCCAATTACCACCAGTTTGACTATAAAAGTTATTTATTGCTAAGTAGATGAATTATATAATGACACTAGTAGTAACAGACATGCAAAAGAAAAACAAACACAAACAGTCACAGTATACCCTGGTTGCACTAAGTATTTGGGGAAACTTAGCTCAAGCTTAACTAATACAGTTCAAGTTCAGAACTCTGTGCTTAGAGAGAGAGAAGAGAAAAGAGAGAGCGAGAGCTGGGATCTCACCAGTCCAAGGCACTCGCGTTGCAAAGCTGACAGGTTAAAGTTCTCAGCACGATCCTTGAAGGGAGATGATCTGCCTCCTGCAGCCTCTCCAGAAGAAAGTGGGGGGTGTCAGCACACACACTGCTGCTTCTTTTACAGATTTTTATACCCTCAGTTCAGCTTCTTTCAAGCATTCTCAATAG
>NW_017729032.1:88445832-88457515 GCF_001723915.1 Gavialis gangeticus
AATGGTCATCTGGTCCCATCTCAGATGCAAATGAGACCTAGGGCAGTTGTTTCACTTTTGTCACCCTTATCTGGAGGGTTTTAGGTGTGTCTCTCACTGCATCTTAATCAGTTTCTGTTTAGGTAGAGAAGGAGGGGGGGAATTCTTTGTGAGTCAGACAGTCTGTGTCCTGCCTCAGGGTTCCCCAAGAAAATGGAGCTGAGAGGTAACAGTGCTGGGTCAATTATGTTTGGATTTGGATCTGGGAGAGGGCACTGCTTTCTCCCATACCCAAATATTACTGATCCAGCATCCCAGAACTTTCCCCTCTCCCTGCCCCGCCCCCCCCCCACGAAAGAAAACAGATAGTCTTTCAGATAATGTCTAAGTCTGGGTGCAGGGTGGGAAAGTCCAAGAGGTTTCTGGAACAGCATGAGGAGAGGTTGGGTTAGTTCAAGGCTAGGGGTGCTGGCAGATTGAGGTCTGGTGCTGGCAAGTCAGTTTACCCCACCTGCTCAAGATCAGGGGTGTTGTCAGCTGCAGAGGCCAGAGCAGTCCTGAAGCTGAAGGGGAAGGTCTTGCTTTGTGCTCAGCTGGAGCTATGGAGTCGGGCTGAGTCAGAGTGGAGGGGAGGGAAGCCTGGAGCAATGCATGTTAGGATGCCTGCTGACTAGAAGAAGCTTCTATCAAAGAGGTAAGTGTACAAGTGTTCATTCCTCTGACAGAAACTCTACTAGAGACCACTTCTACTTCATTGGGCATGGTAGCAGTTTCTATTGGACTCATCATTTTTGATTTGGTAGAAACTGTTTGAATGCTTGTACACATAGGGTACCTATACATGTGCCTGACACCTGCTCCAATGTGTTCTAATTAGAATGCATCAGAGCAGATTCAATTAATTAACTGTGCTAATCAGCATGCTCCAGCAGCCTCAGGATCACATGTATTCAGCATCTCTGTGCTTCAAAGTTGTGGCGGGGTCACTTTAACCAGAGCTCATTGAATGAACTTTAGTTAAAGCTCCTCCACTGCCATTTTAAAGAACAGGATACTGAATACACGAGATGTTGTGGGCATTTTAATTAGGGCTGCTCCCAAGAGCCACTCTAATTAAAGCACCACCCCCAATCCCAGAGCATTTGCAAAAATGTCCATAGTGTATCTACAGGTAGAACTGCAATTCTACCAGTAGAAATAGAATATTTGTATGCACCCTTAGGTTGTTTCCCTTGGTCTAGAATTTCTCCAAGTGAAGCCTCTGTGCTAAAGATTTGAAAAACAGATACCCTTTTTATGTGGGTATTCTGTATCTGAAGTATGTGCAGGTTCTCAGCTACAGTGGGCATGTTTACATGTGCTATTAGCACAGAGCAATAAACTCCGGCACATATTGTGCCGGAGTTTATTGCTCCCTGGTGCACCATTTGAATGTATGCCCAGGACTGCAGCACATTGAAATGGGTAAAAGCAGCCCTGGCTGGCAGAGAGCCTGGAGTGGAGTTTGGGAGGGGGGGGCAGGGAGTGGTCAGACTGCCAGCCTGGGGCTGCTCTAACCTGGCTCACTGTGTTCCAGTGTGGTGCTAGCCAGCAGACATCCCCTATACTGAAGCATCGTCGTGCCCTAGGCAGCTGGGGCAGAGTCAACACATGTGCAACTGCATGTGAAAAAACTCTGCAGCAGTATAGTATTTGTGGGCACCTACATGCGTGTCCAACACATGCTCCGGTCCATGCTAATTAGCACGCGTTGGAGCAGTTTTGATTAATGGGGTCTGGTGGAGCATGCTAATTAGCATGCTCCAGCAGCCTCATCATCATGTGCATTCAGTGTAGTTACCCTTCAAAATAGTGATGGGGGCACTCTAACTAAAGCTCATTGAATGTGCTTTAATTAAAGTGCCCCCACCACCATGCCATTTTGAAGCGCAGGGATGCTGAAGACACTGCACAGAACAACACTGGCTCCCTAGAGACTCTCTAATTAAATTGCACCCCCACCCCAGAGCATGTGTAAAGATGCACTGAATTTTCAAATTCTAACCTGTTAAAGAGTTTATTAGTTTTCTGCAGCCTAAGAAGGCTGCACGTGTAGATATCAAAACATGTACTGCTGAGCTAATTAGGCAACTGTGCAGAAAACGTCTTGTGCAGATATGCCCAGTTTGCAATTCATTATACTGGCTAAGAGAAAACCAAAGGCAGGCACCTTGGAGTAATTGTGTCTGACACACAAATGTATCTGAAGTAAAAACAACAGTCAAAATTATAGATCAAAAAGTTATGTAAAGGACAGAATGTGCAGCATTTAATCATTACCCACAATTGTTCCAAAGAGATCTCAACCTCTCTGGATCTTTCTTTTATATCCTTTATGTCGTTTCTCTTATACATGTTCATCTCCACACACACACACACACACACACACACGCACACACACACATAACTATATACACACATGCATGCATACACACACACACACACACACACACACTACACATATATACACACACAGAAGCATCCAATGCCCTAAAAGTGAATACCCACTATCAGTTTATTGGTTAGTACCATATTACACTCTTATCTCATTTTAATTTGCCTCATGACTTACTGTGGCCCTGATGCAATTTGTTTTGCAAACTTAATCCCTTTCAGATTCTAAAATAGTACTTAAAATATCCAAGTTTTCCTGTTGCATGTTTTTGGTTATTTGTTTATCACTTAAGCATGTTTTCCAAAAAATTATAACACAGTTCATGACTCAGTTATCCATGTAAAAACTTAGTTTAATCAGGCTCAGGGCCTATTCTTATCAAACTAAGGCTCACAGCTTCCCTACATCCTAAATCATACCCTGTAGGCTACAATGATGAGGCTACTATTATTGTGAGTGTGCTTTATAAACATAAAATTAAATAAAGTCCCAGCCAGAAGCAGCATAGTACAAGCAATAAGAGTGATAAGAGATCAGAAAGGGAAGGCTGAAAAAATGTAACTACCTTTTCTAATAGTAGCACTGAAGTACAGAACCACAGTTGGGCATACTGCTATTCATGTAAATATGGGAAATCACCTAAAGAATTTACAATCTAAAGAAATGAAAGGTGGTGGGGGGGGGGAGGGGCATGTGTGGTGGCATTTGGTAATCCTAACTTTAAAAATGGGAAACTGAGGAACATAAAACTAAGGGTCAGATCCAGACTAGGACTTAGGCACCTAAATGGCTTGGTCCTTGAGGAGAAAAGGGCTACTCCAGTTGTAAGAGTAGATAGGTGCAGAGCAGAGCAGAGCAGAATTGCTCTGGCTGTAGAAGGGAAAGGATGTCCAGCTGACTAGAGCTGACTAGGTCCTGCTGATTTCAATGGCATGTAGGTACCCAAGTAAAAAATTGTGATCCTGAAATCCTCACTCAGCTGCCAGCTAATCCTGGGGGTGCCTAAACTCCATAGGTGCACTACTTTTAATTATACAGTTCCCCAGGCACCTATTTTTTCCCCCTAAGCAATTCCAGAACTGCTTCAGTCTTGACAATATTAAGTGAATGGACTCCTAGTTAATGCCCAAGTTTAGTAAGGATCCAGAAATGAGGATATCTTCTGCCTAAGTCCCCTAAGGGATTTGATTCAGCTGTCATTCTCAGAGCAGGCCTAACACATGCACTGACATTATCATGCTCCTCAGAAAATACAGGAGCAACTTCTTTTTTAAAGCATGGATGTCTGCTGTCACCTTTTATATAGTAGCTTAGTGCAATGACTCTCAAACTTTTAGACCAAAGGACCAACATCAAGCACCAAAAGTCTTCACAGGTAACATGCGTATTCATAATCTAGCATTTACCTGAACAGGGGAAGAATGATTTATATGCCTCAATTTACTAATCAGCATGGACTGGATAGGATCCAGCCT
Source organism: Gavialis gangeticus (assembly GCF_001723915.1). Taxonomy (NCBI): domain Eukaryota; kingdom Metazoa; phylum Chordata; order Crocodylia; family Gavialidae; genus Gavialis; species Gavialis gangeticus. The sequence continues at coordinate 88,449,721 of NW_017729032.1, forward strand.
GTGGTCCATGTCATCTTACCTGGAGGGCTGTCAAATTCAGGTGCAGAGCAGGCAGGGATGGGCCTGAGGCTAAAGTCTTAGTATGGAGCCCCATTTGGGAAGCATTTTGGAAGGGCAATAAACAGCTGGATTATCTCCCACAACTCCCTGATGCTGCTTACCCCACTGCTGATGCTACTCACCATGCTGCTGGAGATGGGTCTAGTTCTATTGTGCAAGAAGCTTCAACATCTGGATCTGGCCCATGAGGAGTCCTACTATCCAGATCAAGCCTGGGGTAGATCACTGGCAATTTAGAAATCACTGGCCTGCTGACTAGCACGCTTGTCCAGGAACTGGGAGTTCAGAGTTCAATATCCATTTTTACTGGGGAGACTTAAACCTGCAGTGGACACTAACCATGAGGCAGTAGAATTCTGTGTGGTGAACAGACTACTTCTGGGAGCATTTCAGTATTTTATCCATTGATTGTTTAATGCAATATAGTGCTTGAGGTGGAGACTACAACCCAGACCCGGTACAGTAACCATTGAAATACAGAGTCATGCTCACATCTTGCTCTCTCTTCCTGGTACAATAAACCATGAAACTGTTCCACTTCTTAAAAAAAAAAATCACCAGGACGAGTGAAGACCACTTCCTTCCCAAAATAGTCTCTAGCATGGTGGCTGGGGGATTCTGCCTGGAAGTGGAAAAGGTGAGTTTGACTTCTCCCAGGGATTAATCTTGGACCATCCACTTTCTGAATCCATACTCCAGGCTGTTGTCCAAAATGGACCTGACCATCCACTCTGGATGCTGAACTCTGGGTTTTGGACTCTACACTGATAGGCCCAGGATCTAGAAGTTAGACACTGAAGTCCCTAATTTTAGGTGCCTGTGATTGGGCCTGGCTTGAGACCCTAGAGCTCAAAACTGACCTCTAGCGACCAAGTTCATGCTCACTGAACTGGCTGGATGCCTATTGTACTCTCCTGACACATTTTAAAATGATGGTTTAAATGTCAGTCCTCAGTTCAGTTGGAGGGCATTCACTTTGAGTACCTCTCCTATGTTACAACACAGAGTCCTTAGACCTCACTAGTTCCCTCCTTCTTCCTGGGGTCTGCTTTGCTCCCTAAATAGCTGAAGAGACTAATCTGTTCTAAAATGTTACTCATTTGCCATAATAGTCCAAAAGGCTTGCCTGCCAAAGTAGTCTGACTTGCTAGCTTGGCCCACAATAATCCAAAAGCCTTCCTGTAAAGCAATCTAACAGGCTTAACACTCTGAATAAAAAAACTAGCTTTCAAAAAAGAAGAGTTCACATCATTCATGTGTTCCAAGCTGTAAAAAAAAATCTCCAGAGTTCACTCCTTACCAGAGGGTTTTTGAATTGTGGCCTCCTTGCTCCCCATTTAGCCATTACCTGGTGGTTCAGCTCAGACTCTTATTGTCAGGTACTTCCAGGCTGAGTCTGTATCCAATGAATTCCCTGCAGCGCAGACCTTTCCTCAGGCCTTCTCTGTTGTTGCTGGGCTTCCCCCAGCTCTGGCTTTTCTTCAGGCCTACTCAACAGCTCTGCAGATCTTGACTTTCCTTGGCTGTAGTCAGCAGGACCCCCTTTCCCTTCTGCAGCCAGGGCCAGTGTGCCCTGGCCTCCACCAATCATTCACTTCTTACAACTGGAGCAGATCCTTTCTTTTCAATTCAATTCAGACAATTGCTCCTCAGTCTCTTCCTGATGGGGCAAGGGACTGCACATTACATTGCCTAGCTCCTCTTCTCTTTTTGCATCAAATCCTAAGAAATTTGCAAAAAGATACCCCCAGAAGAACTGAATATAAAATGTCCTGAAAGACAGTTTACTTCCTTCATCACAAGATCATCCCTCTTCCTGGCTTTTAGAGAAAGATGTCGAGGAAGAAGGGATGTTCCTTAATGGATGCAAAGACGGATGTAGTTTTACACTAATGGTAGTATTACAAAAAATGAACAAAGCAAGATTACATGAAGAGAACAAAAGGAAGCATTAAAATTAGTTTTTCTTTCTTTTTTTAACAGTAAGACTTGTGAGTGGGTAAGGAAAAGAACTATAATTAAAGTACAGGCTGGGGCAATTTGTGGGGAATTTGTAAAGGAGGATATTGAGTATGAATTTAAGGTGGTGAAAGGTTTGGAGGATGGGGAACGAGACAGCTGGCTTTTCCAGAAATGATGATTTTAGCTATAACACTGACTAGAATTTTTTTTTAAAACAAGGAAGAAAAATTGTTTCCCTATCTCCAGACTTACCAAGTAATCAAAACAAAAGACAACTAAGATGCAGGAAGGAATGGAGAGGAGAAAGATTTTATGGATAATAGAGGTAAACGTTTTGTGACTTTGCCAGACCTATATAATTTGAATACATTATGCCCTAGAACAGTTGTTATCAGATTTCAAATACACATGAGTTGCTATCATGGTGAGGTTGTCAGTCTGCTTCTGCAAACCCTTCTGTGTATATATATATATGTCAATCTTTTCTCAATAGATGCATATTTCAGATTTTGATGGGGCAGTGCCAGAATAAAAATCTCTCCATCACACACATAGCTCATGTGTTATAATTTCTGTACTACACATTTTTGTAATAGAAACTAGAAGAAAAAAAAATCAGTTCAAATTTGACTTCCAAGAAAATAAAAGCAAAACACAGTTTCATTTAGGTTTCCAGTTTAGTTTCTAGTCTATTCTGTGCCAGTTTCTCTTTCATATGTTTGGAAAAGCTCCGCAAAGCCAATGCTGTCAAAATATGGTGGAATATTTATTTTTTCAAAAAAAATTTCTACTGGAATTTAAAAACAAAAGCATAAGCCACAGAATAATTTCTGTAGCTCTTAGACCATGCTGAATCAGTTGAATTTGACATCATTCCTAACTTAGCAGTGCCACTCTAAGATTTGTCCTGTTCGAATAATTGTTTTCTCTCCAGGTAGAAAAGTAGTAATTGTAGGATGCAAACAAGCTTTTGTGGAACCTGGTTTAGGTTTAGGTAGCTTAGTTTAAGCGGCGTAAAACTAAATTGGGAGCAGCATGTGCGGCCTGAGGTAAGGCACTTGGGATGAGAGGAGGGGTTAGTGGAATCTGAGCAGCTGGTAGATCCACAGGGGGATTGTCAGGGGAAAGTGTTGATGAGTCTACAGGGTGGGTTAATGGGGGGCTAAAATAGCCCAGTCAGGGGACAGGAACAGAACAGCCTCAGGACTAGATCACATGCCTGGGCCGTCGCAGCCTTGGGGCTATGCTATGAATGTACACAGACATTCACTAGACTAGCTTAACCTATTTTAAACTGGGTTAACCCAGATGGATGTGAAGTTATTCCACCTCTTCGACAGTGAACTACCTTAAATTGGGCACCCCATTTTTTGAGTGACTTGAGCCCTGTGAATGCCTGCATGCCTGGGCATTTAAATCAACCTAACCTTGGTTACGTCCATCTAAATGTAATTCTTGTATGTACTTGTAGTGGTGGTGGCAGTAGTGTTTATGGTAATGGTGGTGATGGCAGTAATAGTACTAGTATCATTTGTACGAATGACAGTACCATGAGCTGTCATTTGTAAATTGGTCGTGGTTTTAATCTACTGCACACTATTTTATTTATTTGATTTATATAAATAAAAATTTCCCAAAAAGGCTCTGGACAGTAACTCCAAGATGTATTGTAAAATAGATACAATAATAAAATAAAATTCTAAGTAATAAAACGTCTTTCCAAACAATGCTTCAAACTGTACTCTAAACATAACCCCATTTGTTGAAAGCCTATTTGAATTAAAAAAGTCTTATCACTTCTGGAAGACGCCCAGGCTTAGGTTATGACCATCACCAAGCAGGTGGCAAGAGCTCAAGTAAACCTGAGGCTATATCTGAAAAGTGGACACAGCCTACTCATTGTAAAATTATTACCCAATTTTATATAGGCATCTCAGCTATTTATAAAGAAATTGAAAGGAAGAAAATTAGTTGGCTTTGTAGATGTTTAAAGGGACTCCTTCATACAGAGTCAGAAAACATAAAAGTGATGCTTTGAAAATTTAACAAATGGATGATAACCAGGGATCCTGGTTTTCTCTGGTAAAATAAAAATCCCCAATTTTTGGATATTAAAAAATCCATAATCCACATTTTTCGGTGATTAAAATGAAATACCACTAATATATCAATATACCTACATCATGGTGTTTCATTTTAATGTATATATAATGACGCTTGAAAAACCATAAAAATGAATCCATGTAGTTTGTTTTTGATGTGATAAATAAAAATTAAGGGATGCAAAGAAAGTGGTAAAGTGATACTGAGGTACTCTGATATACCTTGAATTCCTTTCAAGGGTTCTGCAAGGTACTAAGCAATGTTGGCATGTTGGGCAGCATCAGGGTCTCTGATCCCTGTCTAGATCCTTCCCTGCCCAGGAGCAGCATGCCTAGTGCAGGGTCAGCACACAGCAGCTCCCTCCTTGCCCACCCTGCCTCCCCATGCCAGGGTTGCCCCTGCCTCTGCCAGCAATGCCCAACACCCCACTGCTCCATCCTAGCCCCTGCCAGAAACCAGCAACCCACACTCCTGCTGGCCGTGGTGTTGGCCCTGCTGACCCCAGCAGGCCCACCCAACCAGGTCCCAGGACAACTGTACACCTACCAGTGGGGGCCAGGGAACTGCCTGCTGGAGGCCTTGCCCGATCCCCTCCTTCAGCACTCCCCACTCCAGCCTGCCTGCCCCACCATTCACACATCCCCTACCTCTTGCCCAACCCCATCATGACTCTAAGGACAGGCTCATAGGTGAAACAAAAAAAAAAAGTTGCCCAGCACCCCGGTCCCTAGATGTGTCCTGTGGCTGGGCTCAGGCCAGCCTGCTAGTGGCAGGACAGACCCATTATTAAAGGTAGTGCCAGGTATCATCTACACATGCATTAATGCACATTAAATAATCTCATCTAAACTTGATACTTGCACTGGCAGGTATCAAATTTAGGTACAATTAGCCTAAGTAAATGTGCATTAAGGGTGTGCACATGCAGATACACACCTGTAATGTGCATTAACTTTGGCTAATGTGGATAGGTGGAGGGAGAAAAAATTATTGTGGGGGGTCTGAGCATGTACATGCACCCTCCCTGCCCCACCCAGTAAGTAAGTCTGTGGGGGAAGTGGTGGGGGGGGGCAGATCGAGGCCCCTATAATGAGGGAGGGATTGGGGCAGGGGCAGGGGTGAAAGGGGCCCCTGCCAGGCTAGGTGGTGGGACAATTGAAGCCTGAGTGGCTATTCCAGGGGGGGGTGGCTCCCACCACCATGTGCACCCCAAGGGAGGCCCAATCTGTGCGTGGGGTGGAGGCAGCTGCCACTGCATCCTGTGCTTTGCACACCACAGCAGTTGTCTTAAGAGCTGTGTGATGCCATGTGTGACCCGCTGTGGGGTGGGCAGGGGGCATAGCCGAGACCGGCAGAGGTAGGATGCATGTGGCATCATGCCACTCCCAGGGCAGCAGCAGCAGCATGTAGAGAGCAGCACACAGCATGCAGCAACAACTGCCTCCACCCCATGCACAGATCAGGGGGGCACATGCCCCCTGGGCCGCTGCTGGGTTGTGCACAGTGGTGGGAGCATCTCCACACCTCTGGATGAGCTGCCTGGGCTCCGATTGTCCCACCACCCAGCCCAGCAGGGGCCCCATTCACTATAGCCCCTGCCCCACTCCTTCCCTCAATGTGGGTGCCTTGATCTGCCCCTACCCTCAGCCCCTTCTCCTTCACAGAATAGACAGACTGATACTTGCCTGCCATGCTGGGCAGCCAGTCATCCACACAGCAGGCCTCAGTCCTGGCTGCTTGTGCACCCTTCCCCACTCCTGCTGCAGATGCCCAGAGCCCACTGCTGGGCTCCTCTGTGGCCCTACCTGCTGCCCATGTTTGGGGGGGCTGAGCCCCATTAGCCTCAGCTTTCCACCATCTATACTAATGCACGTTGATGGGTCTCTCATAGACATGGCCTGTGATTCACAAGATAAGCCCAGAGATTTTAAATATAAATTCTGTTCCAACAACTTTATGACCTGTTGTGATCTTGTTAAGTTTTTTGCAACAGAATACATTACTCTATTAATTTTCTGTAGTGGAAAAAAAAAGTCAAAACTGAGCGTTGGCATTTTCTGAGGGGTGCCTTGAATCTAAGGAGTATAATACATCTAAAAAGGTTGAGAACCACTGTGTAAAAGATTCATCTGGCATGTTCCCAGGAGTTTATATTCCACATTGTTTGAAGGGTATACCAAGGAGAATAAGGAATAAGAGTGATTTTTGTTTACCAAATCAAGATTAGGCTCTGTGGGTGCTGAATCAAAATAAAATTTCTGTTAAATAGCACCCCAAGAAATCAATTGTAACCAGCAGTTAATGACCAGTTTTCTAACAGCTTGAGGCAAGGCCAAGGGCATTTAAAACTCCAACAAATTAGTTTTTAACTGTGCTAATGAGTGATTTTGTACGGATTATTGCTATTATAAACAGAAATCTATCTAGGTTCGCCACTGTCTGAGAAAAAGTTTTCAGCTAAAAATATTTATGTCTTCAACTTTGTATTACTGATTCTACTTAATATGTTAATCTGGACAATGCACAATGATAGATTCTACCTGCATTTGCCAGTGAGACACAGGTACAAATACCACACCTGCCAAAAAAAATAGCTACTACTTCAGAGTAAAACATAGGGACATCAATTAAAAAGTCCCCAAGATGAGACACTTGCCAACAAACTGTCATGATTTATACCAGAATGGTACAAATTTAAAAAATATTATTTGTATTCCAGACTCACTGGTACTTTCTGGCTGTTGATGCAAGAACAGCTGCAACCCTGTTTTAATAATCTGGTAAACTTGGATTTACAGCTGTTTTTTATCAGATGCCTGTGAATCTGGCCCAGTTTGTACCAATGCTATTCTCAAAACCTTACTACCTGAACAGTTATTTACATAAAGCTAACTGATGAATTTTATACACCACCTGTCCACAGATGTAGTGTTCCTGGCACACATGAGAAATACACTAACTTCCCCATCCCAAGAGGGAGAAAAGCAAACTGTTACTTCTGGTTGGCTCCTCTATATGGACTGCTGTGAGAAGGGCCCTTGTCCTACCTCCTTCGGGTGTAGTATGCAATATGTCCTGTAAAAAGCTACATACTTTGATGAATGGTTTGCATGTGCATGAAAAATGTTTTGGTGCTCTAAGTTTACGACGTGGAATAAGCAGTACTAGAGATTTTTGAAATATGATATGACATGGGGCTAGGGTGGCTATGGGTCCTGTTTTATACTAGGCCATCCTGTTTTTAAAGTTTTTGTCCCCTGTCTGTTTCTGAATGAGGGCTAGATTGCAAAATAAGTCCTGCTTTTCAGTTTATTGGTAGAAATGCATGTCAATCATTTGTCCTCACAATTTTATAGGCTGTGCCTAGAGGTAGGACAGTGCACAGCCAGGAGGAGCAGGGTGCTGATCCATCCAGAGAGTGAAGGAAGTGGAGGACTCCAGAGGCTGGGCCCTTGGAGCCATGACTGCAGTACATGTGCAGGCACAGTGAGAGCTGAGGCACTGTTACATGCCTGAAATCCATGACTATGGACTGGGTGTATGCAGGTGGGTCCATAGCCCAGAGGCAGCTGAGCCTCTAGGGCTGGACAGCTGGTCTGCACCCCCCCCCCCCCCGGGGGGCTGCCCTGGAAAGACTTAGGGGGAAAGCCGGGAGAGGACTGCATTTTTA
>NW_017729032.1:88457545-88458220 GCF_001723915.1 Gavialis gangeticus
CCCCCCACTGTGGTGCTGCCTGGTAATGACTTAGAGTGAAAGCAGGTAGAGCACTGCATTTATATCTGCTGGAATGCCAGTGGGGCTGAAGGGGGGGCTACTGTCACTTTCTTTGCACCCACAGAGCAACCCAGTGAGTCCCTGGGGTGTCCTTCTTCATGAGCAGTGGGGAGCTTTGGGCAGAGGGGCCTTCAGGCTCCTGGCTGTCTAGGCCAGCTTATTAAGCTATTATTTCTCCTCCAGGACAGGCAAAACTGTCTACCTCCTGGGGAAGGAAGGGAAGGGCCCACTAGGCAACTGGCTGCACAGCTAGCTGCATCCAATGCCCATTGACCTCACTTGGCTTAGTTCTAGTGTGGCCAGCACAGATTCCCAGTTGCCCAATGTCTGTGCCAGATGCAGGGATCTTGGCTTTCACTTATGTAAAAAAAATCCCCATTTTTGGTTAAAAAAAGTAACCCCAAATCCACATTTCCCCCATGACTGAAATGAAACACCACTAATATATCTCTATATAAGCAATATAATATATCTCTATATTAATGGTGTTTCATTTCAATCATGGGAAAATGTGGATTTGGGGTTCCTTTTTTAAAAAAAATTAGTGGTGTTTCATTTTAATCTTAGAAAAATGTGGATGTGGGGTTACTTTTTTTAACTGAAGTAGGGGATTTT
>NW_017729032.1:88463220-88464551 GCF_001723915.1 Gavialis gangeticus
CTCTATATAAGCAATATAATATATCTCTATATTAATGGTGTTTCATTTCAATCATGGGAAAATGTGGATTTGGGGTTCCTTTTTTAAAAAAAATTAGTGGTGTTTCATTTTAATCTTAGAAAAATGTGGATGTGGGGTTACTTTTTTTAACTGAAGTAGGGGATTTTTTTAAATCAGAGAAAACCAAGATCCTCCTGATGAGTAGGAAGTGAGGTCTTTGTGCAGTGCATGTTCCTGGGTCCCACGCATGGAGCTGGGCTGGAGTGAAACTGGATCTCAGTGGGTAGAGGGGATATTCAAACCTCACACCTACTATGCCACATTCTCTGAAGGCTGGACTGTCTGAAGAGAATGGCACAGCTGTAGGATATGTGAAACCATGATGCAGGGGAACAAGGTGAGGCTCCCTGTTGGCTGAGCTGCAGAGGCTCACAACTTACTGCTGGCACTTTCTCTCCCTCATTTCACAGGGCACCGCACATTCATCAGCATGAGGTTCACGGTCTGAATTGCAGCCTTTTTATGGTCTTTTTGTGTTGGCGGCCCCACCTCTCACTGCTGATTGGCCAAGGGGGGCAGTGTTACCACTTCTCACCAAAGGGATGTCCTGTATTCTGGGGATGTGTCAGTGGCCACCCTATGTGGAGCAGATTCCTCTCTGTTACTCTGGTTCTGCATTGAGATACAGGCAATAGGTCTAGTTTACTTAATGGCATGCCATGCTTTTGGCTTAATTCAAAGCATTGTTCTGGCATAAGTGAACAATTGAACAATTCATAAAAAACAATAGGAGAGTTATTATGGAGTTATGTTTGGTGGTTGTTTTAATTCAATTTTCAAACTAAATGGTCAGTCAGGTATTTGGAATCACTTAATAGGCCTGTGCGAAGTGGCTAGTATTTGCTTTGGACTTGGATTCAGCTGATTCGGGGGACAGTGATTCGATTCAGCAGCTGAATCTCCAAATCAGCCAGGCCCATCCCCCCGCAGCCTGGCAATGGCCGCCCCACCTGCCCCAGCTCCCGGCACTTGGAAAAAAAGAGCTCTGCCTCACCTGGTGCTGCCGGGTAGGGGGGCAATCCCCACTTCCCCCCACTGCCCCACACACCATGGGGGACTCGCATGAGCCCCCCCAACTGCCTCCACTCCCCCGGCCCCCCCACAGGTGCCCCGCCTGGCCCAGCTCTGGCCTTTTAAGAAAAAAAAAACCCCAAACCCCCTCCAGACTCACCATTCCTGTTGGCAGGGGGTGATCCCTACTGCCCCACACTGCCCTGTGTCACACAGGGGGCTCTGCATGAGCTCCCTGAAGCCCTGAGGCTGCTGCAGGA
>NW_017729032.1:88464959-88467707 GCF_001723915.1 Gavialis gangeticus
CTCCCCCCCTCCCCTAGTACTTACCAACTTAGAGCTGGGGACTGCCCGAATTATTAAAGCTCTCTGAATCTTTCCTGAAGATTCGGAGAGCTTTAAATCAATTCAGACCTTTCAGTTGGTCCCCTGATTCAATTTGGATTCAGAGATTTGGCCACTGAATCAGGCCAAATCTGCTCCAAATCGAATCACCACACGAAGGTTTGCACAGACCTATCACTTACCATTTCAAACCCTGTGAGAATGAAATGCAGGATAATCCAAATTCAAATATATACTTTCTGTCAAAATAAATAAATAAAAGCCTAACTGATCAATGATAAAAATCAATGAAGCTTCACTTATACGTGGATAATTGAGGTTACATAATCTGATGGAACATCATGTTTTTTTTTTTCTTAGTAAGAAATATTTGAATTGTGTTCCTGATTTACAAAATGTGAAGAGTTTAGATGACTGGATTATGCAGAGTTCATTAGAGATGGGTTAAAAGTTTTAGTTCTATTTCCCATGCTTTCTTCTAACACAACATATGCCAGTTATCAGACTGACACATTTCTTTTGTTTTACTCACCGTGCATATCTGCACATGCCATTAATGCCAAGAAAGCTTACTGTGCCATACAATATTGTGAAGTAAGCTTTCACTGGCAGGGTGTCTACATGTGCTCCCAAGGGGAGCAACTCATTGCAGGACAACTCCAGCCCTGGTGTACCCCCTGCCCCCACACACAGCAGCCAGGGGGAGCTCCAAGCTCCCTGGGTGCCAGCCCTGGGTAATCAGGGGGCATCAGTCAGGCCCTGGTCTGCTGGGGGTGAGGGAAGGCTGTCCCATCTATGAGGCAGCTGCTTCCCAGACCCATGGCCTGAATGGCTTATTGGGGCAGAGGGCTGGGAAAGAGGTGTGGGGGAGGGGACCCTTTCCCAGCCCCATGCCCCAAATAAGCCAGATGGGTAGCTAGTAGTGAGCTCCCTGCCCAGCTGGGGCTTGCTGCTAGCTGTCCCACCAATGGGACATCTCCCAGTCAGTCCCTGGCTGAGCAAGGAATCCCTGTCCAGCTGGTGGCTCACTGCTAGCTGCCCCACAGCTCCCTCCCAGCCCCTGGCTGAGTGAGGAAGGAAGAGCTCCCTGCTCTTGTGGGGAGCTGGGAGCCCCACAGTGCCAGGACAGGTTGGGGCATAGAGGGACCCTGTTCCTATGCTGAGTGGCTCCCAGCTTCTGCGGAGAGCCAGGAGCTGAGTAATGCCAGGACTGGGTCCTATTCTGGTGAGGCTGACTAGGAGCAAATTTGCTTCCAGTAAGTGCCTACATGAGCCCTACTGTGCAGATAGTTTAGTACTTGTATTTACAGGTACAAGCTAACTGTGCAGTAGACTAGTTTACTGAGCAGTTTCTTATGAGCTGGGATCCTGGTTATCTCTGACAAAAATAATCCGCAATTTTCAAATTTAAAAAAGGTAACCCCAAATCCATATTTTTCTGTAATTAAAATGAAACACCATTGTCTGTCTGTCTGTATTACTGGTGTTTCACTTTAATCGTGGAAAAATGTGGATTTTAGGTTACATTTTTAAATTTGAAATTTGGGTTGTTTTTTTTTTCTATCAGAGAAAACCAGGATCCCTGGTTATGAGCACAGTTACTTGGTGACTCTTCACTGTGCAGTACATTAGTCTACCGAGCAGTAAAGCATCTCGTGTAGATACACCACTGGTATTTAAATTAATCTCTTGAAAGCATGAAATAGAAATACATTTCATTACTGAAGTTTATTTTTCAATCATACTTATCAACTGGATGGTACACTTTCTTATACTTTGTGATTGATCTGGATCACATAAGTGTTCCCAAGGGAAAGAAGCAGCCAATATTATTTCTAGTAAAAACAATCAGTGTAAAGAACACATTAGAGGCCTTGGACTCCGTCTTGTATATATCTGACTTTATATAAAGATTGGAACTCTGCATTGTTGTGGTGAATACATAACTAAAATAATACAAATTCTGGGTTAAACTGCAGAAGTGTGGCTAAAGCAGAAGGCCATAAAGCCTGTTTCAGACTGACAATGAAATGAATTTTTGCTAATGTAAAAACCAGCCTGATCAGCAAACTAAAGGAAGCAATCAGCATGCCCAGGTAAGCCAGTAATGAGATTGAGTTAAATATAACATTATAAAAGAATATTGTAATTAAATAATCCAAACATACTGTGTCATAACTTTACCTTAAAATGTTCATAGGAAAGATTGATGTAAACAATGTTTTATAAACCAAGGTGAAAAGGAAATCAGTTAGTGCCAAATATATAGATATCTATTTTAGTTTATGAAGTGCAAACCCATTCTGCCTTCTGCTTGACTTCAGACTAACATGGCTAGCTACCTCTCATAACAAATGTAAGTAAAGAAAGGAATAAGGAATCCTCCCTTCCACAACTTTCACAAAATATAAATCCCAATTGACATCTTCCACATCCACAAGGGTATTGGCTCAGTCTATTTCCAAAAGTTTCTGTGAAACAAATACATTTGAATGTATCCAATCAAAGTAGCGCTATATACATACCATTAATCATTGTATCTGTGGTTGTAAACCTGGGGAGATTAAGGAACGAAAAATCTCAGGATTTGAACAACAAATACGAGCTCAGAGATCCTGGAGTCTAGCCTACACCCATCCTTCCAGGCACAAGTATGATTTTGCATTCTCATACCCTCATCTGAATGCTAATTAAATTTATGTTTAGCTT
>NW_017729032.1:88472707-88476245 GCF_001723915.1 Gavialis gangeticus
ATCTGTGGTTGTAAACCTGGGGAGATTAAGGAACGAAAAATCTCAGGATTTGAACAACAAATACGAGCTCAGAGATCCTGGAGTCTAGCCTACACCCATCCTTCCAGGCACAAGTATGATTTTGCATTCTCATACCCTCATCTGAATGCTAATTAAATTTATGTTTAGCTTTCCAATAAAGTAATTTTCTTGCGGCAGGTGTTCTCACTCTTATTATGTACCCCATCCAACAAGGCAATCTTTGTCTTAATTTGGAGATAGAAGGTTTCCCTTCAGTGAACATAGATGAACAACAGCAGTGAAGACAGATGTGATAGAACAATTACAGGTGTCATTGTTTCCCCTGTCTTCTTTATCCCACAATATGTAAAACTAAGAGTGTGGCCAGGCATGCACATGAAGAGCTTCACATCCCATGCTAATATCAAGCCCTTCTAATTTGGAGTGCTTCAGTACCATACAAATGTATAAGCAGATTGGGGTGCCTGCTGCCAGTAGGTGGGTTTTGCCTCCATAGGAGTCCTTCAGACAATCCAAACAATGGTCTGTAACTGAGCTTGGGTTTCTACAGCCTCACTATATGGCTTTGCCCCCTTGGGAGCTTTTCATCCAGTCCTCATAACGCAAAGAAGTAATCCTTGGTCCAAACAAATGAATAAAACAAACCTTTTTCACAGAATCATAGAAAATTAGGGTTGGAAGGGACCTCAGGCAGTCATCTAGTGCAACCTGCTGCTCAAGGCAGGACCATCCCCAACTAGATCATCCCACCCAAAGGTTTGTCTAGCTGGGTCTTTAAAACTTCCAAGGATGCAGATTCTACCACCTCTCTGGGTAGCCTGTTCCAGTGCTCTATTACCCTCCTAGTACAACAATTCTTCCTAATATCTAAGCTAAACTTCCCTTGCTTCGACTTGAGACCATTGCTGTTTGTTCTGTCATCTGTGCTTTCAGTAAGTCTTCTTTAAAGTACAGCCAGCTCTTCTATACTCCTCTCTCCCTCAGACTGGCTTCCCAGGGGATCCTGCCTGAGTTCTCTGAGTGAGTTGAAGTCTGCTTTTCTGAAGTCCAGGCTCCTTTCTCTGTTACTTTCCATCCTTCCTTTCCTTAAGATCCTGGAATATGTCATCCTCAAGGGGTACTTCTGCATTGTTCTGTGAGATACTGTGACCAGCAGGGATGGTTCACCCATGTGATCACCTAGTAACCAGGCAAGGCCCATGATGCCAGGGTCTTCAGAAACTCCTATTTGGTTCCCCTGATAATGTAGGCAGCCCATATTATTCTCAGTACAAAGCTGATGCTTGATGAGCTATCCTATCTGCTCCTTCTATGGCTTACATATCCCTACACAAGACATTTAGATGCCTGGAAGAAGCCCTTCAACTACCAGATGAAGAGCTGTTGCATGACTGTGGAGTGTGTATCTAGGCATGGTGGAAGGCACTAGGGCTGTGCTGGACACCAGCAAGTGGTGCTTTCCCCCTTTTAGTTAGAATTCTTTAATAACAATCATAAGGCCATGGGTTGACCATTCCAGGAGCTCATAGAATGGGAAGCAGAGGTTCGTAGGCTCAAAAGCCAGTATCAGGTCCCAGAGAAGAAGTACCTCAAGCACTACAACAATTATTGTGTTCTTGGGGAAAAGATCCTGTCATAGCAAACAGAGGAGAAACCAACAGAGGGAGTTTCCCTAGGAACTGTGAGGTTTTTAAAACCAAGCTAAACAAAGCCTTGGTTGGGATGATATACTTGTGATGGTCCTGCTTTAAGCAAGGGATTGGACTGGAAGACCTCCTGAGGTCCCTTTCCATCTTAATTTTCTATGATTCTATAATTCTATGAAACAGTGGTGACACTATATCGAGGGGGTCTTTGCTGTGAGGTGATAAGGTGAATACCTGTATTTCTGGAATGCCTGTCTGTGGTGACGATATTCATAGATTCATAGATTGTAAGAGACCAGAAGGGACCTTGTAGACCATTGGGTCCAGACCCCCTGCTCTAGGCAGGAAGACAACTGGGGTTAGGTGACCCCAGTGGGGTGACTGTCTAGTGTCCTCTTGAAAACCTCCAGGGTAGGTGACTGTACCACCTCTGGAGGGAGTTTATTCCAGTCTGGATACCTTGACTGTGAAGGTTTTCCTGGTATTAAGCCTGAAGCAGCCTTCCAGGAGTTTGTATCCATTGGTCCTGGTCTTACCTGGGGGTGCCCTAGTGAACAATTGTTTACTAAGCTCCTGATGCACTTCTTTGATATAGTGGTAAGCCACTATCAAGTCCCCTCTCAACCTTCTCTTCTTTAGGTTAAAGAGGCCCAGGTCCCTCAGCCTTTCCTTGTATGGCTTTTCTTGCAAGTCCCTGATCATATGGATGGCTCTTCTCTGGACTTTCTCAAGCTTTTCCACGTCTTTATTGAAGTGCAGCACCCAGAACTGGACACAGTACTCCAACTGCGGTCTCACCAGTACAGCAGGAATATCACTTCCTTAGTTTTACACAAGATGCACTGGTTGATGCATGCCAGTGTGTTATTTGCCCTGCTCACCTCTGCCTTGCACTGACAGCTCATATTCATGCGATGGTCAATAATTACCCCTAGGTCCCTTTTGGCCATGGTACAAGTCAAGCTGTCACCACTGAGCCTGTATGTTTGACTAGTGCCTGTTTTGCAGTGGATTACCTGAATCTTTCTGTGTTTGCCACTGTTTTGAGTGCTTTACAGAAGATAGGTTTAATGTAGCTGATTGAAGCAGGAGCCCATGGAGGGAGGGATCTAGCCAGCTGGGAGCAGGCTAAGTGGACCGAGGAGGGTCACACCCTCCCTGGCTCCTACTTCGCCCAGCCCCCCAGGGAGCTGCATGACCAGAGCCTTGTGAACAGGCCACGCAAACAGGCATGCTCCTGAGCCTGGCGCGGGAGTTAGCGTGGGAGTTAGCGCAGAAGAGCGAGTGGGAGGGCCCGAGGCCCTGCCCATGAGTCCCCCAGAGCAGACAGTCCCAGCTGTACCCAGCCCACCAGCAGCATGACACGGATGGGCATGCGCCACAGCCCAAGGGTCCCCGAGGGGTCTGTGGTCCCCCCCCGGCACCTCAGAGATGGCCACCCAGACAGAGCCCATGGTTCCGGGCTTCACACAGACAGAGCCTCTGGCTCTTGGCTGCAGGGGCTGCCTGTCCCTTTTTAAAGCTCTGGGGTCCAGGAGCATGGCCACCTCCCCTTGTGGGGTCTGCTCCCTACTGGGGTCTCTGGCGTGCCAGCTGGAGGAGCTCTAGGCTGCAGTCCAGAGACTGCATGGCATCAGGGACTGTGAGCAGGAAATAGACTCCTACTGCCAGGCCCTTCTCCCCCGGGAGGCGGAGGGTAGACCACGGTCTCCCTCCAGGACAAGGGAGGACTCGGGGACCTCTCCTTCTGTCCAGCCATGGGGTTGGACCAAGGTGGTCAAGGGCCCCAGGGCCCACTGCACCAAGGCCCCTGCCCCACTGGAGCTTTGCAACAGGTATGAGCCTCTTGCAGCCCCAGCAGAGCCTGCTGA
>NW_017729032.1:88476415-88479029 GCF_001723915.1 Gavialis gangeticus
CCAGAAGCCTGGGGAATAAACAGGAGGAACTTGTTCTCTTCCTAAATGCAAATAACTACAATGTCACTGGGATAACAGAGACCTGGTGGGACTCCACCCATGACTGGACCATGGGTATAGACCCTGTACAGGAGGGACCGAGTGGACAAAAGGGGCAGGGGTGTAGCTCTCTATGTCAAGGAAATCTATGCATCCCTGCAAGCTGACATTGGCACTCACGGTGGATGACTTGAGACCCTCTGGGTTAAAATTCATGGGGAACATGGCACAGGGGATACTATGGTGGGGGTCTACTACAGACCCCCTACCCAGAGTCAAGACCTCAACCAGGAGTTCACCAGGGAATTGGCTGAGGCCACACAATCCCGGTGTATGGTTGTCATGGGAGACTTTAACTACCCAGATATCTTGTGGGAGGAGCGCTTGGCCAAATCCGAGCGGTCGCAAAGCTTTCTCTCATTTGTGGACGACCTCTATCTGACACAGGAAGTCTACGAGCCGACAAGAGGTAAACCACTGCTCGACCTCATACTGGCAACCGGGGATGACCTAATTAGCAACCTAACAATTGAAGGGAAGCTGGGTGACAGTGATCATGAATTGATCACCTTCGCCATCTGCTGTAATGCTGGCAAGTCAGTCAGTTGTACAGAAGTCCTCGATTTCAGGAAAGCTGACTTTGACAAGCTAAGGAGACTGGTCAGAGAGGCCCTAAAAGGCCACAACCCAATGGACAGGGGAGTTTGGTAATAGGTGTAGAATGCTTTCTGAGGCCACATCACCCCAAAATTACATACTGGGCATGTCTACAGGTGCAATTAATGCAAACAGTGCAACTGAATATACTCCGGCTCAATTTGAGCCAGAGAAAAACTAATCCTGACATCTCCATCTACATGTACATTTAAGTGCAGTAATTTACTTTCTGCCAGATACCCCTTGTATGCGACGGGACTATCCGGCAGCAAAGTATATTAGTCTACTATGCCTTAATTGCCACACGTGTGTAGACAGTGATGCTTTACTATGCAGCAAAATAGTCTGCTGCTCAGTAAAGCCTATTGTATGCTAGATGAGGCCTAAACAGTTCTGAGTGGTACTAAGACCTCACGTGTCTTATGCCTAGTTCTCCCATTGATACAAACCTTCTCTGGGACATGTGGCATCTCTCTCAAATGCCTTTTCTCTGAAGGAATTGATTTTCCTATATAGATTTCATAGACATATGGGCTGGAAGGGACCCCAGAGGATCATCTGGTCCGGCCCCCCGCCCCAGGGGCAGGAAGTCAGCAGGGATCATAGGATCCCAGCAAGATAAGCATCCAAATGTGTTTTGAAGGCATTCAGGTTGGGCGCTTGAACCGCCTCAGGTGGCAGTCTGTTCCAAACCTTGGGGGCTCGGACAGTGAAGAAGTTCTTTCTTATGTCCAGCCTTAACCGGTCACAGTGGAGTTTGTGACCGTTTGATCTTGTTATCCCTTGGGGGGCTCTGGTGAATAGTCGTTCCCCCAGATCCTGATGAGCACCCCTGATAAGCTTATAGGTGGCCACCAGATCACCCCTGAGCCTGCGCTTTGCCAGGCTGAATAGCCCCATTGCTCTCAACCTCTCATCATAAGGTCTGTTTTCCTGACCTCTGATCATCCGAATGGCTCTCCTCTACACCCTCTCAAGCTTCTCCACATCCTTTTTGACTTGTGGAGCCCAAAACTGGACACAGTACTCCAGCTGTGGCCTCACCAAGGCTGAGTACAGTGGAAGAATGACGTCCCGGGATCTGTTTGAGAAGTATCTATGGATGCAAGCCAGAGTTTTGCTCACTTTACTAGCCACAGCATCACACTGAAGGCTCATGTTCTTCTTGTGGTCAACCATGACCCCCAAGTCCCTTTCATCTGTAGTGCTAACCCCCATAGCACTACTGAGCCTATAAGCATGGTGCAGGTTTTTTCTCCCAGGGTGGAGAACCTTGCATTTTTTGGTGTTTTTTGTTTGTTTGTTTGTATAACAAATCCATCTTCCCAAGCATAGAGGGCATTCTTAAAATGAATTCGCAAACCAAGTGTGGAATGATATCTTTAATTAAGAATATTTCGTATGACTCTCTCACAGAGGCACAATGGGACTCCTGAGTGCCTTGGGCCACACTAGGGTACAGGGCAGCATCAATGGCTCTGCTGATGGCAGTGTGGCAGTGGCCAGTCTAGCAGTACAGCCATTTCTAATGGTTCATGATCTGAAAGGATTGACAGTTGCCAAACAAACTCCCTCCCGGACTCAGCCCACGGGCTGCACCCTTGCTTATATCTTTTATCAAGTTCATCCTGATTTTCTGTCTAGCAACATTAATTTTAGCAACATTTAATACTATAGATATGTAGCCCAGGTAACTCGGGTCTATACTCCTTTTCTCCAATTGAAGGGGATTGTTAGCTAGCAGGTGTCCTGTGGGGGAACTGCAGACCACTTAGTTTCTCTCCATCACTATAGAACCAGGCCAGGACAGTCAGGAGACTTAACTATATACACATTTATTTACATTAACTTATCACAAGGAAAAGAAACATGGATATAAACATATGTACCATATATGTGTGTGTGTGTGTGTGTGTGT
>NW_017729032.1:88484029-88489033 GCF_001723915.1 Gavialis gangeticus
CATACATACATACATATATATATATATATGTAAGATACCCTCTGGGTAAATGCCATAAAACCTTATACCAGTGCTCCAGATACAGGTAAGCCACATGTAAGTATCTGATCTGAAACAAACAGATAAACCACAAAATAAACATAGTCCCAAGGGGAAACCCCAATGCCCTTGGGCTTTTCCCAAGCCCTACAAGGAAGCAGGGAACTTTAGGGGGGCCCTCCCAGTGGGACCCCCACTTTCAGCAGCCCTTAACTAACCAGGGGGGACTCCCCCTCCCTTGTGGGAATCCTCTTTTCCCTGCAGCTCATGGCTCCAGGCCTGGAGAGTGGCCCTCGTCCTCTGCACCAAGCTGCTCTCTCACCTGCAGTGGGCTTTGGGGAGGTCACTGTCCCCTGGAACAGGCTGCTCTGTGCAGGGCTTCTTGGGCCTCTGGCTCAGCCCTGTCTGTTGGTTCAGTAGCCTGAGCACCATGTGGCTCCCTGGACTCAACCTTTTGCTATGGGTCGGAGGCCTGAGCTGCCTCGTGCAGCACCAGGCTCGGTCTGCTCCCAGAACCTCTGTACAGCACCTCCTGCACTGAGCTCCCAGCCTCATTCCGGGGGTTGAGGACCTAAGCCACCCAAGTACTCCAAAGGTCCTACTCCGTGCACCAGCCTGTGCAGTATCTCTGGCCACATGCCAGAGGTTGCAGGCCTGTGTTGCCTCACGCAGCTCCCAGGTTCTGGAAGCCATGCGCTGTGCTGCACACTGAGAGCCTAGCTGCTGGAGCCGTCTGTCATTCCCTGCTGATGGAAGTCTTCAGGGGTGCTTCTAGGCTACTGCTTCGCCCTGCTGAGCAGCTCTCCTCAGCTCCGCTAAGACCTGCTCTTCTCTGTCCTGCATGTGTTCCCCTCATGCTGGGCACGCAGCTCCTTTTATATGCTCCAGGGCTCTGCCCCTGAAGTCTTCCAGACCTGCATGTTGCAGTCTTCAATCAGGTTTGGGGGTGGGGGGGTGACTCCTCTCCCCTTCCCCTCAGGAAAGGGGTGTGACTTAACTCCTCCTGCTGCCTTCACCAATCAAAACAGCAAGATTTCAAGCCTGGGACTCAACCCAAGCTCCAAAAGGCAAGCCCGCTACAGATAGAACAACTATTTGGAACTAGTGTAAGCAGGAACTAAACATGTCTTCCCCATATTCTGGTAATTTGCTAATTGCATTTAACTGAGTACCTCACCTTGTGCTATAGGAGTATTTATTTGGATACAGCAAACAGGATGCTATAGCCCTGTGGTGCTTGACAAAAAAATTATTGGATGTTGCTTGCCCCTGGTATGTTGGACCTGGGAGACTTGTGATAAGTCATTTGTTCTAAATGTTTGAAGAGTAAGAAGAATGCCATGCTTGGTTACTTCTGCATATCACCAAAGACAGTAGTGCATTAATACAAGGGAGACCAGGACAGGATGCTTTCTGAGCAGTATATCTTTAAATAGGAAGAGACACAAATGTCTGGAAGGAGAATATTTTTTTTAAGACAATTGCCCATATCTTGAATTTGCACCATCAATTTCATATACGTTCCTAGTAAATTGGGTGTAAAAAAGTATGCAAGCAGTTGTTGAAGGAAGTCAGGGAGCTGTGTCTCAAAATAATCTTTTGCAAAATGAGAGGTGATTTATCTTAATTTAAAATGTAGCTATTGCATTTATATCAAATAGTATGTGAGATCTTGGTAAGAAAGTAAGACTAACTGTAAAAGTATAGTTTTAATATTAATATAAATGGAACAAATTCACTTATACCAGTGTAAATACAAAATAAGCTCATTGAACTAATTTTACTCTGATTTACTCTTGTTTTATTGAAGGTAGAATATAAAATTTGGACTAATAAATCATAATAGTACAAGGTATATGGCAGGGTTATTTTCTAGATATGAAAAATGGGATTTTATTTCTGAATTGTTATTAGAATGGAAGTGCCATGCTAAATGAACTTTTCTACTTATTCAGAGATAGTCCTATAATTATTAATTATCATATAGAGCAGGGGTGAGCAAAATATTGTCTGCAGGCTTGATCCGGCTCACCAACTGATTGGATCTAGCCTACAAGGAGCTACTGCTAATTGGTTAGATACAGCCCATGGCTGCCCACACAGCATTCTGCATGGGGCTGAGCCTCACCTGGGGCAGTCCATGTTGCACTCCATCCCGCACCTCCTGGCCCAGTCCCAGCCAGCATGAACAGTTTCCGAAAGGGCTGCTCCCCAGTGTGCCTGCCACCATCCAGGTTTTGCTCAGCTCCCCTCACCTCCAGTGTCATCTCCTTTTCCAGCTCCTGCTGTGCTGCTCTGGCATGGGCAGCCAAGTGGTTGGAAGACAGCTGGGAGCTGGAACCAGAGCCCCATGCATTGGGCCAGGAGCTGCATGGCTGAAGCTTCCTCCCGGTCTAAAAGAGCACAGCAGGAACAGGAGGAGGAGCTACCATTGGAGATGAGGGGAACCAAACAGCAACTGCACTAGGAGCTGCCCTGCCAGTAAGGGCAATGTGTGCATTGACTGGGGCCACTGGCAGGAGCTGGAGCTCAGTGTGGGCTGTCTCAGGCTGGCCTTGGCCCCATGAATAGCTCCACGGAGGCAGCTGAGCCCACATTGCCTGGGCAAGCTCTGATACATGTGCCCCCTACCCCCTGCTCCCTCTACTCACCCCCAGCTGGTTCCCTGGACCTAGGACCCAGGCAGCCCCACTCCACACACATGCACATGCTCCATGCACTCCTTCCCACCCACCCCCACACATCCTAACCCCAAATCTGCCCACAAGGGCAGGGGCTGCCTCATGACCCTACCCCATAGTCCCAGCTTTCCCTGCCCATCTTGGCCCAAACATCACTCCCTACCACTCCTTGCCTGCCCACAGACCCATCCCACATAGGTAGTTTTGGATATCTGTTGTGGTGGGGAGGGGGAGTTCTGATCCACCCCTTGACAACTCATCAAAACACCCTATGTAGCCCCCAGGCCCAAATAATTGTCAACCCCTGACATAGAGCAAGAATCATTATAACTGTCTAAAGAGTGATCATATTTGTTCCTGCTCAGTTGATATAAAACTGTTTAAAGTACAGATGTTACATTTACATCAGCCTGACCAGCATTAGGTTGATCTAAATGTCCCCCAAATGGCACATCCGATCTAAATTAGGGCACCTGAGTAGCTGTACTGACTTAGATTGAGATTGGATTAACTTAATCTAAGAAAGGAATAACCTGGTCTCAAGAATGCCTGTAAGTCTTCTTTGTGCAGCCCTGGGGTGGAGAAAACCCAGAGACTCACCTCAGCCCCAGGGCTGCACTATTCCTACTCCCCAATCAGGCAGCTCCCCCTCCCAACAGACACATCTTCTCCCCCCATGGACCCGCCAGCCTGCCCTCGTCACCCCCCACCCCAGACCTGCCAACCCCTACCTCCCAATCCCACCTATCCCTTTCCCCACCCTGAGCTACTTACATCAGGTTCCTAAAACAGTGAATGGTGGAATAGGCTGCTTCCAACAGCAGCAAACTGCTGCATATGCCACTCCCAGTCTAAGTCTAAGTGGCTTAAAATAAGATGTGTAGACCTAGACTGCGTGCAGCAAACACCTGTTCACATGCCTAAGTGCCTCCATTTTGTCCTAAAAAGTACACAAGGAAGTAGGTTTGGATTGCTGCACATGTTTAGCCCCCCCCCCCCACTGAAACTCCCAAAACTAAAACAGTCACGTAAACACTTCACTCTTGCTTAAGCACTACCACTATCCAAATCAGTATGGGAGGTGTATTATTTGTAACCGAGTCCCTGATTCCTTAGAAAATCTCTTTGATGCAACTTAGATAGTGGTTCCTGTCATTTTGTCCTAATGGCAAGAACATTTGCCAGAAGTGGGACACCTGCATTCTAGTCACATTTCACCCTGGGGGAATTCAAACCCACATCTCACACTTCTGATAAGGAGTGGGGATTGCTAGGACTGTCTATACATTTTATGTTGGATGGCGATTGATTAAAAATAGAAATAGCTCTGACAGCAGACACCAGAGTACTAGGCATGGGAAGATCTATAATTTAGAAAAGGGGGGCGCAGACGGCAAGGTGTGCAATGCATCATCACATATAACACAACACAATTTTTCCCCAGTTAAAAATAAACTAAAACCTTAACTAATACACTAGGGGCCTAGGGCTGCATTATTCAGTTTAAGATTGAAGCAAAAACAAATAGAACTTCATTGGAATGAGTTAAAAATGATTGGCAGGGTTGTGAAACAGGAGCTTAATTACCAGGAGCAGCTTTCAGGCAGGAGAACTGCAGAACAAAGAATAGCTTGATTCATGGAAAACATCAAGACCAGTCAAAAGAAGAGAGGGCTGTTAACACCTGTGGAATGAAGAGTTTAGGAAGGATCTAGTAGATTATAATTAGCCATGAATTCAAGTGACTCCCTCAGCACTTCCTAACTTGAAATGCTACTGCCATTGCCAGGCAGTTAGTTTTAAACTCTGGGTGGAGCAGAAATAAAAATTGGGTGCAAATGCACCAGTGCCCCCCCCCCCCAATCCACCCCACCACTAAGCAACAGAATTACGTTCCTTTTGTTTTCTTCCTTCTTGTCTATTCAGTGAACCATTTCAACAGGAAGGGTAGAAGGTATACTAATTCAGAGTCTTCTAGGCTAGAGACAGAAATGACATATATATCAGTATAAGTGACCAGAAACCGGTTAATTTCTGTAATACTGCAGTAGTTTAATACACATAAATTACTTTCAAAATGGCTGAAACCAGTTTAAGATAAACTTGGATGGACATAGTATCAAGTTAACTGATTTAGGTTAAATTGGTTTATTGAACTTATACCCCAGATCCTCTCCAGATTCAAGTTAACTCACAGTCTCTCAGCATCCAAGGATGGGTTGCAGGTGGGTGGGGTAGCTTTGGCCCAAGCTGTCTGCTTTCAGCAGAACAGGAAGGCATGTTC
>NW_017729032.1:88494033-88507269 GCF_001723915.1 Gavialis gangeticus
AAGTATGAAATCATTAAAATCAGTGCTAGCAGTAGACTTCATCATCTAGCACCCTCTGGCTCTGGTCTGGGCCACTGCAGGCATGTGGCTGCATTTACAGACTCAAAAGTTAATGTCTGTTCACTTGCTTATCAGTTCAATCCATGAAGCTTAGACTAACCTGCGAAGATTGACTCAATTCAGCTTCAGGCTTCTTAACTGTCTGTACTTAGCCTATAATTCAGTGCTTTGGGCATTAAACTACTCATGTCCCTTCTATTTTGTAGCTTGTCCTCCCTTCATGATCTTTCTTAACTTTATTTTAAGTTTGTAATTGAAGTGTTACCTGCACACAGTTCAAATGAAGTGTAAATCACTAAAAATAAAATAAAAGAAAAACCTAAAAACAAATAAAATACCCCAGGAATTCTTTTTTTTAACTGGAACATGAAGGAAATGCATCTAATTTAAAAGTTAGGTTTCCCCTCCCCCTGCCAAGATTGATGTTCAAACAATTTTTGACATGCCTGGGTATTTGTTTTCCAGTGACTGATTTATTTTTACTTAGAAAGCTACAAACCTATTTTGTCTCTTATTTTTCCTTTCCAGGATCTGAACTTGCTTTGTCAGTTTTAGAGCCTCAATTTTCAGAACTAAGTTTTCTAGAAACCTCCTTTGTTCCCTTTGGTTGGATGTCATCCAAATTGTTTTATGCAGTACTAATTCAAGCATCCAGTATATTAAAATAATCTCAGCCTCAGAAATTGTCCACATAATTACCTGCAGCACTCTCATTCTAACTGTAGAAACCAGCTTCAGATTTCTACTATTGTGGATTAACTTTAGGATATTAAGTGTTTGGATGGTCCTTTCAAATTAGAATTCTATGCCTGTATTATATTTACACTTTGAAATACTTGTTCTATTTTTCTTTTGCAATTAAAGATTTTAGGGAAAAATAACTAGTCAAATACAGTTTTCCCAGCCTGGTGTCTTCTAATGATCTGTATAGTTATATGCTAGCAGCTTAAATTAGTTTTCTTATATAATTTGGATACTTTTATATTTTGCCAGGAGGATACAGCAGACTGGAATAGTGTTGGGGGAGAAAAAGAAGGATGAAGGATGAAGAACAGGGTAAAAAAGATATGGGCTATATCCAGTTTTACTGAAGTCAAAAGAAAGGCTTTGATTGATTCCATGGGATTTGACCAAAGCTGTTGACACAGCACTTTTTATATTTAATATAAAACTATGAATTAGGACCACATTTGAAAACAAACAAACCAGCTTCTAAATGGTTTTAAAAAAGCATGTGGTACAAAGATTCCTTCTGGATAAAAATTACCCATGACCTGGCCCAGTGTAATGTATCAGCAGGGATCCTGGTTTTCTCTGATAACCCCCCTCCTCCCAAATTTCAGATTTAAAAAAGTAACCCAAAATCCAGATTTTCCCATGAGTAAAATGAAATGCCACTTCTCTCTCTCTCTAATATATATATATAGAGAGAGAATCGAGATGTGTGTGTGTGTGTGTGTGTGTGTGTGTATGTATGTGTGTGTGTATATATATATGTATGCATCTATAGATAGATAGATATTAGTGGTGTTTTATATATATATAAAATTAAACATATATGGTGTTTCATTTTACTCATGGAAAAATGTGGATTTTGGGTTACATTTCTAATGCAAAAATTTGGAATTTTTTTTATCAGAGAAAACGAAGATCCCTGCATATCAGCCATCCTTAATCAGTGTTACAAGCATGTGAATACCTAGATTTCAGTGGGTGTCTCACTGAAGATAACTATTGTGGGAAGAAAAAAGTACATTCTTTGGGCATATGTGTTAACAAAAGCAGGAGTAGAAGGACTGGGAACCAGCTATGTTATAGGAATTAGCTATTGCCTCCCAAAGCTGCTGTGTTGATAGAAAAGATGGGGTTTCTGGTACATTTAGGGCTTTGCATACAATATAGGCGTATGGCAATTGAGAATTAATCCATGCAAATAATTGTATTGAGTTCAACACCACTTCACGTATGACTAACATCTCTAGATTGAGCTGACATGAGAAAGATTACCTTTGGAAGCAGAAGCATCAAAAGTATCAAAGCTTTGTTTCTGTAGAAAATATAACTATCCAGCAAAGAGAGGTGTCTATGCTGTAGGCTGAATAAGACTTAGATGAAATCTTTTATGAATAATTATTATAATTATTTACTGAGCTTTGTCTACGTGATATATTTTCTTCTCTGACATCTGACAAAAGAACATAAAACCATGACTGTCAGAACTGTACAAAACTACTTACTATATGGTACATTTCAGAGGAAAAGATATACATATAATTCTGACACATCTCAGTTCAGATGATAAATTGGATATGAAAGCAAAGATGTGAATTCAGTGAGCTATGAAGATGTGTGTCTGTCTATAAATTTATTATGTATATCCTTAAGTAGATAGTAGTTGATCAAATGAATAATGTACTTGTAAATCAGATAACTGGATTATCTGTCTTCACAAAGGAAATTTGAAATATCATTCAAGGAAACATTGTTTCACCCAAGTCATGTCCTATTTTAGTCAAATAGAGTTTCAATTTGAGAATAAAATAATCAGTTGCACAAACATTAGGGGAAAGTTCATGCACTTTCTGTGCTTCTATCTATTTTGCACAAACTGCTTATTTTGACACACAGTGTCTTGTTTTCATCCACCCAAACACAGGCAGAAACAACTGTTTGCAGAGTCAATTAAAGTCTGCCTTATCCAGTTTCATCCAGGTATCCAGTTGCAGGTATTCAGTTGCATACAAGACATTGTCTTCTACTTAATACTTTCCACTCCCACTGGCATCACTGGAGTTGCTGATGTTCAACAGTACTCGTGGGATAGGTACAAACATCCAAAAGCCCAAGGCAGAATCACTCAAACCTAAGCAGGTTTCTGTAAGCACCCTTGGTTAGGTCAAGAGTGAACAGAACAGATGTTTTCACTTTGGGAAGGAGGGTGGGGAGGCTGCCTGCACTGACTGAGGCCAACAGGATGGGAGCTCTTAAGCTTGCCTCCCAGCATGGCCTGTGGCCTCTTTGGGCTTCTGGAGATTGCCAAACGCTGCCAAGCCCTCTCCCTCCATTGGCAGTCAGCATTAATGACAGGCACCTCCAGCCTGGTCTGCTCCCTCTCATTGAACCTGCTTGTGAGGGTATCAGGACCCCTGGGTGGGCTCCTACAAGCTTCCATGGCCCCCCTGTGAGTCAGCATAGCACTAGGCAGCCAGGCACAGCTGAGTGCCCTTTCCACCTCTGTGAGCAGTCAGTCACTGTGCTGACTTGACTCTATGTAAACCACAGTTGAAACTGGGGCAGCAGAATGCAGGGCAGCTCCTTGACAGGAGGGGAGGTAGCAAAGGCCCTCAAAGGCATCTGGAATGGAGGCAGATAGTGACCTAACTTGATTTGCAAGTGTACCTGGTACTGAAGTTCGATTCACCTGTCTAACCTAGATCAACTAAATCTGATGCCACATCAATCCAAATGTCTTAAACCAGGATCCACTATCTTTAAACCAGTCTATGTGCTCTGAACATCTGTTCTGTTATGGGTATAGACCAGTTTCCAAACACCTAAACCAGAGAAGTGCAATGTCTCTACCTCGCCATGTTGTATTCACCATCTTATAAGTTCAGACTCTAATTACGTACACAATGGTTTACTTCTGTAAGTATTTGGCATGTTGCAGTTGAGACCATTAGATGTGTGATCAGCTATACAGTGTTTTGAATCCTTTCCTGCATCATACCCACGATCCTCCTTAGCAGAGGAAATGACTACCGAAGACTAAAACAAAAATAAATAAAATGAAAGCATTGTAGAGTTTCATTTTGTAGTAACTTCACTGTCTTTCCTGCTGAAACATAAACAAGATATCCCACATATAAATGATATATAATGGCATAAGGACTGGACACACAAACACAAAGGCCATAGGCACCGAAAGTGGGACTTAGGTTGAAGTTAGTTGCTTTAGCATAAAACTACAGTCCCCAAAACCCCTGCTCAACTCCTGCCTAACTCTGAAGGCACCTTGGGCCCAATCTTATTTCACTTTTATGTGCCCTGACACTTACATGGCTGTGTAAGTGAAATTCTCGGCACCTAAGCAGCGTTTAGATTCTATTTCTTCTTGTGTAGCTACATTTGTTCTATGCTTCCCTTTTGAGCATGCTCTGAAGGTTGCACTATGGCTCTGTAGACTGTATGGAGAGAAAGAATTGCCCAGCCATGCAGGTAACTGTGTGTAAGTGTCCGTAGCTTTAGCTGCAGGGAACTATGGCAAGTAATTGTTTGATGCTGGAGGAGGTGGAAAAAGGGCCCACCTAGCTTTTAGCGCGATAGTCTAGTGACTAGAGCACTTGCCCAAGGAGTAGAAGACTTGGGTTCTAAGACTCATCATGCACAGAGTGGTATGAAGCTACATTGTTCACTTCCCAGTTATATGCTCCATGCCATCAGTCAGGCTATAGCACTGCCATTGGTCAGGCCCTGAGCGCTTCCCAGCAACCTTCATGTGGCTGCCTTACAAAGGCAGCCAAGGGGAAAAATATGTGGGCCCAAGAGGTGAGAATGGGACAGGTACATTGTCCTGAAAGGAAGAGAACCTTGTGTCCCAGCTCCTGGCTTTTTTGCACCTTTCAGTCAATATTTGTTAATTTAAAAAAGAGGTAGCAGTGGCAGCATTTCAAGCCCACAGAGACAGGGTGAGTGAGTAAACAGACTCCAGAGAAATGAGTCCTCAGAGTGTGGAGGGAATACACCTTGGGTTTCCTGCTTGTTGGGTAAGCATTTTAACTGCTGGCCTGCTTTATAAAAGGTCTGCACTAAGAGTAGCATTCTGTTCCCTTCCTGGTCATCTACCTGTTAAGATGTTGTTATTGCTTGGTCATCTACAGGGCATTTTGGTTCTTGCACACCCAAAGAAATTCTATTTTTGGATACAGAACTCAGTCTAGATGACTATATATATGCCCAGACTGGGCAACAAAGTCTATGGGATGCATTCCTGCCTCCCACCTTTCACCCATTATAGCTGAGTGGCTAGACAAGGTTCTTTTGGTGAATCTGATATCTTTTATTAGGCCAACTTAAATAGTTGGAAAAATATTTTTTAGCAAGCTTTTGGGATTAAAAACCCTTTGTGAGGCTGAGGAAGTCTCTGCAGTTGATGTGTGCTCTTCCTGGATGGAATGAATAGCACTCACCTGGCAAGCTAGAGGTACTTGGCCCCTTGCCCCAGGGTCTCTCTTCATAGCACAGCACACTAGCTATCATGCCATGGGTCACCCATCCAGTTCCTTCTCTGGCATTCTTCAACACAAATTGGTATCTTCTCCATGGATAAAGGCAAACGTTACCTGGTCCAATTTTATCTTATCCTGGTTCAAATTTTGACAGCCATAAATACATTGAAGGGTTGCAGAATTGGACCATCTGTCTATTACTTATGAAAACCAGGGATTTTTTTCAAAACTTAGCCTTTGCTTGTGAGTGTATACATAAAGAGGCAACTTCAGTGGAGTGGTATCAATTTATAGCAGCTCAGGGCACGATTGATATATACATACTTGATTTGTGCTCACAAGCATTGTAGACACATACACACACATAGAGCATAGTCAATGGACTTAATCTTTCTTATTTCTTAAAGATGAGAGAACTGTACTGTAACAAATGTGTAGAGAAGAAACCCGAGAATAAGGAAATAAACACAATTGTTATAGATCCTTCTGAAAATTTTCATAT
Organism: Gavialis gangeticus; assembly: GCF_001723915.1. Classification (NCBI taxonomy): domain Eukaryota; kingdom Metazoa; phylum Chordata; order Crocodylia; family Gavialidae; genus Gavialis; species Gavialis gangeticus. Next base: position 88,499,824 of record NW_017729032.1, read on the forward strand.
GTGGTCACTCCATTACCCAGTCTAATGATGGGTGATATCATGTACTTGAAAGCAGTGGGTAAGAATAAAAACAAAGAAAAATAAAATCCATATTGCATACTAATTCTCAATGATAAAATAAAATTTTCATTTTGTTGCAAAAATATCAGTGCACAGCAGTGAGAAAATTATTAAATCTTTCAGTACTTTGGAATTTTTTAAAAATTTCCTGAATGCATTTGGCAACATGATGATACCAGTAAGCTCTTCAGAGGTCATAAAAAACTGTTCCTGTTGATTAACAAAAGAAGGCTAAGCAAAGGAAATTGTATTTGCATGTAAACCCAAATTCCTTAAATGTCTATTTTTGTCCTCTTTTGATTATCTTATTATTGTTTAGGAAAATAAAAAACACTATAACCACATTATATAATAATGTGTTTTCTTTAGCAGAAATATTCAGACTTCTACATCCTTCTGAGCTGTCAGCAGATTTAACTATAACCCCATTAAGTATTTCCCCTGTAATTAAGTATTTACTCCAAACCTCTCAAAAATTAATAAATCAGTGTTTCTCTAATTATTGGTAACTAGAGCCTATGAGATAAAAGTCTCTTTCAGGAAATAAAATGATCCCTTCCTAAAAAAAATATGTCTTAATAGTGGAATGTGGCTGATATTGTATCACATACTGTGCAGCAATTTCACTAGGGCAAGGATAGGATTGGGAACCCAGGTAGCAAATTAGATTGATGTGTTGTCCTCGATATACTGGCATTTTCATTTCTGAGGCCTACCAAGTCCAAAACAAAACCATTTTTTATAGTTGTTCAAAATCCCAAGAGAAATGAGTTCAGGTGGTCTCAGCCCAGTTTTTCATGTGCAAGAGGACACATCAAAAAGCTGTCCTGGGTTGATAGTAATTCATCACTCTCAGCTGTGAAAAGCCATGGGATTACAAGCATGAAAACAGGTACTGCTAACAGCATTTTTTTTCACAAGTAGATCTCTCTAGCCCATGTTATATGAATATATGAGCAGACACATCTAGAGCAGAAATGAAGATCATGTCCCTGTGATTATCAGGCACTGTTCTTAATTGACCTTGCTTCCCCTGTCCCTCGCCTATGACAAAAACTCAATGTAATGAAACAAAATCTCTGATGCACCGTAGGAACCAGAGAACAAGAAAATAAACAATGAAAGTTACAATTTCAGAAAGATCAGGTGTTGAAAAGTATAAATCATTGAAGAACACTGATGAAATGTTAAAAATGTAATCAAGCAGCATGTTACCACGTATTGTTTAGTTCTTTCAATCTCTTTAAATGACCTCAAGAAAATTAGGGCCCTTGAAAATGTTGCATCCTTAATAAGCCTTTTCCCTCTGGTTTAACTAGGGAGACAGAAAAGAGATTACTGATTTGATTATGTTCTAGTTAAAAGATTTCTCTGAGGAATAACTATATTAAGAACAGTGTTCAGTTTGCAGCAGTGGCAGAGACATGTTTCTGGAGCTATGGCAATGTCACACCAAGATGTGCAAAATTGTTTGCAGTGTCTGTTTTTATCCCTTTTGTTCCCTCAGTCCTTCAAGCCTGAGCTCATTTGCTGTAGCTTTTAGATGGCAGGGGTTTCATCATCATGGTGATGGGAATGAGAAAGCACTGCTCCAGTCAAGATCTCCCAAAATCTTTGGGCCGCAAGGACAGAGAACCCAACTTATTAAAACTCTTCATTTAAATGATTGCTGTCAGCCTTTGTCAGAGAAATTCACCAGATGCTTACTCGTCTGGGCAAGATTTATCAGCAATGTCTTCCTGATACTTTTAGGATTGAAGGGCTTTGAGTTTATGCCACTGGCTTAGGGTCCTTTCATTCTGGACACACAAGAAAGTAGGAGTGAAGTAGAAGTGAGGGGAAAATGTCCTTTTCAGCAAAAATTCATGTTCTATTCCATTCACACTACAGTGAATGTAGAGGATGAAACAATTAGTCCCCATTAATTAATACTGGAATAAACTGGTTTCAATAGCAATTCATTATAGTATCTGCCTGAGAAAAAATGAGTTCACCTAATAATAATACAATGAATCTTTAATACAAATGACAGAGCACTATAGACAGCCCTTGAAAGTGCTTTATTCTAACAGGGAGTAGGATACTTAGACACAATGCAATGTTGTCTTCTAAAATATTTGAATACATGTAAAATGAAGTAATTAATATACTATTCTCAATAACCACAGTGCAGACAGTCTTTATAAATCTTACATTTAAATTAAAAAATTCAGGGATCTTGCTAGCTTATCAGCAAATGGGAAAATTTCAAATTAGATAGGGAAATATCACAGATTTATTCTGCAAATAGGTCTTGCAAAGCATTTTTACTATTCACAAACATATAACTTGGGATATGCAATAAATCACAGAATTAAAAATGCATCTCTTATTGGAGTCTACAAAAAGAACGAAGCTGCAGATACCAGTTTCTAAGTAGATTAAATATAATGGGCTAATTGGATCCAAGTACAGGGTTACTAGTTTCCAAATGGATTAAATATAATGGGCCACTTGGGCCATTATAAAGCACATTATAAAGCACATTTTTCTAAAAAATATTACTTTGGACAAAGTCCCTTTCATGCAGAAAAATATAGATATTTTCTGTTTTTCCCATCTTGAATAAAATTGTTTTTAGGACTGAGATTTGCAGCAACTTGAGTTCCAGATGAGTTAGATTCATAATTATGCTATAGCTACTGAAGCCACCTTGGTGGCATATAAAGCGGCTGTGAACCCAGTTGAACTACCTGGTTAGCTGAACCTGCAGGTGATTTGTGTTGTCAGAGTGTTTCAAGAAGCCCCAGGGTACCGATCAAACTGGCTAGATACATTTTTCAGTGATTTTATAAAGAAGATTTAGGGTTTGGTTTTGTTTGGGTGAGGGGCAGAACTTATATATAAGTATATTACAGATGGACCTAAACTACAAAATCTTGATGTGCGCTATTTCAGTTCATGATACTATATAAGACAAGGTCAGCTGGATAAAAATTTGCATTCTGATAAATATTGTTAATTTTCATTTATTTTTGACCTACGGTTTTGGTACTGGTTGCTGTTGTTGGGTTCATTTTTGTTTTTATTTTTATTCATTGAAATGTCAGTATACTAATACAACATACTGCCAGTTTTGAATTCGTCACTGATGTGTGGCATATTAGTGCCAATGGTATAATCTGCCCCAGTAATATTTAGCAGTTATTTAATATTTTGTGTGTTTAAAGGGCCATGCACTTATTAACAAGCTAGTCCCTCAACATTCTTCTGAGGTGAATAGGAAGTTATTATAATAATAGAAATATATACATATTTATAAACTGAGGCAGTGGTGTAAGGCTTGACTGACCAATGCAGCAAATCAGTGATAGACCCAGAAACAGAGATGAAGTCCATACTTCAGCTCAGGATCAGGCATAGCATCCGCATCAAAGGTTACACAGCAAAATCATAACAGGATAAGAATAAATCTCCTAGTACCCTATCCACTGTGCAAAGCTTAGGTCCCTGATTCTATTTGGCAGAGATTCATCCCAATTTGGTGGCCAAAACTCTGAATCTGAATTGAATCAGGAGACCCTTTAATCTCTCCAAATCAAATCGGAACCCTCTGAATCAATTCCGAAAGATTTGGAAAGATTCAGAAAGATTCAGTGATTCGGACATAGACACAGCTTTAAATCTTTTTTCTACATACCTCAAGGTACCAGGCGGCTCGTGAATGCTGAGATGCTGGGGCAGATGAAGCATCCCACAGGAGCATGGGGGACTCCCCAGAGCGCTTGGCAGCAGACTCAGAAGTGGACTAGAAGCACTTCCAGTCAACTTCCAGGGCCACTGGGGAGCATGCTGGGGGGACCCCCATGCCTCCCCAGCTCGATGACTGGTGCCTCCTGGGTCTGGTGAGGCATCCATGTTCCCTCCATGGCCAATCCCTGATCTGGGGGAGTGTGGGTCCCCCCGCCCCGCACGCTCTCCAGTAGACCTGGAAATGGATCGGAACTACTTCCGGTCTACTTCCAGGTTCACCACCAAGCACACGGGGGGCCGCCCACACTCCTGTGGGATGCTTCATCTGCCCCACCATCATAGCATTCATGAGCCATGCCTGGGTACCTTGAGGTATGTAGGAAAAACATTTAAAACTGTGTCTATGGCCAAATCACTGATTCTCTGAATCAGTATTGAATCTTCAGATTTGGATTCAACCAAACTGGATTGGGGGCAGTGATCCAAATCAATGAATCAAATCACTGTCCCTGATTCGGGTCAAATCGGAATCGAATATGGCCCATTTTGCACACCCCTACTATCCACTAGGCCAGTGGTGCTCAACCTTTTAGTCCTACAGACCAGATAAGTGGGCTGGAGCAGGTCCACGAGCCCAATGAAGGACAATGCATCAGGATTAGGTCCTGAGGCTCATCATTACCCCCTTCCTACCTCGCACCCAAAGATTGTACTCTATGGGCCTCCCATCAGGTCTGGGCCCCAGAAACCTGGCACTGCTCCCTCCTGCCTCCATGCAACAGGGTTGAGGGACCTGTGGGCTTTGTGCCATCCCCTCTCTCCCCAGTGTGCACAGAAGTTGGGCCCTGGGGGTCCAGGGTTTCTGCCTCTCAGCTCTGCATAATGGAACTGGGCTTTGGGGCCCAGTGCTGCCCCCACCCAAACTTGCTCACTGAGCTCAGGCAGCCAATCCAAAGCACATGGCCTGAAAGCTGGCAGCAGGGGAACAGTGCCGTTGCTCCCACACTGCCAAATTTCCAGACTGATAGGAAGACCCATGGTGGATGACACAGAACCAGGGACTGGGGGCTGAACACCCCTGAAATAGATTGATTTGTCCTTTAGCCTTTCCCTAGGTGCTTCCCCCCACCCCACCCTTTCTTCTTTATAACCCTTTCCTTGCTGCAACTCTTCTGGCTGTCTGCCTCTGACTTAAATGCCTTTTAGTTTAATTTTTCACAGCAGCCAAGGTAGTAGGAAAGAGCCTGCTTCTGTTCCTGATAGACTCAATAGGAAATTATTCATTATAAATCTTGCCAAATACCACAATTTTATTATGAGACTTGTGAGAGCTGGCATTTTCCTTTTAAAGCAGTCCTGGAATCATGAGAATCTCAGCCTTTTATTTTTAAGATGAATTATTGTCTTGCTGTCCCTGGAAATGCTTGAAAATCAGACCCCCTGAAAGCTTACAGAACAGAATATTTAAAAAAGGAAAAGAAATCCCCAAATTTTTGTTTTTGATTGGAGGAGGGAGAGGAAAGGGGGTTTACATGAGTTTTGTATGCTTGGGACTGACCATGCTATTTTAATTGAATTGGTAGTTGCATCTAGTTTTCACACAAAAGAGGAAGCTAAAACAGTAGAATAAGAAGGGGCGGAGGGGAGAGGGTGACAGCATTGGCGACGCCTAGGGGTGCACCCTCCCCCATCATCGGTGATTGGCTGCTGGTGCTCCACAGCATTAGGAGGCACCAGTTGCCCATGGGTAACAGAGTGAATTAAAATGGTCCTAAACCTACCATGGCATATGTATGGGCAGGTTCATTAACATAAAAGGTCATTGACTTCAAAGTGACTTCATGTGGGTATTATATCTACATGCATTATTTTGTAGCACTGGGGCTTAAAATTATATAATGGACAGCGTACATGACATTGTCTAAACTTAAATTTCTTTTATTTCCAGTATTCTGTTTTTAAATATACTACCAGGATAGCTGCAAAATACCAATCCTGTTAATTTTATTTGAAAAAAAAGGATAAACACTAGTATGCATAAGTACACACATACTCACACACATCATTATAACACCTCATGGTAGTTAAAGGGGAAAACATGCCCTACTTTACAAGCAATCTGGCAAACTCAAATGGTGTCAAAGTTTCAAAGTTCCAAACTCACATACTGTCTCTCAAGAAATAAGCTACCTAAATCCTGTTCTAAACCAAGGTACTAAGTCTTACAATGGATATAGATGCAAGCTATGTTCCTTCAGCAATACAGACCAATCATCATTGGAGGAAATAACATGGATTATAACCAAAGGTTCATTCACCTGCTCCTCAAACAATGTCATATATGCCATCACCTTCTTATATAACCCCTCTGTTTTCTGCATGGAATAGACAGGCCAATGCCTATGTGAAATAATGAGTGGACACTGACCTGACAGGAAGTGCAAAAATGCACAAAAGCCTGGGGCAGAACACTTTAACCTTCATGGATTTCCATCACGGACCTCGGACTAGCTATCCTCAAACTGCGAAACTTGAAAAACCTGCTTGAATGTGAAATTGCCGAGCAAGAAATCACCCACAGACTGGATTGTGTAAAGTATAGTCTAAGTAGGGAATGCAGATTCTTATCCCATTACCTGGATTAATGTTTTTACCCTTTTGTGACTATTGGTTTATTATTGTTTGCCTTTCTCACTGCTGCTCTCCCTTTCTCCGCTCCTCCACTTCCCTCCCTTTCTTGTCTTATGCATTGAAATCACTCTATTGTAGTTGCGCTGTGCATGTCCTTTCATAGAATCTGATGAAGTGAGCTCGTCCTTACAAAAGCTTATGCACCTCTGATTCAGGTAAGTCTATGAGGTGCATCTCCACCCTGCCTTCTGCCTAACACAATTTCTATTATGAAAAAAGGTACATTCGGGCCTGGTGCCTTATAATGTACCTACTAAAGATAGATCATTAGTTCCCAGTATTTGATAACTTGGAATGTGCTATTGTTTAATTGAAGCAATGGCTAGTGATAGATTTCTTTTGCTCGTTATTCTGTATTTCAGAAGCAGATGTTTGACTGTATGTGTGGATTTTCAAATATTGGCGTTGGCATGAGTGTCATTGACTGTGTAAAACAGCCAGTGGAGCAGACGCCAAGCACTACATGAGAAAATTGTGATTCTGTTGCCAAAAAAATAGCTAATTATTTCTCATTCTCTACTTCCTTCTATCAAAATGCATTTGATCTTGTGGGCATAAAGTTGTCAATTCAAACAATATATAACCAATTGCTGTTCCCTGGGGTTATGTATACAATGTCTTTGAAACTGTAGCAAGAAACCAGCAGGATTGAAAATGGTAAAATTTCTAAGTTGATGATCATCCCTGAAGAGGCGGAAGAGAATGAGAGAAAGGAGAGAAATTTTAGAAATAATACTATTTCCCTTACTGTATTAGAGCTCCTTGTTCAGTGTTAGAAGATCCTTCTTAGCCTTTCCTTTTCATGAGAACTTGACATGATGTTGGAAATTGACTGACTTTAAACAGAGGAGGAAAAAAATAAGAAAAGGCAAAAATTCAATCCTCTACAGCAGGAGTCAGCAATATTGGAGCAGTGCTTGCAACCTGACTGCTGCTATGGATCACCAATCCCCTGCTCTCACC
>NW_017729032.1:88512269-88514953 GCF_001723915.1 Gavialis gangeticus
TAGAAGATCCTTCTTAGCCTTTCCTTTTCATGAGAACTTGACATGATGTTGGAAATTGACTGACTTTAAACAGAGGAGGAAAAAAATAAGAAAAGGCAAAAATTCAATCCTCTACAGCAGGAGTCAGCAATATTGGAGCAGTGCTTGCAACCTGACTGCTGCTATGGATCACCAATCCCCTGCTCTCACCCTACCGTCTCAGCTCTGTGTATAAGGTTGCTCTCTCATTCCCACCCCCCGCCCCATGTAGCCTCCAATGAAAAATATGATGCCAAGAATCCTGGCAAGGATTGATTTGGAATGGCTAATGTAGGAGCAATGGTAAACTAGAACTGCATTAGTGGAGCAAGAAATCAGTCCTCTGCACAAAGCAGGGATAGCTGGAGTGGCAGCATGGGATCAGTCCACCTTTAATAAATCATGGAATGGATAAAATGGTTTGGCAGCAGCAGGGTGTTGGCATACAGTTTAAAAAATGTGGATTATATCAGACCTTCATAGATGGGACCCAATCTCTTTGTGGACTGTATCCAGCTTGAAGGCTGTAGATTGTCAATCCCTGCCCTACACTTTTATTACTTTGGACCAGTCTTTCTGTATGGTCTGAGTAGGACCAACTATCCATCTGTTTTTGCAGCAAACTGTACATATATTCATATTAAGACTCTACCCATGTATGCTAATATCTGAGGCACTGTCACCTTCCCCAGTGGATGGTAGCTAAACTACATAACTCCTGCCCCAACTGCCCCATCTAGACATAAATATTTAGTCTTGCTGCAAGCAGAGCTTATTCCATCTTTCCTCTTTATGTTGTCATTGGCTATGGCTGATTTTTTTTCCTCCTAAAGAAAAGAAAAATATTCTTGGGATGTGTCAAGACAAGCAAACCCGTGTGTTTTTCTGGGGACAAATAGCAGCGACACATAGTTGTGCTGCTGTTATATGACGCTGGGGAATGTCCCTGCATGCTCATGCTGCTGCATGGCAGATTGTCCCAGGTGGGGTAGGGAAGGCTAGGGCCTGCAAATGAGGTCCTGTAGGCCTCCTAGGGCTCCAGTGGCAGCAATCTAGGTGTGTGGAGCCTGGCCAGCAGTCGGAGTGTGGCTCTGGCTAGCTAGGCTCTGGTTTTGGGAGTCACATGCTGCAGCCATGTGCACCACCCTGCTTTTTTGTTAGTGTTTTTTTATATATATATGCTGGGATTTTAGATACCAGTGAAATGCATGTACGCACTCATCTAGATGTGCCCTTCCATTCCTACTTGATGTTAAACATAAAAAGCTAGTCAGGTCATGCACTCCAGGACCTGCTTCAAAATGTGGACAGACCACATTGTGGTACTGCTAGCCACCTCTGGAGATGGGGTTACCTCCAGCTGTCAAGTCGAGAAGTGCTACTATTTTATTTTTAAACTATCATCAGAACATCAAGGGTCTGCAGTATGCAATCTATCCATGGATATGAGTCTGCCCCACTCCAGTCTGAAGACAACCCCTTCTAGGAGAAGCTTCTGGATTTCTACATCCATGGGACTACATCTATCTACTTTGGAGGCTGCATTATAGAAACCAGGTTAGAATTATTACTGGCCCTCTTAAATCTCTTCAACACTCTGAACCCTTCAACCCTGCACAATAAACTACTGAGTCATCTTATCTCCAGAGTCTTTCTGTAAATCAATTGGCACAATTTGACAAGACCCTTAGAATCTTTCCCTTTATCAATATGTCCAGTCTTCTTCTATGAAGAAAGTGTATAATTTTGGCCACTCAAGGTAAAAAAAACCTGCTTGAAAAGGGATTGTTGTTGTTGTTGTTGTTGTTGTGTGTGATTTCTCTATAGTGCCTCCTCAGTTTTCCAGTTTCTCACCTTTTCTTGTTCTTGAATTTGCCAGTCCCTGCCCTATCCTTGATCCCAAGCTTATTCTGCATGAACCCAATGTCAGCTGCTTCTACGTACAATTTCTCCCAGACAGCAAATATAAACCAGCGTATTAAATTTCATGTTGTTTGTGACAGTCCATTATATGCTTCAGAATCAAATTTCATTCTTGAAGAAAGTCACTTGTTATGCAGATTGATATACAGGTAAACGTAGGAATTAGACTACACAGTGAAACTGAGGCTAAACATGAGTCATCTAAAAAAAGTAGTCCTTATTAAATACTATAAATTATAGGAATCTTGAATCTGTATTAAAGAAAACTAAGGAGATAGGCTCATGAACAATTTCATGGCTTAAACATAATATTTAAGAAGTATCAGTATTTAAGTAGTGTACTTAAATTTAGTATTTTTTCTAGCCTTATTTCAAAACTTTTTTTGCAGTCTAAATGCCCTGGGTTGCACTGACCAAGCTCCTGTTCAGGCCTTCAGGCTGTGCACAGATGAAACTGTTGCCCTGTGGGGTCAAGCCAACTCACAGGATTTCAATATTGAGCTGTTAGACAGGAGGGTGTGACACAATTGCACATATACAAACACACAAATCAATTAGGTGCATACACACACACACTACCAGCTTAGGCACATACACATCCAAACCAGCCTAGGCACATGCATATCTATTACCAATTCAAGGACATACACTATACACCCCAAAAGTTAGACACAGATCACTACTTTGTATATCATGCACACAATGACATGTACACACACACACACACACACACACACACACAC
>NW_017729032.1:88517784-88529866 GCF_001723915.1 Gavialis gangeticus
CCATTCAGTAGAGGCCTGCTACCATTGTATCTCAATCATTCCTAATCACTGTCATTTATCCAGGCACCAATTTACGTGGGAGGGGTACATGAATCATACAGTTGCAACAGAGGGGATGCCCGGGCAGAGGACACAAGATGGACGCTTGACATACAAAATGGAAATTTGACATGACTTACGCTAATTTACATATATAGCCCTAAAACAGTAATCACACAATATAAAAGCAGTACAAACATAATAATTATCACTTATAAAACAGTGGGTATCGATATCAAAATATCAGGGAACTTATTTGCAAAAAGGGAGAGAAAAATAAAACTTACTACCTAAAATAAAATGTTAAAGCTTATCCTACATCTCAGCTTACTTATACTTATATATAGGGAATAGAGAGGGAGAGAAAATGTCAGAAATTGTTAGGGAAGGGGAGGGAAAGCATTTTAAAATAAATTAAAAAAAAAACAAACTGGGGGTTTTGCTACAAAACAATTTTACAAATAAATTTATAAGAACAATTAGGCTGAGGGCTCTCTTCACTCCCCAGAACTGCTCACTTTGACAGTTGACTATTTGTTCTTAAATAGATGTGACTGACCACCCTAATGCACATGGCATTGCTACTCCATTCTAACATGACTGAAACTTCTAAATAGGGCAGTAAAGAATGATACACAGTGACTAGCTGTATGAATTTGTAATACTTTTGGGATTTGGGAATACATTTATGTATATATACTACATATTTGCAAACAACGAATGGTATGATCAATAAATAACAGGGAAACAAACTTGTCACTTTTATCTATGAACATATTCATAAAACATTTTATGTGTTATTTGTCCACCCTTAATCATAGGATACATGAAAGAGTAAAGTTTTGTTTTAATATTCTGGGTTCTATGACCAGGTCACAAAATCCTTAGACACAGGTGTAGCAGTGGACATAGGCTTTCTGGATTTTAGGAAGGCGTTCGACACTGTCTTTCACCCCATTCTCATTAAAAAACTAGGGGACTGTGGTGTCAACACAGTCAAATGGGTCACTAGTTGCCTGGAGGGCTGCACCCAGAGAGTGGTAGTGGGTGGGTCATTTTCGACCTGGAGGGATGTGGGCAGTGGGGTTCTGCAGGGCTCGGTCCTCAGGCCCACACTGTTCAACATGCTCATCAGTGACTTGGATGGGGGTGTAAAAAGCACCCTGTTCAAATTCGCAGATGACACTATTTGTGGGGAGAAGTGGGCATGCTAGAAGGGAGGACAGGCTGCAATTGGACCTAGACAGGTTACAGGGGTGGGAGGTTGAGAACAGGATATGTTTAAAAACACTGACAAGTGCAAGGTACTGCACCTTGGAAGGAAGAACCAGCAGCACACCTACAGGCTGGGGAACTCCCTTCTCATCAGTGCAGAGACAGAAAAGGATTTTGGAATCATTGTTGATGCCAAAATGAACATGGGCTGACAGCGTGGGGAAGCGGTCAGGAAGGACAACTGTACCTTATCATGCTTCCACAGATGCATCTCAAGGAAGTCCAAGGAAGTGATCCTCCCCCTCTATGCAACACTAGTCAGGCCACAGTTGGAGCACTGCGTCCAGTTCTGGGCACCGCACTTCAGGAGGATGTGGACAACATGGAGAGGGTCCAGTGGAGGGCCACCTGCATGATCAGGAGTCAGCAGGGCAGGCCCTACGAGGAGAGGTTAAGGGACCTGAACCTGTTCAGCCTCCACAAGGGAAGGCTGGGGGTGGATCTAGTGGCCATTTACAAACTAATCGGGGGGACCAGGAGGCAATGGGAGAGTCCCTGTTTCCCCGAGCACTACCAGGAATGACTAGAAATAATGGTCACGAGCTGGCAGAGATTAGATTCAGGCTAGATATAAGGATGTGCTACTTCACTGTCAGGGTGGCTAGGATCTGGAACCAACTTCAAGAGAAGTGGTGCTGGCTCCTACCCTGGGGGTCTTTAAGAGGAGGCTCGATGAACACCTCACCGGGGTCATTTGACCCCAGTACTCTTTCCTGCCATGGCAGGGGGTCGGACTTGATGATCTGCTCAGGTCCCTTCCGAACCTACCAACTATGAAACCATGAAACTGTATCTGTTTTGTTCCTGTTTTGTTGCATGCCTTAGTTTCCCTGCTTGCTTGCACAAAGGGAAAGAAGGGGTTGATTGTGTTTGGAGGAAGACCCTATTAGGAGAAAATGGGCCATCAAGAAATAGTGAACCAATTCACATATTTTAACACAACAAAAGGACTCCAGCCCAGTTCCTAATGCATCAGGTTACAGCTGGGAACCTAGGATCGCAACCTGGCCAGCACAGCTGCTCATCCTGGCTTGCTACCCTACAGCTAACTACACAAACCAGGCATGGCTGGCCTGAATCTTCTATCAAGGCCTAGCCCTCTACCCACTCCCTGTCATCAGAGTGGCTGGTTTGGATCAGCTGACTCTACTCCCATACAAGCTTCTGAGTAGGTTGGGTAGCGGAGCTCAGTCTGATCCCAGACTGATTTGCTGGTCTTGCTGGCTTGTGAACTCTTGATTTCCAGGCTTCTTGGCCCAACTTGCTCTCTGATTTCCTTCCTGACACAGACTGTTCCTAGACCCCTCTTTTGGAGTGACTTCCTGACTGGCTTGTCTTTCAGTATTGCTCACTCTTCCTGACCTTAATCAGCATCTCAATTCCTGATTGGCCCCAGATCTTGCTGTCCATGACCCAGGGTGACATGAAGACTCACTGATGTTTCTGATGCCAATAAGACACTTCAGAGAATCACATACAAAGAGATGATTTTGAAGAGGGAGACTCCCAGGGATGAAGGGACAAGAGAAATAAAAGCAGAATGGGAGGATTGGTGGTGCTAACCATCTGTAAAATTATGGACAGTCAGAGGTTGGGGGGAGGCTTTATTTGTCTATGAAGTCTGTTTTAAAAAAAAGTGCTGCCTGTAAAGACACTAAGAAAAAGTGGGAAAAGTGAGTTTGATTGAAGATCTGTATTTGGAATGAGGCTAGATTCAGTTGTTGATGGACAAACAGAGCAGAGCAGTACCACTTGGTGTCTGAGTCAGAGCACAACTCAGCCCTGCAGGGAACTCTCCATCAAGGCTTTATGGCCCACTGGGGCCCCCAAGAGTCCTCCTCCCCATCCCTCAGCTATGTACTGCAATTCCTTTGGTCTGTGCTGCCTGTCATGGCAATTACCTTAAAGATAGGCAGGGCTGTGCAGCCCCAGGAAGCCTGAGGCACCAAGCAGGGCAGAGAAGCAGTGATGTAGCAAGGACAGAGCTGTGGCTCCAGAAGGGGAAAACTACTACTGCGAATTATTACTGTAATGGTTGATGGCAGTGATGTTGCAATGCACTATCACAAACAGAAGGATTCTGAGGATGGTTAAAATAATTATTTGTTGCAATTCCTAGCTGTGTGTACTCTTATACTTTGCGCTTCCTTAATGTAACCCTGATTATGTTACGTAGGTTCAGCAGTTGTTATGTTATATTATGGTAACTGTAAATTCCTTCTTTGCATACCCTCATTTATACACAACACAGAGGTCTGGGGCTACTTGTGCATATTTTACTTTGTTTGTGAGCCTTGAGGTTACTGTTTGGGGGTCATTTTTGACTAGGTACAAGAGCCCCCTGAATAGTAGCCCTGGGTGAGTCTCCCTTCCCAATGGACTGGGCTCAGTAGGCCCCTAGGTTGGCTCACTACTGGTTGAGCCTATTAACTGTTTGGGTTTCACTTCATGTTTAATGGTTAGGGTTGCTCTAATATGTAAGGTTATGTCTAAGGTTATGTGTTTATCTCTTTTCCCCTGTAATAATCCCTCTTTCAGGAAAACTTTGCTTGTGAATGTGGAAGTATGTTCACTTTAGAATACCCAGTTAAATTTTATTTTCCCAGGTTTCTGGGTAGAGGCTTGAGCCAAATTTAGAAAGTTGTTGTTAAACCACTAAATTTTAATCTGTCCCTTGTTATTGCCATCCAGGACCTGATAGAACAGTTACATTTACATTACATAAAACTATGTCAGTAAGAAAGTTTGATTATCAGTAAAAAGTTTGCAGATTGACATTTTTTTTTTTCCTTTTGTCTTGGTAACCCTGGAGAGGATCCTGAGTAACTTCAGACAGAACAGCTGGGGTTTTTACCAGGACATCTGACTACAAGTGCTTTGGGGCCAAAGGACTCTATCTGATGCATTGCTGTTACCAATATAGGTTGTTTTTGTTTCAAGATGACTTTGGTTTTGCTCCATTCCTTTGAAGAGGTGAAGTCCCTCTCCAGGATCTAAGGCAGAAAATAATTCTCAGAGGCGGTCAAGGAAAACCCTTACAGGAGAGGAGATCAAGGATCAAAGGACCAGGTCTTGGAGTCCAAGGAGCTAGGGCTCACTCTCTAGAACAGGCTTATTCAACATACAGCCTGCAGGCTGCCATGCAGCCCGCCAAGCCATTTTCTGAGGCCCAAGGTGCTGCGATGGGAAATGAAAGTAACACTGTTTACTTTTGTTCCATCCCCTTGTCCCTCCCCCAGCCCCCCAGCAGCTTCCTAATGGCTGCTGGAGGACTGGGGAAGGGACAAGGTTCCTACATGCACGGGCTGGAGCAGGTTGCAGTGCAGCAGGTGGGCAGGCGCGGAGGGTACGGATGCTGGCTCGGAGGGATGCTGCGGCCAGGCCCGTGGGAGATGCTACTGCCGCTGCTGCTGTGGCTGTGGCTGTCAGGAAGGGAAGCTGGCACCACTCCCACCTCCCTGCATCCCCCCACGCCTGCAGACTTCACTCTGGAGGTGGTGAGTTGCAGGCCCAAGGGAGAAAGGGAGCCCTGCCAGTCGAGCTTGGGCTGCCCTGGGGGAGAGGGAGCAGTGGGGTGTCTCTGCACAGCCCGCACTCCCCTGTAGGGTTCTCGCATGCCCCCCTGGCTTCTGAGCACAGGTGCACAGGTGTGGGAGCATCCTCAAGGCCACCCAGGTGTCAGGGATGACATGGCAGGTTCAGGCGCTGCTCCTTGACCCCTGCACCCCAGGTCGCACCTGGATTGGACAGACCGCGCGAACGCACGCTCCTGCCGGCCCACTGGGTGATAAAAAGTTCATGATCTGGCCCCACATTCAAAAAGGTTGGACACCCCTGCTCTGGAAGCTACATCTAGGGGAACTTAAATGGTATTCCAAAAGGTTGTATAGAATTGGAGGTCCCATGCAAGTGGTCCCCTGGGGAATCTATGATTGGAGACCACTCATTTAAGAACATGTCATCATGAAGTTGGGGCTTGGAGCTTACGAGATTTGGCAGAGTGATGGCTATTTCTGTTGATATGGTAAAATGAAACAACAAAGCATTGCTAAATTGCATGTCGTCAAACAAAACTTACTGAAAATAGCTGTTGAAGTGGTCTGTCCAACTGACCTGATAAAATGTTTGATATTATGGAATCCAAAAGCTTTGGAATTTTCCATTCCATGAACAATTATACCATGTTCATGTTGTCCCTATTCAAGATAAAAAACATGTTTCAAAATATCAGAATTTCCACTGTGAGAAAAAAGCTGATGTTTCGATCATCTCTGATAAAACAAATATAATTCTTAAAACTCCAAATTCACAGGAAGGGAGTGGTGATTCTTCATAATCTGAGAGTAATTAAGCTCTGTAGCATTAATTAACATTTAAAAACATGTTATGAGGTGGTCAGGCAAATATAAATAGATGTATAGATTAATATAAATGTCTACAGATGATTCTACATATTGAGCCTTATGTACGGGAAGGACATGCCTAAAAAATTTGATTGCCAGCACAGATAGCTATCAAAAACAAGGTTCTAGGAAGAAGCCTTGAACTTTCCAGAACGTACTCAGTTAAGGACTTTAAACTGGCCTTGCTGATGTCTCAAGTCAGTCCACTGCTTTACAGTGAGGCAGATTAAAGAATACATGATGAACAAAATATAATTGTGAGTACTTCATCTTGTGAGATATGCTTCTGCAATTTGCAGTAGCTCAAAGTGGCAGGGAAACCATGGTGAGACCCTGCTAAGAAAAAATTGAGCAATTGACGTTTGTGGTCATGGCAGCATGTGTTGCAATATCTTTGCAGGCTAAATAAATGATCAGCCTGATAAAACTGCACAGCTGGGAGAAAACGTTGACAGTCATTGTTTAAAACATGGGAAAAGAGAAAAGATGTCCCTGAAAAAAGCCCCATTAAATTTGTGTCCATACAGGTTAGATCATGATATGGAGCACTGCTCACTTCTGCTTTATGCTTTCCAAATGTCAAATAGAAATGTAATGTAGCCACTCTGTTTTGCTTCCAGGTTCTCAGACTTGAGTGTGTTTATTGCTCAGTTACCAGCATCCCTCTAATGCCAGGTACATTACCATGTTTTGGCATTTGGCACCAGGAACCAGAGTGAGTAGGCAGGACAAGTTTTCACAGCAACCTGTGCAGCACAGGTGGAAATTGTGCAGATGGGCTTCAAGGTTTCTAGCTTGGCATATGGCTTCTCCTAATAAGAGGGGATACAAGTGAATAGAGACTCTCCATTTACTAATTATCTTTTTTTTCTTATAAAGCTACTGACACATTTAGTATAGCTACAACGAGGGACTTCTGAAATGCTGATACATTCAAGACAAAAACCTTCCTATTGAAACACCGAACTAGTTGGGCACATGAGGGGAAGGAACCTGAATCTTCAGCATGTTATCCTTTGCTTATAAATTATTGATTTGCATGTGCATGGGGTAGTTAAATTATTTTCCAAAGGAAGTAGTAGAAGTCTCATCAGTTTGGACATTTAAAACAAGATTGGATAATGTGGTAGAAAATGTTTCTTGGAAGCAATACTGCTGTAGTATCCAAAGTAAATATCCTGTATCTTAAGTGTTTTCTGTTTCAAATGTATCTTACCTTTATTGAAACAACTGGCTTTTAACTTCAAGGGGCTGTTTGGTTTTCACATCATAATTTCCACCTAAAACATTTTAACCTATTATTCTTCAAAGGAAGTTTTAGGATTATAACTGACAGCACTGCTGTTATAGCCATTTTCAGTGATCTTTACTTATAGTTCAGTGCACTTCTTGTTGGCTATGAGTATGTTGTGAGGTTGCAACAAGGGAGAGAAGAACATTTCTATAGAAAGGAAAATTGCAGGAACTGAGGCAAGTGGACCACCTTAACTAGTTTTTAATTCATTAACTGGATGTTATTGGATTTCAAGTTAGTGCTATCCCTTTAAGTTTAAACACTATTTTTGGAGCTTTTTTCCTTAGTCTGCTTTCTTCTCTTCATTAATCTCACCAATGTAATTGCACTTAAAGATGTATCTCTCTCCAAGATAACTTCTTGATAATTATTTCACTGTATATTTTTCATGCCTTAGCTATTGCTACTACAGATAGATATTATTATTCTAATATCTTTTTCACTATTTTTATGTACTTGATTCTCTTATAAAAACTGTAAAATCTTGATCTATATGTGGGCCAGGTATCATGTAGTATATCTTCTAAAAATCACTTGCTCTGTTCTTTTCCAAAACAGGTCACACCAGCAATGATATAGCATCAGTGGGCACTAACCATGATGCCACCACTACTCCACAGTAGCTCATTGCTACTGCACAGTAGGGTTGAAAACTACCCATGCGCCACTGGGATTGTGCAGTACCAGTGGGTACTTCACAGTTATTTAGTACTGACTAAATCAAGTAATAAATGACTGTGCAGTACCAACTGCACAGTCAGGGACAAATGTAGACTTACTCAGTGTGTCACAGTTTAACATGTTTCCTCTCCATCTTTCTTTGAATAAGCAACGAACCTAGTTAGAATCAAATGCAATATTATGGATCCAAAGCATTTTATATATATTATCAATTTTATAATATTTTCAATGTTAGAGCTATCTATCTATACACACACACATATGTTTGTGTGTGTGTGTACATATATCTATATCTTTATATATCTAACACTGATAATATTAATAGATTGACTTCATTTGAATAAAGTCTGCAGCTCCTCAATCATTCATAAGCCATTTAAAACACTTTTTATCACTCCAGAGTCTAAGAAACTAATAGAATTAAGCTTTCATGTGATTTCGTCCTTTGAAACTCTTACTAGAAAGCTGACATCCATTAGCCATTGTACGAATTAGCTGACTGCTGTGGTAAAGAATAAGCCATTATGAATTTGCTCACAGTAAATGCAGTATGCCTGGCAACTGGGGTATTCCCATTCTTGTTCTTATTACTATGAGCTGGCTTCTGCAGCTTCACAGCAAGCCAAATCCTAGAATTCTCAGTTTGGCAAACTTTTTATTGAAATAACTAGGACTTTTGTGTGAATAAAGGATGAAAGATTGGATAAAGCAATGCTATTTTTTTTAAAGGCTACATTTTGTACTTGGATATATACCTGTACCATCTATTATTCTGGGGGTCAGAGTGCCATACTAGAGATTAGCCCTATGAATATGTTTAATTCAGAAAGCCAAGTAATTGTCAGCTGTAGACTTCAGACACAGATTCCTAACTTCAATTCTGATCAGACTGATCTCAGTGAAGTAATTTTAACCATTCAAGTAAGAAGGTAATTTTGTTTGCCAACATACATTCAAACATGCATACTATTTATATATTCCCATTAAACAGGATACAGTGTTAGTGCAGGGAATGTTGCCAGCCTTGGCCATTTTCAACACCTCTAAGCCAAGCTGCAAAAATGGAGCTAAGCAGAAGAGTCTCCTAAGTCTGCCTGTGAATGACCATAAGGTAATTTTTTTTTTACACGTGACAACCATCTTGGTCAGCAAAATAAAGGTAGCTGCCATCAACAAGTCCAGATAAACTAGTAATGAGATGCAATTAAACAAAGCACAAGGCCTGAGACACAATAGAAGACCATACATTAAATCATCCAAATATATGCTATCATAGCTTTACTTTATAGTAATTGATATAATCAAATATATCTGCTGCTGCTTTGCTATTAGAGGTGTATTTTTGTTAGGTTTCCAGGTAAGTCATAAAAACAAAGCAGCCTTGTTAACAGAACACAATAAATCTTGGGGAACAAAAAAAGAGGATTATGGTAAGCTGTATTCCACAATGGTGAAGGAAAGAGATAAAAAAGTCTTGCTTCCAGAAGTGCCATTTTCACTGAATCATAAATCCCAGCTAACTGACACCTTACATGTCTACAAGAAAACTGTTTCAATCCAGTTGCAAAAAAATCAGTGAAACTTTAAATACATACATTTAAATTAAACCAATCAAAGATAATTTATTAGAATATTGGAACTAGCCATCTATAAATAGGGGTATAGGCAGGAAGGAAATGTGGAGAACTCAACAAATTCATGAAGATATGCTACCAATCTGCATACCATCCTCCTACTGCCTCTTGAGTCTCCCCAGCCAGGATAGGTAAGAATCTGGGTCACAGGTAGCTAGATAGACTGTGCAGAAAGTGTTTGCTTTTGTGTTTTGAATTGCAAATGTAACCCTCCTTGTACCACAGAAAGGAACTTTTCAGAGTTGGTCCATCTTGAGATGGTCAGTGAAATCATCTTGAGCATACTTACGATGGTCTCACTGGTATGGGATATGCTGATGGCTGATGCTCATGTTGGGTGTACCACTAAGGTCAAAGGGAAAGGGAAAAAAAATCTATGTTGGCAACCATGCTGAAGTGTGTGTGGCATTGGACCCAGATGGGGAGTGTTCAGGGAGAACTCTCTGTGAATAGCAACAGGGTCAATGAGAATGTAATGGATGGTCCTATTGAAAAACATGGACTGATCAGCATTGTGTGAACTCTGGCTCCTGTTGGTAGACAGAGAGAGAGGTATGCATCCTGAAGGCCAGCTGGGAGGAAGAAGTGACACAAGCACATTCAGGGGCTCCAGAGAAGGTGGCTTTAATCTGCCATGAACTAGCCTCATATTATGAACACAATCAGGCATTCTGAAGCTGGTTAAGAGCTTATTTGCTATCAAGGAGCAATATCATGTGTATGTGTATATAGATTGATTTTTAACTTTCTCTTTATACAGTTTTCATTTGTAGTTTTTTGTTCATTTGCTGTTCATATGTGAATTGAACCCAGAGAGGTTGGGCATCAGGTATTGCATAGCCACTTCCACAAGCAAATAAAAGGTCAGGCTGTAGACCTGTTTTGGTCTCTTCTATCAATAAACAACCTATAAGGTTGCCTGTGACCAGGGTAACAGGGTCTGAACTGCTACTTTTCAGAGGAAGGAAATGCAAATGGGCTAATTGAAGGGTGTAAACACTTAAAATGATCACAGAATTTTTGTTCAGGTTTTAGGGGGTGTATTTATTTATTTTTTCTCTTTAAAGAGGTATTCCAAAAGGAACTAGAGCCTTCTTATTTAAATAGACTTTAAAATACAAACACCCCTTCAAACCCCACCTCCCATTATCATATGATCATTTTAAGTGGTTAAAGCCTTTCAGCTAGCCTTCTCTCATTTCCTTCCTCTCACAAGTAACAGTTCAACCACCTACACAGGTAGTTTTATATGTCTGTGGCTGGGATTGAGCCAGCCATAGTAGGAACTAGATCAGGGCTGTGTAAATGGCAGCCCATGAGGGATTAAATTGTGGCCTGCAAGGCCTGTCAGCATGCTTTCTGTGCCATTGAAGTGGTGTAGCTCTGGAGCCCAGGGAGTAAACTTCACTGCCTCTGACCACTGACCACTGAGTTCTCTTGACCCCTGATGAATTTGGGGACTGCAGTGCCAAAAAAGCATCTCTAGCAAGTTTGACACCCTGAGCTAGAGCATGAATGTGCAGCCATGGCGGGGCGGAGGGGAGGAAAGCAGCTACATGATCTGATCAGTGTGGAGACTGGAACCAGAGGTGCATCCAGGGTGTTCAGTGGTGCAGTTCCACCTACCTATGCTTTCCTGGCCCACTCAAAGTTTAAAAACTACTACCTGGAGGTGGCAGCAGTATTTCTATTCAGGCAGTGCTGCAGGAGTCAATTGACTTCATGGCTTACTATAATCTACCTAATTCCTTCTAAACTCTTCATTCAAGGTGTTAACAATCCTTTCTCCTTTTTAATGGTTCTGATGTTCCTCCACTCAATTTAGCTTTCCTTCTATAATTCTGCATCTCCTAGTGGCTCCTGGTAATGTAAGTCTCATTTCACAGCCCTGCAAACTATTTTTGAGTACTGGCAGAAGTGACATTTTTTGCACCCTTGAAAGTGCTTTACAGTTATGTTATAACAAATGTGCATGGCTGCAGAGTATTTTTTAAATGGTTGATCATGCAAAAATAGTCCTTGTTCAATCAGGTAATAATTGAAGGCACTCTAAATTAGAGTGCTTTGTAGAACTTGTGTACAGTTCTCCATGAGGCTTACATGTCATGTTCCTAGTCTGCTACAGGGAGGAGGCAGATAGTCTCCTCACTGGGTAGCCAGGAAGGAAGTGGAGAGCTCAGCCATTGAAGGTGGGAAGTTCCTGGTCAGCAGCCCCACACCCTAGAAGAGGGTCCTCTGCACAGTGGCACCACTTGAGGGGTCCACCACCTGGGAGCCCCTCTATATAGGGGAATTCTTGGCAGCTTGACCAGCTGCTGGTGTCTCTGAGTAGGTGGGGGAGCAAGCCCAGAGACACCAGCCAGCCCGGCTACTGGGCTTCCAGAGCAGGTAATTGTGCCTCCTGCCTTCTGGCCTCATCCAGTGCATAGAGGCTTAGAGCCCCCACCATCAAAAACCGAACATCTGTTTACTTTTGTTGACTGTAACTTTAAGTACTTTGTGTAAATCACTGAAAGTTACAGCATAATCAATAACTTCTGTAAGCGCCCTTTAACTCTAGCTAAAAACATTCGCTCAGGTGTGGAAATAACTTTCAGTGAAGCGTTTGATGCATTGTCAAGATGCTCAAGAAGGCTAGCTTTTGTTTTATGAATCTGAAAAATTCTAATGACTACAGGACTAATGAAATAACATCTGTTGATTATTATTTCTAATTTATTGTTTCTATACATAGTATAGCAAATGCATATTGCAGT
>NW_017729032.1:88534866-88543272 GCF_001723915.1 Gavialis gangeticus
GCTTTTGTTTTATGAATCTGAAAAATTCTAATGACTACAGGACTAATGAAATAACATCTGTTGATTATTATTTCTAATTTATTGTTTCTATACATAGTATAGCAAATGCACATTGCAGTAAAAATATACTTATTTTTGCTTTGATCTTAAAGTGAATAATATAGCATCAGGTCCCTAACATATTAGTCAAACTTCTAGTTCCTTTTTAACTGGAAAAATACATATATCATCTTATATGTGTGGATGCACCACACTATCTGCACCACCCTTTTCCTCCAACAAGTAGGGCACGCATTTTTTGTCCCAGAATCCAGGGCAGCTTTTGTTAAGCTGTACAAGGAAAAAAATCTTTATCTCCAAACTAGATGGTACCAAAGGGGGGCTGCAGGGCTACAATAAATTAATAATCTAAGAGGCAAATATACCTGAGGGGGCTACACTAATTCCAAATTCTTTAGAAGTGGGAGAAATGGACATGCCTACCAGAACTTTATTGAATCACAGAGAAGTACATCTGGAAGGGACCTCCAGAGGTCATCTAGTTCAACCCTCTGTCAACTCAATTATGTGCATAAAAACTCAAAGTTATGCAAAATTATGCAGGTACTTTGTATGGTTGTGGGTTGGGTATGGTGTGTGTGTGTCAGGGGAATTTGTGAAGGTGTGGGGGGCTGTGTGTGTGGGGGGGGTTGGAGCCTGGGGAGGGGTGTTCCTGCATATCCTGGCAGGATGTGGGGTACTGTTGGTCAGGAGTGAGGAGCAGCAACAAGGCTTGGGGGAGGGGCTGTGGCTTGGGAGTGATGGATGCACAGGCACAGACACAGACACAGACACAGATAGACACCTCTCAGAAGTTAAGTCTGTGGAGAAGGAGGGGCATGGAGGAGGGAAGAGGTGGAGGTGCAGATTGATGCCCCCACAGTGAGGGAGGTAATAAGACAGAGGCAGCAGCTGGGGTTAATGGGGCCCCAGGGCCAGGGCAGGTCATGGGATGGAGCCGTGGGTTATCCAGGGACATGGGGCAGGGCATTCCCACGACTGCATGGGGGACATGTGCCTCCCAGATTTGTGCCAAGGATAGAGGTAGGTAATCAATTAATCAAGTCTGCTGAAACGTGGTAATTGGCATACTTCAGCAGCCTCTATATCCTGTGTATTTAGCATTCCCACACTTAAAAATGGCAGAGGGGGCATTTGCATTAAAGTATTGAATGAGATTTAATTAAAGTGCTTCTGCCACCATTTTGAAGCACCAGATGCTGAATATACAAGACACTGAGAGTGCTTTACTCAGAGCAGCTCTTGGAGCCATTCTAATTAAAGCCCCCTCCTCCCCTCCTTCACCTCTGGAGCACATGCCCTTAAATCTATACTCCCTGTCAAAGAGAAGAATTGAAGCACGGAGAGCTCCTTTTTTTGCACACCACCAGCTCATACAGGTGTTTAAGTATATGTAAGATGGGGCTCATCAAAACAAATGTCAAGGTATCTGTGTAGAGGCAGTTTTCTCTGCAACCACCAGAGAAACTTGATTTGCTAAGAAAAGTTTTCAACACAAGAGCGATCAGGCCTTGATTGCCTACCCACCCAGCAGACATTCAGTTTTGGTCATTAGGTTTCTGTATGTTCAGAAACGTTCCCAAAATAGTCTAAGAGCCATGAATGTTCCAGGTCTCATTGCATTAAGGGAAAATTGAAAGAGATGAAAGAAGCAAAAATTAAAGTTTCACAGAACAGCCATGTCGTGTCATCCTTTTCATAAGTGCCAAAATGATAATAAATAAAATCATCAGTGGTTTAACGTTTTTCGTACCCTCCTGTCTTCTTTACCAGGGAAAGTAGCTTGTGCTAATTAACAGTTTCTTGTCAGATTTTTTTGTTAGGTGTCTTTCTTCAACACATCCATTCATTTCAGGGAAAGTAAAGTTAGATTATTCCCTACTCACTGGGTTCTGACAAAAAATTGAATGTTTTTAAGTTGCATATTCAGAAGCAAAAAAAAATGATACAAGAGGTTGTTTTTGTTGAATAATGTTGTTATTTAAAATTAACTTCCCAAAATAATATGAACCAAAAAAATGCCATGATAGACACATTTTAGATTTAGATATAAATGTGTTATAGAAACCAAAGATAAAGATACAGATAATATACAGATAAACAATGATGAAAAAGGATACAGATATATTATCCTTTGTGTTTCTTCCTGGTTTCATTCATATTCTTACCAAACAAAATGGAACAAAACACTGGGCTGAATGCATATCTGGAAGTTGTAATTGCTTCTTTGTGAGAGAGAGCATATTACATTCATTTTATTCCCGTTTGGGATTTGCAGTTCTTTGGCTTTTAGTGTTGGGTAGTAATTAGAATTATGCAGATTTTTGGTATAAGCCTGGCTTTAGCCTATTTCTATAGGGAGAATAGGATTTTTTTTCTTTTGCTTGCAGCAAAATGATATATTGAGGTAAAGGAGTCATTTATGTAATAGTCTGGACATCTTGATGTTCTCTCCTGTATTAAGCAAAGGATTATTTAATTTTGACTTCTGTAGCCTTAATGCTGCATTGTAACCAAGCTTAAAGAATAAATCAATGAAAACGTCTGTCTCGTCAAGGTTCAAGTTAAAACCATGTGAAACCATAAGCTGGCCCTGATTCATGGGCTTTTTGGGGTTGCACTGTAAGCATGTTGCACAAATTTAGCAATAACTGATTGAATATATCTGTTAGTAATCAGGGGTGTCTCTGTCTTCACTCCAGTTAGTCTGTGCAGTAAATATCATTACTAAGAGTATAATTTATGATGTTCAGGAATGCAGAATAAGATCCTTCCTTATTTCTGGGATAAATTCAGAAATAAGCAAATTATACTGTTAGCTACGAGTTTTGAAGGCAGGAAGACTTTTCGATGAGAAGTCTGCTTAAATGTGTTAAAAGTACCAAATAATGAATAAAATTATCACTGCAGTGACTATAGCATGTTCTTGACAGGGAAAGCCAAGTGGGAGAGTGCTTGCCATTCAGATCTGGTGCCTCTTGGTGGTTTCTTTCAGGAATCTGGTAAGGGAGTTGCAGGAGGAGGATAGGTTCCGAAACATCTGTAAGCATGAGGTCTTCATCAACTCAATTGCCCAAAGAGATCTCCACCATCATGGAAGATGGACAGTCAGAGAAAGTACCAGAAGACACCTTCTCAGGAAGGTGGAAAAGAGCAGCTTGTCACTTCAGGGAATAGGCAGCACTCTTCTTCTGAACCTGTAGCTGTCCAGCTGGAGAACAGGTATGAAGCCTTCACACTGGAGGAGAAGGAGCCCAGTCCAATGACAGGGGAGGCCAAGCCATGCACCCCTAAGGGGGGTGAAGACTACTACTACCAAGAAGAAGCAATGGGCGGTGGTGGTTGGTGACTGCTTTGCAGGGCACAGAGGCCAGCCTGACCTGTTTGCTTGGGAGATCTGCTAGCTGCCAGGATCCCACATCTGAGATGTCATGGAAAGGTTGCCCAGACTCATTCTACCTTCTTGCTACTATCCCAAGCTGCTCATACATATGGGAACTAACAATACTGCCAGGGTGACTTTCAGAATATCAAAAGTAACTACATGGATCTGGATACAAGGGTAAATGGGATGGGGGCCCAGGTAGTGATTGCATCAAGGGTAAAGACCCAGCAAGAAGTATATGCATCCAACAGAGTTTGGCTTCTCTGACCTTGGTGTGTGGTTCCAGGAAGATAGACTGCTAGGAAGAGATGGAGTCCATCTGATGGAGATAGTGTCTTTCTCATACAAGTTTGCTAACTTAGGGTGTTTATACCTGTGTTCTGGGAGGTGTGGGCAGGGGTACTTTAATTAGATTTCATAGATTTCATATACTTCATAGACATTAGGGCTGGAAGGGACCTCATAAGATCATTGGATCCAGCCCCCTGCCCAAGGGGCAGGAAGTGAACTAAAGTCAAAGGATCCCAGCAAGGTAAACATCCAAATATTTTTTGAAAGTGTCCAGAGTAGGTTCTTGCACCACCTCTGGAGGTAGTTTGTTCCAGGCCCTGAGCCTGCACTTCTCCAGGCTGAAGAGTCCTGTAGCTCACAGCCTGTCTTCATAAGGCCTATTCTCATGCCTTCTGATCATGCACATGGCTTTCCCCTGGATTCTTTCAAGCTTCTCCATGTCCTTCTGAAATTGTGGAGCCCAGAATTGGATGCAGTACTCCAGCTGTGGCCTCATCAAAGCCAAGTAGAGCGGAAGGATGACATCGTGGGTCTTCCTCAAGGTGCATCAGTAGATGCAAGCCAGAGTTTTGTTCACTTTGCCAGTTGTGGTAGCGCATTGGTGGCTTATATTCATCTTGTGGTCAATCATGACCCCCAAGTCTCTTTCAGTTATGGTGCTAGTGAGTGTAGCATTGTTGAACCTATAAGTGTGAAGCAGGTTTTTATTCCTGAGGTGTGGCACCTTGCAGTTCTCTGTATTGAATGCCATCAGGTTTTCATCCATCCACCTTGCATGCCTATCGAGATGGCCAGCCTATCCTCAAGTGTGGAGACTCTTCCCTAAAATTTGGTGTCGTCAGTGAACTTGGCCAGTCTGCTTTTGACACTAGTGTCCAGGTTGGTTATGAAGACATTAAAGAGTATAGGTCCAAGAATGGAGCTTTGGGGGACACCACTAGTCACTGAGTGACATGGTGATTTGGTTCTGTTGACTACCAGTCTCTGGGTCTGACCTTGGAGCCAGTTCCCCAGCCATCGGACTGTGGAGTAGTTGAGGCTGCAGTTCCACCATTTTTCCATGAGGACATCATGGGACACCAGGTCAAAGGTTTTTTAAAATCCAAATATATGATATCAACCTCTTCCTTTTTGTCCAGGTGATACATCACCTGGTCATAGAAAGAAATGGGATTGGTCAGGCAAGACCTACCTGCAACAAACCCATGCTGGCTATCCCTCAGAATGTTGCCTTCTTTTAGCCTGTCAAGAATGGTTTCTTCAATAATTTTTTCCAACATCTTCCCAGGGATTGAGGTCAAACTGACTGGCCTGTAGTTTCCCGGGTCTTCTTCTTTCCTCCCTTTCTTGATGATGGGCATCACATTGGTCCTCTTCCAGTATTCAAGTACTTTGCCTGAGCACCATGAATTCTTAAATATTCTCACCAGAGAATATTGGCTTCGCTATGATGGCTGCTAGTTCCTTTAGCACTCTTGGGTACAACCTATCTGGACCAGCTGATTTATGGGGGTCCAGCCTCTCAAGATGCTCCCTCACAAGATCCATGCCAATGGTAGGCATATATTTATCTTCGCCCCAGTCATCCCGCATCATGTTAGGCAGGGTGGTCCCTTTGGGTTGGTGAAAAAACAATGCAAAGTAATCATTAAGCAGATTGGCTTTTTTTCTGGGTATTGGTAGTCAGCTGCCTCAGCTGGTTTACCAGGGATCCAATGTTACCCTTATTTTTCTTTCGACTCCCACATATCTGAAGAAGGACTTTTAATTGTCCTTAATTTGTGTAGCCAGATGGAGTTCAGTTGCAGCCTTGGCTTTTCTAGTTTGCTCCCTGCAAGTGCAGACCAGCGCAGTATACGCCTCCTTAGTGGAGTTCCCTGTCCTCCATCCATTATATGCCTCTCTTTTTAGATGTAGGAGGCCCATGAGTTCCCTGCTGCAGCCAAGGGAATTGTTGAGATCTTTTACCACCTTTCCTACAGGTGTGGATGGACTTCTCTTGTGCTTTTAGGATTGCTTTCTTAAGGAGCAACCACTCATCATGAACTCCCTTCCCTGTGAAATCATGGCCTCTCAGGGCCTCAAGAACAAGCCTCCTTAGCTTATAAAAGGCAGCTCTGAGAGTCACGCTAATTAAAAGTGCCCAGAACATCATGTGTATCAGTGTCCCCATGATGGAAAATGGCAGCGGGGTGCTTTGAACTGAAGCTCATCCAACCAGCTTTAGTTTAAACCACACCACTGCCATTTTTCAGCATGGGGATACTGATGCATGTGACACTGGAGACTGCTGGAGCCCATTGATTTCCACACTCCAGCAGACTCCAGCAGAATCATGTCTGCTCTGATGTGTTGGAATTATAGTGTGTCAGAGCAAGCTCCTGCATGTATATAGGAGCCCTTTGTGAAAAGGGATTTAAACTAGATTCACTGTGGGATGGAGGCAAAATCTCAGAGATAAGAAAGGAGCCTGAAAATCTAGATAAAACCTTACTAAGGAGAAACAATGGTGGAAACCTTCACAATGGCCACAGGGGCTGCATCTACATGAAACATTTACAGTGCTGTTGACTAATTAGCTGCACCGTAAATATTGTGCATCTACACGTGTGCCCCTATTAGGCTGGAATAAATTAATTTACTCCACAACAGGATAGTACTTGTAAATACTCTTGTAAACACAAGTTCTATCCTTCTGCAGTGTAAATACTCTGTAGCAGTGCATGTGTAGACGCTGCCCCAGCTTCCTGGGGCATGAGGGTTCTTCAGTGCAGGGTCTGCCTGCCAGCTAAACCCACACTGAAGCATCCTCATGCCACAGCCAGTTCCTATGCATCATGTTGAGCAGGGAGGAGTAGCCCTGAGTTAGCAGGCTGATCCCTGGGCGCCCCAGCCAGTTGGGGCTGCTCTGACTCAGCTTAATGTGCTGCACTCCTAGGCACATGTGAAAATGCATACCTGGGAGCAATAACCTCTGGAGCAATAAGCTATGCAGTTTATTAACATGCATCAATATGAACATATAGATGTGACCAAGGAAAGGATAAGGCAGTCAGTTAGATACTTGAAATGATTATGAACTAATGCCAGAAGTATGGGGAACAAACGGGAACAATTGCAGATCCTAGTACAATCACAGAATTATGATGCAATTGGGATTATGGAGACATAGTTGGACAGTTCACATGTCTGGACTATGGTCATAGAGGGCTACAGGTTGCTCAAGAAAGATACATAGGAGATATAAGGAGAAGATGTTGCCCCATGTATAAAGACAATGTACCCATGTTTGCAGTGCAGTAAGAAGTGGAAGGTAGGACTTGAAAACCTCTGAGTAAAAGTCAGAGGGGAGAGTGGCAGGGGGGATGACATGGTGGGAGTCTGTTAGAGGCCTCCAAACCCAAAAGAGGAGATGAACAAGGCCTTCTTTAAGTAAGTGGCAGAACTGTTCAAATTGCAGGACTTAGTTCTCAGGCATACTTGAATTATTATGACATCTGTTGGGAGGGAAATGGCAGTGCACAAGCAATCTATCAAGTTCCTGGAGTGTATTGGAGATGACATTTTGATTCAAATGGTATAGAGGCCAAAGACAAGGGAAGCTCTACTTGACTTACTCCTCATGAACAGGGAGGAATTGGTTAAGGTGAAAGGTAATTTTGGTGACAATGACCACAAAATTATAGCGTTCAAGATCCTAAGGGGAGGAAGGAAGGGAGAACATCAGAATAAGGACTTAGGACTTCAGAAAAATCAAACTTTATTAACTCAGGAAACTAGTGAGCAGGATCCCATAGGAGGCAACTCTGAGGGGGAAATGAGTCCAGGAGAGATGACTCTACTTTAAGGAGCATCTCTTAAGGAATGCAGAAACAAGCTATCCTGCTGCATAGAAGAATGGGAAGTGCAACAGGAGATCAAGCTAGTGATAATGATCTCTTCAAGGAATTGAAACTCAAGGGAATCCTATGAAACATAGAAACTTGGTCATATTACTAAGAGAGAGTATATGAGTATTACATGGGCATATAGGAAGAAAATTAAGATGGCCAAGGTGCAATACAGCTGGCAAGGGAAAAAAGTAATAAGAAGAGAGTCTATGGGTATGTCAAAAGTAATTGGAAAACCAGAGATTTTGTAGATTCCTTATGGAATATGGAGGCAATTTGGTCATAGATGATGCAGAGAAGGTGGAAGTATTTAATATTTTCTTTTACTTCAGTTTTCACAAATATGGGCAACTACCCACTGTGTGTGCAGATGGCAGCAGAGATAGGGAAAGAAACAAACAGCTTAAAATACTGACAGAATAGTTTATGGATTACTTAGAGGAGCTAGATGCTTTCATGTCAGCAGGGGTGGTTAAGATACACCCATGGGTACTGAAGGAATTGGCTGAGGTAATTTGCTACCCTTTTTGAGAATTTTTACAGGCTGTGTGAAGTCCCAAATGATAGGGAAAGGGCATATACAGTGCCCATCTCTAAGAAAGGGAAGAATGTAGTCTTATGCAGAGTTTAGATTATGATTTGTATAGGATGGTTTGGATAGGGATGATCATGCCTCAGGCAGGGGCTTGGACTAGATTGGGGGGGCGCAAAATAAGGGCCACAGGCTGGATCTGGCCTGCCAGGCTATTCTAACTGGCTTGCAGGGCTCCTAAACTTAAT
>NW_017729032.1:88543444-88544879 GCF_001723915.1 Gavialis gangeticus
ATATATATATATATATATATCTGTCCTGGCTGCCTGGAAAAGATAACAGGAGCCAGAGGCAGCAGGACCCAGGGGAAGCTGGAAACAAGACCACCAGCAGCAGCAGCAGCATCAAGGCCCACCATCCCTGCCCCCCCGGCCTGGGAGCCTGGGGATGTTCCCTGCTTCCCTCCACTGGAGATGGAAATTCAAGTAAGAATAGGCAGAGGGCAGGGCCAGAGCTGTAAGTGGGGAGCAGCAGAGCAGGAAGGGAAGAAAAGTGGCAGGGGCAGGCGTGGGAGGGAAGTGACAGCAGGGTGTGAGTGCAGGGCCAGCGGCAGCAGGAGCCTGCATGGAACCATGGGGCCAGGCTGGCTTCTGCTGTGTTCTGCAGTTCCGGCCCTGCAGCCAGGAACAGCTGCTGCCTCTACTGTGGTGTGCCTGCAGCTTCTGCACTCGCAGTGGGTGAAGCCCCATGCTGGAGCCTACTGCTTTCCTCACCCCATGCTGCACAGGTCCCTGGATTCTTCCCAGAGTGGAGGGTGCCCTGTCCCCTGCAAAGTCTAGCATGGGGCTTTCTTGTGGGAGGGTGGGAGCTGCAGGCACATGGCACACAGCCCCCATGATAGAGGTGGCCGGACAGGCTGTGTTCCTCACCCCCATGTGTAGTGCTAGCCAGACCCATGCCCTGCTGGGCAGCAGTGCCCAGTGCCTGTCCTGGGCACGAACTCCCTGAGCCTGCCCCCCACCTGCTGCTGCTGCCAGCAGCAGGGGATGCATGCCATGTGAGGCAGTGTGTGTAGGGGTGTCCCTGCATCCCACAAACCTCACACTCCCACACCCGGGTCCCACAACCCCCACTGACATATATGCACACCAAATATACCTTATGCCCTGCCACAGCCCACTATACACACACCCCACTCCCCCCACACAATGTAAAAGAGAGACTTTATTTTTTGAGTTATTATGCAATCTCTTCTATATACACCACACACACAAATCATGACAAACACTTTTAGTAATAAAATTAAAATATATTATGGTAGGTGTTTGACTTCATTTGTTTTTTTCTGGTTCTAAGATGACAACCCCCTTCACAAAAAGAGTATTTCTGGGGGGCAAGGCTAGGGACTTCTGGTGGCAAAAGTATGGGGTTGGGGGGTGGGACGTGCAGTCCAAATATGGTGACTAGGAGGTGGGGCAACTGTCAATGGGTGGGGCTACCTATGCAGTCCCTGACAGCTTGCCAAAACTTGTTAAGCAGCCCTCCAGCTGAAATAATTGCCCGCCCCTGGACTAGATGATCCCTTGAGGTCTCTTCCAGTTCTACTTCTCTATGATATATACAGGGAGGATAAAGAAAGCACTGGGAAATGTGGGGCCCCTGCAAGATCCTCTGGGCAATCTGGTGGTTGCGCCAGAGGAGAAAGCAGACCTCTTTAACCAATTCTTC
>NW_017729032.1:88545212-88550177 GCF_001723915.1 Gavialis gangeticus
TTCAACATTGACAAGTGCAGGGTGCTGCACTTGGGCAGTAGTAACCAGCAGCACACTTATAAGATGGGAAACTCCCTTCTTGAGAGCACAGAGGCAGAAAGGGATCTTGGAGTCATTATTGACTCCAAGATGAATGTGGGCTGACAATGCGAGGTCACGGTTGGCAGGGCTAACCTCACCTTGTCGTGCATCCACAGGTGCATCTCGAGTAGGCCCAAGGAGGTGATCCTCCCCCTCTATGCAACACTGGTCAGGCCACAGCTGGAGTACTGTGTCCAGTTCTGTGCACCCCACTTCAGGAGAGATGTGGACAACATTGAGAGGGTCCAGAGGAGGACCACCCGCATGATCCAGGGACAACAGGGCAGACCCTACAATGAGAGACTGCAGGACCTGAACGCATTCATCCTTCACAAGAGAAGGTTGAGGGGGGACCTGGTGACAGCCTATAAACTCACTAGGGGGGACCAGAAGGGTTTGGGAGAGACCTTGTTTCCCCTAGTGCCCCCTGGCATAACAAGGAATAATGGCCACAAGTTGTTGGAGAGTAGGTTTAGATTAGACATCGGTAAGAACTACTTAATAGTTAGGGCGGCTAGGATCTGGAACCAACTTCCAAGGGAAGTGGTGCTGGCTCCTACCTTGGGGGTCTTTAAGAGGAGGTTTGATGGCTACCTAGCTGGGATCATTTGAGCCCAGTTTTTTCTCCTGCCCTGGCAGGGGTTCAGACTTGAAGATCTATAAGGTTCCTTCCGACCCTACTTCTATGATTCTATGATTTCATGATTCTATAAAAAAGGATTTGGTGAGCTACATACCACACACCCTGACCTCTGTTCCTGGAAAGTCATGGAGCAGGTCCTCAAGGAATTAGTTGTGAAGCAGCTACAGGAGAACAAGGTGATCAGGAATAGTCAGCATGGATTTACCAAACGCAAGGCAAACCTGGCAAATCTGATTTCCTTCCATACTAAAGTGACAGGCTTTGTGGATGGGGAGAGAACAGTGGATGTGGTATACCTTGATTTTTGCAAGGCTTTTGACACTGTCTCCCATGACATTCTCATTAACAAACTAAGGAAATACAGATTAGATTAAAGTAATATAAGGCTGATACATTACTGGTTGGAGCATCGAACACAGTGGGTAGTCCCCAGTGGCTTAATGTCAAGTTGGGAGGAGGTCTTCCATTGTTTAATATCTTTAGTAATGATTTGCATGGAAAGATTGAGTGTACGCTTAGCAAATTTGACAGAGATGAGTGGAATTGCAGACACTCTAGAAGGCAGCACTAGGATCCAGAATGACCTAAATTGACTGGAGAAATGGTTGGCAAATCAATGAGATGAGATTCAAGAAGGAAAATAAAAAATCTTGAACTTTGGATGCAATAATTTCATGCACAAAAACAGACTCAGAATGACTAGCAAGGCTTTAGTACTGCAGAGAAGGACCCAGGGGTTATGGTGTACCATTAGCTGAACATGAGCCAACAAAATGCTCTTGTTGCAAAAAAAAGCCAACAGCATCAGCATCTGTATTAACAGGAGTGTCACTTACAAATCAAGGGAAGTGATCCTTCTGCTATATTTAGCATTGGTGAAGGCTTACCTGAAGGATTTTGTCCAGTTTTGGGCCACATACTTCAAGAAGGATGTGGGCAGTTTGGAAAGAGTCCAGTGCAGAGCAACAAAACTGAGTCAGGGCCTGGGAGACAAGATTTATAAAGAAAAGTTAAAACAACTAGTGTTATTTAGTCTGTAGGTGTCTTACAACATCCCTTCCAGAACTGCTTTCCTATGATTGTATTCCCCAGTGTTGTCTAGATGGTACCTAGCTAGACCATTTGCATACAGTTTAACTTTAGCTTGGAGCTTCTTGTGTCAACTGAGCACCTGTCTATCTGATGAACCCTGACAAAAGTCTATTTTACATTACTTTAAAAATTCCACAGTACTATACTACTTAAATTTATATTCTCAGGTACCATGTTAACACAAGATGCTGACTGTGCAGTTGTTACTGTGAAGTTGTTTAGTACTTGTTTATACAAGTACCTGAATTACTGTGCAGTAGCACTGACAAATGGCTTTTTGGTGATGCTGACTGCTGACGGCACAGTAGCCCAAGAGTACTGCACGGTAGCATTGCATCATGGATTCTGCCACACAATGCTACTACGCAGTAGCTTTGGGTTATTGCAAAGTCAGCATCTCTTGTAGATCAGCCAGGTACTATCTACCAGTGGTTTCATAGTTTCATAGTTTCTAGGGTCAGAAGGGACCTGAGCAGATCATTGAATTGGACCCCCTGCCATGGCAGGAAAGAGTACTGGGGTCAAACGACCCCAGCAAGGTGTTCATCTAATCTCCTTTTAAAAACCCCCAGGGTAGGAGCCTGCACCACTTCTCTTGGAAGTTGGTTCCAGATCCTAGCCGCCCTGACCGTGAAGTAGCGCCTCCTGATATCTAGCCTACCCTCTGCCAGCTTGTGACCGTTATTCCTGGTCACTCCTGGCAGTGCTTGAGGGAGCAGTGACTCCCCCAGTGCCTGCTGATCCCCCCTGACTAGTTTATAACAGGCCATTAGATCCCCCCTCAGCCTTCTCTTGTGGAGGCTGAACAGCTTCAAGTCCCGTAGCCTCTCCTCATAGGGCCTGCCCTGCTGTCCCCTGATCATGCAAGTGGCCCTTCTCTGGACCCTCTCCATGCTGTCCACATCCCTCTTGAAGTGCGGCGCCCAGAACTGGACGCAGTACTCCAACTGCAGCCTGACCAGTGCTGCATAGAGGGGGAGAATCACCTCTTTGGACCTGCTCGAGATGCATCTGTGGATGCATGACAAGGTACGGTTGGCCTTCCTGACTGCCTCCCCACACTGCCGGCCCATGTTCATCTTGGAGTCATGTATGGTATTTATGTAGCTCCCAGAACTTGGTATTTAACAAGGTTGGCAAGCCAGTTAACTAACCAGTCAAATATTGTCAATTGAGAGGTCAATTAACTCCATTTTTGACTGGTCAAAGATTACAATAATTTTACTAAAAAACCTACATTTTTGTAGTTTTCTTGACAGAAATATGAAACGTGATTTTTTTATTGTTTTTGACACACCTCTTAATGGAAAAAATTGTGCTTTTTCTGTGTTTTATTTAGACTTACTGACAATTTTTGACAATCTTTGACTGATATTTGGACAGACAATTGACCACTTTATTTGACCAGTGAACTACCCAACCCTAGTACATTAAGGTCCCACAATATTTAATGTATTTATTTTCATAATATTCCTGGAAGGTAAAGGAATATGACCAACTCAGTTCCACAAATAACAAATTGCAGCATAAAGGGGCATATCCAAAAAATGCATTTAGGCAGCTACAGAGGAGATGTGAGTTTGAGGTGATGAGTCTGAAAGTAGGGTCTGGAATCCAAATTTTTCAGCTACTAGAGTTATACAAATTCTTTCTAATGACAGGAAAATATGCAACCAAGTTGATGTCAACACTGTAGTTTTGGCAAGCACAGCTATGTTGGCCATGCGGTGTGATCTTTTCACTTACCCATCTAACACAGAAACATCTTCAACACTATAGTCTAGACAGTCCTCAGAAACAGTGGTGCTTGATTTGTGAATCCTCAGTAGTGCTAGGTATAAAATATGTTGTTAAATGTACTGAAATGATCTGTTCAGCCAAGATGGTGACAGTTCTGGGCATGAGATAAAATCATACTGAAACCAAATAGCAATTCCTGTATATTCCAATAGCAGTTTAAGAAATAAAGAGATTGATACATTAGGTAATTTTATATTTGCAACTGAAAAAAAATTCCACTCCAATGCTTCAGACAAAAATAGCAATCAAATCCTCTGAGATAAAACTATTCACATGCAAATTAACTTTATTTTTGTCAAGTTGCATAGCAGAAGGTTATCTGTACTTATTTTATATTTGTCCAGGTTCAAAGGGGCTTTTGTAGTCGTTATGTATGTTAAGTGAGAGGAAATGAAAAAAAAAGGATCAAAGTATCTCGTGGGGTGTCTTTCCATTCTATATTGTATAAAATGGACATTAAGTGACAGAGTGGATATTAGTCTCAGTGTTCATGATATAACCTATTTTTGACTAGAAGTCACCAGATAATAGAGGGAGTTCATAATAAAAAATATCAAAGATTCATGACAGAAAAAAGGAAAGGGTTTCTGGATAAAAATGGATGGATTCTGCCTCTGAGAATCTTTTAATATTCTGTGTGTGTGTGTGTGTGTGTGTGTGTGTGTGTGTGTGTGTGTGTGTGTGTGTGTGTGTGAGAGAGAGAGAGAGAGAGAGAGAGAGAGAGAATACTGATTACATTGAAACATACTGTTATATAGACTTCAGCTGAGATCTAGTTGGTATCAATTGCTTAACATTTAATATGCTGATAAACATTGTTTTTCTTTATGAAACTTTTGGTCTTAGGCAAATATTAAGGCATCATCCCTATTCTGTTTCAGTGACAAAGGAAAACATTGTTGGGCTTTGAGGACAATAATAGGGCAAAAATTCAGCAGACTTTAGACAATAGTGAAAATCATGGGACAAAGTACCATATCTTGTTGTATCATGCTCACAACAAGCTGACCAGATTGAATGAACCTAGAGCTTGAGAAAAGTAGCCAGAATAAGATCCCTTACAGACATTACATTTATAATGTAATTAATGTGCTAGTCACACCATAAATAGCAACATGCCATATGTTTGGCTAATTTATGATGCTATAAATGGCAAGCCAGCCACAAGGTTCTTTTACATATGATGTAAAAGGTCTTTGTGGCTGGTTTGTATGGGGCCATAAATTGAACATGTGCCACATCCTAGACCTGGGGCTGCCCCATCAGATGATTGTTGGCATCGGGACCAGGGTTGATATGGGACACACTAGACAACAAAGCTAACCTATTTAACAACTTCTTTGCCTCCA
>NW_017729032.1:88550715-88550977 GCF_001723915.1 Gavialis gangeticus
CTGTCTCTCACCCCATTCTCATTAAAAAACTAAGAGACTATGGTGTCGACACCTACGCAGTCAAATGAGTCGCCAACTGGCTGGAGGGCTGGACCCAGAGAGTGGTGGTAGATGAGTCATTTTTGACCTGGAGGCATGTGGGCAGTGGGGTTCCGCAGGGCTCAGTCCTCAGACCTGCGCTGTTCAACATCTTCATCAGTGACTTGGATGAGGAGGTAAAAAGCACCCTGTTCAAATTTGCTGATGACACTAAGATGTGGGG
>NW_017729032.1:88551300-88556046 GCF_001723915.1 Gavialis gangeticus
CCCTCTAGGCAGCACTGGTCAGGCTGCAGCTGGAGTACAGTGTCCAGTTCTGGGCACTGCACTTCAA
This sequence comes from Gavialis gangeticus, assembly GCF_001723915.1. NCBI lineage: Eukaryota > Metazoa > Chordata > Crocodylia > Gavialidae > Gavialis > Gavialis gangeticus. Next base: position 88,551,368 of record NW_017729032.1, read on the forward strand.
GAGGGATGTGGACAACATGGAGAAGGTCCAGAGGAGGACCGCTTGCATGATCAGGGGACAGCAGGGCAGGCCCTACGAGGAGAGGCTCAGGGACCTGAACCTGTTCAGCTTCCAGAAGAGAAGGCTGAGGGAGGATCTAGTGGCTCGTTACAAACTAGTCAGAGGGAACCAGCAGGCATTGGGAGAGTCCTTGTTCCCCTGAGCACTATTAGGAGTGACTAGAAATAAAGGTCACAAACTGGTAGAGGGTAGATTCAGATTAGACATTAGGAGGTGCTACTTCACTGTCAGGGTGGCTAGGATCTGGAACCAACTTCCAAGCCAAGTGGTGCTGGCTCCTACCTTGGGGGTCCTTAAGACAAGGCTAGACAAACACCTTGCTGGGGCCATTTGACCCCAGTACTCTTTCCTGCCATGGCAGGGGGTCCAATTCAATGATCTGCTCAGGTCCCTTCTGACCCTACAAACTATGAAACTATGAAACTCTAGTCCTTATGCTGACAATGAGGTAGTGGGACTGTGGGTTGCTAGGTAGACCCCCTCTGGGAACCCTGGAACCCATGCTTCTGGCATTTTAAGGCAACTCTATCACCTTTGCTTACAGGGCTTCAGAGCAAGAAAATAAATGTGATGGGTCCTAATGAGCTCTGGCTGGGTCCTGATGAGTCCCTTTAACCTACTGTGACCTGGCACTTTAAAGGTTCCACAACTACCAAGGGGCTGCCAGGCAAAGCACTCAATTTGCCAGGCTGATCTGTGCCAAGCTGGGCTGATAGGGTAAGGGGTCAAACTCACGATTTCATATTTGCCAGGGACCTAGCAGGTTAACTTCCTTAGAAGTTTGTGACAATGATTCATACCTTCAAGGAATAACCCATTTACTTGACCATATATAGGAACTCTGTATATAGAAAAATCTGAGAAGACTTGGAGTTTCTTGTAAATTTCCTCTGTAACTGATTCTACTATGGGGAAAATTCAGCCTAAGGACAAGTATGAGAGCAGTAGAACCAAAAGGAACCTGTTAGGATTATTGTCTCAGTTTTGTGGCTATTGTACAGCCTATACCGGAAAGGCACAACTTTGTATTACCCAGCAGCCTTAGGAGCCAAGATTCAGGCACTCGAAAGCCACAGGGGAACACTGGAAAAATAAGCTGTCTAACTGACTGACCCTATGCCTGATTAAAATGACTGGACACGGGAAAGTGGAAGGAGGTGGAGTCAGAGCAGTAGATAAGTTGAGTGTTGGGGCCACAGTGGGCAGTCTAGACCTGACCTGGGCAGGGAGAGGAGTTCTTGCCAGTTGAGGACATGAGAGAGAGAACTTACCTCAAAAGATACCCTAAAGAGTTGGGAGGTAGCTACTGGAGTTTGGATAGGGTTTTTTTTTTGAAGTTGTTAGAGACCCAAGGTGTGGTTGTGTTTGAGTTAGCAACCAGCTGTCTGATGATTTTGTATTCTCTTTATACCAGAGGACTGGGAATTGCTAGAAGGGGTCATTGGAAGTCATGATAGGATGTCTATGCTTTGGGCCCTGAAAAGGGGCAGAAAGTCCTGCAATAATTAGAGATAGAGGCAAGGCCAGGAAGCCCAGTGAATGGGAGTGTGTGGGGTTTGTGGGGGAGTCTGTATGGTTTATGGGTGGGTGTGGGATCACCCCCCTGTGCACAGCTCCCTTGTCACCCCCCTGTGTACAGCCCCTGAGTACAACTCCCCCACCACACAGTCCTCCCAGTACAGCCCTCACTGCCACACTCTCCCTGAGCACAGTCCCCACTTCCACATGACCTCCAGCAAAGCCCCTCCTGCCAGCAGGCCCTTGGGACACTCCTGACCACATCAGGTAAAGCCCCCAGCAGCATGTGGCTCTGGCAAATCCTAGGGGCAGCCCAGGGCTGGCCAGGTTCATCTTGCTGGTGGGCACCTTCAAGCCAGACTGAGCTGGTTCTGGGCCAGCATATGGCACTCACAGCACTGCAGGTGGGAACCATGTGCAGCCCCAGGCACTCAGATGCAGCCATGTGCTGCTTGTGGCTCTGCCTGCTCTGGCAAGGAGTACCCCGGGGCCTGCCACTGGCTGCTGCCACCAGTGGCAGAGGTTGTGTACCATGGGGTGGGGGGCTTGTGGCGTGGCAGCCCACACCCACCCACACATCCCCATGCTCATCCCCCCTCCTGCATGCAGGAGTTCCCCTTCCCAGTTACCAGCTACACCCTGGGGAATTCCATGATATTATGTGATAATGCCCAGTCATATGTTTTCCACACAAATTATGTGGGCACATAACTGTGTAATTCCCTGGGGTGTAACAAATATTGGAGCATGGAATGAGTTTATTACTTTTACATGACAAATAGTAACTGGTTAGTTGTGTCTCAAGTCTAACTCCTGTGTAGGGCCTATAACTTAAAAGAAAGAGGGAGAAGAGCAAAAGAAATTTTGTGTCCATTAGGTCTTGAAAGTAACAACACAAAATAATTTCTGTTGTTATTTTTAAGTGCTTGAGAGGTTATCAGTTCTGTAATTCTGTAAGTATCTTACTCATTATAAGTTCCTTTCTCACTTAAGTGTCACGTCAGAATTACTTCTTTAGAAAATGTTCTATTCAGGAATTTCCTTCCTTCTTGCTTTTTCTTTTAGCATTCATCTATCCCTCTGCACTGGCAATGTATTTATCTCACTGTGACACACGTGACCGTTAAAAGGTAATATATTTTTTGTTAGATTTTGTAAGCTATCAATAAAAATGACATATATAATATCAAATTGTTTGTATTTCTTTAGGATTTTTCCTCACATCTTTTAAACCCACTTCTATTTTGTACAGGATTAAGTAAGGGTGATTAGACTGATCACAGCACTGATTACAGAAGTGTGATCAATGCAGATATCATTTCCCACATCAAATTACTGAATTTATGAGACTAATGTTTGTTTAGAAATAAAGCAAACCTTTCTTGTATCTTTTATATTACTGTGTTGCCATGCAGGTGAATGCAGCCAGGCCAGTAAAAGTTTTTCAAACCCAGTCGGATTTCAAACAGGAAAGCAAAACTATTATGTCACTGAAGCTGGGCCAAGGCCAATGTAATCCATTGACTAGGGGAGTCACACTAGTATGTGAGAGGCCAGTCATAAATGTTTCAGTGTTGAGGGCTATATCCCTTTGCAGTTATGAAAGATATTATTTTTTCTATCAATATATCATGAATATACTTTTTAAAGAAGAGAGAAGTTAGTACTGGCAAATGTCTGACCTGTTAGATGATGATATGGCAGAACAGTTACAATTTTTAGACAGAGAAAGGGACAGGGTATAGTCATTCAGAGTAATCTTTTAACCAAAGATTGGCAGACAACCACTAAGATACTCCATACAGTTTTCCATTGATCCTTCTGAAGTTTATGGAGTACAGACACTGAATTTGAAGCAGTGTGCTTTGGTTGCTAAGGTATTTATAATCCAAGTAGGCTAGTGTAAAAAATAAACCATAGATTTAATGTTTAATAATAATTTGATATTCATCAAGGTTCAAACAGGAGAAGAGTCACTCAATACGCTAAAGGAAAGTAATCCTGACAGAACAGGATTTTTTTATCAAAATATGATGTTTTGTCAGAATGAAAATATTTCTCCTAAACCAGGTGATTTTCATGAAAGTTTGATAAAAGAAAAATAATCCTTTTTTATCACATCTCATTCCTTTTTGTTGCAGTTCTCTCCACCTTCCTGCCATCACCCACATGACACTTTCCCTCTTCCTTTCTCTTCCCCTCCTGTTACCCTGCCTGTTACCCTGCATAATCAGCACAGGGGTTTCCTTCCCGGCTTTGCTCTTGTCATCAGCCTGGAGCTTTCTTACCAAACTCCCGCTGTCAGCCTGGCATATTTTTTCTCCCTAACCCCCAGCTTTAATCATCAGAGAAGAAGGAGTAGACGTGGGGGATGAGGAAACGGGGGATAGGAGGTGATGGCACTGATGTGGTCTTTTGATGAAAACCATTGAAGTTCAACAAGATTCATTCTGGTTCATAATGGAACAAAATCTTGAACATACAGAATTTCCTATGAGATAGAAATTCCATTTTTCATCTAGCTTTGTAATGCTTAATAATTCCTTTTCATTTGATAAAGAAAAAATCGCTCCCAAATAAGAAACTGCTAAGATTCTTTACTTTTACTAATCTAGTATTTTAAACATTAAAAGATGCCAATATCTCCTGATTAAAGTTATTTTATACTTTTTTTAAAATTAAAAAGTAGAATACAAAGATGTGTTAAAAGGTTCAATGGCCTGGTTTGGAATCATGCGATATTCATTTTTCATATGTTTACCTGCATTAATTTCAATGGAGTACTACCGGCATAAAACTGAACAAATTGAGAGGTAATTTGGGCTCCCAAGGAATTGTTCTATTTTATTTATGCATATTATATGACAAAATCAGTTTGGAGAAATTGCATGTTTCAATGCAGAAAATGGTGTTGTGGAATTTGGGGAAAAAGTTGGTTTCCACATAACAGCAAACTTGTATTTTCCCAGGTCAATTTATTTTACATAGTTAAATCATGGTCATAATTGCTGGGTTTCCCTCCCCAGAGAAAGGGTCCCAAGTGTCACGGTGGAAGCCAAATGAACAGGCTGGGTCTAGCGGCGATGGAGTTCTGAGTGACA
>NW_017729032.1:88556209-88557931 GCF_001723915.1 Gavialis gangeticus
AGAATTTGGTAGCCAATCAGAATGTATACTCCACAGAACTTTCTAGTCTGATTATATAACATAATTGGGCATGCGCACTGTTATCCTCTCTCACACTGGGCATGTGTCTGACAGGGAAACTAGGTCACCCTTGAGTGACAGGCCCATAGGTCATGCAAAGGCCACGTGCAGGGCCTGTTACTATGGCGCTTACAAGATAGCCTCTGCACTGGCAGCACTCACAGAGCAAATTTCCAAGACAATGATGTGTGTTGTTTTCTAGTTCTCTATATGTTATTAATGTTTCTATCCCTTTTTTTATGTATAGTCCTCTCCATGCCCAGATTTGGATACTGTCCTTGAGGAGAAGTGGTTCCCTAATTTGAGCTATTAGTTTCTTCATCTGTGGGTGAAAAAACTCCCAGGTTGTGTCCACATGAGCATGGACATTTGGTTTCCCAGGACAACTAGGAGCAAGGCACCTTGTGCCACCGCTAGTTGTCCCAAGGGAATGTCTATGCCATGTACCCTCTGGTGCACAGCAGGTTACCTCAGTGGGGTAGGGGAGGCTGGGGCCAGCAGTGGGCTGGCCTCAGAAGCCTTATCTAGGGTCCTGGGGGCCACCTGGGGTTGCATCCATGGCAAACCTGCCACTTGGAGCCTGGCTGACAGCCGGAGTGTGGCTCTGGCCAGCCAGGCTCTGGTTTTTAGTTGTGTGTGTTGACCTTGCATGTGCCACTGGTTTTTTTTGGCACAGGTTTTTTTGACCCTTCCCCACTACTCCCTTGCAGCATGGAGAACAGATGAATGTGTGGTATGTAGCACTGTAGATGTGTCTGTGGCAGCACGTACCTTGTGGCCGCACTCGGACATGGCCCCAATGTTTGATCACTTCACAGTAATGAGCACAAGTTTGCTCTCTGCTGGGAAGCCATTCCCTTTCTGGTTCCTTCCAGCTTGCTTCTGTCCCAGTCCACTTAGCTCTTGAAAATGATCAAGCTAAGATAGGTATGACAATTCACTAGATATAGCCCCAAAGAAGCGTCTTCCTCTTATTCACAGTAACCAAACCTAAGATGCAAACTGAAGCCCCTGCAGCAGTTCCCAAGGTCATTGGCCCTTTACTCTGTTGCTACTGAGTCTGAACAGAGGTTTCTTTTATTCCTTATTTAGCCCAGGTTTTTTCCTTGTCCAGCTCTAGCCATTACATTATTGTCTAAGTTTTCTTTCCTTCCAAAAAAAAAAAAGCTCATAAGTACTTCCTCTTCCTTGCAGAGTAATTTAGTGCTCTCTTTATCTTTCTCTCTCCCAACTCTTTTAATTTACATTTCATGTCACCTTATGGCTGTATAGACAAAAATAAACCCTATGTCACCTTGGTTATGTGATTCAAGTCAGTTACTTTGTCAGGAACATACATTCCCTAAAATAATTTTTCCAAGGTGAGGGACCTTAATGGGACAGCTGGGCTATATCTAGGCCCCTATGCAGTTCCTGAAGTTGTGATAGTTTAATCTTTTGGATTATTTCTATATGTATTCTTATTTATTCATTTTTAGAGTCTTAAACTATATTTTATTTTTAGCTTGTGATCATGTTTTTCATAGCCTGAATTAAGATAAGTGAATATTATACATACAGAAATTAAATATTATTTGTAAAGTTACGATAAAATAGTGGTTGTTAAGGAGACAATCCTCCAAGGCCAGGGGAAGGTAATCCCCAGGAGGGTCAAAGGGGGCA
>NW_017729032.1:88558581-88570866 GCF_001723915.1 Gavialis gangeticus
CACCTTATTGGGGTCATTTGAACCCAGTGCTCTTCCTGCCATGGCAGGGGGTCGGACTAGATGATCTGCTCAGGTTCCTTCCGACCCTAGAAACTATGAAACTATGAAACCTTTTAGGTAAAAAAAAATCCTTAGTAGAAATATTATTTAATTTTGTTTTTTGCTTGCTTTCTACAGTTTGTACTTTCTATGGTTATTGCTACTTTTCAAAAGCTGGAACCTTACAAAGCCTTTTCTTTTGAAGGAGGACATCAGATAAGTGGAAAAAACTCCATATCCATTGGCTGTTCAGTTAGCTTTAGCAAGTAAACCCTGACATTTTTCATCAAGGTTTAAAAGTGGGGGGGAACAACACTGCACACTGCAGGACTGAGGCTTCACAGATTAATTTAAGAAAAGCCACAAATTCTGGTTAAAAGTTGGACAAAGTTACATTTAAAAATAAACTGAGAACATTGCCTTAACATTATCTTATTAAAAATTAAAAGATAAAATTTGGAGCTATCTCAATGTTTCCCACTTTTAAGAAGAACAGTTGTTTAGATAGCTTTTAACATTCATGCTAAAGTATGGAACTTGAAATTATATTTATATTTAAGAAATGTAGGTACATGTATGTGTGTGTGAGAGAGACACAGAAATTGAGAAACTAAAAAAGTATGAAATTGTATGAAATGATTAAAACAATCCATACAAAAGTCAGAATAAAACTTTACTTAATCCATTATTGTTCCCAAATGGATATATGACAGTAAAATAATAAATCATATGTTCAAAAAGTTCACATTCATATTTAATCTGTAATTTGTCTTCTAAAAATATGTACTACACATTCAACTTTTCTAAGTGTTTCAAATATCGCTAAAGAAAAGTAGCTGTATGTCAAACTAATTAACACATTTTTTTCACTCTGTAATAAAACATAGCTTAACAGGGAACAAAATGATAAAATTCACGCTAAAACCATATCAGATTTAAATTAATTGGGGGTGCTGTTTGTTTAATCTCTGGTTCGTATTGCTTGATTTTATTAGGGAAGATGTATATTTTTTATCTGGAACCATATGCTGTAGTACCATGACATTTCTAGACCTCAGTCATAATATGGCCTTTATGCTGAAATGAGGTGAAAGTTATGATAAGAATATGACATAAAGCCAATTTTGGTGATGGTTCCTCTGGTACTTCGAAGCTACAAATTTTAATGAAATTCTGAACGGTTTAGCAATCTGCAAAGGTGGATTAAATTCTTTCTGAAAAGATTCTATCAGGGGAAGTAAAATATTACAAGTATCATCTCACCCCAGCACTTCACAAAAATACAATACTCACAGATGGCAACTGTTAAGATTATTTTCAATAATTTCTACCTTTTGTAGTAGGTGATGGGCTAGCTGGTAGTGATTTAGCCCAGGGGTTTTGAAGGGGTAGAAGATGATTGGAGGATTTTGGATTCCCTTTCCGCACCAATCAGGCCCCAGAGATTCACCCTCCATGTCCCCTGATTGGCCCCTTGGGTCACCTAGTGGGGGATAAAAGGGGCAGCACAGCTGACTGAGGGGAGACCAGTGAGGGACCATGAGGAAGGAGCTTCAAAGAGCTGGCAAGAGCTGGGCCAGCGGGGTGGGAGCAGTTGCCTCAGAAGCACCTGAAGGAGTGGTACCTGCAGGCAGAAGTTGGACCCTCAGCAGCATGGCACATGGCTGGCAGGAGAGGCTCCCTGCTGGGCTCCAGGATTCCCTATGACAGGCTGTGGCCAGCAGAAGAGGCTCCCCAGCTCCAGCAAGGATCTGAGCATTTTACCTGAGAGGTTCCCAGCCCTGATTCCAGCTCCTGCAGCAAGAGACCTGGAAGCTCAATGTGAGGCTGGGGTTCCTGGAAGGTCAAGACCCCTAGCAGCTTAAAGGTTAAGACCCCTAGCACCAGCACTGGTGACTGTGTGGTAGAGTTCCTACCTACCATGTGGGAGACCTAAGCTCAAGTCCCAGTTGGGAAGACTTAGGGTGAGTAAAGTGATAGGGAGAAAGTCTTGTTGCAGTGGAAAGGGGTCATTGTGCTTTCCCACCCCCACTCCAGATACCTAGGCCCTATATTCCTTGTTATTTGATGTTCAGTATTTTGTGCCTTTTATATTTCACTAACCAGTATTGTTTATTCTGCTGTTTGTGTTTTATATTTTGGTTAACTCTGTCTTTTGTCAACTGGATGAATATGTCTGTGATTGTAAGTGTCTAACCTTTATTGAATCCTGCCCCCTCGGGGCATTGTAGTGTCCCCTATACCCCCTGGTTTATATTGGTTATGTTCCGGGTACTATTCTCTCATTAAAAGGTATATGGTTAAGTCCCCATTAGTGATCTAGCTGTGTTCTATAGGGGGAGGAGGGTCCCTACACCTCCCACAGTGCTTGTGCATCTACTCTGATTCCTTCAATTGGACAGGGGGTACCTCTTGGAGTACCACCCGGGTTACAGTAACACAGTATTGTTTTTAGTAAATCATCCTATTAAGAGTTTAGAACTTTCCCCTGTTTTTTGCAAATCCACTGACTTGCCTCGGAGTTTGTACATTGGCCAGGATAATAAAGGTGTGGAACCAATGACTATTAAATAGTCTGTGCCAGGAAATGACAGAAACCATTATCGGTGGTTAGCGGTATAGTTGATAACAGGTGGTTAGTGGTTGTCACTTTTTCTCCACAAAGTCAATAGGCAAAGCATGCTCAAGTTTTAGAACACAAATCAACATCTAATGGGCAGAGATGACTTAGAGTTGAGAAGTTTTGACTGCTGAGACTCAGAAAATATGGAGAAGAATCCTGGCTCAATGCAAGTTTTGCTATTTGTCCAGTGTTTTGTTTTGTTCTGCTTGCTGGAGATACATGAACTATTGCTGCTATTCTTGCAGTCCCCACATCCCCCCATTTTGCTAAAAGCAGCAACAGGCATCATTGGCTCTTTATACTTTGCATAATATTTTTTTTTTTGCCTTGTTCATTTGTCTTTTATCAAGAAAACTGCATCAAGTTTATTCTGGGACCCTTACCACATATACTATATACCTAATGATATCTCTCCAAGTTTAGCAAGTTTTAGTTCAAAGAAGCAACCCACACCAACATTAAAATATGTTCCTGTTTTGGGTTCCCTAGAAAACAAGACAACCAAAGAAGAAAATCATTTTTTTTCCCTCAGTCACTTCTTAAGTCTCTTAGTAAAAAAAATAAAAGCAGCAACAAAGTTCTCCCATATTTTACTACAGCAAGTTTACTATATTCAAGATATTTTGGAGATATTCTCTTTAGCTGCATACATACAGCAGAGATATTTTATAATGGATTTACCTCAAAGTGACCTGAGAGGTCGGTTTCATTCCTTCCATCCCTCCTAGAACACATATTGTTATTAAGCAGTTTCCCTGGGAAGCGCCACTTAATGGCAATTCTGTATACTATTTTATTATTTATTTAGCATAAGAAATTTTGGCATTTCATTAAATCAATCAATTATTCTAATTTATAATGATATGCAAAAGCTACAAGGTGAAGATAGATACATTTATACTATATGAAGCAAAGATTTTTAAAAGTAAGGATAATTAACTGTTGTTAATTAATTGTTGGAACAACTCCCTATTTATTCTGGTGGTTTCTCCATAGGAAAATTATATGATTTTAAAAATTAGAATTTTTATTTTGCATCAGGAACCCCACCCCCAGTGATGTACCATGCAGTTTAAATTGAATAGTCAGCAATGAATTAGAAAAAGTCAAGGAATAATTTTTAAGTACCTAGAGGACAATAAGCTAATAAGAAATACTCAATAGGCATGTGCAAACAAGCACGCATATGCATTTCCCCAGGGACAAATAGCAGTGGCAGATAGTTGTGCCCATGCTACTTGTCCCCCGGGGAATGTTCTTGCAGGTGTGCTCTGAGTGGGGTAGGGTAGACTGGGGCTAGCACCTGAGTTGGCAGCCTTATCTGGGGTCCTGGGGCTCCAGGAGCAGCAATTCAGTGCGTGGAGCCTGGCCAGCAGCCAGAGCATGGCTCTGGCCAGCCAGGCTCCAGTTCCAGGCTGTGCATGCTGTTGCCATGTGTGCCATCCCACTTTTTACAGCTACAGGTTTTTTTGACACCAGAATCTAAGTCACTGCATACCTACATACACACTTGTTTGGATGCACCAGTGGGTGCATCTACATGTGCCATTAAGGTGACATGATAATTTTGGTGCAGTTTGTGCCAGTCAGCTGCTTCCAGGCATAGCTTCTGCACTTGTGCCTGAGATAGCAGCAGTTCCAGCCACAGCAGAGCAGGCCTAGGCTGGCAGGAGTTCAGGGAATCAGCTCTGGGCACCAGGTGCTGCCATTGGGTGGTGAAGGGACTGGCTAGAGCACGAGGATGCTAAAATGTAGAGCAGGCCCCTCACTTTAGCACCTTTGTGCCCCAGCCAGCCCCCATCACAATCTACATGTTTCTTTCAGTGCATGCAATTACTCCACCATAGCAAAATGTCTGATAATACTATCCTACAACAGAGTTAATTAATTTATTGTGCCCTAATACTGGTGCCCATGTAGACAGTGGGTACGTCTACACAAGACGCTACTCTGCAGTAGCACAGTAGCTCGTTGCTACCACACAGTAGTGTTGCCAAGCACTAACTGTGATGTAATGCTACTGCCCACTAGTAATGAACAGGGATCCTGGTTTTCTCTGATAAAAATATCCCCAATTTTTGGATTAAAAAAGGAACCCAAAATTCACATTTTTCTGTGATCAAAATGAAACCCCACTATATATTAGTGGTGATTTGTTTTAATCATGGAAAAATGTGAATTTTGGTTTACTTTTTTTAATCCAAAAATTGGATTTTTTTTTTTCAAATCAGAGAGAACTAGGATTCCTGGTAATGAGCTACTGTACAGTAACTTGTTGCTACTGCCTAGTAGCATTGGAAAGAAACCTGTGTGGACATAGTACTACACAGGTATGTTGGTTACTGCACAGGCATTTAGTACTTTTATACCAGACAAGTGTGTATATTTAATATACAGTGTCTCATATCCTGGTGTCAAAAAACCCTGCGTCTGAAAAAATTGGGATGGTGCACATGGCAACAGCATGTACAGCCTGGAACTGGAGCCTGATCAGCCACTGGATCCCCAGGAAGGTCTCTGGACCCCAGATAAGGCTGCAGGGCCAACCCAGGTGCTGGCTGCAGCCTACCCTAACCCACCTAGGACAACCTGCTATATGCCAGAGAGCGCCTGCACAAGCCTTCCCTGGGGACAAGTAGCATGGCCACAACTATGTTCCACTATTTGTCCCCAGGGAAACACATGAGTGCTCGTTTTCACATGCCCACTGAGTATTTTTTATTAGTTTATTGTCCTCTAGGTACTTACAAAATTATTTCTTGACTTTTTCTAATTTATTTCTGACTATTACATTTAAACTGCATGGTATATCACTGGGTTCCCCCTCCCACCCCCATTCAAAATAAAATATCTTATTTTTAAAACCATAACATTTTCCAATAGTGGAGAATTCACCAGAATCCATAGGGAATTGTTCCAACAGTTAATAATCCTTACTGTTAAAAATCTTTGCTTCATCTTTAGTATAAATGTATCTATCTTCACCTTCCAGCTTTTGTATAAGCAAGTACTAAATGAGTGCACAGAAACAACAGTCTGCTGCTCATGTAAACACAGCTTGTGATGCTTTATTGCAGAGCTAATTAGTTAACTCTGCAGTAAAGCATACATGTAAATGCACCCAATATGTTTTTTTGGTTTGTTTTTTTTAAAGAAAGACTAATTTGTGTTCCTTCTTTAACAGGGTAACTAGATAAGCGCGGCTCAATGAATATCAGAAATATAAACTTGACTAAAGCTTTTGGCACAGTGTCAGATGCCCTTCTAATAAGTAACTAGGGGAATATATCCTAGATAAACCTATTTTAAAATAAGTGCCAAATTGGTTTAATACATATACTCAGAACAGATACCAATCATTAAGTGCAAAACTGGAAGAATGTTTAGTTCCCTATTAAGTAACCCTGGCTCTGGAACTTATCAATATATTCAGCAACAAATTGGATGAGAGACTAGTAAGTATACTTTTAAAACTTGCAGGGTACACTAAACTGGAAGGGTAGGATATGAATTCAAAATTATCTCAATAATTTGGGAGAATTGCCTCGAATCAATAGGACAAATTTCAGAGAAGACGAGCACTGTGCAAAGGACAATCTGAATGCAAAAGTACAATAATTGGTTAGGTAGCATTAGTTCATAAAAGATCTGAGGGTTATAGTGGATCACAAACTGAATACATATGAAAAAAATGTCCTTTCAATATATTAACAGGAATTAGCAGAATTTTTAAATATGAAAGGGAAATCATTCTACTCACCATTACATATGGGCAAGGCTGCAACTAGTCCACTGTGGCCAAAGTTATGTACTACTTTACAGAAGGATGAAGAAAAATGGAGAGCTCAGAGGGAGGGCAATGAAAATGATATGTAGAAAACATAACCACTGAAGAAAGGTGGAAAGAGTTGGGTTAGTTTAATCTAGGAAAAAAGGTGGCGATGACAAAAGTCTTCAGACACATAAAAGACTGATATAAAGAGGATAGGGATCAAGTCACGTTCAAGTCATCAGTTCATGTTCACTGAAGCTGAGAAAAGAAGTAATCAGATTAATTTGCAGCCAGGAAGATTTAAGTTAAATATTATGTGAGGCATTCTGACTACAAAGCAGAAGCTGAGTACTGGAGAATGCTACATTGGGATGTTGCAGAATTTCCATCATTGGAGATTTTTAAGAACAGGTTAGGTAAACATGTTAAGGATATCCTCAGTACAAAGATGGAACAAGGCAGGTGCACTGGCGGCACTGGGATAGAGGGCGGCAGAGACTTCTGGCTGCCATCGTACAACTGGAACAATCACGCAGCTGAGGTGACAGATGTTATTTTTCTGCTCTGAACCCCAAGTCAGTGCCCACGATTCTGCCCTTGTTGCCTCATCATAGTTACACTACTGCCTCAGTATACTAAATCCTGCTTCAGAGCAGGGAAAAGAAGTACCTTACCACATGTGAACAATGTAATGCTTTACATTTCTAAGGATTGAAGAATTATCTTTCTAAAGCATATGTCTTGTTCCAACAGGAATCAATTCAGGGGAATTCTTTCACCTGCGTTATACAGGAAGTCACACTAGATGATAACAGTGTCCTCATCCAGCCTTAAAATCAATGGATCTATTAAATGTATGTAAATATGCTGTCAAATTTATCTGTTTTTTGGCTTTTCTGAAGCTGCTTTTGCAACAGCACAAAAACAGCTCAAATACGCTAATGGATTTTGAGCAAAGCAAGCCCTGCTTCATCTGCTGCTGGATCTTATTTCCAGTCCAATTTTCCCAACCCTGTTCTTTCCTGTTTCCTGTCTGGATCATCTCTTACCCAAGTATGATGTTCTTTTCATAAATAAAACTTTGTTTTAGCATGTAAATCTTTCTGTTCTATACCACGAGCCAGAATAGGAAAGGAAGGAATAGGGAAACATCCTTGGAGTTGTTGGGGGTTTTTTTTCAGGAATGGAGGACTGACAAACTTTTAAAGAACTTTACTTTCCTGATGCCTTTCTCATAATGCATGTTCGTTCTCTCTTTCTTCTGAAACCTATCAGAAATAGGTATTAGAAATACCTATTTGTTTCATGTTTGACTGATAGTTTTGTGTACCTTCCACAACTGAAAGACCTATGTATAAAATACCACCCTTGTGTTAAATTTGTGTTGTGGATGTGACAGAAAAACTGACCCCGTATTGTAAACTCCAGTCATGTATATCCTAGTTTGCCATTTCAAGTGCTTCTTTGGAGTGTCTAGACATGCTGAAGGAGAAGTTTCCAATTGTTTCAAGGTCACTTTCAAAGTTTTCTTTCTTTAGCTCAACTGAATTTGTTCTGTGACTTTATGACTTCATGAATTTTGAACCCTGTGTGCATTACTTTATATTTGTCAACGTTACATTTCATTCTCCTTATCAGCCTATTTACAGAACAAATCCAAACCCCTTTCAATTTCACTTACTGCTTACTTTGTGTTCACTGGCTTCCCTTCCCCCTCACACGGTTCTGTGTTATCACATCAGCAATTTAATTACAGTACTTTACAGATGGCTATTCTGTTGCTTAGGTAATTAGATTAAAACAAAATAAGTCTAAATACTGCCCTTTGAATTTGGAACCCTTTTAATATACTTTGGGAGTCATGCAGAATAGTTACTACTAATGGTCCCTGAATTATATAAAGAAAACATTAACCTAATAATAAACAAAGTCATGATCCTTGCTCTGATTCTATATCACAGCTTATCATTTAAACAGGTGAGAAGGCATCTTACATTTTGCAAATGGCATGAATTTAATTTGATCATTAAGTTACTTTCACTGTGCATGCATAAATGGTGGAATTGTTTGTAACTAGTTGTTTGCACCCTCACAGTAATAAACCAGTTGAAAATCTAACTCATAATACATATGCCATAATAATACATAAAAAGAATAGCTTAAAATAACTGTAGAGTTATATACTGTATATTATACATGTGTTGTGCTTTTATTTACAATATATATTGTGCCAAATTGTAATCTAAAAACAAAAAAGAAAGAGCTTGTATCACTGTTAACACTATATTAACTACTCAAGGATATTTTCATATTTTGGGTTTCTTTATTTATTATTTATGCTCATTTGGTATTGTTTCAGGTGGATATCCTTGTATATAAGAATTGATAATAGCCCTTTAAAGATTTAGAGAGCCCTTTGGTGGGCCTCCTTGTCATCTTCTGTTTTATGTATCACAACAGCAACACAATGCAGTCCAGGAGAACTTATCATAATAACCAGAATTTAAACCAACTTAAAGTGAAAACACAACTTCACTAATCATACACTGTGAGTGGAAAGCCAAAACTTCCATTTCTACCTTCCTAGCCCCTCTGCAAACATGTCTCAGCACCTTCTTTCATCAGTTGGTCATGGACATCTACTTAATTCTTCTGCTGCTGAGCATGTTTGTCGTTCCATGTGCAGCTCCTACATTGTGTTCTCAGTGTATAATTTGAGTTGGAATATTGCTTGAGTAATAACTTAAGGACCAGGCCACCACTGGTCCTCAAATGTAGTGTAACATTGGATGTTGGATTAACAAGGCTATGAAGAAATTTAGTTTGGAAACAGTAAATAAAATCATAAGCTTTAGGAAACACCAGTGCGGCTTATATACAGTGCATATGAGTTTCTAGTATTAAAAATAATGTAATGGAAATGTGATGCTCCATTTACTTAGAGTAGTTAATACTTAATGTGTCTGGGCAAAGTCCAAATGATCCATTTTAACCTTGGCAGAGCCAGACACAAATATCTCCCATCAACTGCCTCTGACTCCCCACACATGCTCTGATCAATAGTATCTCCCTCTGAATCCCTTGTAACCTTCAATTTCAACTGCCACGTAGATATTCAATTCAAATATATTGCTTTTGGGGGCTGAGGTCATACTATGAAATTCAAATCCCTGTTTAGCAACATCTTGTTTTTTAGTAAAAATCCAAACAAAATGTATTTATGTACAGTGAGAGAAAGTCCAAGGAGCTTGGGGTCAAATTCTTGTTTCTAGCAGAAGTGTGTGCTAGCTATGTGACACAAAACAGTTTTAAATCTGGAAAAAACTGTGGATCTGTGCATTGACCTTTCTAGAGAGAATAAAAGAAGAGAACTAGAGAAAAAATAGAATTTTACTGTTATCAAAATAGTTTTATGACATGTTAGATAACTACATAAGGAGAAAAAGAAAAAAGATCTCCTACTTTTGCCTGAAACAAAAAGATTTCTTTTCTTTTCCCTCTTTTCTATTTTTATTAGAATATGTACTGAAAAAAAATCAACAGAATTGTTTTAAGAGTCAGTTTTTATACTCTCATTCATGTTGAAAAGTCTTTTATTTTTCAGTTTTTTCCCACTCCAATTCATGGATCTGATTATTGACCACAAAAAAACTCCAGTTCATCTGAGGTAACTTTAATAGGGATATCTTTACATGTTCCTTGTGTAGTTTGTCTCTAATCAAAGCCCCAGCTGGTAACGTTAGATTTCCTAAATATATTTTAACACCTTCCTGATCTTTAATACCAAATTGTAATTTACTTTGAAATAATTCAAATGTACCCTTTAGTTTTTACAGTTTTTTGATTAAAAAAATATTCAGAGCTCCCTCAATTAATATAATTTTCAAAGAAACATTGTATTTACTGGGGGTTTTTTCATGCACTCTTCTTCCATGTTGGAAAATAAACTTGTAGCCCTATTCTTCTTACCACATTATTGACTTTGAATCACATTCTAGGAATTTCTGCTGGAAATGTTTATGATGTCATAGGTGTTACTATTCCTATTGCTATTATTATGGTGACTGTGCACCATACAATAATCGATGCATTTCACTTAAAAATACCTCTCTGAGGTAAGAACTATTTTTCTTCTTTTACAGATGGAGAATTGAAGTACAAGAGGGATTAACCTTGAGATTTGCAAAAACATCTAAACTAGTGAGATGCCTAGTACCAGTGAGAAGGATAATCCATCTAAGAAGGGAAGATTCAGAGTACTTCATTTGAAGTATTTAATGCCTTTTTTTTTTGCTTCAGACTTGATGCATAGGTAAGCTATTAGATGATGAGCCCAGCTGATAGCACAGATGGAGGAGGAGATTTGTAGGGTTTGTGGGTTTGTGACTTCCAGAGGTCCACATGGTGATCTGTCTGCCAGGTACAAAAGTAGCTGATCTCATGATATGTGTGAACAAGCTTCTAGAAGGCACTGGAGAGGAGCCAGTGGTCATGGTTCATGTGAATATTAATGACATGTGTAAGAGAGAGGTCCTAGGGGCTAAATTTAGGCTGATAGGCAGGAGGTTGAAGTTCAGGACATCCACAGTAGCATTCTTGGAAAGGTTTCTCATCCTTTGCACTGGGTCAGAGAGACAGTCAGACCTCCAGAGTCTCAACTAGTGGATGAGAGAGTGGTTCAGGGAGGGGGGCATAGGGTTATTAGGAATGAGAAATCTTTGGGGGCAGAAGGAACCAGACTGGAACCAGACTACTAGCACTAACAAATTTAAAATTTTGCAGAACAGTCATACTGAAGAATACAAGGGTTGGTTGAAGCAACCCCAAAGTGGGGGAGATAGGGAAGTCTTTCAGATTCTATACTGTCTTGAAGCAGATAGTAAGGGAGTAGGAAGTATAACTGTAGATAGCAGTAAGAATAAGCCAATGATAAAGCCATAGCAGAGAAGCTAAACAAATTCTTTGTACTGGGTATTTATTGTAGAAGATACTAGGTAAATTCCCATGCCAAATCAATCCTTTCTAGTAGGTGGGTCTGAAGAGTTGGACCATATTGAAGTGACAATAAAGGAAGTATAAGAATAAATCAATAAATACTAATAAGTCACCAGGACCAGATGGCTTTCACCCAAGAGTTGTGAAGGAACTTAGGGGTGAATTTGTATAACTTCTGGCAATAGTATGTAACCTATTGTTATAAACAGCCTCTGTGCCGGAGGACTGGCAGCTTGCCTAAATAACACCCATCTTCAAAAAAAGCTCTAAAGATGATCCTGGGAACTACAGACCAGTGAGTCTCACCTGAATCCCTGGTAAATTGTTAGAATTTATAATGACAAATAAAATCAGCAATTACATAAATAAATATGTTCTTCTGGGGAAGGGTCAATATGGCTTTTACAAAGAGAAATCCTGCCTCACAAATCTACTTAGGTTCTTTGAGGGGGTCAATAGGCATGTAGTCATAGAATCATAGAATCATAGATGTAGGGTCAGAAGGGACTTTGTAGATCTTCAGGTCCCAACCCCCGCCTGGGCGGGAGAAAAGATTGGACTCAAATGAGTCCAGCCAGGTAGTCATCAAGCCTCTTCTTAAAGATCCCCACGGTAGGAGCCAGCACCACTTCCCTAGGAAGTTGGTTCCAGCTCCTAGCCACCCTAACTGTGAAGTAGTTCTTGCGGATGTCTAATCTAAACCTACTCTCTAATAATTTGTGTCCATTGTTCCTTGTCATGCCAGGGGGCGCTAGGGGAAACAGTGTCTCCCCTAAACCCTTCTGGTCCCCCCTAGTGAGTTTATAGACAGTCACCAGGTCCCCCCTCAGCCTTCTCTTGTGAAGGCTGAACAGGT
>NW_017729032.1:88571216-88571419 GCF_001723915.1 Gavialis gangeticus
GCCCCTCCAGAAGCTCTCTAACCTGGTCCTCCCCAACCTGAGGTCTGGAGGCGTTCCCCTCGAGTCCATCTGGCATCACAGTGGGGAAGTCCCAGTTCCTGCACAAGAAAACGGAGGTGAAAAATTGGTTAAAGAGTTCCGCTTTCTCCACTGGCACAACCACTAGATTGCCCAGCATACTTTGCAGGGGCCCCACATTACCC
>NW_017729032.1:88571430-88573104 GCF_001723915.1 Gavialis gangeticus
CTAACTGCCCAGTCATGGGACGAATCTCACCACATTTCTGGTAGCCCTATGACATCTGGGGGGACCCAGCTGACAAAAGTAAATTTGAATTTTCAAAAAGCTTTAATCAAAGTCCCTCACCAAGACTGTGTTGCCATGAGATTGGAGGGCAAATTTATTTTTCAATGGAGAACTGGTTAAAAGGAAGCAAAGGGGGTATGGCTAAATGACCACTTTTCAGGATAGAAGGAGGTCAAAAGCAGAATCCCACAGGGATCTGTGCTGGGCCCAATTTTGACCAGCATTTTCATCAATGACCTGGAAATGAGGGTGCACAGTGAAATCTCCATGTTTGCAAATGATACCAAATTATTCCAGATAATCAAGTCCCAAGCTGACAGCAAAGAGCTGCAGAAAGTTCTCACCAAGCTAAGTGCCTGGGCAAAAAATTGGCAGATGAACTTCAGTGTCAACAAGTGCAACGTAATGCACCCGAGAAAAAATAATCTTAGCTATACAAACACAATGCTAGGTTCTGAAGTAGCTGTTCCAACTCAGGAAAGACCTTGGAGTCATTGTAGATAGTTTTCTAAAAATGTCTTCTCAATTTGCTGTGGCGACCAAAAAAATCCAAAAAAATTAAGAACAGAATGAAAACAAAATAGAAAACAGCATCATGCCATTATACAAATTCATGGTGTTATCTTACCTTGAATACTGTATGAAGTTCTGTTTCCCACATCTAGAAAACAATGTATTACAATTAGAAAAGTTACAGAGAAGGACAGTCAAAATGATCAGGGACATGGGGCAGTTTGAAAGTAGAAATCTGAATGAGATATGAGAGAGGTCTATAAAGTTATGAAGGGTGTGGACCAAGTGAACAGGGAACTATTGGTCACCAAGACCCATAATATTAAAACTAGAAGGCATCTGCTGAAATCAATAGATGACAGGTTTAAAAGTAACAAGGAAAATTACTTTTTTGTATGTAATGTGTAGTTAACTCATGTAGTTCATTGCCACATGAGATAATGGAGGCAGATGTCATAGCCAGGGTCAAAAAGGGACTGGGTAAATTCATGAGTGATTGATCAATTAATGGCTATTAAACAGAATGGTTGAAGATGTTTCCTTTGGAATCTCTAAACAGATAATGGTGGGGGCCAGGGATGATATTGAATAAGGGATAGATCACTAGGGATATCCAGTTTGATGCTTGACCTATATAGGATCCACTTCTGTCTCCTTCAGAGATAGGATACTGGATTGGTCTGACCTAGTATGGCATTTTTTAGGTTCTTATGAGATGATCCACCTAAAGAAAACAGATTACTTAGGGAAGGTGGATGTTTACAGATCAACAGGGTCAGATTGGATTCATCCTAGAGTTCTCAAGGAATTGACTGAAATAATTGCAGAGTTATTTTTGAGAACTAATGGAGGTTGGTGAAGCCTTGGATGACGGGAAAAGGGCAAACCTTTTCCAAAAACCTCTTACAAAAGAGAAGAAGGAGGATCCCAGGAATTAGACCATTCTGTCTAACTTTGATAGCTAGAATGATTATGAAGTATATATGTCATCAAAGATGCTCTTTCTAAGCACCAAGAAGATAAGCTGATCAGGAACAGCTAATATTCCTGTGTTAAGAACAAATTATGCTTGACCAACCTGATTTCCTTGTACAAGTAGGT
>NW_017729032.1:88578104-88606841 GCF_001723915.1 Gavialis gangeticus
AAAGGGCAAACCTTTTCCAAAAACCTCTTACAAAAGAGAAGAAGGAGGATCCCAGGAATTAGACCATTCTGTCTAACTTTGATAGCTAGAATGATTATGAAGTATATATGTCATCAAAGATGCTCTTTCTAAGCACCAAGAAGATAAGCTGATCAGGAACAGCTAATATTCCTGTGTTAAGAACAAATTATGCTTGACCAACCTGATTTCCTTGTACAAGAAGGTGACAGGCTTTGTGGATGGGGAGAGCAGTGGATATAGCAAGGATTCATTTACCTATGCTTTTGAAACTGTCTTCTATGACATTCTTATGAGAAAGCTAAGTAAATATAGTCTATATCAGCGGTTCCCAAACTCAGGTTGTGACCCAAATGAGGGTTGCAGGGCAGTGCCTGCTGCGCCTTACACAAACAATGAGTGGGGCGACGTGCCATAAACTCCCCTGCCCCCACCCCCAGGCTGCTGCTCTGACACTTTGCTCCCAGCAGCAGGTTGTGGCAAAAAAGTTTGGGAACCACTGGTCTATACGAAGTTAGGTGGATATGTAGCTAATTGGATCATTGTACTTAAAGTTGTGATCAATGGATCAGTGCTTATTTGGAAAGTAGTATCAGGTGGGGTTTCCTGGGGTCTGTCTTTGGTATAGTGCTGTTTAATGTCTTCATTAATGCTTTTCAGGATGGGCACAGGTGCACAATTAGTAAATTTGTAGAGAACAACAAGTTGAGGGGAGTTACAGACAGTCTATATAATTCAAACTGATCTTGAAAATGTCAATGTCCCAGGGGCACAGGCCCAGAAAAGGAGGAAGCCTTGCTCAGAGGCAAACCCCAGGCAGAAAGTAGAAAAAATAATAACTTACCTGTTGCAGGGACTGGGAAGAGCAGGAAAATGTGCAGAGGGGAACCACCCGCATGATTCATCACCTATGCCTATATTCACCTGAGCCTGGGTGACATTGTCACAGCCCCGGAGCTGGCGAGCCAAGCTCATGGTCGTGGTCACGGTGGGGCGGCCGGATGGTGGCAATTGGAGTGGACAGGCGGGAGTTTTTGGCAATGGAGTACTGAGCGGCACAGAAGCGTGATGGTTTCTTAAACAAGAGGGTTTATTCAACTTACGCTTTTTGAGGCGTAGGCAACATAATTCTTCAGTTACAGTGGGTGGTAACACTGAACAAACAGAGGGGTCTGTCGGCTCACGGGGTTCACCAGCAAGCCCTTGCTATCTAGCCGGAGCTAGGGGCGGCTGCCTGCTGGCTAGTCCCAGAGCTGGTCGACAGCTTATGAAAAGATAAACACAAACGATAGGACAAACTGTAACTCGATGTGTCGTGATGCCAGTCCTGAAGGACAATTGGATGGTTGAGGTGATTGCCGAGGTCGAAAGCCAGGTAAGTCGTAGTCAGTGTGTTGAGGGTGATCCGAAAATGAAGTCAGAGTCCAAGCCAGAACAGTCCAGTAACCAGAGAATCAACACAGCAAGACCGAGGTACGAAAAGCAGCGAGAGCCCACGCTGGAGGAGACCTAACTGAGGGACAGTCCCTAAGAAGTAGCCTCTGTCCTCAGTTGAACGGATCTCCCCCCGAGGGAGGGGCTCCTTAACCTTTTATAACAATTTGGTGGCCAATTAGAATGTGTCCCTCAAAGAACTTTCTAGCCGAATGACATCATGCTCTTAGCTGACTGAGCATGTGTGAGCCTGAGCTCTCCACTGTTACCAAGCATGCGCAGGGCTGAAAAGTAGGTCAGCCTGACTGACAGCTCTTGGGGTTGCCCAAGGGACACATGCTGGGTGAGCCCAATGGAAAATTCCATGAGCCTGTCTTGCGCATGTCAGCTTTAATTCTCTCTGCATTGGCAGCATTCAATCAAAATTTTCCTTGACAGACGTCACAGGGAGACACCACCCAGAGGAAATAAGAAGCGCCTCCAAAGGGGCATGGGGGGCACTGAGGAGTGGAGGAGCCATGGGAGACTGTGGGGTGTGGCTGCGGCAGGCAGCAGCTGCGGCAGAAGCAGTGGTGGCAGAAGCAGTGGTAGAAGCAGCGGCTGAGGCGATGGCAGCAACAGCAGCAGGGGAAGCAGTGGCTGCAGCAACCAGAGCCATGAAGAAAGCCCTGCTGGGAATAGAGGTCCACTGGGGATCAGGGGGGCTGGCTGGAAGACTGACAGGGGCTGAGATGGTAGGAGCTGCAAGGTGTCCCCATGGCAGGGAGGACTGGGGGGACCGACAGGACCACCGAGGAGGGCAACAGTAACCACGCCGATAATCAGCACGGGAGCCCTCAGTGGAGGCAACAGGTGTTGCAGCTCCAAGGTGCAGGAGGATGCTGGAGAGAAGGGGAGATAGATCCTGGTTGGGGGTGAAAGCCGGGATCTAAGCCCAGGGCTCATGAGACTAGAGGCGTTAGGGGTCAGGAGGGCATGGGACCCCCTCCTATGGGCATTCCCTGTCTAGTCTTTTTTTCTTCTGTTGTCAAGTTCCCTTGGCAGTCATGGTAGCAGTGTCTTGATTTTGGTTTTATGCCGGGTCACCTTAGAGTGAGGGGCTTGCGGTGAAGGTGTTACTCATATTCCCCTTTAGGGTTGGTCCATTTTCTGCCCCTAGCGAGAGTGGGTTAGCATAGCCCTTAGCGCTAGGCCAAGACAGACGGGACTTCGTCTAATAATGAGGACACAATGGTGAGGGGACTTTGTGAAGGCTAACAGCCTCAGATGTGGGCAGCACAAGGCATTGAGGAAGACAGGCCCAAAGACCAACGGTGAGCAGCAGAGGCCCAGGGGAGACATCAGTAGGGGGTGGCTGCAAGAAAGGATTAGGAGGCCCATCTCCAAGGTTGGCACATGGCTGGGGTGTAAGGGAGACTGGAGCCCTGTGAACACCCGCCGAGACACGGGACCGCACTGGAGGCATCCTCCGAAGGGACCCTCTCCACTGAAGTAACACTCAGTCATGGCAAGCGAGTTTGGGGGTCACCCTGAAGACAACTGAGGTACCCTCTGGGGCCCACACGAAGGCTCCTGGCGGGCCAGAGCGGCGGATCAGGCGAAGGCGGCGTGAGAACATGCCATCGAAAGGAGACGGGCACAGTCAAGACATGGTAAAACTCCAGATAAGACAAATAAAATTCTATAAGAACAAGTTTAAAGTCCAAACAATCAAAAGCATAAATATAAATTGGGGAAGAAGTGTCTACAGTGCAGTACTATAGAAAATTATGTGGAGGTTATGGTGGTTCACATCCTGACTATAACGATCATAGAATCAGAGGATTGAAAGGGACCTGAAGGGTCATGGGCTGAGAGTGATCAGTGATGGCTTCCAGCCTTGTGTTTCCTTGACAGACAATAGGGTTACTGATGCTTCATCTACATTTCATCTACATTTACAGAGAAAGATGTTGTTGCTGTTATTGATATGACTTATATGGCTTCAATGTTGACAAAAGCCCAGGGTAGGAAATCTTTTGTAGCAGCTGTAGCTTGGAGGTGGTGGAGGGAATGAGCACTGGTGAGCCAATGTGGGAGTCCTACCATTCCACTTGGGAAGTGGAGAAGACCTAAGGGAAGACCTAGCTGAAGGAAGCAGGACTGATGAATGCAGATGAGTGGAAATAAGACAGGCTTGTGAAGGAGAAGAGAAGCAGGATGAAATTCTTGGGACCAGCACTGCTACTGTAGAAAAGCAGGAAAGGGGATGAGGGCACGGAGGGAAGAGATGGAAGATGACAGAGACATCAACCAATAGATCTAAAGCTCAGAACCAAAAATAGCATTGGCTGGTGGTAACCCTACCCTGGGCTCCAGTTAAGCATTTAGAGGAATGGAATGGAGTTCAGAAGGATCTGAATTCAGAAGAATCTTGACTAATTTGAAAGCTGGGCTGGAGCTAACAGGAAGAAGGTTCAGCTGACAAATACAAGGTACTACACCTTGGGAAGAATAATAAAAAATACAAATACAAAATAAAATAGATGATGATACCTAGTATCTTCTGGATGGCAGTGCTATGGAGAATGATCTTGGAGACTCAGTAGATCACAGACTCAGTGGAAAGATCTACACATGCACCTGACTGTGCAGTTGTTACTGCACAGTTATTTAGTACTTGTCTTAGCACAGTTTCTGCACCATTACTGCACAGACCTGGCAGTGCTTGGGTTGTTCCAACCCTACTGAACAGTAGCAATGAGCTCATTGCTACTGCTCAGTAACGCTGGCATCATGGTTCATGCCCACGGATGCTACATTGCCATAGTGATAAGCTACATTGCCCTAGGTCATCACTGCGGTGACATAGCATCTCATATAGACATGTCCATATGTATCTGTAGTTTGATGTAGCTGCACAAAAGGCAAATGTGGCAAACATTAGGTGCAAGACACAAAGTGATAGTGCGTACCTCTTTACTGAGCACTATTTAAACCTCATCTGGAGATTTGTGTGCAGTTTTGGCACCACTTTTTAAAAGGATATGGAGAAGTTAGAGAGAGTCCGGGGCTGCAACAAAAATGATAAAGGGCTTGGAAAGTAAGTCACATGAGGAAAGGTTGAAGGAAAACAGCAGTGTAGAAAAAGTGCTTAGGAGTGGTCACGATGGCAATCCTTAAATAGCTGAAGGGCTACCATAACAAAGAGGGAAAACATATTTTATCTCTTGCTGTAGACAGTAGGATACAGACCAGTGGCTTTAAGTTGCAGAAGAGTAGGTTTAGATTGGATATCAGGAAAAACAAACAAACCCTCTTAACTGTGGTTGCATCTACACAAGACACTGACTGCACAGTCATCATTGAACAATCGTTTAGTACTTGTATAAACAAGTACTAAATGACTGTGCAGGAATCAGAGTTACTGCACAGTCACACTAAAGAATGGCTTTTTCATGACACTGACTGTGCAGTAGCTTATGACTACTGTGCAGTAGGGTCATATCACACTTCCTGTGATGTTACTGTGCATTATTCATGGGCTACTCCATAGTCAGCGTCTTGTGTAGATGTGGCCACTTAGAATAGCGAGGCAGGGGAGTAGACTGTCTAGCAAAGTTGTGAAATGAATCTCCATCACTGGAGTTCTTCAAAAAGAGTTTGGATGAGCATTGGTCAGAGATAATATAGGCGTAGCTCTGCCTATTTTCTACTATGGGATTTCCCCATATTTCTGAGCTTTTCTCGTTGCCATATGGGGCCGTAGAGGATCCCCCCCCCCCTTCTTGCTGCTGCAAGTATTAGGGATTTTTTTCAACCTTCCTCAGGGATTTGTGGGGGGTGGGGGAGGTTGCCTTCTCGAGAAGCACTGGGTTTTGGGTGTAGCCAAGGCTGGGGATTGTGACTGGACTGTATCAGTAATCCTGCCGGGACTTAAACACAGAGATTCCTGGCTAGAGGGTCTTGTCCCTTCACATAGGGTCAGATGGATTGCCATATTTGGTATCAGGAGGAATTTTACCCCATGGTACAGACTGTGGGAGTTTTTGCCTTCCTCTGTAGTGTGGAGCGTGGCCCTCTTTGGTCACTGAAGTGTATTTGTCAGTCTTTGCCACAGAAGGATATTCCCTGCCATGGTCTTTCTGCTTTACCTGTGGCAGAGTATAGGGTGTTATATCTTGTGCTGGCATTGACTGTTTAGTTTTGCTAATGGGTTAGACACTGGATTTTATACAATGGCTTGCATAAGGATGGTCCTGTTTCATGCAGGGGACTGGATGACTTCTGGAGGTTCCTTCCAGCCCTATTTTTCTATGAATCTATGTTTCTAAGATGGCGATCATAAATGAAAGGAGCAGAGGCTGATGGGGATGAACAAGTTGGTCCCAAAGCAACGAAGTTGGATTGGGTAGCCATTTTAAAGTGATATAACCTCAGCCTTACCCCTGCCCCCCCTGCCAAGCATCTGCACTTAACCTTTGACTCATGACCTACCTGCTCCTGTTCATCTATGTACTAACTCTAGTTGGGACCCCTGCATCCTGACCTTATCCATTCCTGATACAGTGACCAGTGACAGTGGGGTCTAGAACTGACTGCCCACATGCTAGTCAGTTCCCTTGGAATACTATTTATTTAGAGTTACTTTGAATGTTAGATCAGGATAATTTTTTGGTCCAGGAGTTTAGAAACTGAATTCTGAATTAAGAGAGGAAACAAGAGTGAGTGGACAATGCCTACTTAGGATCACTGGCAGAGGTAAATGAAGCAGGGTATGAAACTTTATTTTTAAGCTCAATAAAAGCACTTAAAATAGGAAAAAGAGGCAATGCAACCATTTGTATAAGTGATTGTAAGTATGCTACTCTTTATTTGAGCCAAGTGGGAGCAATGAAAGAATAGAGGAAGAGATCAGGTATATTAAAGAACATATGAGGGACTGTCACAGGGAGAAATTAACAACATTAAAGGCAGTAGTCAGTTATGGGGGTACTCCCTGGCCACATCTACACAAAATGCTACTGCACATTTATTTAGTACTTGTATAAATATGTACTAAATAAATGCTTAGTAGCCCAAATTACTGTGCAGTAGCACTGGCAAATGCCTTTTTTGTCGCACTACTGTTCATTAGCCTAATACTCCTGAACAGTAGCATTTCATCATGGTTTTTGCCATGCAACATTACTGAAATTAAAATTCCTAGGTTGTTGGAAATATGTGAAATATGGGAACAGGAGATCAATATTCTCTCTTACATAGGAGGGAAGGAGAGGAAGGTTGAGAGATATAAAGGGACTTTAAGAAGGAAGAAAGGTTTAAAAAATAAGATTTGATGATTTAGTGTAGACATTACAAGTATATTACTCAAATCTGTTTTCAAACAAGGAGGAAGAAGATTTATAAGGAATGGAGGGCAAGAGAGGATGGAAGAAGATAAAGACCAATTGGGTTCACAATGTTGTAATAATTATAAGCAGAGATTATAGAGAAAGAGAAAAGAAGAATTGATAGCACCTAATAGTATAAAAGAAGTGGAAAAGACAATAAGATTGGTTTGGAAGAAGGGTATTCCTCAAACCTTTCTTCCAGGGTTTACCAACAGAACTTTATCAATTCTTTATCAATTTCCCAACTTTATCAATATTCTGTAGCTTTTTATAGAATCTTAGCATCTGTATTTATTAACATGTTAAACTGAGGGAAAGTGCCAATACCTTTTAATCCAAAACTAGTAGTTTTGCTAGCTAAGGAGGATGATGAGATGTTTCTAGATGATTGGCAGCTTCTGATACTTATGAAATTAGGTTACGAAATTGGCAGAATTTAAATTCTATCTAAAATTTTGTTGGACACCCAAGTTGATTCATTCAGTACTGATGAGCGCAGTAAAAGAATGTGTAATGACAGATGTATTATCAGATCTGTGGGAGATCTTTGAAAGCAGTATACAGAAGTAGTGGAAAGGGTATTGTTAATCTCTTGACCAAAGCAAGGCATTTAATAGGGTGAAAGGCTATCTTTTGTTGAAAATATTTTCTGCTTATGCAAGACCACAAGAATGTATAGGCTGATTGAGAATTTTATTTATAGGCACAACTAGATTGCCTCCAATTAATGGTTAAGTAAAATACTATTGATTTGAAGCCTGCAGGGTTAAATATGGGTGTCTACTGAGTTTGCTTCTTTGTATTTTTCATTATTATTATTTAGATATTTTATAGGTTAAAATGCTAGTTTTTATACCTCTAAGCACCTAATATGCAAGACAAAAGAGGTAGCCCAATATCTATCTTATCAACATCTAAACCATTAATGCAGGCTCACTCAGGTTAAATGCACTCTGTTTTACATCCCCAGTTAGTTGAGGTCCTTTCACACATTTGTTCCACATTCCTACAATGTTTACCAACATCTTTTATGAGGTATTTCATTATCATTATTTGATGATTTTGTATGAAATAATCTTTCATTCTGAATCTTGCTGAATTATGCCAGTGGTGATTGGTTTAGATTCCTCAGATTCCACTTAGAAGTCAGTTGTAGCTTCTATTTCTTCAAAGAAAGTGCATGGATTTACATGAAACAGTGGTAAAAAGATTGATAAGACTCATATGGCTTAGGCTATCTGGAAATGATACTGGCATTGCAGGTAGCAAAAAGCCAATCATAGCTTTGCTTTTATGGAGAGGTGGGTTCAGCTTCAGAATATTTCCTTGGTCACTGGCAGAATTCAATTACAATGGCAGAGAAGAAGTGCTTTCAGGGCAAGAATCCAGACATTCCATTAGCTACTTGAAAAATATCTGCCATGGAAAAATACTTGGAGAATTCCTTTATCTGCAAATAAACATTTTCCAATACATACACGACACAGTTCCATGGCATACATGAATAGCCTCTATGGGCATGTCCAGATGAGCATGCACATGTCTGTTGTCCTGTCTCAAACCCCTTTGGAGTGGGGCAAGAGGCATGCGTGGAAAGGAAAAAATGTTCCCCGTGCTGCAAGTTTGCAGTGTGGGGTGAAAATTAGACCCCTAGATATCCACAGGTCTAAAAAAAACCCGTTGGGAAACAGTGGAGCAAGGCACGGTCTTGAGACCATGCCTCGAGGCAACTGGAGAAGGAGTCCTTCAGAGAGATATTCTGGTATTGGGCCAGAGGTCTGTATGGTTCCCCTTTGCCCCGGCACCTAAGCACGCCCCTTCAGCGTGCCCGAGACTAAAAGCTGGGCAAGACTGAGAGCCTGTTTGTGGGTTTAGTTCAAGTTAGAAAGGTCTGCAGAGAAGTTCTAGAGTCTGGAGTAGAGACTGAAGCCATGGCAGATCAAGGTAAGAAGGGGAGGGTGGGAATGGGAATATTCTTTCTAAAAGGGAAACCCATGTTTCCCTGTTTGCAAAGGGCTCTTTGCAGGCTGACAGTGTCAGCCTGCAAAAGCCACTTGCAAACACCCGGCCCATGACTTGTGTGGCCCAGGGGTGGGAGATGGTGTGAGGGTCAGGGACTTTTGGGTGGGTGTTGGTGGGTGGGTCCTGGCAGTGTCGGCAGTGGCACCCAACAAGAGGTAGGACCTGGCCAGCTCATGCAGCAGCAGTGGAGCTCCCACCAATACTGCCGGTAGCCACCAGCCAATATGCAGGGTCCCATGGCTGCCTCTTGCAGGTAGCTGTGGGACTGGGTAGGGGGCAGGGCACACTCCCACCCCTGCTACACCAAGTCCCGCAGCTGCCTGCAAGAGGCAGCCACAGGATCTTTCATATGCTGGCCTGTGGCTCCTGGCAGTGTTGGTGGAGGCTCCCACCACCACTTCTATCCCTGCTACACGTGGTTGAAGGTGCCAATCTGGTCCAATGTCACTTGCCCCACCTCAGGCAGGACCCAGCCAGCTCTTGCCCAGGGCAGGCAGGTGGCGTCAGGCCAGATCAGCACTTCCAGCCACATGCAGCAGCAATACAAGTGCCAGAAGCCACCAGCCAATGCATGCAGGGTCCAGCAGCTGCCTCTTGGTGGCAGCTGCGGAACTGCGGGAGGGAGGCGGCACACTGGGGACAGGGTGTGGCAGAGGTGGGAGTATGCCCCTCCCTTCCCCAGTCCTGCAGATGCCTGCAAGAGGTAGCCATGGGACCCTGCATGCATTGGCCAGCAGCTCCCAGCACTTCTATCGCTGCTGCACATGGCTAGAGATGCCGATCTGGCTCAATGCCACCTGCTCGCCTCAGGCAAGAGCCAACTGGGTCCTGCCCGAGGTTTGGCAGGAGTCATCAGGCCAGACTGGCACCTCCAGCCATGTGCAGCAGGGGTGGAGCCACTGCCAACACTGCAGGGAGCCACGGGCCAGCACATGAAGGATCCTGCAGCTGCCTCTTGTAGGCAGCTGTGAGACTCAGTGTAGCAAGGGTGGGAATGTGCTCCCCCTCCCTCCCCACTCCTGCAGCTGCCTGCAAGAGGCAGCCACTGGACCCTGCATGCTGGCTGGTGGCTCCCGGCAGTGTCTGTGGTGGCTCTGCTGCTGCTGCACGTGGCTGGAAGTGCCAATCTGTCCTGATGCCACATGCCCACCCTAGGCAAGAGCTGGCTGGGTCCTGCCCAAGGTCTGGCAGGAGGCATCAGGCCAGATTGGCACCTCCAGCCATGTGCAGCAGTGGCAGAGCCACCGCAGATACTGCTGGGAGCTACTGGCCAGCATATGAAGGATCCCATGGCTTGCAGGCAGCTGCAGGACTGGGCGTGGCAGGAGTGGAAGTGTTTCCCCCCCCAGTCCTGCAGCTGCCTGCAGGAGTCAGCCACGGGACTCTGCATGCATTGGCCAGCAGCTCCCAGAGCTTCTATTGGTGTTGCATGTGGCTGGAGGTGGTGATCTGGCCCAATGCCTCCTGCCCTACCTTGGGCAGGACCCAGACGGCTCTTGCCCAGGGTGGGCAGGTGGCATCACACCAGATCACCACCTGTAGCCACATGCAGCAGGATAGAAGCACCAGGAGTTGCTGGCCAATGCATTCAGGGTCCTGCTGCTGGACTCTGCAGCAAGAGAGTGCCCCCTCCCCCCAAGCCATCTGGGGAGCTCTGGGGTGGGAGTGTGAGCCTTCTCCCCCCCTGTCCCATGGCAACTGAGGGGCTCTGTGGCCTGGGAATGTGGGCCTTCTCCCCAACACCCACCTTGCTCCCAACAATAGCACCACCACTTGCTTCCCTACTGCATGTGATGCAGGGTGCAGACCCAACCCAATGCCATCACCTTGGGCAGAACCAGGCCGGTGCTTGCCACCACTGTGCTAGGTGGGGCATTTGGCATCTGGCTGGGCTGGCACCCTATGCCACGTGTAAGCCTGTAACTCACCACTGATGGTCCCGCAGTTGCCTTTGCAGGCAGCTGTGGGGCTGTGCGGGGCTGGGTTGGGGCAGGAGTGTGTTCCCCCCAGCCAAAAGCCCTCTGACCCCACACATGATGCATATTGGCTCTTGGCACCCACACAAGAACCCCCCCCCGGCCCTACACATGGTGCATCCGGGCCCCACCAGCATGTGCCACATGCAAATATGAAACATAAGTAGGGGTTGTGGGTGCCACCACAGTCCAGTGCATGGACAGTCCCACAGCTGCCTTTTGCAGGCAGCTTTGGAGCTCTTTGCGGCAGGGGTGGGAGTGTGGGCCCCCCCCACAACCCTACAGTGGCACAGCCAGGTCCTGCAGGCATGCACTATGTGCAGGAGGTGAGCTCAGGTGGCAGCTGGAGCCACTGGGGGACTCCAGCAGCAGTGGGCAGCTACTCCTGTGAGGACACTGGGGCTGCCTGATGCCAGGAGTTGTGAAGGTTGTGGGGAGGGGGCAGGGGTATGCATGTGGCTCTCTCTTTCCCACCCCCACACCACAAAATTGTCCTGATGTCATTAAAGCACTGTCCTGCTTTTTTTTTGTCTCTTGTTCTCTCTTGCTTGCTGTCCTTTATATATGTCTATACTGTTGGGTTCCAGGTTACTTGTGGAAATTCCTGGGTTTTGGGGGTTTGATTTCTAATGCATTCTATTGGGATTTGTTAATCTGAGGTTTTGAAATTTGTACACAGGGAACATCAGGATCCCTGCTGGTGAAGCAATTGGTGGGACCTTGGCACAGGAGTCTGGCCAGGGCCAGCACCAGGGACCTACCTGGAGGGCAGAGGAAGTGGCTGGCTTCCTGACCATTTGGGGCCAGGAGGACACACTCCAGCAGTTTAGGGCAGGTCACCACAACAAACATATATATAGGGCAATAGTTGCCCAGATAGCAGACCAGGGGCACCAAAAGACGTGGCAGCAGTGCTGTACTAAGGCCAAGGCATTGGAGCAGCAATTTACCGCTGTCTGTTATACCAACCAGTGGTCAGGAGCGGGGTGCAGTATCATGCCCCACTATGAGGAGCTGGCTGACATCCTGGGGCCCACAGCCACCAAGCCCCCCAGCTACTCCTTTGCCACTGGGCAAAGGGCAGCAAGAGGAGCAGCCAGTGCAGGGACCCAGCCAGAGTCCCCAGAAGCAGGGCCATCCTCTATACCTGATGGCCTACCATTGCTGAATGTCAGGAGCAACAGCAGTGAGGGGCAGACACTGCCAGGCACAGCCAGTACTACCACCATGCCTGAAGGGAGCCCCGAGTGAGAGGACCTCTTCCTCCTGCTGAACAGCAGTAGCAGTGGGGAGGGGCAGCCCAGGGTGTCACCTACAGTGGTGGAGAGAACACCCCAGCAACCTTGCCACCATCCTTCACCCCCCCCCCAGAGGCTGGGTCCAGCTCTGCCACTCAACCCAGCCACCTGTCACCAAGACCAGGTGAGTCCTACACATGCCATGGGGAATTGGGAGCTTCTCCCCCAGCCCGCTCCTCCTCAAGGCCTGCATGTGCTTCATGCATGTCCTTGCTGCCTCCCTCCCTGCCTTCCTCCTTTCCTGACCCCCCCCCCACCCCAATCAGCCATGCTGAGGCCTACTTCCCAGCAGGGCCAAGACAATCCCCCCACCTTGCCAGCACTCCCTGCTGGATGGAGCTAGCCCTGGTGATGAGGGGAGGGAGGAGGAGGAGGACTCACCCCACAAGCACATGGGGCCCCAGCTCCACAGCACTGAGGCTGGGTCCAGGACCTGGCCCTCTTGGACTGCTGATCTTCCCTGTTAGGGAGATGCTGGGCACCATAGCCTGAGCTGGCTGTGATGCTTATCCCCAGGAGGATCCCTCCAGACACATTGTGGGAGGGGATGGCCAGATCACAGGATGGCTGTGGCCCTTGCCAGGGGCATGGGCCCACATGGGTTTGGGCATGGATACATGGGCATGGACTGCCTGTGTGGCCATGTGCCCAAGAGTGAGGTTAATCCTTGGGGACCCTCATGAGGCTGTTCCTGACCCATGCCATGTTGCTGTATCTAAAGATGGCTATCCACTTGTTCTTTCTCCAGACAGCTCATCTGCCAAAGGAGAGGGTGCTGCCCTGCACCCAGGAGCTGCCCACCAAGTCTCCCAGACACCAGGGGCTATCCAGATGCACCACCTGGAGTGGGAGCAGCACACTCAGCAAGAGGGCTGGCAGGAGGAGGTGGTCTGGGAGAAGCAGTTATGCTACCAGCAGGCACAGGACATCCAGACCCACATCCTGCAGGAGCTCCATGAATCCCACCATGACCATACTGTGACCATTGGGGAGTTGCAAGCTGGGAGGGTGGCCCTGGAGTGCCTGGTCACCCTGATTGAGGGGGAGTGGCAGCTGGTTAGGGAGAGCCTGGAGGAGATGCAGCAACTCTGGGCCTCCATTAACACAGCCTTAGCTGGTGAGTGCAGGGTCAGTGACCAGCTCATGGCTGCCATTCCTGCCCCAGCTGCTTCTGCTGCTGTCTCCCAGGCTCCACAAGCCTCACCACAGCCATCTGGCCAGCCTGTGCTCCTGGTGCCAGTGGAAGGGCCCAGCTGGAGGTAGGTTGGCTGGATGGTGCCACAGTTGCCCCCCCCCCAGCAGGCCCCACAGGCCCATTATGGGCATCAAGGGACATGGGTCCTGCCACCACCTCTCCCAGGCCCAGACCAGCCTGCAGTGGTTGCCCTGCAGGAGGAGCTCCGTCCCTCCTCCCACAGCAGCTGTGTCCTAGGCCACATCCTTGTGGCCCATGCACATGTGGTGGTAGGCCCAGGTCCTGAGGCCCAGGTTGGGGCTGTAGGTCAGCTAACCCCTAAGCCCCTCCTCCCTGTGCCCCTGGCTCCTCTCCTGTTCCCTTGGGTCACATGTACAGTTTTTATATTTGCTTTTACAGTTGGGGTTGATGCACTGGTGGTGTTTGGATAGCATTGTGTTCAGAGGGAAGGGGAATAACATTGCCGTTGTTTTCAACGTGGCCATACTGTGTGTGCTATTGAGGTCCTGGTCATGGATGGGGATGGAGGCCCCTGAGCAGGTGGCCTGGCGCTGGTGAGGAGAGGTGTGGTGCCCTACTCAGATGGGTGGGCCAGCAGGTGGGAGGCAATGGCATCCTGCACTCTGGCTCCCAAGTGTCACTGTTGGAGATGGTGCTCCTCATCTGCAATACTGTACATTGCTGGCCGGCTCTGCTGCAGCTGCTGCTGGGTGTGCTGTGATACAAGGCAGGTCTCTCCCATCCACTGGGGCTCACACACCTCTCCCCAGGACTCGCACACATTGTGCAGGACACATGTTACAGTAATAATGCCGAGTATGTATTGTGGCACTGCCTCCAGGCAGGTGGCAAGGCTCCATCAGTGTCCCTTCAGATGGCTGAATGCCTGCTTGATGGTGCAACGGCAGTGGGTAAGGGCACATCAGCCAGGGGAGGAGCAGGTATGCTGCATCTGCCATGATGACTGGTGGTATGCTGACATCCCCAATGGTCAGGTCTTGGATTCCTGAGGCAAAGGTCCATGCCTGCATCAGTCCTGGAAGTGGTAAGTGGCGCAGCACATGGGTGTCATTGGCACTCCCAGCCCAGCTGGTGTAAATGTGGGTGAAGCAGCCACAATGACCTACGAATGCTTGAAGCACCACTGAGTTTCTGCCACAGCAGTTGATGTACTGCCACCCTCTCCCAGGGGGGCAGAGGATGGGGATGTATGTCCCATCAAATGCCCCTACACAGTTGGGGAACCCAAGGGCCCCAAACACTTCCACCACCTCCCCTGGGTTGGCCAGCTGGATGACTTGGCAGCAGAGGTACAATGAGGTGTCCTGGATGGCCCCACATACATCCAAGACAGCCTGGCCAGCAGTGGACTTCCCCACCACAAAGGACTGGGCCACATACCTGAGGCTGGCAGGCATGGCCAGCCTCATGATGGCTATGGCCACACACTTCTCCGGGGTGAGGGCCAGACATATCACAATGTCTTGACACTCAGTGTTAGGTGTCACCTGGGCCACCAGATGCATGAATGTGCCCCTTGACATCTGGAAGGTCTGCATTCAATGTGTGTCATCCCAGGTGGAGAAGACTCCCACCAGTGTTTACTGGTAGCCCAGGCCCATGTGTGGCAGTACATGTGGGGAGTGATGACAGGGAGGGAGCAGTGTCAGCTGCTCTCTCTGTTGGGTCTGACCTAGCAGTAGTGGGGTGGAGGGCTGCAGCAGGGGCTGGCAGAATGGGTGTGCTCCTCCCCAGCAGGGCCAGCTGGCACTCACAGCTGTGAGCTAGGCAGGTGACTGTGGTTCCAAACCAGGCTATCTGGATGTAGTGATGCTGCTATGCAGCTACCACCCACTGGCAGTTGATCCAGAGGCTCAAGTGGCTCCACTGCAGGGTCCGTTCCAGAGCCCAGGCAGCCATGTGGTCTCTGTCTGCATCTGGTAGGTGTGCAGCCATGGGGCCACAGGTGCATGGAGGCAGATTCTGTTGCAGATGGCAGTAGGTCACAGCCAGGCAGCAGTCCTCACTGCCAGACTGCTGCAGTGGGTAGAGGGTTCAAGGGCCACTGTAAGTCAGGGCAGCTTTGGCAGTCCAGCTGGCATGGGGAGCTGGTTCTCCAGATGCCAAGTGGCTGGGCCTCAGATGCTCCTGAGGACAAGTAGCCCTGAGCTGGTGGGTAGGGCAGCTTTTCATACTGCTAGGGCCAGCATAGGTGCTGTCCCTGGGCTCTAGCTCCCTCTTTGCTCCACACCAAAGTGCATGTCCGAGCATGAGTGCTGAGGCAAAAAGCCCCAGCTCAAATTTGTACCACTTCTTTGATTTTGATGAATTCTTGTGTTCACATTGTTAACTTTCAGGCACAAGACATTATATTGGTATAGATTCATACATGTTAGGGTTGGAAGAGACCTTAGCAGATCATTGAGTCTGATGCCTGCCCTGGGCAAGAAAGAGCAGTGGGATCAGATGACTGTTAAGTCTCTTCTTAAAGACCCCCAAGGTAGGGGAGAGCACCACCTCCCTTGGAAGTGCATTCCAGATTATAGCAACTCTTACTATGAAGAAGTTCTTCCTGATGTCTAGCCCAAATCTACTACTCTCCATCAGTTTGTGGCCATTGTTCTTAGTTACTCCAAGGGGTGCCCTGGTAAGCAGAGAATCTCCTATTCCCCCCATGATGAATTTGTAGGCAGCCACAATATAATCTCTCATCCTTCTCTTGTGAAGGCTGAAGAGATCCAGGCCCCTCAATCTCTCCTCTTAGGGCTTTGCCTGCAGGCCCCTATTCATATGAGTGGCCCTCCTCTGAACCCTCTTGAGGTTGTCCACGTCCCTCTTGAAGTGTGGCACCCAAAACTGGATGCAGAACTCCAACTTCAGTCTCACCAATGCCGCATAAAGGGGAAGTATCACCTCCTTGGACCTGTTTGTTATGGAGCTGCTAATGCATGATAAAGTGCGGTTAGCTTTACTGACCATTTCAACACATTGATGACTCATGTTCATCTTGGAGACAACAGTGACTCCAAGATCCCTTTCCGCTGCTGTGGAAGTTCCTCCCCCAGCCTGTAAGTGTGCTGGTGATTCCTTCTTCCTGGGGGAAGCACCTTGCATTTGCCCTTGTTGAACTGCATCCTATTCTGTTCTGCCCACTTTTCCAACCTATCCAGATCTGCCTTGATTCATCCCCTACCTTCTGGTGTGTTAACTTTACCCCAAAATTTGGCATGATCTGTGAATTTGGGCAGAGTGCTTTCCACACCTTCACCCAAGTCACTGATGAAGACATTCAACAGCACCGGTCCAAGGACTGAGCCTTGTGGGACTCCATTGCCCATATCTTGCCAGGTCAATACCAACCCATCCACCACCACTCTCTGGGTGCAGCCCCTAAGCCAATTTACCACCCACCTGACCATGTAATCATCTACGTCCCAGTTGCTCAGTTTATCTATGAGAATATAATGAGATACCTTATCAAAGGCCTTCTTAAAATCCAAGTAGATGACATTCACCTCGATTCCTGCATCTAAGCATTTTGTGACCTGGCCATAAAAAGAAACAAGGTGACATGGTGTATAACACATATATAATAACCTTTGCTGGTAACATATGGTATGTTGACAGATCAACCCCACAAGCTATATTACAAGTTTCTGGTTCTACTGGACAGACTCATCTAAGTAATGGCAATAGGCTTTATGTTTGGTGAATCTCATGAAAGCTATAGCCCAAGAAGCAGATCCAATTTGTCAGAAGTGTGAAAAAGTTTGTAGATACTCCTACTCTGGGTTGCACTAGTTTAGTTACATTTGTATGTGTTTCTGCTCATTTTGAATATGATTTATTCTTCCTCCATAGACTTGCAGAAGTGAGATTTTGATGCTGGTGAAAAGGCTGATAATAAAAGCAAGTTTCTGAAAATCAGAGTTCACTTGAATCATTTCTTAGATAGTAGTAATATGAATCTATCAGTTGTGCCTTGCAGCCAACCTCTCCTTTAGTACTGCCCTGTAATTTATGGAATAATATTTTACTGTTGTATGAACAAAAATATAATTATTGCATCTGTAAATGGAATCTGTATGTAAGCAGGTATTATTTCAAAATATATTTAGTGCTTAATTAAACTTTTTTTTCACTGCTTGCACGGAATATATGTACAACAATACATCAATATTTCATAAAATGCAATTATGCTAACAACTGAGCACCATGCATCAGTACTAGCTAAAATCTATCTACAATACCAAATTAATTATTAAATAAAAATACATGAAAATATATTTTAAAAAATAATGTCTAAATGTTAATATTAACTTTCTGACTCCGGATTTTCTGCTACAGCAGCAAACGCAAGCATTTTTAGCTTGATCTTGCAAAAAGTATTTTACTCATATTAGCCAATGGAACTAACCAGAGGAAAAAGCCTGTGTGTGCAAGACATTACAAAAGAAGTCCTTAAAATAAGAAAAAAAGACAATAGTTAAAAGTTGGATGTACTTACTTTCAAAATTACCAATACTTATTAATTAAACTTCATAACTGGAACAGCTAATGGTTAAAATTCACTTTATGCAAAATATTTTAATCCTCTTGCAGATATTGTGGCAGGAATACTCTGTAAGCCAAGACTTGGACTGCATGGTCTGTCCTGAACAGTAAGCATAATATGAGACTTCCCAAAATATGAATCTATGACTAATTACCCATTTTAAATGGAAATCTCTAAAATATGATCAGGAGCTATTAGTACTCCATAACTCATAGACACTGATACACCAATTTAAAGGCCAGAAATGTCATTGTAAACATTTAATCTGATAACCTGCATAAGAAAGGCCATACAATCTCACCCACTGTTTCATGCAACAGACTTAAAACAGACATCCAATCTTGCTTTAAAGATTTCAAGCTATGGAGAGTCCTCCACATCTCACGGTAACTCATGTAATGGTTGATTACCACTCCTAATAAAATAAATTGTATTATTATCCAGTTCTTACTAGTACCGGAACTATAAATGGCTCAAGACTATGATTATGTATAATTGTCTACATCTTTCTCAGAATTTCAGGACTTTATTTCAGGAGGTTAATAGAATCACAAATATAACTAGAACCTTATACCATCCACCCTCAAATGATTTAACAGTTTGTTTAAATGTTAAAGTGAGATCTCTGGGCAAGTTACACACTTAATTTATATACTGTGGTGCTTAACAATTGTGTCTGACCCTAGCAGAATCATTCACATAAGTGGTTTAGGAACAGAGGTTCCGTATACAACCAATACTATAGGTACCTCCAAAGGTGATAAGATGGTAGTGCCCATCTGTCGTATAATAGTGCACACATGAGGATATATGTCCATCTCAGATTAAGAGAAAAACTGAGCTTCTTGGGCACTTGTACTCATCACAGGGTTTAATCCTAATAAAATTAAA
This sequence comes from Gavialis gangeticus, assembly GCF_001723915.1. Classification (NCBI taxonomy): domain Eukaryota; kingdom Metazoa; phylum Chordata; order Crocodylia; family Gavialidae; genus Gavialis; species Gavialis gangeticus. The sequence goes on from NW_017729032.1 coordinate 88,596,866, forward strand.
TAGGTTTATAAAAGTAAAACTTGTTTATTTTGGAGCCTCGTGCCAGTGTTTGCACATACTAGGTTTTTGAATGAATTAAGCCCGGTCCCAGGCTGGTGCCACAGGAGAGCGGGATGGTTCTGGGCAGCCCCCTGCTAGCCTGTCCCTCCCCCCCACTCCTTGCCCTGCCATGCAGGTGTGGGAGCAGGGAGCAAATGGCACAAGAAAAAAAAAGGCAGGAGCTATTTGAAAATTGCAGGAATTCAAAGGGGTGAACTACAAAGAAGTTGCAGCATCACCTGGTGGACAAAGAGGCTCATTACACATCTTTGAGTGCCTTTGTGTTTGCATGCAACAAATCCATTGATGGGAAACTTTAATTCCTGGAGAGCCAAACGAAACTACATCCAAGGACTTATAGTTTAATGCACCAGAAAGACTTTTAAAGCATCTGGAAACTAGGGCTGTGTGAAATTTTGCCACGTGTTTCATTTTGATGCTGTTTTGACTCATTTTGAGTTCAAAACAGTGAAATCTAAATGGAATGAAAGGCTTCAAAACAGCCTTGAAATGAAATGAGGGCAATCAAAACATTTTTAAAGTTTCAAAATATTTCAAGCTTTCTTGCAGAGTAACAGAAACTAAGAAGAGGGAGTGGGAAGAATGGGGAAGGACTGCTCTGATATTGATATGTGTAGCTTGCCAGCGACTGTGATCCTTTCCTGAGATCCCTTCCAATCCCAGTGCTCTGGAAGAGGGATGGAAAAACAACATAAAAAGCAGCATTGTTTGAAATGAGCTTTCTGCCTTGGGGTCAGTTACTGAGCTGTGTCTTCCAGCAGCTCAGCAGTGTCAGAGAAAGGCTATCCCTTCCTACTTTCTAGCCTGTTCCTAGCAAGTGGGATTCAATACTTTTTGCTTTCTATACCCTTTTATTATTATATTCTTGCATTCCTTTCAATTTATTCCTCCCCACAAATCCTCTTTTTGTTTGTGTTAGTCTATTTTGATTCTTTTCCTCCAGAAAAGAAATCTGTGTTTTTTCTCACAGTGTGTATTCCATTCATTTTGCAGTAGGGCTGTGTGAGGCTTCGGACTGCACTTAGGATCCAGAGAGGATTTGGACTCTTCAAACACCAAAGCAGCATGTCCAGATCAAAGTGTTGGCTTCTTTAGGCTTTCCAAAGCAGTTCAGAGCTTCCAAACGACTTTGGAAAAGTTTCAGAGCTGCTTCAGAGATCTGGCCATAGGGTATAATGGGGAATCAATGAAATATCTATAACTTTGTTGTTTCTTGTCTGATTTGGATGAAACTTGCAGGGCCAGTGGCAGTTCATGCTCTCAGCAGAAGCTAAGTGTCAAGAAGATAGGTGCAGGGGCTTGAGGGGAACTGCACCCCAAATTCTTGAAAGCAAAACATATGTCACATGTATGTGTTACACCACAGGGAGGTAAAAACTGCAGAGGTTTTGTCCCCTTCTGAGGCCACAAAGCCTGCCAAATTTCAAGCAGATAGGTGCAGTGGTTTGGGGGGAACTGCACCTCAACCTGCTGACAGGCAAAACTCGTGACATGGGTAACACTGTGTGTTAAGGCACATCAGGGTGAAAACTGAAGGCCTTTTAGCCTCTGCTGAGGCTACAAAGCCTGCCAGCTGTCAAGGAGATAGGTACAGGGGAGCTCTGGGGCCCTGCTCCCCTAGCTGCTGACAGACAAAACACGTGACATGGGTTCTTGTGCAACTGACTGTGTCTGTCTTGGGGCAGTTGATTGTCTGTATTGATTCTTTCCTTTCCTTAGTCTGTGGTTTTGTAGGTGTTAATTCTTGGTAATTAACTCATCACATTAGCTAGCTATTGTGTATTGAGCTGGTCCCTGAGTGAATCATGATTGACTGGTAACTGGCAACACAGTAGCTTAGCAGCCAGGCCTGCAGTAGTACACATAATACGTCCATGATATGTATTTATATTAATATTAGTATTAATAATTTATATAATAAAGAACACATAATACATACATTTATATATTGTATTTATTACCTAAATACATACATACATTACATAAATATACATGCATACAATTATCTACATATATTACATAAATACAGATTACATTACAGAAGAACACAGATTGTCCAGCACAGCAAGGTAAACACACTATGAAACACACCATGAAGCATGCTGGAAAGGCACCTGGCAAGCCTTCAGGGAGGGGTGGAAGAGTGGGTAGAGGGAGAACTGTAAGTCGCTCCTCTGCCCCTCCCTCCCTCCCCCCCAAACTGAGACACAGCCTCTTTCCTACAACTAGCAGGTATGATACTTCCAGTTCTATTGGCAGCAAGGAGAAGGTAGCAGTGCCACTGCCTGAGTCTGCATCCCCTCCAAGAACACCAAGAACACCACCTATAACCCCTGCACCACCACCACCATGACAACAAGCAGCACCAGCATGACAGTCTCCTCCACCCCCATTTCACTTCCCATGCTGAGCCTTCCAGTGCCAGAGGAAGACCTGGAGCTGGGTCTGCATCTGAGTGCCATAGCAAGTGAAATTCTGGGGAAGGAGGGGCAATCATCTGAGTTTGTGCTCCAGCATCTTGTGTATCAGTGCCCTGTGCTTCAGCTTTAATTACAGTGTTTCTCGAGTTAAAATGTCCCCTCCCCCCCAGAGCACATGTAAAAATGCCCTAAGGGAGAGAAGACAAGACAGGGTCAAAGGCAGGAAAGTAGTAATGGATAGTAATGAGCTGGGATCCTGGTTTTCTCTGATGAAAAAAAAATCCCCAGTTTTTGAATTAAAAAAGTAACCCAAAATCCACATTCTTCCATGACTAAAATGAAACACCACTAACACCATATATATATATGGTAGTGTTTCTTTTTCATCACAGAAAAATGTGGATTTTGGGTTATGTCTTTATTCCAAAAATGGAGGGGGAGGGGGTCATTAGAGAAAACCAGGACCTCTGGTAATTAAACACCTGAATATGTACTGCATGTAGCTACTAAAGATTTCAAATGAATGGAAGAAAATCATAACAAACTATAACTTTTTGAAGGTGCTTAATGTGAAGGAAGAGATGAACTCTGGATGGGAGTAAGACTACAAATTCTAGGTAGAAATTAAGGTAAAGAAAATGTAGGCTAAAGTCAGGGAAACAACTTCCTGGCAGGGAGAGATACTCTAATGCCCTATTATTTGGGGCTTTCAGAACAAGACATGAAGAAAAAAAGAGAAAAGAAACAGAAAATGCAGTGCACAGATTCCTGTTGCATGTGCAAAGGATGGCTTACATGATCAAATAGGCCTCTCATTTATAACTTAATATACAAAAAAGAAAGCTTTTATTTGACTAAAACAAGTATGCTACACTTAAACTTCCAAGCAGACTCATGGAGCCAAAGAGAAAAAAAAACCCCAAACCAATCAAAAGGCCCCCAAACCTAAAACAAACTGTTTTAATGTTATCCTTTGTTAATACGCAGCACTGTGTTAAATTTAATGTTGTACTTTAGCAGCAAATGTTAAACACTACTTGAATAGTAATAGAAGATAATTACTTCATTAAGACTGGTCAAATGCTTGCAAAGTTATAAGCAGTCGGTAGGTGAAAATCAGATGGATGTGAGAAAGGACTGTGGCATGTGAGAAACAGCTTTTTGACTAACTGCAATCCTGGTCCTCGATGAAATCATGTAAAGTGGAAATCACTCATGCAGTGAGACAAAATGTTTCCTTTCTTTCCTATGCTCAATCAAATTCACTTGTGTTTTGGGGTATTTGATTTTTTTGCCTAAACCCAACAAATATTATCATGGCAGGATAGATTTGCACCTTACAAACTAGAAAAATTATGTATGCTATATATTCACACACAACATACACACAGCACAAGATTTTGTGAGCTGAATCTCACTTCATCAGATACTGTTAGCCTGAGCTCACAAAAGCTTGTCTACAGACACATATATATGTATACACTGTACTTTGATACATACTTCAGTCAGCTTATAAAGGTACAAATCTAACCTCTTGCTACTTGATTTCAGACTAACATAGCTAACTATGTACCTTTGTTCATAAATAGTAACACTCCACCAGTTTCTAGTTTTACCTCTTCAAATTAATGTAATTTCTTACTCACGGTATTTTTCCCCATAAACATGAGCCATTGTACAATTTAGTTTTGTTTCAGAAAATGCTGAAAATCTAGTGAGTGACGTTGTTCACACCAGTATAATTTTATTGTGATTTTATTTTAAAAAACAGACATTCAAATACAAATTGTACTACCAACCTTTTAAACAAGATTCCTTGAATATAAATATAAACTAGATCTGTTCACCATGATCCTTTCTGATTCATCATCTTACAGCTGTTAGCAAAGCAATCTGGGATACAGTAGTTTAAGATATTAAAAGGAATATCACTAACGGATGGAAAAATTCAAATTATTTCTGTAACTTAATCCATTGTTTCAGTGCCATTATAAAGTCCTATCTACGTTATGAGACTCTTCTACAACCCTTTACTTAACCCATGGGAGTGATCATCCTCGACCATGAGGGATTGCTGCCACCACTGCTGCCATTATGACACGTCATGGTACCAGATTTCAAGGAAGTCTCAGTTAAATCAACAATTTTTCAACAATTTTGCTGTCCTGATTTGACCACAGTTAAAAATTGTGGTCACAACAATACTGTTTCTTAATGAGTGCAGGGGAATATCATCACCACAGGGCTCTTTCACAAAAAAAATTCCCCTTAATTATTCCAAGCCTTTTACAGCCATGCTGCTCTGTTCCCTGGTGCTTCCTATGTTATTTTGCATCTGGATCTCTTGAAAGTTGATTACAAGAGTAATCAACATTTGCCTCCATTGCAGTATGATACAGATCAGATTCCAATGCTAACTCTCCAATGCTCTTTCTTTAATTAGGAATAGTTAATCTACATATATTTAGTGTAAGTAGCAAAAACTCAGCAGTTAGATCAATACTTAAGCCCCTTGTTTAACTAGAACCCTGAGTGAGGGAGAGTTCACTATGTAGCTTGCCTTGAAACTCTCCATGAAACTGTCCACCTTCCTTCACTGTAAGCTTGGTTAAAAGAAGCAGGGAACAGGAAACCCTTTGGGAACAAAGAACAGTGAATGGGTCAGCTTACATGGGAGTTTGCCAGAAAACATCTGTTTGGAAAGAGAGGCAGAAAAAGACTTAGCAGATTAAGAAACTCAGAGAAATGGCTGGTTGACATTGCAATGCCAGAGCCACCACTACTGCCAGCTCTTCTTCTATTTGCACCTGTCAGGTGTCTGTCCCGGCAGGACTGCTGACCATTGAAGCTTCTACCCAGGTCCTGGTTTGGTGCTGTAGAGACTACAGCTTGCAGGTTCCTTTTTGGGTCAGCCAGATGGAGGAGGATCTGTGATGTGAGCAGTGCCTCCTGGTGTCTCTCAGGAAGCAGACATGAGAGCCAAAGGAGGAGGTGGCAAGGCTCCAAAACATCTTCTGCCACAAGGACTCAATGCTGGAGGAGACCTCTGGGGCTACAGAGAAAGTATGGCTAGAGGCAGCAGTAGAGAAGAAAGAGGACATGGACTCCCAGGAAGGTGGGAGCTGGTAGCTTGTGACCTTTGGCAGCAAGCATGTCTTCATTTCCACCTGCAGCAGTTTTCCTTGAGAACAGATATGGAGCCCTAGCAACAGAGGAGGAGGAGCACATTCTGTTGGTGGAGGAGGCCAGGTCAGGTATCCCCAATGTTAGGAGGATTGAGACCACTGCCACCAAGAAGAAGCAATGGGTAATGGTGGTTGGAGACTCCCTTCTGTGGGGGATGGAGGCATCCATCTGTTGGCCTGACCTGTTGTCCCAGGAGGTCAGCTGCTTGCCTAGAGCCTGGATCCAAGATACCACAGAAGGATTACTGAGACTCATCTGACCTTCTGACTATTACCCCATGTTGCTCATCCATGTGGACACTGATGATACTACCAGGGGTGACCCTGAGCAGATCAAGAGTGAGTATAGGGCTCTGGGCACAAGGGTAAAGGGGACAGGGGCTGAGGTGGTATTCTCTTTGATGATCCTTCTGGTCAAGGGAAGGGTCCAGGCAGGAACTGATGATCTTCAGATCAATGCATGGCTGGGCAAATCATGTTGCAGCAGGGATTTGACTTCTTCAACCAGGGAATGTTGTTCCAAGAAGAAGGATTACTGGGAAGAGATGGGATTTACCTGACAAAGACAGGGAAGAGTATCTTTACAAATACGCTTGCTAACCTAGCGAGGAAGGCTTTAAATTAAGTTTTCCAGGGAATGTAGACCAATATATTGAGGTAAGCTGGGAAGCAGGTGAACTGGAAGAAGCAAAAGCAAGAGGGGGCAATAGGGAAGGTATTCTCATTCTTCCTGAAAAAGTAGGGCAATCGGCTTGGTACTTCGGGTGTCTGTACATGAATGTATGGAGCCTGGGAAACAAGCAGGAAGAATTGGAAGTCCTTTGCTCAGTCACAGAAATATGACATGACTGGAATAACAGAAACTTTGTGGGATAATTCACATGACTAAGGTAATGTCATAGATGGGTATACATTGTTCAGGTAGGGAAGAAGAGGAGGAGTTGCACTTCATGTAAAAGGGCTGTATGATTGCTCAGAGCTCCAGCATGAAACTGGAGATAGGCCTGTTGAAAGTCTGTGTGTTAGGGTTAGAGGGGTGAGCAACAAGGGTGATGTCATGATTGAGCATCAGACCTCAAGGATGAGTGGAATGAGGCTTTCTTCAAACAACTAAAAAAAGTTTTCCGATCACAGGCCATGGTTCTCATGGAGGACATCCACTTTGACATCTGCTGGGAGGACAATACAGCAGTACACAGACAATCCAGGAAGTTTTTGGAGAGTGCCGGGGACAAATTCCTGGTGCAAGTGTTGAAGAGGCCAGCTGGGGGCCATGCTTTTCCTGACCCGCTGTTCACAAACAGTGAAGAATTGGTGGAGAATGTAGAAGTGGATGGCAGCTTGCACAGCAATAATCATTAGATGATTGAGTTCTGGATCCTTAATAAAGAAAGGAAGAAGAGCAGCAGAGTAAGGACCTTGGACTTCAGGAAAGTGGACTTTGATTCACGCGGGGAACTGATGGGCAGGATCCCTTGGGAGGCCAGTCAGATGGGGAAAGGAGTCCAGGAATGCTGGCTCTACTTAAAGAAACATTACTAAGGGCTCAGGAAAGAACCATCCCAACATGCAGGAAGACTAGCAGCTATGGCAGAAGACCAGCTTGGCTTAGGAGAGAACTCTTCAGTAAGCTGAATCACAAAATGGAAGTTTGTAAGGAGTGGACATTTGGACAAATAACTAGGAAAGAGTATAAGAGTATTGTTCAGGCATGCAGGGATGAAGTCAGGAAGTCCAAAGCACAATCTGAGTTATAGCTAGCAAGGGACATGAAGGGTAACAAGAAGGGTTTCTATAAGTATGTCAGCAAAAAGAGAAGGATCAGTGAAAGTGTGGGTCCTTTACTAAATGGGGGAGGCAACCTAGTGACAGAGGATGCAGAAAAGGCTGAAGTACTCAATGCCTTTTTTACCTTCATCTTCACGGGCAAGGTCAGTTCTCAGACTATTGCACCTGGCAACAAAGTTTTGGTAGGAGGTAAGCATGCAACAGTGGGGAAAGAACAGGTCAGGGGCTATTTTAAAAAGTTGGTTTCTGGTCCATGGGGACAGAAAAAAATGCACCCAGGGGTGCTGAGGGAGTTGGCTGATGTGATTGCAGAGACATTGGCCATTATCTTTGAAAACTGAGGAGAGGCCCTAGATGAATAGAAAAGGGCAAATACAGTGCCTATTTTTAAGAAAGGGAAGAAGGAAGGTCTGGGGAACTACAGACTGGTTAGCCTCACCCCAGTCTCTGGAAAAATTATGGAGCAGGTCCTCAAGGAAACCATTTCTAAGCACTTGGAGGAGAAGAAAGTGATTAACAGGGATCCTAGTTTTCTTTGATTAAAAAAAATCCCCGATTTTCAGATTTAAAAAAAGGAACCCCAAATCCACGTATTTAAATCTGAAAGTTGGGGATTTTTTAAAATTAAAATCAGGGAAAACCAGGATCTCTGGTGATTAGCAACAGTCAGCATGGATTCACCAAGGGCAAGTCATATCTGACCAACATTATTGCCTTTTATGATGGGATAACTGGCTCTATGGATGCAGGGAGATCAGTGGACATGATATACCTTAACTTTAGCAAGGTTTCCTATAAGATTCTTGCAAACAAGCTAAGGAACTGTGGGTTGGATGAATGAACTGTAAAGTGAAACTGAAAACTGGCTGTATCATTGGGATCAAAGGGTAGTAATCAAAGGCTCAATGTCTAGCTGCCAGCCAGTATCAAGTGGAATGTCCCAGGGTTGGTCCTGGGGTTGGTTTTGTTCAATGTCTTCATCAGTGACCTGGATCATGGGGTGGAGTACACCTTCACCAAGTTTTCAGATAAGACTAAGCTGGAGGTAATAGCAGATGAGATTCAGACAGACCTCAAGAGAGTGGAGGACTGGACCAAAAGAAATCTTGTTAGGTTCAATAAGGACAAGTTCAAAAACCTGCATATAGGACAGAACAATCCCATGCACTGGTACAGGCTGGGGACCAACTGGCTAATCACAGCTGTGCAGAAAAAGACCTGGGGGTTACAGTGGACAGTAAGCTGAATATGAGCCAGCTATGTATCCTTGTTGCCAAGAAGGCTAATGGCATACTGGGTTGCATTAGCAGAAGCATTGCCAGCAGACTGAGCGAAGTGAGTATTCCTGTCTATTTGAACTGATGAGACCACATCTGCAGTACTGTTTTACTCCCCTCCACCTCCCTTCCACTACAGAAAGGATGTGGACAAATTGGAGATGGTCCAGTGAAGGGCAACAAAAATGGTTTGGGGCAGGGGCTCATGATTTATGAGGAGAGGCTAAAGGAACTGGGTTTATTTAGTCTTTAGAAGAGAAAACTATGGGGGAATTTGATAGCAGTCTTTAATTACCTGAAGGGTGGTTCAAAAGAGGATGGAGCTGTACTGTCCTTAGGGGTGGCAGATGACAGAACAAGGAGGAATGGTCTCAGGTTGCAGCAAGGGAAGCTTAGGTTAGATATTAGGAAAAAACTCTCTCAGAGGAAGGTAGTAAAGCACAGGAATAGGTGAAGTTGTGGAAGCTACATCCTTGGAGTTTTTTAAGACCTGGCTAGAAAAAAGCCTTGGCTGGGATGATCTAGTTGGGGATGGTCCTGTTTTGAGCAGGGGGATGAACTAGATAATCTCCTGAGATCCCTTCCAATACTAATTTTCTATGATTCTATAAATATATGGCATTTAGGAGGTTTTAGACACCTAATTCTCCAAAGGGAGGTGTAAATGGTACCTCTAGTGCTCCTGGGAAGGCTACACTGAAGGCAGGGTGGGGGGGAGGTAGGGCTTGTGGTCAGTCTCAAGCATGTTGGGAACCACAAGATTGGGAATGGGGGAACCCCATGGCATTTTTATGTTTTCCACATATGAGTATGAGCAGATAGGCAAGGCATGCTTTAGCATATCCTTCCCCAGAAGCACTGGGTATACAACATACCCACCATTTCTCTGAAAATCTGTTACAAACTCACCACAGGTATTCAAAGAACGTCACACATTCTTCCCTGAATTAAATTTACTGAGAGTGTTTGATATCTATAAACAGCCGAAGAAAGATGTTTCATTTTGTTATTTATATGTTTTCATGAGTTATGGTGTTTGATATGGATGTAGTTCTGCACCCTTGTATGACAACCAGTCAGAGGCTGCGTTTCAATACGGACAAGTGCAGGGTGCTGCACTTGGGCAGTAGGAACCAGCAGCACACTTACACAATGGGGAACTCCCTACTTGAGAGCACGGAGGCAGAAAGAGATCTTGGAGTCATTATTGACTCCAAGATGAACATGGGCCGACAATGCGAGGTCA
>NW_017729032.1:88607208-88612816 GCF_001723915.1 Gavialis gangeticus
TATAGACTCACTAGGGGGGACCAGAAGGGTTTGGGGGAGACGCTGTTTCCCCTAGCGCCCGCTGGCATAACAAGGAGTAATGGGCACAAGTTGATGGAGAGGAGGTATAGATTGGACATCCGCAAGAACTACTTCACAGTTAGGGCGGCTAGGAGCTGGAACCAACTTCCAAGGGAAGTGGTGCTGGCCCCTACCCTGGGGGTCTTTAAGAAGAGGCTGGATGCCTACCTGGCTGGACTCATTTGAGTCCCGTTTCTTGTTTTTGGGGTTTTGTTGTTCTCCCGCCCTGGCGGGGGGTCGGGCTAGAAGATCTACTAGGTCCCTTCCGACCCTTAATCTATGAAACTATGAAACTTCCAGAGGGACAAAGGTTTTCACACCTAGAGGATCAAAGCCAGAAATAACAGGGAGAAGTAAACACTTAGAATTTATATTTACATAACTATGCATACTGAGTGCTAATGTGAGGACCCAAGGCCTGAAACAGGCAGGGGAATTGCTTTTCAAGGGACAATCTTCTACTTGAATAGTATTTGATTAGAAGTAGAAGACTAGGCAAATAATATCTATGTCTGAAAGGGTGTGAATATTCTTTCAGTCATAAATGGGCCAATAGATGTACATTAGAGGAACAGGAGGTTGAATGCACTATATTTGATCTTCAAGAATTCTATAGAAAAATGGAATTGGGCAGATGAGGATGGGTACTTAAGTCTGGCCATGGACCCAGAGTTTGTTTTTAATTTTCTGGGGCTTTTCTGTAGGTTCTCACTAGCAGGCTGAGTAGAGGCTGTGTTCTTGGATGTCAGTTGCAGGGTAAGTTTAGATTATTGATATGATACTTTCTTATGTTTGTTTGTTCTTATGTTGCTGTCCATAGCTCAGCATATGAGTTCTTATATTTGTTCTTGTTTTTATAATAAATCTTATCAGAACATTTGATCATACAGACAGACCGCTTCCAAGGAAAGAAAACTTCCTTTTCTGAGCACGACTGGACAAGGGAGTTAGTTTTCTATCTGGTAAAATCAATTTGGAAGCAAAATGTTTCATCTATACAGATGGCCTGTGCATAACAGCCCAAGACACTGACTTTGACAATGTCGAAAAATCACTAAGCAAGGAAACCTCATACTACACTGAAAACCGATTATGTGCCAACCCAGTGAAAACAAAAGTATGTGCCTTCCATCTTAGAAACCATGAGGCCAAACACCAGCTCAACATTACATGATCTGGGACCCTACTATCCCACTGCCAAAATGTAGTTTACCTTGGAGTCACCCTTGATCAAACCCTCTCATACAAAAAACACATCATGAAGACAAAAGCAAAGGTGAGCACTCGTAACAATATTCTGTATAAGTTCACCAACTCAAAACAGGGAGCTAGCCCCTCAACCATCTGAATCACTGCTCTAGCTCTCAGCTTTTTCTCTGCTGAGTATGTATGGGAGAGATCCATATGCACTAAGCACATTGACCCCATTCTGAATGATAACAGCTGATGCATCATAAGCTGTCTGAAGCCTACCAGTCTAAACAGTGTGTACCTGCTGACTGGCATCACTCTACCTGACATCAGAAGTAGCCAGCAAGATAAAACGACCAAGACAAACTGAAGGTGTGAGACACCCACTATATGACCATCCTGCAGCACACAAATGAAGTCAGGCAGGACTTTCCTCATCAGCACCTAACCTCTCAATGTCACAACCAAGGAGACACAACTACACATACGGAATGAAAAGCTGAAGAAAATACTCGGCAGGAAAAATATGGACATTCAAGCAGTCGAGTCCTTACCACTCAGGGCTGGCAACCATGGCAAATGTGGCAATGTCTCAACTGCCCACGTACTGGAGTTGGATGATCCATGGAACTAATGAAGAAGTGGGGCTATATCAGGGGCAGGCAAAATCCTCACCAAAACTCATTAAGCGATCCTCTAGCCAAAATAATTGCCCACCCCTGGGTTATACTGTTGGTTCAACTTCCTGTGACTGTGGCATAGAGCTTAAAATTATGCAACACTTGCTGTAATGCTCACTATTTGAAGGCACATATATAATGAAAGACCTTGCAAAGTACAGTAAAAGGGTACAAGCATGTGTAACAAAATGGTCAAATGTAGTTTAGAGAAATGTAATGTAGAGACAGAAGAATAATAGGAAGAAGCTCGTAAAATCCTCTCTGCTAAGGGCTGGCAAGACGTAAGTGATATGGGTAAGGCTACAGCACCGCAGGCCAAGCAGTTAGTTCTTGGCACATCTTATCTAGTTCTTCCTGGTCAAGCAGGAGATGGCGAGGTGGGGTTTAGAACTAAAGGGCACCACTGAAGATGTTATGTGCCTCAAAAGGTGCACCTGACTGTATCCCAGGCCACAGTCTGTTATGGGATCTACCATTGTACCATGCCTTTATGTTAGCCTCAACATCAGCAGTATGTCATGGGTTCTGTTACTGAATCTATTGACACATTTTGCATGAAATATACTTAGAATAAAAAACAAAGATCCTTAAAAGCAGGATTTGAAACCCAAGGTTGTTCTTCCCATAGGAAATACCTTCATGGCTGGAAATTCAGGCTCCAAACTTTCATGCTTCCCCCTTTGGTCCTGTGATTCTTGCATATTTTTTACTGTCCCGTCATGAAACTTCATCAGGATGAGGGGAAGCAACTGCTCACCCTGACCTACCCCATAAGCTGGTGATCAGCACATTTTCTTGGGAAGTTGGAAAATGTTCAGACTTTCTCAGTGTTGGAATGGGGTGAGAGTGCAGCACTAAAACCCCAGTCTTTTGCTTCCTGGATTGAAACATAACTTGTACATTTAACAAAAGATGAATTAGTTGCCTTTCTACTCTGGTAAAGGGGTGACATATCCAATTCATTGGAAAGAATAAGGTAATTATCCTGAGAAAAGACTCCACCCTTTTCTTTTTTGGTTATGGAGCTGTATAGGTTTTGTATCTAATTGCTGGAATAGGGTGTGGGCCATTGTCTTCACCAAATAGCTTTTGGGCCCTGAATTCAAGGCCCAAAAGATTCAGAACCCCAAATTTGATTCAAGATCCAAAAGGTGGGTCACCAAGGGTCTTGAGACAAAGATATGCTGCCTGGGAGGTAGCTGACTCTCCTTTTTTATGTAGGGAGGGTGAGAGTTCTTTCTATACCATATATCCTAGTGCAAGAGGAGTCCAGAAGTCATGACCTGACCTTTTGGAAGACAGGAACTGACCTCAAAATAGGAGCCCATAATTCAAAATTTCAAATTGCTCAGATGTTTTCATGTACTAGAGTTCTGAGCCATACAGAATTGATTTTCAAATAAATGAAACTATTTTCTGTTGGGTAAACATAACCGTCTTCATATGAAATAAAATAGATGACATAGCCATCTTGAAAATCCCAACATTTTAAGGACTCACAAATGCTACAAAATTCATAAATTACTTCAATAAATAAGACTTTTCTAGGCAACATAGTTATCTTTCTTAAATTAATTGGAGGTTCGATGCTTTATATCTTCCTTAATTTCATTTTGTTGACAAGGCATGTTGCCCTCACAATGCAAATCTCAGAAAGTTGTCTCATAATGCTTATTGGTAGGTCAACACAACAAAACTCCTAGAGCATGGTGTCATTAAATTGCATAACAAATAACACTCTTTAGTACTTTATTAAATCTTTTACACTTCCAGATGTTCAGCTCCATTCATTCCTTGTTCGCAAAATTGTAAACTCTACTGTGAAGGACTGTATATATGGTGGTGTTTTATTTTGCCTTTAAAAATCTGTTTTTCTAAAAAAACCTAATGAATAAAAGATAAAAATGTAAAGAAATTGACTTCAGTCAATCTTCATGTATTATTCAATATTCTTCTGTGTGTATGCAGTATCTAGATACTCTTTAATTAGCTACCTTGGGCAGAAAAGACCTGGTTTAGAATGTTGAAAATAATAGGTTTCAGAGAGCAATTAAAGGTAAATATGGAATTAGGTTGCCTAGTGCAAGGTGACAAGCACCTGGCATCATTTCAGTTATAGTTCTATGCATTATTTAATTGCAAGATGGAAAATAGTCAATAACCCAATGTTGAACTGAACACTTTAAAACTCACTTTTAATTTACTAACTCCTAAAAAAAGCTTTTAATCTCCTGGCTGTTTAATGAAAAACATGTTTTTTTCTTAAATCAGCTTTAAGATATGTATCTATTGGAAAGCTACAGTCTGTGCATGACCCAAGAGTATTTTGTTGTACAGAAGAGCAAATGCTTAAGATGACTTCTTCCCATTGAAGAAACATCTTTGGTTTGTACACTGTATATTGACACTTATCTAGTGGTCAGGTTTGTTGTCCATTGCTTTACATCTACCAAAAAGATTATTTCCATGTTATATATTTCCTGGATAAGAGTACTATCATAACTCAGGAAACATTCATTTCCTGATGTTATATGCATAAACATACAGGCACGCTTACATTAAATACAATGACCTAGAGTTTTATGTGCTGTAAAATTGGCATACCTTAATGGTTTCAGTAATACTACAATTATATACAACTGAACATAGATGTATTTATTTTAATATATCTATTTTTAAATAAATATGTCTATTTATTTTAAAATAAATAATAAATGAATAGTAGGTTTGGGTTTTTTTTTAATGCATAAAGATTAAAGGATTCTAAATTAAGGAGATACTGTTCAATAGAAGCCATATTTACTTAGGCATGAAAGCAGGCATGAATTATGTCTCTCTGGTTTCCTATATTCAAGAGGAGTATTCACTGCTAAAAGGAAAATGGTGCTATTGTTACCTCCCATCCCCTGGAGTTTTTGCTGGAAAGAATAACTTCATATTCTACTGGAGCTGTCAGAGAAGCTGTGCTGAAGGGATATACTGAAAATGTGCATCAAGTACCACCTTAATAATAAACCTCTCTGATTTCTACTTTTGGTGCCCAATTATTGGATTGTATTGACTTCTGATAAGGTCTCCCAGCCGACTTTCTGTTGTCCCTGGCTTTGTAGCTAAATTCACAATGGTAAATGCTGGCCTTTCCCACCACAGGACTTCAAAAAAACATATCTGTAAAATCCAGAGAGTTTCCATCACTTTGTCTAATTCCATTGCTTTCTTTAGCTTCTCTTGACAAGGAAATGCTTTCAAAGGCAATTAAATGTTTTGATTTTTGTAGCCAAATGCATTATGAACATGTGCTCCTCTATGAGCAAAATAATTTTATAACTGCTTCCCAATTCTATTTAAAATCATATATATGCATGATATTTTCCCCAGATCCTTTCAACAACATGTATTACTACTACATTAGGCTATGTAAATCAAAGCCTCCCACCCCACATTTTGGCCATTAACATACTGATAAAGTCACTTGCTTAAGGGGTAAAGGAGCAGTATTCCAGGTCCCCCTTATCCAGAAGGGACATTAACTCCCAGCAAAGTGCTGTTACCACCAGGCTATGGAAAAAACAATGACAAATCTTCTCTTTTGAAGCTAGCCCTCCCCCTGAAGCTAGTCCACTGCATTGTACATTTCGTATTCATAGGATACTTAGCATTGGGATAGCTTTCATCTC
>NW_017729032.1:88617816-88619825 GCF_001723915.1 Gavialis gangeticus
AAGGGGTAAAGGAGCAGTATTCCAGGTCCCCCTTATCCAGAAGGGACATTAACTCCCAGCAAAGTGCTGTTACCACCAGGCTATGGAAAAAACAATGACAAATCTTCTCTTTTGAAGCTAGCCCTCCCCCTGAAGCTAGTCCACTGCATTGTACATTTCGTATTCATAGGATACTTAGCATTGGGATAGCTTCCATCTCATTGGGAGTGGAGAACACGGTTAGATTTAAGGACTTTTCATTCCAGGGTCATATCCAGTTCGCTGAGCCACCTATAAGAGAAGTGAAAGGTATACTGGCCACTGTCTACTCTGTGACTTAGTGGTTCAAGCACTTTGCTGAAAAACAGAAGCAGCAGGTTCATGGCCCTTGTGCATGAGGAAATCTGGTTCCTTGGCCACTGGATGACATATAGAAGAAGTCTTCTCCTTTAGCAGCAAGTAACAATTAGTCAGTTTCTTTTGCAAGTGAAATTTCAGAATGTGGTTACTATTACAAGCATTCCTGGACTATGTTGCTCCCCTGGACAGCTACAGAGATATAGCATATCCTACTGAGCAGGCTCAGAAAGGAAGGTCAGGTAAGTGTAGTGAGTCCCAAATAGTGTGTAAGAGCCCCAAATTTCAGTTATACAGCTAAGTATGCACAACTTATGAATCTCCTATGGCTCAGTTGTAAAATCCACACAGGAGACCCGTGCTGATTCTCAGATGCTTATACAACTACAGCTATGCAGGGAACAAATGTCTGGACTCAATCTGGCCTTTGGATTCTTAGTAGCCTAAAGGAGGGATGGGCAGCCTGGGCAGCATCCACTCCTCTAAAAAAAAAAACTCCTACCAAGGCATATGTGCTGCAGGTCTGGGTGACCTATTATGCATACACCATGATCCAGAATGATCAATGGTTGCCAAACCATGCACCACTTAATGCACATAAGGCGCATCCACATATGTGCGCTCATGAATCTTGCAGCATTTCAAATCCCTTTGAGATGCTGCAAGAGGCACATGCCGGAATGAAAAAACATTCCCTGCACTGCAAATTGGCAGTGTGGGGGCAAAATTAGACCCCTGGATATCCAGGGGTAAAAAAAAGCAGGGCAGGGCATGGTCCAGAGCGTGCCCTGAGGTAGCCAGAGGCTCAGTTCTCTGCAGAAACTCTATGGTAGCCAGCCAAAGCATCTCTATGGCTGACCCTCATCCCAGTGCTGAAGCATGCTGCCAGCCTGTGCAGGGCAGGCAGCATGCCAGATGCAGGGAGCTGGACTTGGGCTCTTGCCAGTAAGTAGAGGATGGAGGGGCAAAGGAGGGGGGAGGGAACCATGGGGGGACCCCCGCCAGTCCTACCTATTCCCCCCAGCTCCTGGGATTGCTGCCCCACCCAGCCCCGTTTCCCACCTGCCCACTGAGCCCCCCTGATGGCTGCCCCACCCAGCAACAGCATCCCAACAATTTAGAAAAAAAAAAAAGCCCGCACTCACCAGAAGCTGCCATCGGGGTCACTGGGTCCATGCGGCAGAACTCCCTGTGCAGCATAGGGCTTGGGTGACAGCCACAGTGGCCCCAGATGCCTGACAGCGCAGAGCTGCGCAGCACCCCGCTGACCCCAGCCGCACCCGCATGATGGTGCAGTGGCAGTGCAGGTACTTGGCAGCTTGGGCCAGGCCCTGCTACCCCCTGCTGGCCTGTGCTGTGCAGGAGGGCTCTGCCATGAGGCCCCAGAGCCTCCACAGCCCCTGCTACTGTGAGGTGAATGCGAGGCTTTTTTTTGTTTTTTTAAGTGCCGGGAGGCTCGGGTGGGGTCAGCCATCAGGGAAGCTGGGGGTGCAAGCAGAGGATGGGGCTGGGCGGGGCAGTCACTGGTGGGGGCGGAGGAGCAGGCATGGGGTGGGGCTGGGTGAGGCAGCCATCAGAGGGCTGGGGGTGGAAGTCAGGGGTGGGGCAGCCATCAGGGTGGCTGCAGGCGCTGGCAGGGGATGGGGCCAGGCGGGGAAGCAATCCGGGGGCTG
>NW_017729032.1:88624825-88626298 GCF_001723915.1 Gavialis gangeticus
GAGATAGTGGTAGGCTTCCAAATTGCTTTAACACTGTAGATATATCAATAAAACATTGCCCAACTGATTAGTGTCTCTGTCTTTCACTCTCTCTCTCTAGATATAGCAGTCTTTTGTTTTAATTATGGATTTCAGGGTATTTTACAGAGTGACTTGGGGATTTATTTATCATGAATTTTTCAGTTTTCCAATAGGGAACACCAGAATTCTTGCTAGGGAGGCCAGTGGCAGGACCCTGCTTTCTCAGAGCTGGCACCTTGGACCCAGCTTGCAGCTGACTGACCACCTGCCCAACTGGGGCCAGGAAGACATGCTTTGACAGTTCAAAGCAGGACACCACACCCAGAACTTCTTCTGGGTGATAGCTTCCCAGATGGCCGGGCAGGGGGCACACGTGGCAGTAGTGCTACACAGAGTCCAACTGTGCAGCCACAGCCCACTGGCAGCCGGCCCAGAGGGGAGGATGCCTCTACTGCTTGTGCAGTCCTCATCCGGGTCTGGCAGGTGCACAGCAGGTCACAGCCAGGCAGCAGCGCCCACTGTGAGACTGCTGCACTGGCTAAAGGGCACAGGGAACTCTCAGGGCTGCTTCAGCAGTCTAGCTGGCACAAGGGGTAGTGTCCCTTGGTACCAATTGGCTGGGCCCCAAAAGCTCCTGAGAGCAAGTAGCTCTGGGCTACTTGCCAGGGCAGCTTTTTGTACTTCTGGGCCAGGACAGGGTAGCTTTTTATACTGCTCTAGCTCCCCCAGCTGCAGATCCAGGAGGAGCCAGGCAGAGTTATTTTGCCCCAAGTGGCACAATTTGCCCCACACCAAAGTGCATGTCTGGGCACATGTGCTAAGTCAAAAAGCCCCAGCTCAAATTTGCACCACTTCTATTTGAGCTATTGCAAGCACATGTGCTTGCATGTGTGGATGCACCCATAAAGGGTATTCTATTACAGATCTCAAATAAGCCCTGTGGAGAAATATGTTGAATATGTACATCAACTTCAACCTTAAAAATAAACCCCTCTTCTTACCTTTCCTATTCAATCTTGGTTGAGGTCTTGAAAAAACATCATGCCTTCACCTAAGTCAGAAAAAGCAGCAAGGGGAATGATCCACCCATCTTTTGCTGACTGGATTGGCATCCACCTCTCCTCCTATCTAGAGAAGTCAGATAACTATTAGGCTATGGGCTACATGGATTTGGTGGCATCCTCCACTAATGCTGAATCAGGCTACTGGGCACAGGCTAGAGGCCAAGAGTCAGGTCCAGAAGGAGAGCATGAAAAGACCTGGCTCTATAGATTCTTAGGAGAGATTGAACCCTGACTTTTGGTATCTGCTCTCAAAGCTCTTTTTATGCCTTTTATCCAATGACTAATGCAAAATTTATTTATTGGAAGTATAATCCAGGATTCTCCTCCTCCCCATGGTGTGTATGCTAGGTTGCAGATGAGGGTCCACCTTTCGTGCTGATCTTTAGGT
>NW_017729032.1:88631298-88633183 GCF_001723915.1 Gavialis gangeticus
GAGCAGGCATGGGGTGGGGCTGGGTGAGGCAGCCATCAGAGGGCTGGGGGTGGAAGTCAGGGGTGGGGCAGCCATCAGGGTGGCTGCAGGCGCTGGCAGGGGATGGGGCCAGGCGGGGAAGCAATCCGGGGGCTGGGGGAGCAAGTGTGGGAGAGGCATGTGGGGGGGTGGTAGCCCCTACAGGGGCCATGTGGCCCCTGTTGGAGGGCCTGTAACCCCTGTGGGGGGCAGCAAAACATATAGGTATTTAGAATTAATTTTATTATGAAGATAGAGATAGTGGTAGGCTTCCAAATTGCTTTAACACTGTAGATATATCAATAAAACATTGCCCAACTGATTAGTGTCTCTGTCTTTCACTCTCTCTCTCTAGATATAGCAGTCTTTTGTTTTAATTATGGATTTCAGGGTATTTTACAGAGTGACTTGGGGATTTATTTATCATGAATTTTTCAGTTTTCCAATAGGGAACACCAGAATTCTTGCTAGGGAGGCCAGTGGCAGGACCCTGCTTTCTCAGAGCTGGCACCTTGGACCCAGCTTGCAGCTGACTGACCACCTGCCCAACTGGGGCCAGGAAGACATGCTTTGACAGTTCAAAGCAGGACACCACACCCAGAACTTCTTCTGGGTGATAGCTTCCCAGATGGCCGGGCAGGGGGCACACGTGGCAGTAGTGCTACACAGAGTCCAACTGTGCAGCCACAGCCCACTGGCAGCCGGCCCAGAGGGGAGGATGCCTCTACTGCTTGTGCAGTCCTCATCCGGGTCTGGCAGGTGCACAGCAGGTCACAGCCAGGCAGCAGCGCCCACTGTGAGACTGCTGCACTGGCTAAAGGGCACAGGGAACTCTCAGGGCTGCTTCAGCAGTCTAGCTGGCACAAGGGGTAGTGTCCCTTGGTACCAATTGGCTGGGCCCCAAAAGCTCCTGAGAGCAAGTAGCTCTGGGCTACTTGCCAGGGCAGCTTTTTGTACTTCTGGGCCAGGACAGGGTAGCTTTTTATACTGCTCTAGCTCCCCCAGCTGCAGATCCAGGAGGAGCCAGGCAGAGTTATTTTGCCCCAAGTGGCACAATTTGCCCCACACCAAAGTGCATGTCTGGGCACATGTGCTAAGTCAAAAAGCCCCAGCTCAAATTTGCACCACTTCTATTTGAGCTATTGCAAGCACATGTGCTTGCATGTGTGGATGCACCCATAAAGGGTATTCTATTACAGATCTCAAATAAGCCCTGTGGAGAAATATGTTGAATATGTACATCAACTTCAACCTTAAAAATAAACCCCTCTTCTTACCTTTCCTATTCAATCTTGGTTGAGGTCTTGAAAAAACATCATGCCTTCACCTAAGTCAGAAAAAGCAGCAAGGGGAATGATCCACCCATCTTTTGCTGACTGGATTGGCATCCACCTCTCCTCCTATCTAGAGAAGTCAGATAACTATTAGGCTATGGGCTACATGGATTTGGTGGCATCCTCCACTAATGCTGAATCAGGCTACTGGGCACAGGCTAGAGGCCAAGAGTCAGGTCCAGAAGGAGAGCATGAAAAGACCTGGCTCTATAGATTCTTAGGAGAGATTGAACCCTGACTTTTGGTATCTGCTCTCAAAGCTCTTTTTATGCCTTTTATCCAATGACTAATGCAAAATTTATTTATTGGAAGTATAATCCAGGATTCTCCTCCTCCCCATGGTGTGTATGCTAGGTTGCAGATGAGGGTCCACCTTTCGTGCTGATCTTTAGGTTTTATGAAACTTGTATCCTCTCTTCCCAGTTTCAACAGGAAGCATGGAAGATGTTCTTCCTCCTCCTCCTGACAAACACCTGTTCTCCAGGCAGTTTGGATACCATGTCTGTGGAGATTCATAATGCATAGCATTGACC
>NW_017729032.1:88638183-88654258 GCF_001723915.1 Gavialis gangeticus
TAACACTGTAGATATATCAATAAAACATTGCCCAACTGATTAGTGTCTCTGTCTTTCACTCTCTCTCTCTAGATATAGCAGTCTTTTGTTTTAATTATGGATTTCAGGGTATTTTACAGAGTGACTTGGGGATTTATTTATCATGAATTTTTCAGTTTTCCAATAGGGAACACCAGAATTCTTGCTAGGGAGGCCAGTGGCAGGACCCTGCTTTCTCAGAGCTGGCACCTTGGACCCAGCTTGCAGCTGACTGACCACCTGCCCAACTGGGGCCAGGAAGACATGCTTTGACAGTTCAAAGCAGGACACCACACCCAGAACTTCTTCTGGGTGATAGCTTCCCAGATGGCCGGGCAGGGGGCACACGTGGCAGTAGTGCTACACAGAGTCCAACTGTGCAGCCACAGCCCACTGGCAGCCGGCCCAGAGGGGAGGATGCCTCTACTGCTTGTGCAGTCCTCATCCGGGTCTGGCAGGTGCACAGCAGGTCACAGCCAGGCAGCAGCGCCCACTGTGAGACTGCTGCACTGGCTAAAGGGCACAGGGAACTCTCAGGGCTGCTTCAGCAGTCTAGCTGGCACAAGGGGTAGTGTCCCTTGGTACCAATTGGCTGGGCCCCAAAAGCTCCTGAGAGCAAGTAGCTCTGGGCTACTTGCCAGGGCAGCTTTTTGTACTTCTGGGCCAGGACAGGGTAGCTTTTTATACTGCTCTAGCTCCCCCAGCTGCAGATCCAGGAGGAGCCAGGCAGAGTTATTTTGCCCCAAGTGGCACAATTTGCCCCACACCAAAGTGCATGTCTGGGCACATGTGCTAAGTCAAAAAGCCCCAGCTCAAATTTGCACCACTTCTATTTGAGCTATTGCAAGCACATGTGCTTGCATGTGTGGATGCACCCATAAAGGGTATTCTATTACAGATCTCAAATAAGCCCTGTGGAGAAATATGTTGAATATGTACATCAACTTCAACCTTAAAAATAAACCCCTCTTCTTACCTTTCCTATTCAATCTTGGTTGAGGTCTTGAAAAAACATCATGCCTTCACCTAAGTCAGAAAAAGCAGCAAGGGGAATGATCCACCCATCTTTTGCTGACTGGATTGGCATCCACCTCTCCTCCTATCTAGAGAAGTCAGATAACTATTAGGCTATGGGCTACATGGATTTGGTGGCATCCTCCACTAATGCTGAATCAGGCTACTGGGCACAGGCTAGAGGCCAAGAGTCAGGTCCAGAAGGAGAGCATGAAAAGACCTGGCTCTATAGATTCTTAGGAGAGATTGAACCCTGACTTTTGGTATCTGCTCTCAAAGCTCTTTTTATGCCTTTTATCCAATGACTAATGCAAAATTTATTTATTGGAAGTATAATCCAGGATTCTCCTCCTCCCCATGGTGTGTATGCTAGGTTGCAGATGAGGGTCCACCTTTCGTGCTGATCTTTAGGTTTTATGAAACTTGTATCCTCTCTTCCCAGTTTCAACAGGAAGCATGGAAGATGTTCTTCCTCCTCCTCCTGACAAACACCTGTTCTCCAGGCAGTTTGGATACCATGTCTGTGGAGATTCATAATGCATAGCATTGACCCAGATGTTTGAGGGGGTCACACACATCTTTTTGTGTAGCATTTCCTAATCAAAGTTTGACGGCAATTCCCTGCTCAGTACCTGTATGCATTACATGTGAATAAGACAACACATTGAGAAAATGGGAGAGTTATGCACCACTCCGGGCAGAACAGATCTTCAGTGCAAGGTGCACATTTTATGCATGAATGACTTTTATAGGTTTAAATTTTTTACTCAGTTGAATAGGATCTGGGTCATATAATAAATCTATGGTATAATAATAAATATTATATACTTAAAACATACTTATAAAGAGTTTAAAATGTATTACATAAATAAATGCTCCTTCCCATGGCAATATTTGCAGCTTTTATTTTTACTGCTTCTCTCTTTTCTAGTTAAGCTTTTTTGTTACTTAAGGACAAGATCATTTCATTGTATTTTAGTCAAGGATATGTGAACACCTTTCTTGGTTCTCATAGTGAAAATAAGGATGATTGTATCCACAATATGACTAATAGTTCCAATACTGAACCACCAGATTTTTTATTAGAGTTTTGAACTGACTGTTATTTAAAATCTATTTAATGATTATTCTCATGCTATTTTGAAAAAATGATAATTACTGTATGAGATTAATACTATGGAACTTTTATATAACATATGTTTTGATGACTTATCCTTCCAGAGAAAACATTATTATGAGCTGTAGATACTAGCTTTTGTAATTTTTTTCTTGAATGATTTGTCATATGGAATAGATTAATGTTATAATTACCATGAAATAATAAAGTAGAAAAAATAATATAACATTGAATACTTAAATGGCACTGGGTGAAATTATGGGTATAGTGGTACATAAAAATAAAAATTAGTCAGTAATATATTTTACTCTGCCATTACCAGGGTGTATATGTAAAATTCATTTTTTTTTTTGGTGAAATGGATCAGCATAGTGATAGAATGTATGAAAAATAAACTGTGTCATGCTTATCCCAGATATTGGCCATAATCTGTTTTGCAAGAGACAAGTAACAAAAAGCATGTACCAACAAAAGAGTCAGTGTTTGTGAATTTCTTCACATTTTGCTACAGTGACTAGGGCCATGGCAGCACAAAAGACCTGCACAAACTGAAGAATGACTTCTTTAAAGTAAAAAAAACATTACTGACATGAGGGGAAAGATGTAGGATCAAGCTGTTAACATTCTTATGAATTTTGTGGCAGAGCTTCTATAAGATTCCTTTATGAATAGGATCTGTGATTGAAAATGAGATATAGATACAAGGCAAATACTCTGTGTCAAATTGTTATGTATCCCAACATACATTTCTTGTAAAATTTTGCTTTTGTTTATATGTGTAAACTATGGATAAAAACCATTCAGAATTCAAAAGGAACTGAGGGCAACCTACACCTGGATGCATATTCTGGTGTAGAGGCATGACCTAATTGGATAATGCCTTATTAAATAAAATAAGCAAAGATTTCAGGAGGTGTCCCTAAAAGGCTGTGAGTTTTTTTTTCTGGTAAAAACAAAACTTCCCATATATGATGGGATGTGGAAAGGTTAATGCTTCAGGTATTTAAAAACTTACAGTCACTGCCTTTAAAACTTCATGATTTTACGGATTCTTAATGCCAAGAGAGTCAGCGTGATTGTGCAAAACTGACCTGCTGCATTGCACAAAACTCCCTATAAATTTCTGCATCGAGCCCAATGATACTAGCGAAACTAGAGCATCTCTCTCTCTCAGAGAACAAATTTGCCCCAGAATAGGAGTTTTGAAAATGGAGTAGATTGGCTGAAGCCTTTAAATCAGCTCTACATTAATAACTGGAGACATTGAAAGAAACAGAAAATAAACATTAAGCTTATGTCTCTTTGAATTACAGCTAGAAACAAGAGACTTCGAACTTTTTAATTTAAACCTTGCAGACATACCCATGTAATTAAATCTCTAAATAGCTGTCCAGTCCTTTCAAAGGCATTGACTTGCACATTAACCCAGTAGAACTGTAAACATAGGAGCATGTTTTCAAGATAATTTGACTGACAAAACATCTGGATTATACTTTCTATATTTATGCCCATCAGTAAAAATATGTAATATATGCTGTGTTAGTAGAGGAGTAAAATACCCTGCTTCAAAATAAGATACTGAACATACACACAGATGCATATGCACATACATGATCCTGCTTTTTGCTGTCTGCATCCCTCACTCTTATCATTAGCATTTGATCTCTGATTAATTTTTACATTTGTAGGCTACACAACATTAGGGAATATTGAGAAGAATATAATACCATTGTAGTAAGTTCTGGACACGTCAGCAATGTTAGTTTAAAAGAGGCCATACAGTTATTGTTGTCTTTGTTTTCAATAATTATAGCATTTCATAGCAGCCCTACAATACCGGTTAGTTCATGCAATACATCACTACATAATTAAATAACAGTTATTTGTTTTTTTAGCAGAAACTCCATTCTTTCTTGTCTCTTTCATCAGAAATGAAATGCATTTTCTTCTACTACTGAAAAATATGTGGAAAGCAATGTATCCCTCAAAAAAGAAACAGAGAAAAATGTCATCTTTGCTGCCAGCAGGGTGCAAAAACATGACAGATTCTCTATTGCCAAATGCAGGAACTGGTGACAATGCCTGCCTATCTCTGTAATTCAAATTTAGTATAATAATCTTGCAGATGAACATAGTGTAATTTATTGTGGAATATTAAACAGAATGGGACTTACATGGGATGTAAACAAAACTGTGATGCTGGTAATTTACCTAGCAAAATGAATGCTATTAGCAATATGTGTCTTTTCTTATGCATATTTTCTTATTTGTCTTGCCTTGTTGACCAGAATCAATAATCTACTTTGTCCTTTTGTGAATGTGTATTTAGTAGTTGAGGTTCCATAAACCTGCAGTGAAAGATATTGCAAAATTGTGCAATGAACTGTGTAACAGTGTCATTTTAATTTATTACTGAGGTTTTGTCTGTAAAAATCTGCTTTGAAACAAACATGTATAATCTTTTCCTGAATAGACCTCAAGGCTAATTACAGCACAAACAAAATGAAGTGCTCAGAGGGAACCCTCTTCTACTTCTTTTTCCCATTCTAACAGGAGAAAGGGCAGCATATAAGTAACTACTACTAGGGGGGTGTCTATTGCGCCTGGACTAGTAGTAGTTACTTAGTCTGCAAGTTTGATCTTACTCTTGTTGCTCTAATTTTCTATGGCTCCCTAAGGGTCTGTACTTAGCTTTAAAGAGTAATAGCAACTGAAATGTAAATGATGTTGCAAGCTGCTGCTCCATATACCTAAACCCTGACTCTATGAATTGTTCCTTGTAGTCAACAGATTCCAGGAAGGTTTACATTTCAATTACTGCTAGTCCTTCAACCTACTAGAACCCAGAAATATATCCATACCCCTCCACAGAAACTAAACTGATCATATACAGTTATTTCATTTGTAAGACCGATAGTTTAAGAAGCCAGAGGTTTATTATTTTTAGCAGATATGACTAGTAATGTAATAATAATTCACCCAATTAAAAACACCATTCACTTTTTCCTAGAAGTAATTTATTTCCTAATTACTAAGTGTCTCGATCACCAGTTTTGTATATTTTCATAATATAATTTATGCAAAGTATTTAGTTTTTTCCAGATGTCTCTTTCCATCTGAAATGAGGGTTTTTTTGTTTCTAATTTAAAAAAAAAAAAGAGCAGTGTCAGTTTTGGCAGACCATATAAACTTCAAGACAAAAAGTCAACTTTTTTTCTTTTTATTATTACTTATTACTATTTGTATCATGCTAAATTGAATCACCTCTGGTACTATTCCATTTTATGCTACTTACCAGCATAAACAAAGCTTAAAACCTAAAATGGAGTGAAAAAATGCACGTATAAAGCATCATATTAAACAGAAGAGACATGACTGAAAATAGTTAAAAAACTTGAGACCTGATTCTTAGCTGATGGTAGCTAGTGAAAATCCACTGATTTAACTGAATAGCTTTATGCAAAAATCCATACCAAGACCTGGCACCACTTACTTCTATTGAAAAGAATTGTACAAGTGAAACCGCATACAACCTTGCTACAAATTATGATTTAACCTTGGGACAACCTAAGTATTTTCCTCATCATATCTTGTTGCATGGACAGAGACTTAAAATAAAATATTGATAAAGCACATTAGGCCAAAGTCATGTTATTGCAACACAAATAAGAAGAGCCATCTTATAATCAATATGTTATTTAACCAGCAATCTGTGCAAAGATTTAAAAGGGGGTGAAATATGTTTGCATTTCCCCTTTTCAAGACAAACCTGGCAGCTGCTTTCTGCACCAGCTGGAGCTTATGCGGCATCTTATTGGGCAAGCAGCCAGTAGGGAATTGCAATAATCTAATCTTGAAATAACAAAAGCGTGAATGACCATTTCAAGGTCTGACTGTGAAAGACATTGCTGCAACATAGAAAAAGTTCTTTAAGTAGACAGATGATAACACACCCTGGAGTTGTGATGTTTCTGGAGAGATAAGGACATGAAGGCATCTAACATAACTCTCCAGGTCTTTACTACCGTGGTAAAAATGTGTTTCATTAAAGCAAATAGGAGATTAAAAATGGTTTAAAAAGATAGGGCCAAGAGTTATAAATTCGCCTGAGATAATGTTCAGACATTTAGTAGTGTATGTATGACAAGGAGGTTGAATGTAAACAAGCTTGTGTGTGTATTGATATCCATATATATTCTGCATAATATCATTCTATCAGCCAATAAATGTGTCATACATTCTATAAAAATAGTGTAAGGGCAGATTTTCAATGGTCATAGAAATACATTGTATCTTCTTACTAGTGTTTATATACCACTTTTCTTGATTTCAGTAGAGTTATGCAATCTTGGATCAGCTAAGGATCTGGTTAGTATTAAGGTCACCCTAAAGTTAAAAATTCCAACAGAGAGAAATCAAAAATTTCAGAACTGCACATTTCATTGCATTCACGGGCCTGCCAAATGTCATCTTTAGATCCTTTTCTATACATTATATAAAAATAGATATTATTGTTACTCACAGTTGTCATATATTTTGGATTTTAAATAACCTGAAACACTGGTAAAAATCAAGGTTGCACAGAGAAGTACTTAAACGTTAAGAAAATGACAATTAGATTGCATGAACTACTTTAATCCATTCGTTTAGTTTTACTTCCCAAATAAACTATCAGATATATTTTAAAATTGATGTAGAACTAAGCTGTACAGATTTTTAACTTGTGTTCAAATTTTATATGTAAAGTTATTTCATTGTTATAATTGTCTTGTACGTCTTTATGTTGAGTTCTCTTGTTCTGATGGCACTTGTTTTAGTAATTTTAGTAATGTTGTCAAGCTAATATACCATTGAACATAAGTAAGCATTAATTAAGAACAAGATGAAGACAAATGCAGAAGATGCATCATGTGCTGAGACAAATGTGTTTGATACTAGTATAAGATGCATACTGGGAACAGCATAACCAAGGAGATACTGCCTTCCTCTGGGACTTACGAAGCCAATGCCATTTCTCTACGGGCCAGATGTGGTGGGAACACAAGCCTCGTCTAATAACAGAAAATGATGATGTGAAAGTCTTTTGGAGATTTCATCTTATGACTGGATAGATTAATGAAAGGCAGAAAACCAAGTATCTATTTATTTATTCCAAAGGCCTCAGAAGTATACGCAGGCAAGCATGCACACATGCATGCACGCACCATAGCCATTACAGCTCACATACTATTTAAGGAGCACCTAAGGGTGTAAACAAACATAAGAAATATATAAGTATCTTTTGATATTGTTATGATGCAACTATTACATCTGCATTATTCTACAATGATACAAATGGAGCAAAGCTGACCTAACTTTAATCTGGTTTCTACCAGGGGTTAGGTTGATGTAGGTAATTTGTACCCTACAGGATCACATAGGATCCTAACAGCTGATGCCACTTTGAGCAGCAGTTCCCTTTCTCCTTTGAAAACAAAAGATACATTGTCCACACCCTAAGTTCTATGTGGCCATCTAAAGTTACATGTGTAAATAGTATGTACTGAAAATTTTGCAGGTGTTCAATCTTATTTCTACCTGTGCAACCAGACTTGTCCTTTGCAGCATGTTCAAAAGGGATCCCTTATGGCCGTTTATACTCTGTTGCAATCCTGCTCCCTCTGGAATAGCACACAATCCCATGCAAATTCCAAAAATGTTAGTTGGGGAATAGCCAGGGCCCATAAAGACAAGGTTGGGGGTTTGGAGATAGAATCAAGGACCAATAACCTCATAGACCCAGGTTCTAGGTCTCAGTCTTCCCAGGGGGCATTAATCCTTATCTCCTACTTACCAGCCAAGTGCTACCAGGCCAGGAGCTAGGAAGAGCCAAAGTTTTCCACTGCTGCACCTGCTGAAGCTGGACCACTGAACACCCAAGAAGGACTACAAAAACAGCAGTAAGCCAAGGGAGACTGGCTGTATAAGGGGCAATTCTCTGAAAGGCCAAGTACAGTTGGTTCTGGCCTATGTATTTTGTAACGAATAGTCATTGGCAGCAGAGCAGGGAGACCAGGGCCTAGGGAACATTCATGACCACACACAGCTCCCTAAGCCACAGAGCAAGGCTCCATTTGGCTTGCTCTGTCACTAACCTTAGCAGCTCTTCCACAAGGAAAGGCAGAACTTGGCTTCATACTTTTTCCTGGATGAGGTCCTCCTAAATGAATCAAATGGTTGCTCTCTTCTGCGTATCAGACAAGCCTTCTATGGTCCTCTACTGAGTCTTCCACATCTTAAATAGTCTGGTATTCATTCAACTGTCCTCATAGATTTATTGCAGTACATTTGACATGATATTGTACTGAATAGTTAAATTAACTGCACCTGCACAGCACATCCTTCTTCAAGTGTATTTAAAGGTTTAGAGGAAAAAAAATCGGGTATAAATTCATTATGGGATTGATCTAAAACCCCTCAATATCTAGGCAAACTTTTAAGTCAATCAGGGTGTATATTTTTGTAATTTATGCTGACATTCTGTTCTTTCCTTCATCATCAGAGTGATCATTTTTTGGTCATCCATGAGAACTTTTTTCCAGTTTTGTGCCTGAGAAATACTATGATATGTACACAATTATGTGTGACTGTAGTTGTGCAAACTGAGCACATGCAGCAACAACTGTAGCAAGTACATGTGCCTCTCAGACTCAAAGTGATCTTAAATACCTGAAAATGGAATCAGCCCCAAATCCATCACTATCAGCCTTAGACTGACTACAAAAAAAGGATCTTTGTGTGCTTACCTTTCCACTACCCCTTCAGTAGTTCAGTGGTTAGTGTATTGACTTAGAAAGATGAAGGGGCTGGGTTCTAGGCCCTCCATCACCCCAAGGGGCTTTTGACCAGGGTGTTTTCCTAGGATAGCACTTTAAACACCATAGCATAAGTCAGATATTATCCAGCTCAGTAGTATAACTAAGGGGGGTGACCAGGGCAGAAGTCCTGGCATTGCATTTTTGGTGCTAGGCACAAAAATATCCACAGCTGTTGGTGATCAGCACTACAGCAGCCGGTGCTACCTCAGGTATGGTGCCACCACCTCCATCATGGACTCCCCAGCTCCACCTCTGATCCAGTACCTTTTCTTGCCCTCCTTTTAAAGCTGATCCACTAATATAGTCATTGGCAAAAGTGGATAGAGGCAGTGCAGGGGAGAAGCTGCTGTCTCACTGGGAGCAAGGACCCCAGTTGGACTACAGGGTGCCCCCTCTCTCCCTTGCTATGTCACTGATTATGGCTTGTTCTCTTTTTCTTGGTCCCACATATCTCATTTTCATGAGTACCCCAAAAAGCACCATAGAAGGGACTGGATAATGGCTAACCTGTGATATGGTGGGTAGAGCACTGTGCTGGGAAATGAGAAACCCCAGGTCCAACTCCCTCTGGGTGAAAGAAACCACAACCAAGGACCTCTAGTCTCATAAGTGAGTGCTCTAGCTACTCAACCACATGAGGGAAAAGATGTCTCTCTCTCAGCCTCTATGATTATTTAGCCACACACATCATGGAATACATTCCTCTTATTCCCAATCTGCTCCATAGTTGAGTCAACTCAGGTAACCAGAAAAGAGTAAGTTATCACCTTCAGTATTTTCTATAGCTTTTCTTCTACTGCTCTTCACTTAGATACTTCCTGTCAGATTTCACCTTTCAATTCTAAACTGTTTCAATAAAATTCTACATATTTTCTAAATTTGTAGAAGAAATGCATTTAATCTTTCACTGCACTTATGATCAAAACCAAGAAAATGGTTCTCCCTCACACTTTGCAAAATGGTCCATGTTCGGGCACAGGACAAACATAGGAAATGTTAGTGTAAGGTATTAAACTTTCAGAAAGTTTGAGAGACTGAAAAAGGAAATTAAAATAGAAGTTGCAACTCAGTCTTAACTACAGTGTCACCACTACACCGCAGGAAACAAAGAGTCCAAGAAAAAGCCAAATATGACTTTATAAAGATTGGAAAAGGATAGAAAATAATACAGTTGATGACATCAAAAGGAAAAGACTTACAGTAGGGATAAACCAGCTAGGTACAACAACTAAAAAGATGATGGGCTGATGAAGTGAATAAAGTACTTGTGATCAGTACAGTCATTTGCTAGAGACAGATCAAGTTAACTCTAAACCATTGGAGAACCAAAGTCAGCAAAGAGGAATAACTCATTACAAGCCCTATTTAGCACAGCCTCGGTGCAATGATCAAGGTCTAAAACAGGCTAGAATTTTTCTAATAACTAAATATGGCAGTGGCAGGACAGCAGCTGTACACTAATGATCCCTTTTAGAATCCTTGCCAGAAAAGGAAGGTTTACTATAAAATACTAATTGGAAAAGTCTTTTATGGGTTATTATTTTTATTTAACTAACAAGGTAAATGCTGCAGAATTGTATAAATCCAGAATGACTCTGGATCTCCAGGACATATTAAAATCATTTGATGCAGGAATATTAGAATGAAAATATAAGCTAATGCTAACAGGAAACGTGATGGTTGGATGCATTCTCTATACTGCTTATTGACATCCAGTTCTCTCTACCCTCCCCAACAGACTGTTGTGCTATTTAAAAATAAAAAACTTTTAACATTTCTATTGATGAAGCAGCCATTGAGACTCAGATTTTTTTAAGGAATATTTTTCTTCCTATCAATTGTGTACAGAACCCCTCTCTCTCCCCTCTAAGAAATATAGCAGCTGTAAAGAACTACAACCAGACTAAAACTGCAGAGACAGTTACAGGCATTCACTCACTATATCTAAGAACTGGCCATTTATCCAAGGATGAAAAGTATTGTGTTAAATAAAGGGGAAGAACAGCTTAAACTTTCAAAGCAGCTTTCATTGTAAGACTTCAGAGTGCTTTACAACAATCGGTTAAGTAAGCTTCACGTTACCCCTCTAAAATAAATAATCCCTATTTTAAAGGTAGAGGAAATGACTTTGTAGAGGTTACAAAGGTCACTTGGTGACAGAAGTAGAAAAAGAATCTAGAAGCCATATACATGGTATGATAGGGAGCCAGAAGCTCCTGTCACTTCAAGTGGAAAGTGCAGAAGGCTAAGCTTCCTCAGCCTGACAAAGGGCGTTTGTGCCTGAAAGCTTGCTAAGAAGAATTTTTCCAACTATTTGAGTAGGTCTAAGAAAATATATTGGATTTACCCAAAGAAACTTGTGTGCCTATGTCTTTAGACCAACATGGCTATGACCTACACCTCTGAAGGCTAAGCTAGCAGGGCAGCAACAGAGGGTGGGGTGGCCATTAAGAAAAATGAGGAGCCAGCTGACCCAAAAGGGTAGTGCTTAGAGGCATAATAGTTCAGTGTTTGGAGCAAGCTGGGCAGTATGGCCCTGTGTGCTGCAGGAAACGGATTTTTAGGGAGAGAGGGGCTGTAGGAGATAGTCTGGCAGGCACCCAAGCAACCCAAGAGCGCTGGGAGGTGAGAGCTCGAAGGAAAATATGGTTTGCAGGATGACACTGACCCTGAGTGAGAGAGACTTAGTCTGGAAGCAGGTCATTGTGCTTGTGTTTCAGTTAAATTGAACACCAAAGGATCAGGTTGTGGCTGTAGGGGAGGACTGGAGACAGGCCATGTATCAGGATACCTGGGGACACTAACTGTTTCAAGCTCTACAAAGGAGAAAAAGTGTGAGCAAAACTAGGGTAGGCTAGAGCTGCAAGGGCCAGTCTGTGCCCCAAGAGCAAGAGACAAGGGACAGGCCAGAGCCAAGAGGCCAAAACCTGTGTCCAGGGTCAGTGAGGCAAAACAGAGGAAAGGCTAAGGTTCCAAAGCCAGGTCAGAGCCAATGGGCCTGGTGTGAAACCTGCAGAACCAGGGAGTAAGACCAAGAGGGCTGATACTTGAATCAAGAGTAATATCTGCAAGGTGTGGTCATGGCTGCAGGGGAGGATGGATGGCATGATTCTCACCCCATAGGCAGCTTGTGCTCTAAGGCCACAGGGGGCCATGGCTCAACAGTCAGAGGAGTAAAACAGGTGCCAGCCAAGCAATGGAGACACTAGACAGCAGAAGGAATGAAGCTCACTTTGGGGCCTTGGGGAAGCTTCCCGAAATGTTATTAATTACGTCAAGGTGTGGCAGGTGAGGTAAAATGCGAGGGTACTCCAAAGGGTTGCAATGGGGAAGGAGACACTTGGCCATCAAGAGGCATCCTGACCACCCCTGGGATCCTGATCCTTTCATACATGGTTTTCTGTGATTTAAAATTCCCCAGTTTTCATCTGAAAAAGTAACCCCAAATCCATATTTTTCCGTGATTTAAATGAAACACTACTAATATATAGATGCATTTGTTTCATTTTAATCAGGGACAAATGTGGATTTAGGGGTACTTTTTTTCAGCTAAAAATTGGGATTTTTTTTAAATCAGAGAAAACCAGGATCCCTGGTCATCAGGGCATGAGTATTCCTAGTTCTACAGGTTAAGCAACAACTGGACAACTGGGTTAAGGACCCTGGGGCAGACTCCCTAAGTAACAGAATTTTCGTGAAGGCATGGCAGGAAAGGTAGAAAAAGGGAGGGTATCCTAAGGAGCAGGAAGTGGTTGGGGCCACCCTCAGGGCTGGCCATGCACAAAGCACCAGCTGACAGTCCACTTTTTAATTGCCAAGGTGCCCATGGAAGCAGTACGGAGGAGCAGGGAGTTCCCCACTCCCTAGCTACTGCTCCACTTGCACAAGGGACACATCTGGGGAACAGGGTACTTCCCACTTAACAGCTGCTTGTGCTCCTTAACACTGACACACAGCAGTTGCCTGGCTGGGGTTTCAGGAATGTTATGTATCATGCCCAGAATTTTGTGACCACCATGCCTGTCTGTCATGGCAGGAAAACATGGAGCATAACCATTCCTCAGACCCCAGTCAAGTACCTGTCTTATATCTGCTAGCAACCTAATTCCTTTCTTTGACCACTGAACCCATAATCTCCTTTTGTGCTCTCAAACTGGGTTTTACATGAACAAAAGGTAAATATAATTCAACACATTGGTCAGGTGAGGAATGATGTTGCAAAAGGAAGCTTTGGAGAGAAGCTTGAACAACATTAGAATACACACCATGCTTGATTTTGTTCCTACTAAAATAAATAGAAGTCTTACCACTAAGAGAAAAGAATTCATCCATATGTCAGTGTTATTTGCCTGGCTGGAGCTTTGCAGTATAATACTACGGAAAATTAAAGACTGAAATGGAAATAGGCACCCTTTTTAGACAGATGGATGAAGCTCTAGACTTCAGTTCTATTTGCTTCATCCAAATGAGCTACATATGTAACTGGTGACACTTAGTTCTTCAGAATACTGTGTGTAATATTGGCGGTATGTATGTTCAACTAGAAGTCCTAAATTCAATAATAAAAATAGTAGAAAAATAAATATTGTAAATAAAATTGCTCAGATGAGCAGATGCTAGTAAGAGACTAGATGTAAACGTAAATATTTTAAAGAAACAATAGATAGACAGCTGGGAATGACTGGCATTGATTTTAGCTTTAAAAAATAAATCTGCAAAGTGCTGATATAATGTTCCAGACTCATTGGACAAATTCACCATGCCTGTAAATGTTTAAAATATACCGTATTTACTTGAATCCAAGCTTAGGTCTCTCCCTGCACACCTCCCTATTTACCTTAATCCAAGATTAGGTCTCTCCCCATGCACCGCCCTCCTCTCTGAGTCAGCATGGGGAGGTGGCCTCACCTTAGATTATTCAAATACTGTCCCAGGGGAGGTGCCCACTCAACTCTAGCTTTGGCTTGGTCCTGGGCTCCTGGCTGAAACTGGAGCTGAGATGAACCTGCCCCACATTGGAATGGCTTATGTCAGGGCCAGGCAAGTAGGGGAAGTGTGTGTTGGAGGGGGACCATGCGGTGAGGGGGAAACCTGCAGACTGCCCTCCCACCCCTTGCCCCACTGTGCCTGAGCCTGCCCTAACACCCTCTGCCTCCTCCACTCCTATTACCCCCTCCACCCCCTTACCCTCCACCCCCTTACCTTCTGCTCCAGCTCCAGTCTCTCCAGTCCTCACCCAGGCCAAGTAGGAGCTGTCACCCCTTCCCCCTGCCTGGGCCAGGGCTGCTGCTGAGTACCGCAGCCCAGAGCAGAGTTGCAGCAGAAGATATGGGGTTGGGGGATGGGCAGGTGGGGGAACCAGGCTACAGGTAGGAGCAGAGTGTGGGGGCAAGAAGGGGTGAGCAGGTAGTAGTGGAGGCAGAAAGGTGGGGGGCAGGCACAGGCACAGGAGGAAAGGGGCAGGTGGAAATGTGGCAGGGTAGCATGTGGTGGTAGATAGCAGGGGGCATGCACAAGGGGCCAAAGGTTAGGGCTTGGGCACCTCACCCCCCACTGTTGCTTTCCCTGCCACAGCAGTGATGGGGGCAGGAGTGGGGGGAATGAATTTAAGATGACCTTCCACAATTAGAGTCTATACGTGGAAAATTATAACAAATACATAATTTTCCATGTATAAAATCAATTTAGTGGAGGGTCATCTTAAATTTGAACTTGTCTTGGATTTGGGTAAATAAAGTAGTTCTTGCTAAAAAGATGCCTTAGAAATGTTTGCCACATTCACTTTCCCTACTATAGAGGCTGGTTCCTTCCCTGGATGTGCTAAATGTAAGAAACTATTAAATTGGGTCTTTATCAAAGGCAGGGTTCTCAGGTTTCCTAGCTGATTCTCAGGAACTGTGAAAGTCACTTGTGTAAAACCCCTGGATAACTTTTCAGCAACTTTATTTTTGTTCTTTAGAAGCTGGCCATCTGGGTAAGGTACCAGCCATGTGGCCACTTTCCTGTGCGATACATCACAAAGCTGATGACCTACTAGGTCAAGTCATACGGTAACAGAGTTGGTGGATATCAGTTTGGAGACTCCAGAATAATAAAGCCTACGGGATAAAAGGATGTACTATAACATGAGCCATAAAGCTGCCATATGACATTGACAGACTTTAAGAAAATGTAATAATGTTTTTTTCTCTGACTCTTTATCAGCTTACAAGCACTTTGCAAATTTATATAAAACAACTTCGAAAAAAATATGAGCACAGAGCATTCAAGGAGGCCTATAAACCATAAACCATCCTCCTTATGTACCTTCTGTAGTATTTTTCCAACTCTAGCAACAGATCTTAACTTAGTCTCCTAGGTCCCTTTAATCAGCTCTTCAGTCAGTCCTGCCAATCAAATCTTTCCCTTTGTAGGAAAAGCTTCAACAAACAGATGGGCTTTGCAGCATGTCCTTAAGGTCACTAAATCCTGGCTGCAGTGAAATGAGAAGAAAAGTGCAGGTCCCTCATGAAGGACATCCTGTCACAACTGGAAAGAAGCTTTCAGCTCAGGTGATCTTCACTGTCACAGTGACACCAAAAAAGAGAAGTAATTTCAGAAAAGGGAAGAAAACTAATCTTATAAATTAGGAGCTGATTCTGCGTCTGTCACTCAGTCATAACTGGCCTGAAAGTGACGTAAAGGCTCTAGCCACAATATCTAAAAAGAATAAAGCATTTTCAATTAAACTAGCCATTCTTTTGTCTCCTGAGACATTGCCTTTCAGCTATGATAATGCTCACATTATGGTATAAACCTGGTTTAGATGCCCATATGCATTTGGGGAGTTGAGTTAAATATTTACCCATTTTCCTCCTGCTATAAGAGGGATATAGTAGTCAAGGACCTAGACTCTCAAGGCAATTTCCAAAGACAGGATGGAACAAATTTTTGCACTAGCATAGCATGCTGGTTGGTGTAACAGACACTGTAGTAAAAAAGGAAGCAAGAAAACAAGAGACCCGCTTGCCCTTTGTGTTTCTCTAATGCTATAGCCATATAGACTGTAGTTTCTTGATTCCAAGATGAT
>NW_017729032.1:88659258-88662597 GCF_001723915.1 Gavialis gangeticus
AACAGACACTGTAGTAAAAAAGGAAGCAAGAAAACAAGAGACCCGCTTGCCCTTTGTGTTTCTCTAATGCTATAGCCATATAGACTGTAGTTTCTTGATTCCAGGATGATGGTTTTCCCCAAGTCATTATCATTAGGATAGAGTATTAGACAACTCCAGCTTGCACCTGTGGAAAGCAGCTATGCAGGGAGCCTGGCTAGGCCAGGGACAGCATCAGCTGTGCTTCCAGTGTTTCCTCCTGCCAGTTTCTCCCCATCTCCTGACCCCGGGAAGCTGGGCAGGGAAGCAGGAATCTGCATAGTGCTGCTGAGGACCCTAACTGAGCTGGGCTCTCTGCACAGTTGTTCTCCACAAGTCAAGGCTGGAGTTGCCACAGGCACAAAGCAGATCCCAGAGCTGCTTCTGACCCAAGTTTATAAGGGTATCATGGCAGCAAACAGGTTCCTCCTTCTAGCCTGCTCACAGCCAGCAGGGGAGGTGGGCAGGAAAGAAGGAACCTGCATATTTCAGGAGCAGGTTAGAAGTGGCTCTGGGGATACCCCTGCACTTGGATCAGCTGGGGAAAGCAGGAAAAATTGCAGAAGGCAGGGGAGTAGATGAGGAGACAAGTGGTGAGGGACCAGAGACCAGGGAGAGAAGGGGCAGGCTGCCTGTTCCCCTGCCACTGCTCTCCCCACCACTTGCCTCTCCTGCTGCTTATTGGGTGAGGGGAAAAAAGATACAACTTTAAGATGATTCCCCTATAATTAGCTGCTAGACATGGAAAATTATAACAAATCTATCATTTTCCATGTGTCTAGAATTGAATTAATTGGGGAGGGGGGAGTGCCTTAAATTTTAAGTTACCTTGGATTCAGGTAAATCTGGTAGCAGCAAATGGTTCATTTCTCTTCACTCTGGCTCTGTAAGGAAAGTAAGATCATGTCCTTTACGTGTCATATGACTAGGTATTAGCATATGCTAATTGTTTCTGAAGGCCTAAGGCAAAAAATAACAGGGAAAAAAGAAACATGGGTACAGTTGTCTGGCTGTTTCTAGTACTGTCCTTACCAGCCAGCCATCCCATCTCCTGCAATTCTAGGCTAGGGACAGAAATTACATATAAGCTGATATAAGTGATCGGAAACTGAGTCAAATTCGTATCACAACAGAAATTCAGTGAACATAAACTGCTTTCAAAATGGTCAAAACGGTTTTAAGATAAACTGGGATGGATATAATATCAGACTTAACTGGTTTAGGTTGACCTTCTGTCCCAGAGCCCCTCCAGATTCAAATTCACTCACAGTCCCCCAGCACCCCAGGATGCTTTGCACTTCCCTCACAACCTCCCCCTCACAGGGTGGGAGGACTAGCTTTGCCACAAGCTGTCTGCTCCAGCCAGCATGCAGGTGAGCTCTAACATCCTCCCTCCCCCAGCTTCTGGTCTGGACCACTGTAGGCATGTGGCTGCATTTTCAGAATCAAAAATGAATGTCTGTTCACTTGGTTATCAGCTCTATCTATGCAGCTTAGACTAACTTGCAAAGATTGAATGAATTCAGCCGTGGGTTTTTTGACTGTCTGTACTTAGCCCTAAAGGAAACCTGTAACAGAACAGAAGTTCAGTGCACATAAATCAGTTTTAAAATGGTCAAAATTGGTTTAAGATAAACCTGGTTGAATGTAGTCTCAGACTTAACTGCTCTTGGGTCAAACCAGTTTATTGAAACTTCTGACCCAGACCCCTTCCCGGTTTAAGTTAAACCAGAGTCTTCCAGCATCCCAGCATGCACAATCCCTGCTCCAGAAGGCTGAGGAGGGGGCAGGGGACTGCAGGCACAGCAGTGTCTGCCTGGCTTTCCCCTGACCCACCCCTGCCTCACTGCTGGCTGCTTAAGCAGGGTTCCCCCTCCCCTCCCTCCCTCCCCTCTCCCACAGCATGGACCCTAGCCAGCATCTGGTCAGGGTTATACCACCTCCATGCTAGAAAGTGCTGAGAGGTATCTGTGCATGTGCGTCTGTCTCCAGTTTCACTGGGACAATGGCAGATAGAACAGTGGGCACTTAGGCCTTTATGGAGCTAATTAACAAGTCAGCTAGTAATGTCCTTCCATGCCTTCCTTGGAAAGAGCTGCTTAAGATGACCTTGAACTAATGAGAGAGGCTTTTGTTTTCTTGATAGGCTGATAAACTTTGTGTTATCAACCCCCTGCTGGCTTGCTTGCCTGTCAGTTTGCTCCAGACAGTATGAAGCATCAGAGAGAGGGAAATTGAAAAACTCAGTCATCCATAGATGCATGTACCCACACAAGCAGCCCTCCTTCCTCCCCACCTGCTTTGCCTCAGAGTGTTAGCTGGGGGCTGGCAACAACCATCTTGACCAACAAGCCAGGAAAAGCCTGGCAAGGGCTACTTTCCCCTCCCCCTACAAGCACACCACAGCTGGGGACTGTGCAGGCAGGCTCCGGATTTAACCCTCCACCCCTAATCAGCAGGGAGCCTAGTTTTCTCTGATTTAAAAAAATAAATAAATCAGCTATTTTCAAATTTAAAAAGTAACCCAGAATCCACATTTTTACATAATTCAAATGAAACCTCTCTCTCCCTTTCAACACACACTAGAGGCATTTCATTTTAATCATGGGAAAATGTGGATTTCGCGTTACTTTCTTAATTTGAAAATTGTTAATTTTTTTTTAAATCAGAGAAAACCAGGATCCCCTACTAACCAGAGTGTCCTGGAGAAGCTGGCCAAGCCCCCTCCTCCCCTCAGCCCAGCTGGAAAGGAAGGGAGGGCTTGCTCTAGTGCCCCCCAGCTTCTAGCCTGAGCCACTACAGGCATGTGCCTGCATTTCTTGATTCAAAAGTGAATGTCTGTCCCTTGCAAAGTTTGAATCAATTTAGGCTCAGGCTTTTTTAATGTCTTTCCCTAGCCATAAGGGTCTGAATATTTCCAACCTTCCCTGTGAAAGTTATGCAAACAGATACTGAATATCTCTTAAGTGACCTGGAATATGTACTTACATGGGTACCAGTGGTCATTCACGTGTTTGAAAATGCTGCCTATTTCCCCAGACAGTATGAAGCAGCTGCCAGTAGTTTCTAAAAAGTTGCCTGACGACCAAATTACATGGCGGATGCTTGGCATACTGTTAACTTGCTCTAGATAAAATATCAACAGATTTTTAAAGCTATATTTCAGTTTTTCCCACTTTTGTAGCCACTTATTAAAACTAATTCAAACTACAATTTAGGTGTAATAAGAGCTACAGCAAAATAATTAACAGATAAGATTAATGGTTATATTGTTTGTAGTAGTTAACATCCCTTTTTTCTTTGCAACATGCAACTGTTGTA
>NW_017729032.1:88667597-88674672 GCF_001723915.1 Gavialis gangeticus
ACAGCAAAATAATTAACAGATAAGATTAATGGTTATATTGTTTGTAGTAGTTAACATCCCTTTTTTCTTTGCAACATGCAACTGTTGTAAGGCTCATTTGAAAAATACTTGAGACTATGAAAAATTGCTTAAAATATATTCATGAATACTGCTTGCATGGTAGGATGTTAATCAGGGGCACTGGATGTAAAAAGATAATTAAAGACATCTAAGGTTACATTGGCTTTGTGATGTGACCTAAAAATATCTGGCTGTTTTTGTACACACGTTATTTTGGACCATGCCCTTGCAAATGATTTTGACCTTCTTGAAAAATTACCAAAAGACATGACAAAATGTGCTTTGACAAAAGAAGGTGAAAAACATCTAGAGCTGATCTATTCCATTGACCTTAGCATAGTTTAGATGCAATTTTATGAAACATTTATAAAATTCTGTAAGGCCACTATGAATTTTCTCTATTCTAACATCAGTTATTATTAATCAGAATTACTTTGGGAATCCTGTCTAAATTTGCTTCTGGGGAAATTTTAGGTCACTGTTTGAGAAGGTAACTGGAAGGCTTCTCCCAGAAGACAACTTTGTAAGGCAGCAAGTTGACAGTATAATATTCTACTTTTTTAATCTGTTGCCTCTTACACAGAAGGAGCTAGCTAGCATGCACAGTAGTCCACTGTCTTTCTAGGGCACTGATTCACAATCAGAGTGCTGGGGCACATTGGGGTTCTGCCATGCCCCCTTGAAGGGGATAAGCAGATAAAATAAGCAGATAAGTTCAGGCCTAGGCTTTTCCCTGCATGGATGACCCCATCCCACTATGCAGTTCCTCTGCAAGTAATGATATAGTGTAATATATAAATTAATTTTTGAAATTGGGTCCCTCGCAGTTCACAAAAGTTATGGAGGGACCTTGAGTACAAAAAGGTTGTGAGCCACTGTTCCAAAGGAACATGGCCAGCTGGCTCAAGACAAAGTCCTGCATGCCCTACCCTCCCTTCCTGCATCTAACTGATCCCCAAGGAATATCTTTTTCAGCAAGGCTAGATCCATGGGTGTCTACACTTAGGTGTTACAACACCTAAAACACTTTAAAACTCCAGCAACTTGCCTCAGAAGGGTGTTGCAGTTTAACCACATTTAGCTGTCAGGAACCTCTATTCAGTTGGGCAGGTCTTCACTTTAAAATTCCTGTGTCAGGCAACAGCTTCAAACATAAAGCGCATTTTTACATGTGCTCTGGGAGGCGTGGGGGGCCTTAGTTAGCAAGCTGCTTGAATTAAAAGCACCTCAGCATCACATGCAGCCCCATGTGGGTTGCGAGTGGCTGCAGTGTGGGGCACCAGCCATGGGGCAGGTGAGGGGCTGCTTTTCCCCCTGCTCAGCACCAGCTTGTAACCTGCCCCCACTGCCAGCCTGGGCCCTGTGCCAGCTCTGGGCTTGTGCGCTGGGCAGCCCAGAAGGCAGTGGTGGCAACCTCACTGCAGCCTACCACAATGCGAGCTCTGGGCAAGCAGCAGCAGCCAACACTGCCTGGCGTGGCAAGTGGGGGGTGGGGCTGCAGCTGCTGCTGCCACAGTACAGCCCTGACAGGCGAGCCCAGAGCCAGTGCAGGGCTGGGTTACAAGCTGGTGCTGAGTGTGGGGAAAAGCAGACCCTCCCCCACCCCGTGGGCAGCGGCCCATGCTGCAGCCACTTGCAGCCCACGTGGGATTGCCTGTGCCTGCTCAGGACAGCCCCACACAGGCTGCGAGCAGCTGCAGCACGGAGCGCCAGCCACAGAGCTGGGGGGGGTCTGCTTTCCCCCATACTCTGCACCAGCTCCTTCCCAGCCCTTCCCCCACTCCCTTACCTGAGCCTCCCGCATGGGGGCAGCCATGCAGTCCCAGGCCAGAAGTCCCTGCTGGGGCTTCTGGCTTGGGGGCTGGGCCGGGTGGGCCGTATTTTGCCCATCCCTGTACTAGGTTCTATGTGTGCCTAACTTGTGTTCTGTTATGGGTATGGACTGGCTTCTGATCACTTATATTGCTAAAAATGTAATGCCTATATGTGGCCTAACAGTCTCAAGGCAGCTGAACCTCTGCAGAAATGTAGCAGAAGACTGCAAGAGATTTAGGCAAAATCTGAATTATTTCTGGAAGCAAGTGGACCTACAGCAAGAAGTGAGGAATGGAAACTAGCCATTATTCTGAATATTATGGAAATGTGGGCAGTCACGTTGTTTAACAGTTTTGCACTGACTGCAAGAGCTCATGGAATTGATAAGAAGCCAGTGATAGCTAAATTTGAAAAGTATGGTATGACTAAGAGACTTGAGAGACATCAGTTTCAATGCAGAAATTAAAAGAAACAAGAGACTTTTGATTCAGTTGCATAACTTGGGTATGTGTGACTGTGACAGCAGCTCTGGTGCCATCTTTGGTGGGGGGATGCAAAAGCAGATTAGCTGCCACAGTGGCATTTATCACACTGCTCTAATTGTCATGGCAGGAACTGGTGCTGGGTGCTGTGCGCCTCTGGATTCCTTGGTAAAAGAATTCTTGCAAGTCAAACATGCAACCTTGGGGAGCTTGCATATTATTAAAGGCTGTATCAGATAATATTGGGAACCAGGCATGCAAGAATTAGAAGACTTCTGGAGGAACCAGATGTAGATTTAACTAAAGAAACTGGAAGTGCCAGGCTGCTGAGCTCAGTCAGCACAGAACACAAGTTTGTGAGGGAAAACACAATCCAGCTACTATTGACCTGCTTAGAAAGCAAATGATGTTTCAAAAAGTAACTCTGAAACTTTGGGCAAGCAAAACTGGTATTCCAACCAGAAGCTTATCAACTACATACACAGTGGGCAAGCAGCTGCTAGCCACATGAAGGGCAACAGACACTATGGAGAACAGCACAAACCCAGACAATGTCCTGCCTGTCATGCATGTTTGAAACAACCATTTTGCTAAAGTCTGCGACCAAAGCCAGAGCGGTCCTGGAAAGAAACAAAGTATTCACATGCTTCATGCTGCAGAAGG
Organism: Gavialis gangeticus; assembly: GCF_001723915.1. Taxonomy (NCBI): domain Eukaryota; kingdom Metazoa; phylum Chordata; order Crocodylia; family Gavialidae; genus Gavialis; species Gavialis gangeticus. The sequence goes on from NW_017729032.1 coordinate 88,670,618, forward strand.
CAGCAGCAGCATACTACACAGAGAAAGCTGCAACTGTACCGTATTCAGAGAAGAGGACATATTCACAAAAATTATGTAATAGATATCTCCAGTGGCTAGACTAGTTCACTGAACACAAATGAGACTTCTATTACTTGCATGTTAGATACTGGGGCGCAAGAGAATGTAATTTCAGAGTATACAATTAAGAATTTAAAAGAAAAGCCTACCCAGATGGAGTTGAGATAAACCTTAAATCATATGATGGGGAACCAATTCCAACAGAGGGCATTTGTGAATTAGAGGTAAAAGCAGGGTGTGAATTAAGGGGGAGCCCATTGGGGTTGAGCCCATCCCCCCTTGGGGACAAAAGACCCCTGTAAGATTTGAAAATCATAACCGGAGGTGGGGGTTCTCTGATTGGATTGCTCCTTCACTTAGGTGGACTTGTTAATCAATTAACCAGTCTACATTTTTTTTACAGACTTCCACCAAGAGTCAAAGTGTAATTTGAACTCTGGGTAAAAGCAAATAGCAAACTCAAAAAATAAAGTTTTTGACTCTAGCTGGGAATGCTTTTTCAGTAGTGGAGCTGAAAACTTGTCAAGCCCTAGGCTTAATTTAAAAAGCCTGTGCTATACAAGAACAAGGATCAATGAGGTTCATCAAACAATGTGACATCTGCCAAAAACACAGGAATTGTCAAATTAAACTATTTCTCCTTGTAATACCTGACACACTAGAGCCATGCTCTAAAGCTGGCATAGATCTGTTTCTGTATGTAGACCATAGCTACATGTTGGCTTGAGACTTACTTCCATTATCCAGAAATTGCAATACTGGAAAATAACTTCCAAATATGCCAACATACATATCCAACTAATATTGGCTGGACATGCAATATGTGAAGTGATTGTGACTGATAATGGACCACAAACTTAATGCCTATGAATGCAAATGTTTTGCCCAGGACTATAATTTCAAGCATAGTGGTTTAATGGAAGTCAAGTGAATTTCAAGTCAAGTGTTTTAGCGGAAAATGTTGTTCAAATGACAAAAAAAGGCTGCTTAAAAAAGCCAGGGACTTAAACAAATATCCTTTCCTGGCTCTGTTGAACTACATGACAATCATCTTTTATAATCAGTCACAATTGCTATCATAGGACAATCACGGGTTCTCACCTGCAGAACTGCTGTTCATCAGAAAGCTCAGTACCAAAGTTGTAGATGACCTGAGCAGAGATACAGGGGAGCAAACCATACATGTTATAGAAATCTCCAGAGACAACTGGAAAGAAACAAACAGAAAAGGTACAATAACAAAAAGGCATGCAACTTGCTGCCTTCACAGTTACATGACAGTGTAGGGATCTGTGATGGCAAAACATGGACAATAGTCTCATGAGAAGTGGATCCCTGTTCATATGTGGTCATTGGTAACAATGGACAGACTGATATGAAAAACAGAAGATTCCTACAGCTTCTTCCATCAGACAAGGAGGAAAAAAGAGCACTGAAGGTCCAGGACCTCAATCTGAGTAAGTTGCAGAATCAGAAGACTACAGTTCAGTAGGAGAGGCTGAACCTCAGCAAATGTTGAGGAGGTCTGCAAGTATAAGAAAACCTACCCAAAGGCTAATTGAGAACTGCTGAGGCTAGAATTTATTAATGTAAATACATATAGTCTTCTATATTGTTTAATGAGGAAAACCAAGATGTAAGCATACTGACTCTAGAAGAGGCTTGTACAAAAGTAATCAGCATTGCCTATGACTCCTGAACATAACAAACACAGCAACACAGAAATACAGCTACTACCACCATTCACAGTAGTTTGAGCTGAACTTACTGCCATTGTTCTCATTCTTAAATCTGATTTTGCTTTGATAAAGGGACTGTAACCATAGTACACTCACTAATACTATGTCCTGTTATAAAGATACACAAGTATGAGCATGCATACTTACACTTAGACTTTTTGCTATGTTTCATCCTGTTTTCCTTAACCCTACATTTTGGTCATTCAAACTGAAAGTATGTTTCTGTGTGTATTTGTACTGTAAAATGTTAACAAGGAAACTTTTTTACTGTGATTTGTACAGTGGGGATTCAATCTTGGTTAGGCCTGTAGGCACAGCTGTATTATAAGGAGCTGATATAGAGTGAGGTGTAGAAAGGAAAGAAGACAGCTGGACTTAGAAGCATCAGCCAGCTTCAGAACAGTGGTTAGTTAGTGCAGCTGTCTATGATTATGCACAGTTAAAAACCAGGCTAAGTGATAATAGCATTGCTTTTCTAAATGCCCTAGAAACTACAAAGAAGGCTGCTATGGGTAGTTGTAATGTTCCTTGTTCTTGAGGAAACAATATTTATGATTATAGATATGAGTCATTTCCTGTTCTTATTACAATTTATCATGAGGAATGAAAAGCACTTGCCAAGTGGGCATACAAAGAACAGGAAAACCTCCAAGGAACCTGGACTGTGTAGAGATTTAATGCATGCTTGTCAGTATTCAGTGATTCTTTACTACTCCAACATACATTTTACAGTACCTTTAATAGTTTGTTTATGTTAGTTTAAGTGAACCTAGAAATGGAGTGGAAACAGGGGGGGAGGAAGGGGATGTTTAAACATTAGCATATACTGTATTGTGGGCAGATTTTGTGGCCTGAGATTGGATATGAATTCAAAACATAAAATTTCCATGTTAGACAATAAGGGAATACTCTTAGCCATTTTTCTACACACAAAAACAGCCCACGTTTTAGTCACTGGTATAGCTGAACTGGTACAAATTCCTAGTTCTACTGGGGAAATTGTAACTTGCATTGTTGGAATTTATCCCTGTTAGAAACCAGTGAAACTCCAACTTTTGTTGACTAGCTGGGGTTTTCACTGAGTCAGTTACACCATTGGCTGAAACTGAGGCAGCTGCCAAACACAGACAAAATCTTAACACTCCCTTATGGCAGTTTACAACACAAAAACATATGTGTAGATATGTGCAATCGTCATAAAACAACATCTGTCCTGAAGAAAAAACTTATATTTAAAAAAGCAAAAATATTTACTTGACTAGTACACTATAGCTAGAAAATTTTCATAAGGGTGAAACACATATGGAAATGTCTACATTTGTATACTCTTCTACATTTCTGTGCATTATAGTAATTAGTTGATTCAGTTGGACATTTGCCGTAATATGCATTTGATTTGGGACTGGCATATGGATAGACAACTGTGGTTGAGGTTTTCAAATCTTTGTACTCTACTGTATCTTTGACCACATCTAGTCCATAGTTTTTGATCATGTGCGTGTCTCCAACTCAACATTTAAAAATTGTGACCACATTTCTTTCTTTACACCCACAGAGCTATAGAATTATCCATGGACCAGTATAGGACAGGAATACCTGAGGGAAGAACTTTATCCTTTCTTCTTCTTTGTCTCTTAATGTGTGTGGTATTAACAGTAAGAATGGAAAGGAAAATTAGCTAACCAAATGCTTTAATAAAAATCTTATTTGAAAGATGAGCTGGAAAGCTGCAAGTTTCTCTCAAAATGGAATAAATTAGAACAGCTTTTTATGCTGGCTTCATTTACACAATACCAATAAAAAGTTTGACAATGCGATTTGATCAGTCCCTCTTCTTGACCCCTGTCATGAATTTTCACCTCCACATCCTGACAAGCTGAAAGGATAAGGTGAAGTTGTCCTTCAATTACAGCCCCACTTCAGTAAAAGAAAGGATTCATTTTCTCAGTCCTACAAAAATTGATGACTTAGAAGTCAGCTCCCCAACAAAAGCCTGGTCAGATGGGAGCAAGATTTTCACCAATCTGAAAGTCAGTCATTATGAATGAAAGGCTCAAAGAGTATTAAAAACTCTTTGATAAAATAGGGCACATGCACATTTTCACAGGATCTGATCTACAATCATGAGGCTGACTTTAAACTGTGATTGTATATTGGGTCTCTGCTTATGAACATATTTACCAGTGTTGGGAGCCTTGTTAGGAACACAATCTAAGGACGTCAGGGTGGGGGGGATGGGTGGGTGAGATCAGGGAG
>NW_017729032.1:88674707-88675132 GCF_001723915.1 Gavialis gangeticus
GCGTGGGGGGGGGGGGGTGGGGTGGGGGAGATCAGGGAGGCTAGCTGGTTTGAGTGGGTTTGGTGGGTGGGGGTTGTGGCAGGATTTGGGGTGGGGGCTGGTGGGTGTTTGTCCATTGGTGGGGCAGAGGCCTAAAAGTAGTTCAGTCAGGGTGTGGGGGTAGGAAAAAATGCAGTCCTAGGGCTGGGGTGAGTGGTTAGTCCATTCTACATAGTACACCTTCATTGGTGAATTATGTTAGAGTAGGCTGCCCATTTTTGGCTGGACCTAAACTACCCAAGCATATGTCTAGTTTGGCACTGAGCTCAACCTAAGCCTAGTTAGATTGCTTTAAGTGTAATGTCTGTATGTACCCGTAACTTTGTTAAGCATTCAGAGGCCTTGTCAATCTTTGGCAAGGGCTGCACATGAAATTACCTTCTTGT
>NW_017729032.1:88680132-88689725 GCF_001723915.1 Gavialis gangeticus
AAGTGTAATGTCTGTATGTACCCGTAACTTTGTTAAGCATTCAGAGGCCTTGTCAATCTTTGGCAAGGGCTGCACATGAAATTACCTTCTCGTCCAGACCTTTTTAACTCCTATCAGAGCTAAAATCATGGGTGCCTTACCATTTTCAAAAAGAAGCATTTTCCTTGTTGGCATACAGCTAAGTTACAGAATTTTTAGCTTCCCTTTTATAATCATTACACGCTCAGTCCCAAGATGATAGGCATTCCAAGGATAATGATTCTTCTTCTTCTTGTGTCTTGTCATAAGCTGGGTGTTTTTTCCAGAACTGTGCATTAGCAGTGGCTCATTCCATTTCTGCACCTGGGTCCTCCTTCATACAGGTCTCACTAAGGAGTCAGCAAATGAGCGGTTGCTCCATAGTTTGCACTTCACTGCACTTGCATGTATGTGTCATTAAAGTAGCCCCATTTGACCATGGGTTGGGGATTTTGGGGTTTTTTTTTTCAATCTTCCAATTCTCATGCCCAAGTGAGTCAGGCATTGCCATGTTGGCAAGTCTATATCAGCCCTTCTGGGAAGGTCCTCTTGGGGTTACGTGTCCATTTCAGAGCACATGATTGCACGTAATCTTTTCTTCCATAACCTCAGTCATACCCTGTCAACTATCTGCATAACTATTCACAAACAATTTTCATACTTGAAATCATTTACTTAGTTCTGTGTGACCATAGACTGGATGTCTGGGGTCTTCCATCTGCCTTGATCTTTCTTTTTGGATCACTGTCTTTCTTCTGATATTAGGCAGTGCAATGCCAGCTAGCAAGTATGGGCTATCCTTTAGTGCTTGTTTTGAACACCCTGTTATTTCATGACAGCTGTCATTTAGAACTGGGTCTAATTTCTTGGCTTGAACTGATCACTCCCATACTCTGAAGTGGAGTAATACAAGGCAATAGCAGTAATTCATAATGTAGCTGTGTTTGTTCCTCACATAAAGATGACCAACTTTCAAAAAAGTTGTTGTGGTTGCTGATTTTTCCTTTCATCTTCTCTACATGTGCTTTGAAAGTAAATGTTTGGTCCAGTATAATCAACTGAACCATGTGAACTTAAGGGTTAACCAGCAGGGATCCTGGTTTTCTATGCTAAAAAAGAAGTAACCATCTATATAAAAATAGTAATGCAAAATCCACATTTGTGCATGATTAAAAAGAAATGCCACATACATATATAAATATGTGGCATTTCTTTTTAATCATAGAAAGATGTGGATTTTGCATTACTAATTTTAATTCAAAAATTGGGAAATTATTGTCAGAGAAAACTAGGATCCCTGTTCATCAGTGAGATTCTATCCCAGGTGATGTATAATTTCTGCTTGGCTTTTCTATGGCATAGTTGAAAAGCTGTGACCTGAATCTTGGTTAGGTTGATGCAAAGCTGGTCCTTATTGTAGTAATCTAAGAGGTAACTCTTTGCATATGTTAGTCTATTCTCAACAATGGTAAAGTCCTTCTCTTGTGATGTGATGCATAGATCATAAGCATATATGAAGTTCCTCCTGTTACTCTGTATGGGATGTTCATCGGTTTATGTGTTAAAAAGGATTCGTACTAGCGCATTACCCCGTGGGAGGCCATTTCATTGTCATCTAGAGCTGTTTCATTTCTTGCACAGTTCTATGTAAAAATGTCTATTCTTCAAGAGAGAATGGACTACTAGGTGGTAATCACATGTCATATCATAGACTTTGGAAAGCATGTTTTGGTAGCTGATTGTATCATATGCCATGGTATGTCTACAAACACAGAACATGTTATCATCCCTTCTTGAAATCCATCTTCCGTATGCTGGGTGATACAGGACTTGCCTGGTCTAAATCCAGCTTGTTCTGGTAAAAGATGTTGTTCAATATGAGGTGAAAGGCAATTGAAACTAAGGTGTTCATAAAGATGGCACAGAAATGACACTGGCCTGAAGTGCTCCAGGCCAGAGACATCCTTCCCTGATTTTAATATAGCTATTACATGGGCTTATTGCCATAGTTTAGGAGCGTAGGTTGTAGCCGTGTTGGTCTAAGGACATAGGAAGACAAGATTCTTTGGGTTCAAATCTGTACCCAAAAGCTAGCAAAGAAGAATTTTTCCAATTATTTGAGTTGGTGCAATAAAATATCAGATTTACCCAAAGAACCTCATCTGGCCATAGTTTAGGTATTCTAAGGCTGATCCAAAATATGTACTTAATTTAAGTATACTGAACCATGGTCCCACTTAAGTGGGTGCTTCATTGATACTAATGGAGCTTCATTTGGACATGACAGCAAATCAGTATACAATTATTTACAGGATCAAAATTGTACATGTGATAATCTTTGGCTCTCAAGTTTAGTCCCCTAAAAAGCAAAGTTACTAACACAAACATGGAATGCTAAACAGCATGAATGAAGATGCTACAGCACTTTTTATGTTGCAAAGTTTCTTACCTGTGTGGTAGGAATAATTATCACTGTACAGTAGAAAGGAAAGACACATTTGGAAATCAAAAATGCAAATTGCTGGAATTTATTTGTTGAAATGCGAATAAAAAAAAACACAGTATTAAAGTCTGCATTTGGGGCTTTGAGCTAGGAATAATTAATCTAACTTGTGAGTATTTCTGTAGCATAAACTAATGTGTTGGTATTTCTAATTTATTCTTTTCCATAAAGGGGATGGAAAAGGAATGGTAGAGAATAGCAGGGCCATCCTGGCAGGCTTGTTTTGGTCTGTGCATAATGACCCATTAAATCAAGGTCAGATCCTGTTACATTACAGAAATCAACAAGAGATAGGAATACTCAACTCTTCATTTTTTTCCCCCCTTGTGTGGATTTTGCCAGCTGAGATCAATGACAAAACTCCAGCTGGTACCAAGATCAGGCTCTTAATGAGTAATACACAAAATCAAGTTTCCAATTCTCATAACTACAGTGAGTCTCTTGAAGATCCCCTATGACAGGGTTGGGTCCCAGGAGTGACCACAATGACTCCTGGTGGCCATGCAATTTCTGCCTCACCTCTAACTCATGAAGCCTTCACCTCCTTTACTTACCTACCACTCCTTTGATGTTATCATTTGGAAAGCAGGAAAGTTGCCAGAGGCACCAAGAGCAAGCTTGCTGTTATTCCCCTGTTGAGCTTTGGCCTTTTCAGCCTCAGCCTTTTTTGCTGTCGCTGAGCCCTATAGCTCTAGTCCATTGACTGAGCTGAGCTTCAGGGTTCCCAGCTTTTTGGCTGCCTTCCAAGACCTTTGTCTCTGCCCTCTCCCAGGCTGCTAAACCTCCCCGAGCTCTCTGTCTCTAGGCCCCAGGCTTTGTCTCTGCTTTGCTCCAGGCTTCAAGCCCTCTGGCCATCAAGTCTAAGTCCTACTTCTTCTGGGGCTTCTGGGCTCCCTGGCCACAGTTCCCATACCTATCTGTTCCAAGGCCTGCCTCATCTTTCTTGGTGCTACAGGATCAACCCCATGGTCTCTATGAGATCACCCTTCTGAGTGCTGCAGGATTTCCAAACCGCCCCTCACAGTCCTCCCAAACCACCAGGTCTTCCTTCAAACATCTAGTCTCCCCTGGGCACCGGAGCCTTCTGGTGCCCTCCAGGCACCATACCAAATCACAACCAAACACAAGCCCTTTCAGCTATAACAAAACTACTACCCAACTGGTCTTTATCTGCTATCCTTCAGCCTCCCTATCTGTCAGGGCCTAGCACACTCACAGTTTAACTCTCAGTTACAGGCACCTCTGGAGACCTCTTCCCTACTCATCCTCCATGGCCAGACTACCCACCCTGGCTATGGCCCTGCCTTATCTCTCTCCCAAGGCCCTACCCACTTCTGGTCAGGTGACTCTTCTGGGTTGCTTGCAGGTGCTTGCTAATTAATCTCATTAGCTCATCTCTATAGCAACAGCTGCACCCTGCCTCCCCTGTAGGGTTCTCCCTGGGCTGCTTCTCTTTTGAAGTGACAGAGTACTCCAGGCTCTGTCACAAGGGGCCACGCATGGGACCTGATGATCAGACTTTATGACTACTGTTATTGTTATTGTTCTAGTGGTTTTGTTATTATATAAAGAGACAGTTTGTAATGAAGGTATGTAACTATTTATGTCTCTGGAGGGTGAATGCACAGTGTCATTTAAATCAAATAGCAATGTTTCTTATCTTAGCACTAAATAAAATTAGTCTGCTGCCTTATGTGCTACTGCAGCAAAGCAGTTGTTACTTAAAAATACATTTAATTCAAACAATCTTTGCATTCAAGGCAATTTGAAGTACAGAATACTTTAATTGCCACTACTATTATGACCTTAATTTTCAGAATAGTATTTGTAAAGGATTATAATCTGAAGCAATCAATATGTCTATTATATGCATTTTTAGGCATTTAAATAAATGTGCTGTGGCCAGTTAGCAATTGAACAAACTAAGAACAAAGATTATACCAACAGAAGAACAGACTTTATTAATTAGAACAATAAAGGCAACACTATAAACATATCATTAGGTAAAACGCCTGTATACCATACAAGTTCATTGTTCCCACAATGCTCAGTGAGAGTTGCATACGCATACAGTTTTTGGTTGTGTCTATATACAAGTAATAGATATAGGAAGACTTTGGTGTTCTTATTATCTGAAAAGTAAATAGAATTTACAACTCACAAATTAAATGCCAAGTCTAGTTTTGTGAGGAAATGCAGAAATGCCAAAAAACTCAGTGCTTACTCTATTTTGTGCAGATGCTCCCCATAGTATGGAATTATGGTGACATTTGCACCAACAGTAACAAGATATTCATCATACCTTAATGTCCTCCACTCCAAAGTCCTGAATATATATATTGCTAACTGGCTGTAGCACATTTTTATATATCTATATATCTACATAGATACATATCTATATAGCTATAGATATATATATCTATAGATATATATGAATGATACTCTAGAAGCCTTGCTTTAAAAAATTCCCAAATATCTGTGCAAGAATGTGGTTGCATATACTTCAGACATATTCTGTAATACAATAATCCCAAATTTAAATTTAGAGACAGATATCATCAACTTGGAATGTATGAACAAAGAACAAGATTTTCCAGTTATATAACACTTTTCATCGCAGAACCTCAAAGCACTTTACAAACATGGATCAGTCAGCTAAACCACACAGCAAGCCTTCAAAAAATGTAGTTACTGTAAGGTTTATTTCCTTAGTTCTACAAATTAGTAAACTGAGCCACAGAGAGATTGTGAATTACCCAAGGTCACACAGCAATTTAGGCAGAAGTACAAAAGAATCTAAGAGACTGATTCTGAAGCTCTAATCACTAGGCCATTTTGCCTGAAGCTATAAAAAATTCTGAACACCACATTCTGCAGCATCAACTAGTCAATTGAGTGCGATGCGTTAACAGGATGGATATCAACACTTTCTGTTTCCTTTTGTCTGGAGTTTTTAGGTCAGTTGCCAGCTGGGTTTAACAAGTGTTTGTATCTCTGTTAGCAGACTTTCATCTCCTTAATTTCAACCTTTTCCGTAAAGTATAGACACATGGGAGGGGGTAAACACTATAAATAGACTTATGTTCACTCAATTAATACACATGCTCTGATTTTCTGTGCATTGCTGAACTAGCTTTTTTTCCCCCCTCACCTCACCCCTCTTTTCCTAAGTAAACCCTTTTATTCCAGCATGAACTCAACTGGAAAATAAATGTGAATTTTGTGAGGGTATGAGCAAACAAATTAAACCAAGTTAAAGGGGCTGGAATAATGTGTAAGCAAGCTCAACTGCCTGTGTACTCTTATACCATACTAAGTGAGAGTAGAACATGGGTAGTTTAGTTTCTTTCCCTAAGGCTATGCTGACCCAGTGACACAAGGATAGTTACTCTGAAAGGGCTGACTTGAAATAAGTTCCTGTCCCTTCCTTTTCAATTCACTGTCATTTGTTTATTTGTTCATACCCTAACTAGTACTCAGCTGCTTCTGTCTGAATGCCATCCACATTGTTCTGTGCTGCCGCTGCTGCTTTTATTTATAGGTGGCATTGCTGCACAGCTCTTTTCTTTGGCCAACAGCAAGTATGCTGCCGTTGTGATGACCAGGGTTCCTGGTTTTCTCTGATTTAAAAAAAATCCCCAAAGATTGTATCATTCATATGGGGATTCAGATATACCATATGAATGATACTCTAGAAGCCTTGCTTTCAAAAATTCCAAATTTTTTTGCAAGAATGTGGTTGCATATACTTCAGACATATTCTGTAATACAATAATCCCAAATTTAAAATTACACACACACACACACACACACACACACACACACACACACACACACACACACAAATGAAGATATTAAAGAATACAAGCCTCAGGACAGACCCTTAGGGAATGCCACTTGATAACTCCTCCCAACTAGAAATCAAGGCATTGATGACTACTCGTTAAGTGCAATAATTCAACCAGTTATGTATCCACCTTACAGTATTTTCACCTAGTCTATATTTCCTTAGCTTTTTAATGGGAATGTTGTGCAAATATCAAAAGTCTTGATAATATCAGGGCATACCATATCCATTGCTCCTCCATCCCCCCAGAGAGTCTTTCACCTTAGCGTCGAAGGAAGTCAGGTTGGCCAGGCAAGACTTGGTCTTGGTGAATTTATGCTAGCTATTCCTGATCAGATTGTTCTCCCCTGGGTGCTTCACACTGATTTCCTGGAGGACATGCTTCATGATGTTTCCAGGTATAGAGGTCAGGCTGACTGGTCTGTATTTCCTTGGCTCCTTCTCCTTCCTTTTCTTAAAGATGGGTACTACATATTTCATTTTTCCTGTCATCCAAGGCCTCATCTGACCTCCACAAGTTCTCAAAGAGGATAGCCAATGGCTCTGAAATCACTTCAACAACTTTCTTTAGTATCCTAGTCTTCTATCTGGCCTTGATGACTTGAAAGGATCTAGCTTCTCTAGGTAATTCCTGGCCTGTTCTGCTTTTATTCCAGGGTGTTTGTCTGCTTCCCTATTTTTGCTGCCAACTGCACTCCTCATATGGTAGCTGTCTATATTTGTGAAAACTGAAAAAAGCCATTATATACTTCAACTGTCTCCAAGTCATCCATAACTAGATTACCTTCTACATTCTGTAAAGTACCTATAGTTTGTCTGGTCTTCCTCTTACTTCTGATATATTTGTAGAATCTCTTTTTATTGCTTTTGATGTCCCTTGACAGCTGCATCTCAAATTCTGCCTTGACCTTCCTAATTTCTTTTTTGCATGCATGTGCAATCCATGTGTACACTCTTCCTTAGCATTGTGACTAAGCTACTACTTCTTACAGGATTCATTTCTGTGTTTCAACTCCTTGAAGAGATTGCTGTCAAGTCAGGCTGGTGTCCTGTTGCACTTCCCATTCTTTTATTGCATCTTTTATTGGTCCTGCTGCCCTTAGTAGAGCTTTCTTAAAGTACAGCCAGGTCTCCTGGACTCTCTTCCTCAGAGCTGACTCTCCAGGGATCCTGTCCATCAGTTTCCCGAGTTTGTTAAAGTATGCCTTTCTGAAGCCCAGTATCCATATATGCTATAAACTCTATGCTTATCATCCTCAGTAACAACCAAGGGTGAGCAAGACCTAGGAGTACAACTTGATCAAATTATCAGTATGATTGCTCAGTATGGTGCAGCCCTGAAAGAAAGGTAAATGCAATTCTTTGATGCTGCAGGTGAGGTATTTCCATGAGAGACAGGGAGGGTGTTGATGCAACTGAACAAAACTGATAACACTTCATTTGGATTAATGTGCACAATTCTATCACCCATGTTCAAGAAAGAAGAATTCAAACTGGAATAAGTACAGGAAGTAGGTCAGCCTGGGGAATGAAGAACTTATCTTTACAAGGAGATTAAAAGAGCCCAGCAAAGACAAAAGGAGCCTAGCAAAAATAAAGGTTGAAAGGAGATATGAGTGTTTCATATTAATCCATCAGGGGGGTAAACATCAGGGAGATGTTTAAACTAAATTAAGTTAGAGTTCTTTACACCAGGAAATAATATTGGCACAAGAAAAAAATGTTAAAGAATGTTCATGAATAAATTCAGAGCAAAAATTAAAACAAAGTTGTTACCCATCAGAGCAGCCAGAGTCTAGAACAGTTGTCTGAAAGGAGTAGTGGGACCACAAAACAAAAGCCTATTTTAAAAAAAAGAAACTTGAAAGGATTATATTACGTTTGCCTGAGATGATGAGAATAGGAGTCCATGACCTAGAAGGTCCCTTCAAGCCCTTACGTCCTCAGATATTGTGTATCTTACATGTTAACCTTTGTTCTTCAAAAGACAAAAGACTTTGCAAATGAAGATGGAAATATTTTTTTTTCAAGTATGTACTAGAACAGAAAAGCCATGAGGCATATGTACCCCTTCCCTGACAGTCATACACGTGTTAGCAGAAGCATTTGGGAAAATGATAACAAGAAAATGCCTTGTTTGATTTCCAAACAGCACTGACACTTTGACATTGCTGAAGGAGACTACACTATCTCAGTTGGAACTTTGTTGGCCTTTGTTGATTAGGACTTGACTAAACTCTCCCAGCACTGCTGACGTGCAATAATCAAAGCTGGTTTTAGTAACATGGAATCCCTGAAGATTTTTTCTCCTTAAATGGTCCCATCTTCTCAAACCCACTTTTTTTCTCTATACCTTCCTTCAGTCTCCCATCTTAGTACAGTCCTTTCTTAGTATTTATTCTGTATATGATTTTGCATATACACAGCTATGTCTGTGTTGAAACAGTAGGCAGCCATAAGATTTACAAATAAGATAAGAAATATCTGGTAAATTTTGGCTCTCTTCTTATTTTTGTTGGCCCCATAATTCAAGTTTAAAATTAGCTTTTTCGCAAGGTGAAAGATTTTGTTGTAAGAAAGTTAATAAAGCCACAGATTCACAGAAGTTTAGGGCTGGAAGGGACCCTGTGAAATCATTGGGTCCAGCTGCAGGCAAGTAACCCCAGCAAGGTGTGCGTCCAGTCTCCTTTTAAAGATCTCCAGGGTTGGTGCCTGTACCAGCCCTCCTGGGAGTCTATGCCAGAATCTGGTCACATGATCTGTGAAGAACTTTTTCCTTGTATCCTGTCTGAGATGCTCAACAACTTACAGGAAAGTCCTCTCTGCTCTTGTGCTGGTAATCCATTGACTTGTCTTATGAAGTCTTAAAGACAAGAAAAGTAAACAGTACCCTACGAAACACAAAAGGTACAAGTTTTGAGGGTCAGAGATTAGAATAGGTAAGTTAGTTATTGCCATCTAGGGCCTTGTACAGACATTCAGTTTTTCCTTGAAGAGTCACTGCTTTCCCAGGAGAAATCACAAATGTATAGAATTTCTGGCTTTTTCTCCCAGAAAAGAAATGGCCACTCTGAAAGAAAAATAACCTGAAAACAACCAGGGTTAAATCACTCCCAGGACAGTTTATCCTAGGACAGCAAATGTCTGTACATGCTGGTGCTTCTCTCAGTAGAGAACATAGTACTCCAGCATACCCTGTTTATCCAGGGAGGCAGGTCACTCACT
>NW_017729032.1:88694725-88703131 GCF_001723915.1 Gavialis gangeticus
CTGTCCCATGGTGGGCATGGGCGTCCCATGGGACTGATGAAAGGCCAACGCGAAGTACCCATTTAATAGGTTGTCTCTTTCCTGGGTGTGAGTTGTCAGTTACCCCATCTGGTTCAGCAGGGGTCCAATGTTGCCTTTGCTTTTCCTCCAGCTCTCCACATATCTGAAAAAGGACTTTTTATTGTCCTTGATGCTCGAAGCTAGTTGGAGTTCAGTTGCAGCCTTTGCTTTCCTAGTTTGCTCCCTGCAGGAACAGACCAGTGCAGAATAATCCTCCTTGGAGGTGAATCCTATCCTCCATCCTTTGTAGGCCTTTCTTTTTAGCCTCAGGAGGTCTGCTAGGTCCCTGGAGAGCCAGGGGGGCTGCTGTGCCCTCTTGCTGCCTTTCCTCCAAGATGGAATAGACTTAGCTTGTGCATTGAGGATTGCTCCCTTGAGGAGCAACCACTCTTCCTGAACTCCCCTCTCCCTGGGGTTATGGTCCCTTAGGGCCTGACTGACAAGCCTCCTGAGCTTGTCAAAGTCGGCTTTCCTGAAGTCAAGGACTTCCGTGTTGCTGACTGACTTGCCAGCTTTATGGAGGATGGTGAAAATGATCAGATCATGGTTGCTGTCACCCAGCTTCCCATCAATCACTAGGTCACTGATTAGGTCATCCCCAGTAGCCAGTACCAGGTCGAGCAGCGCTTTACCTCTTGTTGGCCCATAGACTTCTTGAGTCAGGTAGAAGTCATCCACGCATGAGAGGAAGGTTTGTGACTGCTCGGATTTTGCTGAGTGATCCTCCCACGAGATGTCCAGGTAATTGAAGTCACCCGTGACAACTATGGTCCTGGAGCATGCGGCCTCATTCAGTTCCTGGGTGAACTCCTGGTCAAGCTTGTGACTTTGAGTGGGAGGTCTGTAGTAGACTCCCACCATTTTGTCCCCTGTGCCATGTTCCCCATGGATTTTCACCCAGAGGGTCTCCATTCATCCACCCTGGTCACCAACATCAGCTTGCAGTGACGCGTAGCTTTCCTTAACATAGAGAGCTACACCCCTGCCCCTTTTATCTACATGATCCCTCCTGTATAGCCATCTATACCCATGGTCCAGTCATAGGTGGAGTCCCACCAGGTCTCTATTATCCTTATGACATCATAATTATTTGCATTAAGCACGAGGACAAGCTCCTCCTGCTTGTTCCCCAAGCTCCTGGCATTTGTGTACAGGCAGGCAAGTGTCCCCTTGGGGGCTCTTGCCTTGCCCACAGATGGTACCAGGGCTGGGGGCAAGGGTGGGCTCCCTTATGTGCCTTGGCCTGCTGGCTTTGCAAGGGTTGCTCAGCAGGCCAGCAGTGGCGGTAGTCCCCCTGTCCCCGAACAGGCTTAGTTTAAAGCTCGATGAAGCAGGTCATCCAGTCTGGCTGAGAAGAGCCTCCTCCCCAGGGGAGAGAGGTGGAGGCCATCTCTTCCCAGCAGCTCGCTGCCTCTCTCACGAAAGAGTGGGCTGTGATCATGAAAGCCAAAGGCTTCCCTATGACACCAGCGCCGCAGTCTTTGGTTAACTACGTGGATCCTCCTTTCCCTCCTCAGCCCATACCCCGAGACTGGGAGGATGGAAAAGAACACCACCTGTGCCCCCAGACCCTTTAGCCCCGCTCCCAAATCCCTGTAGTGTCTCATGACTCGGCTGGGAGCGCTCCAAGCAGTGTCATTGGTGCCCACATGAATAAGGAGCGTGGGATAGTGGTCTGTGGGCTGGAGGACCTTAGGGATCCTGTCTGCAATGTCCCAGATGTGGGCCCCCAGGAAGCAGCAGACTTCCCAGGCTAAGGGTACGTGGTTGCAGATTACCCCCTCAGTCCCCCTCAGGATGGAGTCTCCCACGACAAACACTTTACATTTTGTCTTGGGGAGTGTGGGGGTGGTAGCTGCAGTTGAGCCTGTGTTGCCTGCAGTAGCTGGCAACTCAGCAGGCTCTGCTGGAGCAGCAAGAGGTGTGTACCTGTTGCTAAGCTCCGGTGGGGCAGGGGCCTTGGTGTGGTGGGCCTTAAGGCCCTTGACCACCTTGGTCCATGCCCCTGACTGGACAGAGTGAGAGATCCCGGAGTCCTCCTTTGTCCTGGAGGGAGACCATGGTCTACACTCCGGCTCCTGGAGGAGAAGGGCCTGGCAGTAGGAGTCTATCTCCTGCTCACTGTCCCTGATGGCACACAGTCTCTGGACTGTGGTCTGGAGCTCCTCTAGCTGGCGTGCCAGAGATCCCAAAAGGGAGCAGATCTTGGTCAGTCAATCAGGCCTGCTCTATGCACTACTGCCATCTGTTGTCAGGCAGATTAAGGGAGCCTGGAGAGCACACTGAGATGTGTGTACAGGGCAAGCACTGTAAGCACTGCAAGTGCTCCACTCTTCAAGGCCTCAGCACTCAGATCTCTGTACACATGGCTCTGTGGAGGTTCTCTGCCAGGAGAATAAACCTTGGACAATTCACCCAAATTATGTGAAAATGTGTATGCAGCCAAGGACACCCTAGATTGCCCCATTTTAACACTGTGTTCTGCTGAAAGCTTTTCTTTGTCAAGACAATGTTTGAAATCACTCTGACTCTGAAATTTGTGCAAACCACCTGTACCTGCCATTCTCCTTAAGTTGAAATCTGCTCAAAATCTGCAGAATGCTTTGTCCTTTTTAGAGCCACGGGAGATGCCAGAATGTACTATACCCTCCCTAATGGTGAGAATGCAGACAAACACAGAGGTTTTGGATGAGCTGTATTATAGCTGAGAATGACAATCTCTGAGTGACAAACCTTCATACATACAAAGTTTGCCTGGGTAACATACTATAGCATACACTTACATCTATTTAAAGAAGATGGTTGTTTAGGTATCTTTAAAAATTCATTTAGTTTTCCAGGATTACTTTGAAAAACCTCACTATCTTTTGATTCTTTGGCCTTGTTCACTTTCATCATTCAGCTGGTCACTTCTGTCCAAGTAACATGCCAGAAAATATTGTGTGAGCTGAGGAATATCAATTTCACATTAAAGTGGTGAAGTGAATTTTTTTCTTCATATAATGTGTTACATTTGTCACATTATACCAAATGTAATCTGAATATGAATAGGGCCTTTAAAAAAGAAGACAGCACAGGTACAGAAAATGATCTGTGGGGGCTTATACACTGGTTAATACACTAAAAGTGTTTAAGAAGTTGGCAATAGATGACAAAGTTTTACAGAGTACAGTATACTGGCAAGATCATTTATCTTTTATAATTTAGTGTTCTCTTTTTCTTTTCAGAGTCCAAAGAGAAAGTGAAAAGAATTAATTGGGATTGTATGTGCTCAGTTCTTGAGGCATATGAAGACTTCTTTTCCTTTTTTCAAGTATCTCTTTAAAGTATTCTTCTGAAAAGTATATTTCTATTCCCACAAAAATATAGCGGGGTTGACATGTTGAGTCCATATTACAATCTCTTCTTCCCCCCATGCCTTATCTCCTCTCCTTTTTCTGTGGTTGATCTATTTAAAGCCAGATTTTGCAACCTGAACTCACTTGGACTGAACAGTTACAAACAATTCAGCCAGGCTGTGTAAATATTATTCATAATGTACAAAAGTTACGCAATCTTTCCCCTAGATTATAAAATTTTGGGGCAGGAAACTTGTCTTCATATTTATCTGCAAAGTGCCAAGCCACAGAATTCATAAATTATAATAAAATCCAATTTGTGACTTTACAGCTGCACACGGCTCTGCAATGCCCTTTCTTCCCTGGCTTTTATAAGACATCACACAAAGTGCTCCTGACACCGAAGCAATATTTGCCCTCGGGGACAGAGTTGCTGAATAAAACAAAACACAGGGACAGACAAACTGCCTCCATTAAATTTGTATTTGCACTGGTATCCAACCAAAGTGAGTGAATTTTTTTGCTTTGATGTTTTTTCTTGTACTGTAACCTTTATTTAGTTGTTTTGATGTATATAATAATTGCTACTTCATAAGAAATTTCTTTATATTCTAAATCTCTTTAATCCTTTTATGGTTCTCTGAGACTCTTTTTGATATTGAAGTGGCTTCTTGGCATTCCACTGCTATGAAGTCTCTTTTGAAAACCTCTTATTTCAAATGTATTTACATGGTTAGCAATGTTTTTGCATCTGCTGCATACTTGACATAAAAGGAAGAAGTAAAGAGTAACTCCCCCCCTCCCGTTCTTATTGACTTGAGGTACATATTGTTGTTGTGTCTTCTAAAGCAGAAGGGATGATGTGAGAGAAAAAGAAAAAATAATGCTGCAGTAACAGAGAACAGAGGTACCCGTCTCTGTATATTACAAGAAATAAAAAGGACACTACCAGACTGATGTTAAGCAGGTATACAAGATTGCCTTGAATCAATGCAATATCACCTACAGAGGGCATGATGACATTCACTCCGACTTGTCTGACTAAAGAAGCATAAGAAAGGGAATTGACAATATTTTGATTATTGTCATTATTTTTTATATTTTTGTGTGTTCCAAAAATATGCATTATCACTCTTTTTTAAAGAGGCTATATATGTGGAGGTGGGTAAGACCAGCTGTTATATACCACATTTATTCAATTTCAAGATGAGGTGCCCCGATTTAACATGGGGAAAAAGTGCCTCATCTAGGAATTGAGTATGCAGGGAGTAACCAGCTGTGCAGATATGGCTCTGGCCCTGATCCTGCGTTAGGGTCAGTGCTGCATCTGCTGCCTGCACCTTGCTGCCTCTTCGACTGCCTACCTGCTCAGCAGCTTTGGGCCCCTGGTCTGACCTCTTCCAGCTCCCCACAAAGCTCCCTTCCTCACACTTCCCCCACCCTTGCACTGCTTCTGCAACCCTGCAGCCTTGAGCCTCAACCCTCCTTCCCTCTGTTCCCCACTCCCTGCAGCCTCTTCCCCTTCTCTCGCTCCTTTCCCCCTCCTCCCTGTATATTCTTGCTCCATGCTGGCAGTTGCTATCCTCACTCCAGCTTAGGGCATGGAGTACAGCCCCAACCAAGGTAAGCAGCAGTGGTGTCAGCTCCATGCTGCTGATCCAGGATTGGGGTGGGACCATGCTCCATGCCCTATGTTGCAGCACAGATGGAGCCTGCTGTCACTGAGCAGGGATAAATGGGGAGGGGTGGGGGTGAGGGTGTGCTGGAGCAAAAGAAGTATGTGGGGAGGAGATGAGGGGAAGGGGAGTGGAGAAAGGAAGATGGGTGAGGGGGCAGGGGCTCTAGGCTGCTGGGGGACAGGCAGGAGGCAGAGGCTGCTGGGGGGGGGGCACAAGAGGGGTACATGAAGGTGGCAGGAGGGAAGCTGCCTGCCCCACCACTGCCAGTTCCCTCTTGCTCCCCCACTGCCATGGGTCCCTACCTGTGCATTCCCCACTGCAGTGGTGGTGGGGACAAATTTAGAATGATCCTCTTAAATTAGATTCTATATATGGAAAATCCTGTTAAATTAGATTCTATATGTGGAAAATTATAACAAATTTATAAATATTCCATGTACAGAATCTAATTATTGGGGGAGTCTTCTTGGATTTGGGTAGATACAGTATATCTTATATATACATTAGTTTAGTTTGAAGAATTTTGTAGTCATTTTAAAAATATTTTCAACACTGTTCACAACAGTGTTAATAGAAGACACGTATGTTTCACATTCATTAATCATGAAATTCTAACAACACATTCACCTATACCCAGAATATTTTTGCAAGTTCTTCATGAACTACTTCTTTTTTCAAATAACAAGGAATATTAATTACCCAGTGATGAACAGATATTCCAAGAGGTAAGCCTGCTTTTTTGAAGAGCTCAATCTCCTGATTAATTTATGTGCCTATGCAACACATATTAAAGCCCTTAGACTGCTGTGGATGTTAGGTGGACCTTCCTTTTAATGCAGATAAGGCTAGTTGATTCCACTGACTGATATTTGCAAAGCATCTATGATCTGTCTTTGGTGAAAGTCATGTTGCCACTGTACACACAGTGAGTGTTCATGATGCAAAATATACTACTGCAAAAGAATCAGGATGTTTCCTGTGAATCTGTTGAGCGAAACTTATTCAGAAAGAAGAAGAAAAGTGGATTAATGGTGAATACAACTGTTAACCAGCAATGAAAAGTAACTAGTAGAAGCACATTCAAATGCTTTCATGCTGTAGAAAATGCCAATCTGAAAAGATAACAAGAATAGTCCAATAGGCTGGAATTAATTTAAATGTATAGTGGGATATGTGGAATCTTATCTCAGATCCTAAAAATTGCATGTCCTGCCATGCCAGATGTTCAAGATCAGGCATGAAAGGACATGATTTTGGGGATTTGGGATAAAATTCCTCAGCTCCCTTTGTGAACTCAGACTTTTAAAGTCTTGTTGGCATGACTGCACAGCACAGCTTTGAACTTGCTAATGGGCAGCCCGGTAAGTCTGAACTACAATGCTGAGCTTTTCACCCACACAGACCGTTAAAGCTCCTCTGGGCAGCCAAGCAGCAGGTAGCAGTCCCTTATGCTGGACTGCCTGACATGGCTTTAAACTTTTGGCCTTAAACATGTTAGCTGAGCCACAAATGTAACATCTGCCATGGCTCTGGGTGGCATATTTTTATTTCCCTAAGATTTCAGCCATAGCAGAAGCAGTGGACTGCAAAAAATACAACAATTTTCCAAATTTAAAACATTGATAAATTATCAGGACTAATATTGTGTTATGTGCAAAGAAAGGCCTAAAGAAAGAGAAAAATAAGGGATTTCAGCACCAAGGAAGGAACATAGGGCATCTCATGTGTAGATGAAATGGGGGCCCTAAATTGAAGCAGTGGGTTTTAAAAAACACCGCTTCAATTTAGGGCTGATTAACCCCCAGTGTTGTGTACACACCCTGCTGACTTAACTGACTCTCCAGTGGGGAGGGAAGGGTGAGCTGCTGATGGGAAGAGCAGTCCTTGGGCTGCAGGTGTGGGGCTCGTTCTTCCCTCTACAGCAGCTGTGCCCCCCCCCCCGGCATTACCCACACACAGGCACCCAGCTTGGGCGGTCCCCAGGGGGCACCACAGCCGCAGAGGGAAGCACCGGGCACCCGCACCGCGCAGGCAGGCAGGCAGGCTCCAGGGGAAAAAAAAAGATCAGGCTCACCGCTTTTCTTGGGCAAAGCCTGCTTTTCCAGACTACTGCCAGGCTGCCTGCAGGGCTTCCTGCAGAACTCCTGAGCTGCACAGAGCCCAGTGCTTCACTCCATGGCTGTAGGGGCAGCAAACTAAAATTTTAGTTTGCCATGCCCCGAGTTATTTAAGGTACATTATGCTGCTGAATTTCCTACAGCGGTTGGAATTAATGTGCAATACACCGCCGAGCCGTGCAAACACCCACACCATTAAAGTGGTGCAAAAGCATCTTGTTTTGTCTACACATAAGTTCCTACTTAGAACTGCTGAAATGTTATACACTAACCTCTTTTGGGCTCAGTATCAGAGAGCAGTGGATTTATGTAGGGGTACAGTGGTTGCATTTTTCCCCTTCTTTTTTTCAATTAAAAGTGATGTTTTAAATATTTAAAAGTATGCAGAGGAGTAGGATCACTCGTTTCAGAAGATCTGAGTAATGACCACAAAGGATTGAGACATGCCTTTGAAAACTGTATGAAATAGGATGCTGTAGACGCTGCACTTCTGCCATAGTTTTAAAGTTAAATATTTTTCAAAGTTTAGTAGTGCTAGCACTAGCACTATTTGGCTTATTGGACCGGTCAGGTTTTTGTTTTTTGTTAATTACTATACTTCTTGTTTCAGGTCAAATCAGCCAAACCAGTTCCAAATCATATTGATTGAGCAGAACTCAATCATTCCAAAAACCATACTGACTGAGTAGGCAGACCTCATTCATTCTAAACACCAGGTATGGCACCACAACCAGCAACCATCCTCCATCCCAGGCTCTTGACTTGGCACTTCAGATACTCCCAAATCCATTGGCAGACATTCTGTGTACAGGCTCAAGCCCAGAGGTTTTGGGATTCAGATGCCCCCACTTGCTTTGAGCCAAAAGGCCAAGAGGCAATACCCAGGTCTACACTTGATCTGAGCACGATATACAAAGCACAAAAAACTTTATTAATGACTCTTGTGTGTGTGATGGAAATCTGTTGCACAAGGCTGTAGGTGAATGGCCAAAAGTATGACTTGGAGCTGTTATGCGGTTTGTGAAATCCACACAGTTAGGGATAATCCGGATATCAAAGGAGACACATTTGGAGATCACTTTAAAATCTAGGTGGTTGACCACTTTGAGCTTCTCCCTATTTAGGTCTGTAAATGCTGTGATTTTGGGTGAGGGAGTCAGCTCAGGCTGGAAAATCAAAGCAGAATAACACCCGCCCCCCCCCCCCCCCCCC
>NW_017729032.1:88703286-88705274 GCF_001723915.1 Gavialis gangeticus
ACCCCCCCCCCCCCCCCCCCCGCAACATCTGAACCACTGCAGAAAAGGAGTTTTACCCAGTCAGCAGCTGCACAGAATACCTGGGGATAGGGGTGGATCTATGGGGGAGTATGATGCAGTCACATCCACTTTAAGCCGTATAGCACATACACACTGATCTCTCTGACCTCACCCACATGTCAGCACGACTCCCGTTGGAGCTTTGCACATGCCATAAGCTTCAAGTTTACCAGCTGATGGGCATGGGCACTGGCCACATCCATGCTTTCATGCAGCTCCTCAGCTGAGGGGGAGAGTGCCACTACCATTACTCATTAGGCGTGTCTACATGAGACATGTTAATGCATATTTGCCTAACTGAATGTGCATTACGTGTGCTCATCTACACGTGTTGGCCCTTAAATATGCAATAAAAATTGTGAAATTAGGCTAATCACACCTCAATTTGATACCTGTAACTGCGTAATTAGTTAAAGTGCATTAATGCACATGAGGACACGACCTGACACTAGCTTTAGTGCTGGGTCTGCCCAGCCGCTAGGGGCACATGTGAGGGCTATCAGGGACTTGGCACTAGCTTCAGTGAAAGACAGTAGTTCTAGTTTCTAGGCTTTAACAACAAGAATAAGAAAGTTTTTCACACTCCATCTGGAAGAACACTATGATTGAAGGTTTTTGAACTTCCCTGATTTAAGTGGGAAGCAAGGGAACAGGAATAACTGCTCCTAAGATTATTCTGACACATTGCGTTCCAGACTTGTGCTTTCCAGGAAAGATCACTGGTTGCTTCACCTATTGAGACAGCAGGCTATCCCTTAGCATGTGGAGCAGCTATGATTGGTCAAGAGCATTACTAGAGGAGAAAGGGGCAAAATGTCCCAGCCCAGCTTGTCTTTCAGTAAAATAGTAAAATTAACTCAAAAACACAAAATCAAATATTATTGCTGCAATGACTTTTAAGAGTACATTGGTACAGTAACTGGGTGATTGCATGAAATATTTATTTGGAGAAAAGGGCTTGAAAATGTCTCCAGAAGAATATCTGAAAAATGCAGACATGGAGTGCTTTACATATAGGTGTTGCAGTCAGTTTTAAAAGCACAAAGGATGACTTATTAAACAGAAGTTATTTAATTGTGTTTTTGTCACCTAACACTTTGCTTACAGAAGACAATGCTGTTTCAGGTCCTGTCTGTTTTGTGATGCTGTCTAAAACACACTTTATTTATTTTCTTTATCGTGATTTTTCAACAGTTTAACAACTGACTGGCTGACTGACTGACTAAAGATGTCTGAGCTGCAAGTTTAAGATTTGATTGAGGTGAAAGTTTTTGCAAACTTCAGGAATATTTCTAACCCAGGTTTTATTTTGCAGTCCATTTCAGAAGGTCTTTTTCTCAAATTTCTCCCATGACTACTAAGAGGAATCAATGTAAAGGTGATCAGAGGGTTTTTTTCAGCAATCATTCCTAAATCGAGCCACGAATAGATGTATATGGCATGTTATTACATTTCTGGTCAATCTAAGTTCCTTTCACCCTTGGTGTTCCACCTTCTTTGATCAGAATTAAAGATCTGAACTCACTTAAAATAGGCCCATTGACTTCAATGGGCTTTGGATCAAGTTCAAAGTGTGTCAAACACGAACTTAGTGTCCCTATGCATTTTCTCCTCTCTTGTTCAGGAACTGTGTGTATTTCTTTCTAGTCTGATCTATGAAAAACAAGAAAAGGGAGCAGTCATTAATCTTCTAAGCATTTTTTCCCTTCTATGCTAATACAATGATCCTGCAACCATAGGACAATTCAATATACTTGACACATCTGCCATAAAACTATATATCTTACATTAAAACAAGTCAGCCTTCAAATGTCTTCTTTTTAGTGTCACCATGACAAAGAGAAGCATTAAATTCCTGTCAAGAACTCAAGTATACCGTGGTTTATACAGTCTTCACTGTTAGGCATTTTAGAGAGAGAGAGAGAGAG
>NW_017729032.1:88710274-88752094 GCF_001723915.1 Gavialis gangeticus
TCATGTCAGGCTCCCTTAGATTTGGGTGGCCTATGAGTGCTCTGGAAGAATACCAACTATTATGCTCACCAGATAATGACTTTCCTACCAGGCAGGGGAACCTGTTTATCATGCCACTCTGATCTGTTTTGTATTGAATTAGTCCTATCCGTTGTTTTCTGTCTGTTGGCCTTTTAAGATACCTATGAGAACTAACAGTTCTAATTTTTACCTTATTTTTGCTTAAGCCATATATGGCATGCTTAGTTCCAATCAACATTCATGTTGCTACTGTGACCTCTGGATGATTTCGTTATGCAGCTATCAATGATTGTATTAATCCATACTCCAGCGACACCTACACATCCTAACTCTTTTTCTAGTGTATTGTTGCCTTTTTATTCAAATATTTAGCAAATGTTTCTTTTGCTTAGGAAGAAAAATGTATTGTAGAGTCAGGTATTTATTTGATACAATCCTGTTTATTTATAAAGACTGTACAAAGTCGTGTTTCCTTGAACACACAATGAATCTATTAGAAGGCAGTTTCTTTGTTCATGGTCCCAGCAACTTTCTGTCTAGCACTTAGTCCCCAAAGTTCTCCATCTTAGGTTTTTCTCAAGGTCCATCTAATAGTGTTGTTATGGCTGTGAATCCTTGCGTTTGTACTCCTTCCCTCATAGCTTTTTGTTTCTTGCTATTCTTCCTTATCTTGTACACACAAACATAAACAGACTGTTCCAGTTCAATCAATCCCTTTTTACTGAGTTTAGATGATTGCCCATATAGAGTTGGCATTGTTGAGGCACACCAGCTTCTTTAGCCAATAACACATAATGGAGTGATCCATCTAACACTATGTCTAAAGGCACTTTTACACATGCCCTGGGGATGGGGTGGCATATGTAAGTCACTCTCATTAAAGTACCACTGTAATTAGCACCACAGCCTCCCAGAGCCACTCTAATTAAAGCACCTCCATGTCTCGTGTATCAACACCTCTACCCTTAAAAATGCTGGCAGGGACACTTGAACTAAAGCTCATTGAATGAGCTTGAGTTCAACACCCCTGCCACCATTTTTAAGGGCAGTGACACTGATACATGAGACACAGGAGACTGCTGAATGGCAGTAATTGCCATGCTCCAGGACACTTGATTAATTAAAACTGCTCCAATGTGCTGGAATTCCAACACATCGGAGCACCCTCCATGCTCACGTACAGGTGCCCTAGATGCCTTTAACTCTCTAGGTGGGTGGCAGGGTGCAGGGTCCTAGGGGTGACCATGATCTCCCCTAGCACCCCTACCATGCCAAGTTTACTTCAAAGCACCCTCGTTCTCATCTGCTACATCTTGATCTTAAATATATAAAAGGGAGGCTGCCTCTCGTCTTCTTGGTCACGGTGCTCTTGCTACCCTGCGTCTTGGTTCTCTAATGGGGTTCTGGGCACCCCCCAGCTTTATGAGCTATACACGGCTCCAACCACCCCTTTACCACACCCCAAGCCTCACTGATGTACCGGACATTGTTCGGTCTGTCTCACTCTCTGTGCCCTCTCTAGCGCTTGGGCCCTCTGCGGCCCTCATCTCTCACCGCGCCCTCTGGCGCTCTGGCTCTCTGTAGCACTCACCTTGCAACTGTGCCCCACAGACACCCTTCAGTCACTGCCCCCTTTGCATCTGGGGCTTTTCTCGCTGCTCCCTTTGCCTCTGGGGCTTGGGTCAGTGCACTCCAAAATGCTGTGCCCTCTCTGGTGCCAGGGTCCCCACGCTATCATGGGTCCCTTATGAGGCCTCCTGCAACCCCTAATAGCCTCACCCAGCCCTCCAGTTGTAAACAGTAAACAGAAAAGCTCAAGCGCCTAGGCTGCAACATAAATTCAAGCCACTTGGCTTTCACATTAGTCCCGCCACATCAGCCTATCCTCCCCCAGTCTCGAAGCTGTACCTGCAGTCTAGCCTCTCCTCTTTGCTCAGTCCGGCAGAGCTCCTCCCTCTATGGCTGCTAGCAGGGGACTGCCTGCTTGGCCTCAGCCTGGGAGTTATATAGGGGCCAGGCCCTGCCCCTTCCTGTCGGCTGACTTCTACTGATTACCCTGGCAACCCGCAGCTGGGCTCCTTACTTACTGCTCTATATGTAGCAGGCATCTCAGTGCCCTGCTACACACCTCCCCTCTTTATAGGAGCAGAGCACCAAAGTGCTCTGCAACAGTGGGTTAACTAGGAGCAGTCTTTGGCACAAGTCTAGTGCAAAGCCTTAATTCATACTTCTGGTGCTATAGCAAGATGCCTTAACCATTCTGTTCCCTAATTACAGAATTACAGTATGTGTTGCTCTAAATATATACAAGGCTGACATTTACCTTCTTAAATTTATGCAGTATAATGCCTATAGAGTTGTTTTACCACCTCTTGCTACTTCAGGTTGGTATATTTATAATAAATAAATGAATAAATAAAACGGAAGTCAAGATAAAGCTGGTGTCTTCATCTAAAACATTTTGAAAAAAAAGGGGAGAAATAATGCTGATGCAGGGGGAACAATTATATAAAATAAAACTGTTTTATAATAGAAAGAGAGGACAAACAAGACTGAAAAAACATTTAAGACATTTTTACACATGTAAATGCCATGGTGTGGTAGTCCACTTTTGAACACACATAGTAGATATTTTAGCTCAAAAGTGCACCGCTGCAATTTTCTCCACATGGATGTGCATTTTAGTGCTTATATAACTGCAAGTGATGCAGCACCATGCACATCAGCTCACTTGATTAATTGAGTCTGATCCAATGTGCCAGATATCTGGCACATTCAGGGATGAAAATGTATGTGTATAAATGCCCATATAGTTTCAGTAAATACATTTCTATTATATTAAGTAGGATAAAATTAACTGCAAAAGAGCTAACAAAATCTATGAGGCAGACATAGAATCATATAATCATATAATCATAGAAAATTAGGGTTGGAAGGAACCTCATGAGGGTATATAGTTTAACCCCTGCTCAAAGCAGGACCATCCCTATCTACATTATCCCAGTCAAAGCTTTGTTTAGCCGGGTTCTGAAAACCTCCAAGAATAGAACTTGCACCATCTCTCTAGATACCCTGTTCCAGTGTTTTACTACTGTCCTAGTGAGAAAAGTGTTCTTAATATCTAACCTAAATTTCCCTTGCTGTAACTTGAGATTTTTGCCCCTTGCTCTGCCATCTGCCACCAGTAAGAACAGTTTAGCTCCATCCTCTTTCAAACCTCCCTTCAGGTAGTTGAAGGCTGCTAATAAATCCCCTTTCAGTCTTCTATTCCCTAGACTATATAAGCTCAGTTCCCTGAGCCTCTCCTCATAAATCACATCCCCCAGCCCCCTAACAACTTGAATTGCCCTCCGCTGTAGTATCTCCAGTTTGTCCACATCTTTACTGTAGTGGGGGAGTCCACAACTGAACACAGTACTCCAGATGTGGCTTCACCATTGCTGAATAGAGGGGAATAATAACTTCCCTTGATCTGCAGGCAATACTTCTTCCAATGCAGCCCAGTATGCTGTTAGCCTTTTTGACAACAAAGGTACACCGTTGGCTCATTCAGTTTATTGTCTACTGTAACCCCCAGGTCCTTTTCTGCAGAGCTGCTGCCAATCCAGTCAGCTCCTAGCTTCTACTGGTGCACAGGATTGTTCTGTTCTAAGTGCAAGGCTTTGCACTTGTCCTTATTGAACCTCATGAGATTTCTTTTGGCCCAGTTCTCCAATTTGTCTAGGTCACTCTGAATCCTAGCTCTACCTTCCAGCATATTTACTATTCTGCATAGCTTGGTGTCATTGCAAATTCATTGAGGGTGAACTCTATGCCATCTTCCAGGTCATTAATGAAGTCATGGAACAAAACCAGCCCCAGGACCAACCCCTGGGGCACTCCACTTGACACTGGTTGCCAATCAGGCATGAAGCCATCGATTACTACTCTCTGAGACTGATGCTCCAGCCAGTTTTCTATCCACCTTATAGTCCCCTTTGATTGAGCCCATACTTCCTTAGCTAGCCTGTGAGAATGTTGTGGGAGACCATATCAAATGTCTTGCTAAAATCAAGGTATCCCACATCTACTGGTCTCCCTGCATTCACAGACCCAGTCATCTCATCATGCAAGGTAATCAGGTTGGTCAGGCATGACTTTCTCTTGGTGAATCCATGGTGACTGTTACCAAACTACCTTCTTTTCCTCCAAGAGCTTAGAAATGGATTCCCTGAAGACCTGCTCCATTATTTTTCCAGGAACTGAGGTGAAGCTGACTGGTCTGTTGTTCCCTGGATCATCCTTTTTCCCTTTCTTAAATGTGGGTGCTATGTTTGCCCTTTTCCAGTCATCTGGGAGCTCTCCCAATCACTATGAGTTTTCAAAGATGATTGCCAGTGGCTCTGCAATCAGCCAACTCATTGGGTACATCCCATCCGGTCCCATGGACTCATATATTTCCAGCTTTTCTAAATAGTCCCTAACCTCTTCTTTCACCACTGTTGGCTGCTCACCAGCCCCCTTCCCCTCCCCCACTCAAAAAACTGTGCTGTCCATTGCAGTAGTCTGGGAGCTGTCCTTGCATATGAAGACTGAGGTGAAAAAAGCATTGAGCATTTCAACTTTTTCTGCACCCTTTGTCACTAGGTTGCCTACCCCATTCAGTAAGGGATCCACACTTTCCCTGATCCTCCTCTTGCTATGGACATACTTGTAGAAACCCTTCTTGTTACCCTTCCCATCCCTTGTTAGCTGCAATTCCTATTGTGCTTTGGCCTTCCTGATTTCATCTCTGCATGCCTGAGCAATACTCTTATCACAAGTGTAGAAAAACATTTTCACTAGTTTCACAGAATTACCATGGCATCTAAAACATTTCCAGATTATCTATCTTGAATAATGCAGAATTAGAATTTCTTCCAGGCATCATTTGTACTGGAAAAATATCAAAAACATCTTGTCATTCAGATATCACACTTTTGCATGTGATTTGAAAATTGTTAATAAAGGGACCCTTCACGTAAGTAGCCATCATAAAATGCCACATCCTATTCCTTAACCTGACTATTTATTTAGATCCACTGGAAAAATTATTTGTTTGATTGGATTTAATATCTAAAATAAACAGTAAAACTTGATCACTAGAAATGAAATACAATAATAAAGATGACTATGAAAAATGATTTATTAAAATGAAAAATAAAAAGAGAGGATCAGGTCTGCACAAGAAGAAACACTGGTTGAAATCTTGGTTCTGCTATATTCAACAGAAGTTTTGCTTCAGTCTAGGTCAGTCTGGCTACATCAGAAGAATACAGACCCTAAAATGACTACCAGACTATCACATAATACTCTCCATTGTAAATCACTGGACAGAATATTGAGAAAGATCAGATTGCTTCAGGGCATGGAACAGTAAGCCACTCAGTAACACAATCATGTAGGAGATCATCAAGTTGTAGTTATGACACATTTTTAAACACATTCTAGAAGAGTTTGATATGTTCCACAATGGCACCAATGCAACAAATGGGTATGCTATCAGACTTTATTCTGCATGCAAACCCAGCTTCAGTCTTACATTCACTCTTGCACTTCCAAGTGAGAAGCTCCAAAGGAGATTTTTGGCAAAGATGCTTGGCTGACATTTTGACTTCAGGTGCCTGACTTCATCAGCTTCATAGCTTTAACAGATGGTAACTCTGACCTTGGCTCAGATACTTGGTACCATTTGAATTCTGCCTAGTGAGTAACTGAGCAACTCCACTCTTGTTGGGTCAAGAACTTTAGGGCTCTTTCTTTTGATCAAACATGAATAGAAGCTAGCTGGTATTAAGAGCAGCTGATGACAACAAAATTGTTAAAAATGAAGACAATTATTTCAATAACTGTCCAATTTCATAATGCCTGTGAAGTGTAAAGTCGTTATTAGGGAGGTGAGAAAATCTGCTTTGAATCATCACCAGGGATCCTGGTTTTCTCTACTAAAGTTCCCCAATTATCAGATTAAAAATAGTAACCCAAAATCCACATTTTCTGTGATGAAAATGAAACACCACTATATATCTATATGTTAGTGGCATTTAATTTTAATCATAGAAAAATGTGGATTTTTGGTTACTTTTAATCTGAAAATTGGGGATTTTTTTAGCAGAGAAAACCAGGATCCCTGATCATCATACACACAAATTTGCACTGAACTCCATTTGGTGAAGCCTCATTTTGTATTTCCTACAGTAAAGAATCATAAGCATAATGTAATACAATACTCTTACATAGAACTGTGGATAATTAGTCAGCAATATGTGAATCCCCATTGTTTCCTGGATTCCAGATCATAAAAGAAATAGTCTATATTGCTTCAGAAGCAGAGATGAAGATCACAGATTTATAATAATGGAATTCTGGTAAACTTCTGAAAACATCATGTTGATAAGTCTAATTTTCTTTTTTATAACAACTAATTTTCTAGAAAATGTATAATGCATTCTTGAGTGATCAGTGCCTTGGAAATCAGCTGAGGTAGATTGGACATTGTAGATGAAATTCCATGAAGTGGAGGTATGGATTTTAAACCCCTGTAGCTTTCCCTCTGCATTTTTTTCTGAATACAATATAACATGGGATTGAAATACTTCTTCTACTGCTAGATGGAAAAAAAGTTTTCTCATCCCACAAAGATTTGAGAGAGGGCAAAAATATGAATGCTTATGCATTTGATTCTCAGTTGAAAATCAAATATTTTGATTTAGAAATACCGTTTTCAGGACCTGTGGAAATTGTTCAAATTCCTCTGACTCCTATTCTCCTCTATTGGTTATTTGTCAAACTTCTTTTTCACAATGCAACATTATATCCCACCTTGAAAAGGGGAGGCAGATCATTATGGAAGTCCTTAGCCTTAGTACATCATGGGAGATGTAGTCAGCCTTCCCTACAAAGGAGAAAAGACATGGAGGCATCAAACTACAGTCTCTCAAAAGGACTTTGGCAATAATTTTTTTGGACATAAGGCTTTTTTGGATTAAACCAACCAACTAATTAACACACAATCCATCTTCCTCCTTTTCCTACAGAAAGCAGAAACTTTTTACCAAAAGAACACATCTTTTGAAGTAATGGAGCAAGGCACTTTTATGAGCTTTAAAATCCCACTAAGGGCCTTATATAACTGAACACTCCTAAATACCTTTAAAACATTGGCCAGGTTTCATTTCCTGAAATAAGCTTTCTTGGAAGCTTTTTTCCTTTATATGAGTTCCTATGCTTGGGGATGGACTGATAGATGAGAATCTCTCTCATTTTAAAATTGAGCAGCAATTCCTTTTCTGTTGGTGTCTCTTGATGACAGAGAAGGGGTGGGGGGAACGGGAGGCAGGTGATGGCCAAAAGAACAAGGGTGGATCTGTATCCTTTAAAGCACTCATGCTTTTCTACTGTTTCCATTTAGACTTGCAGTGTAGATACTGAATTGGCTAGAGCTGGTTCTATGGCTGCAATTGCCCTGCTAAAGATTGTAATGATATTATTGAGATTAAGATTACTGACAATACAGTAATGAGGGTTCAGATGAAAGTGGAGTACCTCCACTGACTTCTGTCTGTACTGGTGAGTTTTGGGGGCTGGGCTGATGCAGCCCAACTCTGCCCCTGGTGCTGTGTGCAGGAGGGAAGGGGGAAAAGAGAAGGAACTTCAGAATGGGGTTTACCTAGTCCGAGTGGGGGGGGGCCTGGATTGGAGTCCACACTTTGTGTGGGCTGTACTAGGAAATGATATACTTGTCCATACCACAGGCCATCTAGTTCATTATTTTGTGTATCTAACCTCCAGAGATGGAAATTATAGGAAATTGTAGGAAACACAAGGATTCACAGCCATAACAACACTATTAAATGGACCTTGAGAAAAACCTAAGATGGAGAGCTTTGGGGACTAAGTGCTAGACAGAAAGTTGCTGGGACCATGAACAAAGAAACTGCCTTCTAATAGATTCATTGTGTGTTCAAGGAAACACAACTTTGTACAGTCTTTATAAATAAACAGGATTGTATCAAATAAATACCTGACTCTACAATACATTTTTCTTCCTAAGCAAAAGAAACATTTGCTAAATATTTGAATAAAAAGGCAACAATACACTAGAAAAAGAGTTAGGATGTGTAGGCGTCACTGGAGTATGGATTAATACAAGTATAGGAAAAGGTGTCAGGTATCCAGGTTGTAGCCATATTGATCAAGAGGAAAAGGCAATCAGGAATCATAGTAGAGATGATATCTTTTATTAGACCAACAAGATTTTTGCAAAAATAATTTCTAAAATTTTTTTTAGAAAAGAAAAACTAAAAAAGAAAACACTGGAATTCATTAGGGTTTTAGTTTGGTATTGAGATGAAGTTACTGACATGCATATTAAATTGATTATTCTGTATCTTGTTTGTTGAAAATATGCCCAGCCTTCTATTTCTTCCTGCACAGTAATTTACTAATTGGCATAGATGCCTCTTTATTTAGAATCTGATTTGGTAGTACCTTTTTGTGGGCAAAGCAAACCTTGGCCTATTTAATTCAGAAATTTCTCAAACCAGTCCATGAATAAAAACAAAATTATAATTAATGAACAGGTATATTCATGGCTTTGCAACAGAAGATAAAGTATATGTAGTATTCTGGTGATGTACCTTTCCTATTGTCACTATTAATATAATACCAACAAAGTATGCTTTAAACATTAGTTTTACAAACACCAATATTGTCTTAAACTAAAAAGAAAAAATGATGAGCAAAACAAATGGACCACTAGTTTAGGGATTAATAGGAGTGAATTTGTTTACTTAGGAATTTCATTTCTGACTGAAAAGGAATGCATGGAAAAGACAGAGATATAGTTTTGTAGTAGGAAATGATTCTGAATTTATTTTTTTAAGCTAAGACTGAGTATAGATCGTTTGTACATATAACAATATGGACACTCCTGTGTCCTTGATTGTGATGGCTGGAAGTGTTTGCATTCTGTACATACTGCAGAATAGGCACAGTTATCTACTAGGTCTTCTTCATCTGGAGTGCCTATGACCTTTAGGTTAATGAAACTCAGATGAGGATGAGTCATCTTATTAATTGTGGGATGTTAGGACAGGTCTTTCAAAAGACATCATTTTAAAATATGTAGTAGTATTCATATCTGGCATTGCATGTGAAGCCAGTACAACCAACATGAAATGAAAAGTAGACTTATAGTTATATGTATGATGCAGAGATTTTAATCATCAACTATACAGTAAATAATATACCCCTTAGAGATATTTAGCTGTAATGAAAGAGATCAAGATAAAGTAAAAATCAATATGGAAAGCTACAGAACAGAGAAAACTGTGTGGTAGTTCATTTTTAATAGTAAGGGTCACACATACTTATTATTGCTAATTTACCCAGTGCTTTACAAACTTTTTACTAAGATATTCCTTGCTCCAAAGAATTTATAGTGGAAAGATTAGAGTGGAATCGGCACACACTTGTATGACTCGCATAAGATTCAGTCAAGATTCACATTTTTTAACCTAGGGGGAATATAGAAACTATTTCTGCACTGTTTTCCAACAGTGTAGGATCCCTCAGATGTAGAAAAGTTGGATGGCTTTGCATCAGTGTGTAAAGCATGACTGTCACATTGGGGCAGGAGCTAAAAACATCAGGGGAACTTTGAGTCTAAGTAAGGGTGTTCAAAAAGCCCCTGGAGGAAGCGCTCTAATGATCACACTTTACTTAAAGTACTATAAGTTAGAGCAGGAATGAACTGAAGCAACATTTGCCATTTGATGGGGGGTGAGGGAAGGGGCTCAGTGCCATCAGATTGGGGTGTGCCCACATGCCTCTCAGGAGACTCCTGGAGTGGCCCCTTTCCCCAGCCCTGTCCACCCACCAACTGGTGACTGTCAGCAGTGGCTAGGGGAAAAAAAGGGATCAAAGGAGCCCCCTGCCACAAGGGTGGCTACACAGATTGCTGGCTGGGATCTTGGGTGGGGGCAGATTGGGTCTTCATGGGATGAGGAACTCCCTTTCCCCTCGCCACCCCATCCTCTTGACAGCTGCAGCCAGGAGCTGCAGCATGGGGTGGCCCAGCCTGGGTTTTCACTGAGGCTTGGGGGCGGGGGGGGGAGGAAGGAGACCTCATTCCATGCAGACCTGGCCCAGCCCCCATAAGACCCCAGCTGTGGGGGCCCCCCATGGTCAGGGAGGCTCCATTTCCCCACCGTACCAAGCTTCCTGACAATGGCAGCCAAAAGCTTCAGCATGGGGCTGCCTGGTCCAGCTTTTTGCTTAGCTAGGAACTGGGGCCAAGGGGGGAGAAATGGAGCCTCACTACTACATCGATCTGGTTTGGCCCCCCACCAAGCTTGGGGGGAAGAATGGCAGAGAGTCAGTTCCTTCCCCCACCACCATCTGTGCAATGAGAAGATAGAGCCTTTTGTGTCTCCTCTCTGTGACAGCTCAGTGGTGAGACTGGGCTGGTGCTTGCACAAAGCAGATGAGCACTGGCTGAGGATAGCAAGCCACCCAGTGTGGGACCCCTGGGATGGTGGCAGAACACCACCCCAGGGGTGACCTACGTTGAAGTGCAATGGGTATTGTACAGATGTTCAAAAAACACTCTAACTTAAAGCACTTTAATCAAATACCACATCCATCAAGGGTTAACTTAGAGTGAGATATGCCATTTTTAAAGTGCTTTAAGTGTCATGTATGTGTGTTCTGTTACAACTTTAAAGTGCTTTCCATGTGCTTAATGCCTGTTAGGTGCAATGTCTGTACCTAGCCTGCACGTCCACTGGGAAGCATCTGAGTAACAATTCCCAGAGAGGTTGTAGCTCCACATTGTCTATTAACCTGGGTTGTGTGCAATATGTATAATCTAAAATAGACATATAAAAGAAAAATAATTTGGAAAAGGCAATAGTGATGAAATATTTGACAGGATAACAATATGGGACAGAGTCATGGGGTTGTGGAATATTAAGGAAAACAGGAAGACTTTTTGGCCGGCAAGAAGTTGAAAGCTTCAAGTATAAGTTCAAATCCACATATGAGTACTGATACTATTTTTAACCCTACTAAAATGAGCAAAAATACTTAGATTAATAAATACAGAGGACTGGTCTGAATACAGAAAATGAAGGAATATTAGCAGAAGAAATATCAGAAATATAGGCAAGTCCTATATTGTGAGGGAATTAATTTGATAAGAGGGAGCCCCTGAAGAGAATTCAGAATTCAGCCCCTTAATAGAATTCAAAATAATTTTCTGTTAATAGCTGATATAGTTGCAATCAGTTGTTTTACCTTACTTATATGATTAAAAAGACCAAAGCTATTTTATGAATAACTCTTACTTATAAGATGTCTATTAAGAAAATTAACATGTTACTATTAATCAAATTAATAGCAGACTTTTGCTTTTCCCAGAAATCGACTATACATAAGTAATTTACTTCAGCTGGTCAAAGTTTTCTTTCCAACAAAGCAGTTTTTCATTGGATTAGAAATTTCCAGTGGAATTAAAATATTTCACCAGAAAATGTAGATTTTGTTAAAATGTTCAATGAAAACATTAGTGAAATGTTTAATTCTGATAAAACATTCCTTTTCAATAAAGTTAAAGCTTTTTATCTCAACGTTATTGCTTTTATTTTTTTCACAGAACAAAATTGAAATGAAGGGCTCTGACTTAATTGAAATGAAGAAAAAGCATGATACTTATGAATCCTTTTTCAGAAATTTAATCCCAAATGGGAATGAAAAATCAAAGTGTTCAACAAAAATAAAAAGAATTTTAATATGTTGGAATTTCCTATTAAATGAAAATCCTGGCTTTTGACTATTTTTTAACATTATATAGATACTTGTGTCTGTATTTATTATATCCAGGGGAAAAAAAAGAAAATGTTATTGGTAGGTGCAAACTCTTGAGTAACTCTTTATCCAAGGGGTTTATTACTTTGCAAAGACATTTTCAAGTGTAATCACACTGTCACACTATGTTTTGAAAAATAAAATGAATACCACACACAATAGGTCAAGAAGTGATGTGCTTGCCCATCATCAACACTGGGAGCCAGATTCTCAGCTAAAATTAAGCTGGGTTTCAAAAGAGTTGTGTAAGCTTTTACCAAGTATAAAATTACAGCCCCACTAAAATCAGAGCGAAAATGTATCTTTAATAGAGCTAGTATTTCTTCCTAAACAAAAATATTGCTCTGTATCTGGTATTTCCCCCCGTATATTAAATGTTCATTATTCATGATTGTTGTAAATTGCCACTAAATTGTAACTGTGTTCTGAGAAACAATATATCTTCAAGTAATAGTTAACGTCTTTTAATGGCTATTTTTATGCCCCACCGTCCAGCCCTTCCCCACCCTTGGACAGA
Organism: Gavialis gangeticus; assembly: GCF_001723915.1. Lineage (NCBI taxonomy): Eukaryota > Metazoa > Chordata > Crocodylia > Gavialidae > Gavialis > Gavialis gangeticus. The sequence goes on from NW_017729032.1 coordinate 88,722,699, forward strand.
CTGCTGCCCCCCACAGACCCACCAATCACCTGTTAAGACCAACCAAACTTTCCTCACCCTGATCTCACGAACCCCACCCCTGAATCCACCAAACCTTCTTCTACAGACCTGTTGTAACCTTCCAATCCCTCCCACCCCTCCTATCACACAGACTTACTTAGATCAGATTCCCAGTCAGCTCCTAGGATTGCTGAATGTGTGTACAAGCTGGACCTGATCTATGGTCATGTGACTTAACTGTAGTTTGGATACCACAAATGTGTGCATGTACCCTAAATGTGCAAAGGACTAGACTTATTTGCTGATTCATTAAAATGTGTATTATTTTAAAAGGATTTCTCTGAACTACAATATATGCTAAATGTTTTAGAACTTAACTTTAAACTCACTGAAGTCAGTGGCATAAGTTCCATTCACTCCAAGTATGTAGGATCAATGTTTTAATAGGGCTAAAAATCTTCATGGAGAAAAAAATGGAAGCTTTGAATTCAAAAGTCTTTAAAATAAACTGAAACCATTTGTTTATGGCTTTAATGACTTTCATACAAAATAGGAAAAAGAACTACAAATTTCTTGGTATCACCTTTACAAACATACCACCACCAAGTCACATTCTGCCCACAACTGCTAATCTGATCAGGATTCAAATGAGGTTTAAGCTGTACAATACTGGTCTCCTTTGCTTCTCCTAAATTGCAGTTGTAAGCAAATGTATGAGTGCTAATCCACATGATTAATGTGTGAGGAAGATAAAAGAGTAGAAGATTGAAATGAGAGAAAAATGCTATATACCTAAGCATATGCCAGGTTTGCACCATCTCAGTCATATATTTTTGCTTTTAAACATGCAATTTCTTCAGGATGCTCTAAGACCAAATCTAAAATCCAGAATATTCATTCTGGATGGTTTACAACCTACTTAATTCACAGAAGTTGCTGAAATGAAGACAAGTTGCTCAGATGTTTGCTGAAGCTTTACTTCAAAGGATACCTCTTCTCTTACAAGCTGGAGGTCATCAGGAGTCCTACACAACTGGTTTACCCTGTAAAAAAAATACAAAAAATATCCGGAGCACTTCAGCAGTTCTGTGCAAATGTTTGCTGTGGCTAACTGGCTATAGTAACCTCAAGCTAGTTTGCAAATTCTTATCTTCAAAGGAAACTAGACCTGTAAAGTACCCTGTCCTTGTTTTGATGTCTTGTGTGATAAATTCTTCCTATTTGACTGAAATCTTATCTTCTTTCATAAGATGTTTAGATTATGTTCACTCTTCTGTTTGTCTTATAACTGCAATAACTATAATAGTTAAGCTGTAGCAATTTCCTTGTCATAATATTCTAGATATGGGGGTCTGTCAGCAGTGCAGCTGGTAGTCAAAGCACCCCTTTTCTGGTAAGTCTTGGAACACCAACACATCTTTGGATACCATTATTGTCTAACAGTTCAGGTATGTTTGCACTACTCTGAGATGATAGTTTATCATCTGTAAATTATCTATAAATTATTGTTGATGATGATGGGGGATGGGGTTGCTCAGCAGTAAACACCATATCTATTCTATGTACTCTGTCTGAAGTTATGTGATTAGTGTGGCTCTTGATGGAGGACAGTCACCAGACTCTACTGAGATTTTAATTTCACACTTACACTACATCTAGAAATATTGGGGTGCAATATTTGTTGAATAAACATGGTTTATTTTACTGAAACAATCCCTATCCCTATACAGGAACAGTGTAGATATGCCCTTAGGTCAAACTCCTTAAGGTAAGAAACAGTGCAAATGTAACCCAAAGTGAAATGAGCCATGGACACTGTGACAATGTAGTCATTGACTTGGACCTCATCTCTCTTGTTCCAGGAATCCCATGTTAAATGGCTATAGTCTGCTTTTTAATCTGTCTTCAAGATTCCCTGAAATTTTTATATCTTTCCCTGTTTGCAGCTCTCACAATGATGCCCTTCAATTCTTACTGTCTTGCTGGTTCTTCTTGCAGAACTTATTGAAGGTAGTACCCAGCCCCTTTTTAGATGCCAGTCTCTGCTGATTGAGCTGGAATATTTTTGACAGCTCTTGCTACCTGGCCTTTTGGTTGCTTCTAGATAATAGGTTAGTTTATTAACCTTCCTTTTCTGACCTCATGCAATGTAGCATTCATATAGGCCTGATCTAGGTACCTGCAAGCATTAAGTTTTGAATCTGGATCTTATTTCTCACCTAACTCCTGTCTCTATAGTAGGCTGAATAAGACTCTGCACACAAACTATATGACTTTTTGGATTTGGATCAAATTTGGGGGTTGGGAATACCTCTAATGACTTATCTGAGGTCACCTCAAAGTCTCCTCTTTTTCCAGTCAGAGTAATGCCAACTCACTTAGCTTTTCTGAACAACTCAGAATCTTGTGACCTGATAGCTCAGCTATGTACTACATCCTCTCCAGTGCAATTATATCCTTCCTATTCTCTGCTTGAAACACTCAGGATAAGAGACCAGGTTAATTTAAACCCATCTTTTGTGTAATTTATGCTTTAACCTTGGACTTGAAATTTATTCTGCCATCTCTTCCTCTGCTCTCACCAAAGGGTTCAAAGATGTGTCCTTAAAACAAAACAGAAATAATAAATACACTATTTGGTCATTACCTAAATCTTAATGTTTATTTTCCTAATGAAGTGCTAGACAGCTGAGAATACTTAGTAAAATATTAATAGCTCGTGCACAAAAAAAATGCCAAATGATGTTTGAAAATAATTTTAATTATAAAGTAACTGACTAGATTGTCCAGAGATTTAAAATTGTTGAGCAGATAAACTCAATGCTTTCAAATACTTTTTATTAAATAAACTTCCATTCTGTTCAAACTTAAAATTCCCTTTCATTTTAATGAAAACTTTTTCATATTGGATTATGGCAGGATCATACCTGGGTTTGGTTTTGAAACTGAGTTTAAAAATGAATGAAACAAGGATTTCCCTAGAAAAAAAACCTAATCACTTATTCATTTGGCTTCATTTTCAAAGGCTGCCTTTGAAATTCCTTTATTAACAGGTTGACTCCCATTGCACAGAGGCAGAAGAAAGAATCCAGCCAAAGTAACAAAAGTAGCATTGTCTTACTTCTTGGCACCCTTTAGAGAAAAAAAATGTTGTTTCAGGTATTCAAATAAAATAAACCATGTCTAAATTTAACCACCTTAGAGTGGGAAATGCTTATGGGCAGTTTCTGATAAACAACTACTTTATAGCGAATGAATGGATTTCATGAGAGGTCCTTCCAAAACAGATTTTGCCATCCTTTTGGAAGTACAACATAAAATCAAGTCCGTGTCAGTAGACCAGGTTCTGATAGATTTACTGACCTGTATAATAATTTTTCTATTAGTAATCCTTCTGAAGCTAGGGTTCTAATAAGAATTTGAACTTTTGAGTGTTCATTAGAGCTGAAAAACTCTTTCATGGAAACAGCCGAAACCAATGGAAGTACTCACAAAGTGGATTGCTACTCCATGTTACTAAAGATATCAATAGGTATGACATTGAGCTTCTAGATGGAACTTGTAGGTACCTTCATTTTGGCTTCAGCATAATGAAGTGCCTTTTCTAGTTCCTGAGCAGTGGGAGACCGAGTTAATCAGTAAGAAATGCTAGGTGCAAAAGTGTCATAATTCATGACCCTCATTAGAATTTAGCCAGTTCACTGAGGACTACAGTAGAGGCTAAATCCTATTTGAGCTCTTTGTGACATTATCACTCATATACTCTTTTAAGTTGGACATTTATTTTTGCTTACCTGTTCTCACCCTGTGTTCTCCTTCTGAGCTTTGCAAGGGTCCAGAACTTATTAGAATCACTGGGGTTTTCATGTAATGCAGGTTAAGTCCCAAATGAACCACAGTTAGCAATCATTTGATACCAGAACTCAAGAATCTATTGTTTAAGGCATGTAGCTAGGGGACAACAAACTCACATCTTAGACTCCCTCTCTCACCCAGAGAGGATTCCATGTCCTGCTCCTAGCAAAATGCAGTGACCAGAAGGCCATGAACTAGGTACTTCCTAAAAGGCACTTCCCAGTTCTCCCCTTGTAGGTAGCCCAGTGAGAGGCCAGAGGGGAACACATGAGGAGCCAGGAGAAAAGCAGGATAGAAGGAAATTGGCTTAGTGATATGACTGCTCCTGCCCTTCTGGGGAAGAGACATTCATTCAGCTCTTGGCCACTGCCTTCCTTTTGTCCAGAAAACATCCTCTTGCTATTTATCCAATAAATATTATATACAAAGTACAGAAAAGCAAATGGTAGGGCCAAGGTTCTTTCCTTCAGTTACAGCATTTTATGCTGTATTTATGCAGTATTTTATGCTGCTCTCCCCACAAAGGCTCAGAGCAGCTTACAATAAAATAACAGATAAAATACTAAAACAATAAAATAGTACCCAAAATAATACACAAAATATAACCCCATCTGCTAAAAACCTGTCCAAATAAAAATGCCATACATCACTTCCAGGAGATAGGCAAACTCAGGCTCTGGCAGGGCTCAAGGGAAAGGGAGTTCCAGAGCTGAGGAGCAACAATCAAGAATAACATCCCATGTGCTTTGGATAAGCAAACTTACTGCCCAGATGGTACTTGCAGGACGTCACTCTTGGCTGACTTTAGGAAACTTGATGGAGCACATGGAAGCAAGATAAGGAAGGGGAAAAGGAAGAGAAGCCAGGCACCAGATCCTGCTCTGGGAAGTTGAGGGAGCCAGGGCGGTATATGTGTTTGGCTTGCTGAGTGTTTGTTTGGTGGGCATGTGCTCTGAGCAGCAGTTTGAGTGCAGCTAGCTGAGTGGTTCCTGAATGACTGCTGCCTTAGTCTGACAAAAATCCTAATGAGGGGATGGAGCCAGTCCAGACCCAGAAGCATATAAAAGGAGACTCCCTGAGTGATCAGGAAATGAGTGAACAGGGCAAGCAGTGTGCCACTCCTCTCTTTGAAAGGGAACCTTTAGGCTTGGTGACAGGAAGCAGGGGAAAAGGAACCTTTTGGGACCAAGGAGCAGTAAACAAGCTAGCCTACAGGTGAGTTTGCTAGGGAAGGTCTGCCTGGAAGAAGGGCAGCAAGAGAGAGGCAGCAGACTAACAAACCTAGAGAAATGGCTGGAAGACGTAACAATGCCAGGTCCACACCCATTGTTTCTGCTTGCACCTATTTCTGTCCAGGCAGAACTGCCAACTGTCAACACTTCCACCCAGGTCCTGATTTGATGCTGTGGAGCCTGCAGCTCCAGGTTCCTTCCAGGGACAGCCAGTTGCAGGACTACCTGTAATGTCAGCAGTGCATCCTCATGGTGTCCCTCAGGAAACAGGCAAGAGAGCTGCAGGAAGAGGTGGCCAGGCTCCAAAGCTTCCTGCACAATGAGAATTTGATTCAGTGATGAAGCTCTCTAGGACTGTGGAAGAATGACTGCCAAAGACAGTGGTAGAGAAGGGAGAGGACAAGGACTGCCAGAAAGGTGGAAGCTGGAAGCTTGCGACCTCTGGCAGCAAGCGGAAATCTTCATGTCCACCTGCAGCAGTTTGCCTTGAAAACAGATATGGATCCTAGCAATGGAGGAGAAGAGGCCAGGCCTCCCCAAAGTTGCAAGAATTGAGACCACTGCCACCAAGAAGAAGCAACAAGTGATGGTGGTTGCAGATTACCTTTTGAGGGGGATGGAAGCATCCATCCGTGAGCTTGACATGTTGTCTCAGGAGGTCTGGTTCTTGCCCAGAGCCCAGATCTGAGATGTCTTGGAAACATTACTGAGCCTTATTTGACCCTCAAATTACTACCCAATATTGCTCATCTATATGGGCACCAATGATACTACCTGGGGAGACCCTGAGTAGATCAAAAGTGACTACAGGACTCTGGGTGCAAGGGTGACCAGGACAGGGGCTCAGGTGGTGTGCTCCTTAATCGTTCTGGTCAAGAGGAAGAGCCCAGGAAGGCGCAGTAACATCCTACAAATCAATGTATAGCTCCACAGATGGTGTCACCAGTAGGACTGTGGCTTCTTTGACCATGGGACGTTATTCCAAGAAGACAGATTGCTAGGAAGAGACAGGACCCACATGATGAAGAGAGAGAAAAGCATATTCACATACAGGCTTGCTAATCTAGTGAGGAGGGCTTTAAATTAGGTTTGCCAGAGGATGAAGACCAAAGGCCTTAAGTAAGCAGAGAAGTGGGTGACTTGGAGGAAGTGCAAGCAGGAGGGAGCAACAGGGGATTCATTCTCAATCTTCCTGAGAAAGGGCAATTGGCAAGTTACATCAGGTGTTTGTACATGAATGCACAGTGCCTGGGGAAGAAGCAGGGAGAATTGGAAGTCCTCATGCAGTTATAGAGGTATGACGTGATTGGAATGACAGAGACTTGCTGGGATAGCTCACATGACTGAAAGACTGTCATGCATGGGTATAAACTGTTTGGGAAAGACATGCAGCGGAGAAGAGGAGGAGTTGCTCTCTATGTAAAAGACCTGTATGGTTGCTCAGAGACCCAGTATGAAACTGGAGATAGGTCTGTTGAAAGTCTCTGGCTTTGGTCTGAGGGGAGAGCAACAAGGATGATGTCATGATGGGTGTCTACTTTGGACCACCAGATAAGGAGGTCATGGTGGATAATGCTTTCTTCAAACAGCTGGCAAAATATTCGTGATCACAGGTGCTGATTTTCATCGGGGATATCAATCATCCTGACGTATGCTGGGAGGGCAGTACAGCAGTGTGCCAGCAATCCAAGAAGTTTTGGGGGAGTGTTGGGGACAGCTCCCTGCATCGTTATGGAGCAGCCAGCTAGGGGCCATTCTCTTCTTGTTTTGCTGCTCACAAACAGGGAAGAATTGGTGACAAATGTAGTAGTGGATGGCAACTTGGGCAGTAGTGACCACAAGATGATTGAGTTCAAAATCCTGAGGACATGAAGGAAGGAGAGCAACAGAGTAAGGACCCCGGACTTCAGAAAAGCAGAGTTTGACTCACTCAGCATGGGCACGCTCACCTGGGAGGCCAGCCTGAGAGGAAGAAGAGTCCAGGAGATCTGGCTGTACTTTAAAGAAGCGTTACTGAGGGTGCAGGAACAAACCATCCCGATGTGCAGGAAGATTAGCAAGTATGGCTAATCCTATGCAAGTATGGCAGAAGACTAGCTTGGCTTAGCAGGGAACTCTTCCATAAGTTTAAACACAAAAAGGAAGCTTTTAAGAAGTGAAACTTGGAAAAACAACTATGGAAGAGTATAAGAGTATTGTTCAGGCATGCAGAAATGAAGTCAGGAAGGACAAAGTGCAACTGGAGTTGTATCTAGCAAGGGATGTGAAGGGGAACAAGAAGGGTTTGTGTAAGTATGTCAGCAACAAGAGGAGGTTCAGGGAAAGTGTGGGTCCTTTACTAAATCAGGGAGGCAATCTAGGGACAGAGGATGCAGAAAGGCTAAAGTACTCAATGTGTTTTTTTTTCATTTTATTCTTCACAGGCAAGGTCTGTGGATGTGGGGAGGCCAGTGGATATGATATACCTTGACTTTAGCAAGACTTTTGATTTGATCTCCCACAACATTCTCACAAGCAAGGAAGTATAGGTTGAATGAATGGACTGTAAAGTGAAGATAAACCTGGTTGAATCATTGGACCCATAGGGCAGTAGTCCATGGTTTGATATCTAATTGGCAGCCATTATCAAGTGGAGTGCCCTAGGGGTTGGTCCTGGGGCTGGTTTTGTTCAATATTTTCATCAATAACCTGGAAAATGGTATAGAGTACACCCTCAGCAAGTTTGAAGATGACACCAAGCTGTGTTGAGTAGTAGATATGCTGGTGTGGCTAGGATTCAGAGAGACCTAGGGAAATCGGAGGATTTGACCAAAAGAAATCTCATGAGTTTCAATAAAGAGAAGTGCAAAGTCCTGCATTTGGGAGAGAATAATCCCATGCCCTGGTACAGGCTGGGGACCAACTGGCTAAGCAGTAGCTCTGCAGAAAAGGACTTGGGGGTTACAGTGTACAATAAGCTGAATATGACGCAACAGTGTGCCCGTGATGTCTAGAAGGCTAATAGCATACTGGCCTTCATTAGTCGGAGCATTGCCAGAAGATTGAGGGAAGTGATGCTTTCCTTCTATTTGGCACTGAGGAGGCCACATCTGAAGTACTGTGTCCACTTTTGCCCCTCCCCACCCCCACACACACACTACAGAAAGGATGTGGACAAATTGGAAAGAGTCCAGCGGAAGGCAATAAAAATGGTTAGGGTGCTGGGGCACATGACTTATGAGGAGAGACTGAGGGAACAGGGTTTATTTAGTCTGGAGCAGACAAGACTGAGGGGGGATTTAATAACAGCATTCAACTACCTGAAGAGTGGCTCCGAAGAGGATGGATTTAGATTGTTGTCAATGGTGGCGGATGACAGAATGAGGAGCAATAGTCTCAAGTTGCATCAAGGGAAGTTTAGGTTAGAAAAAACTTTCTCACTAGGAGGGTAGTAAAACACTGCAACAGGTTATACAGAGAGGTGGTGAAATCTCCACCTTTTGGAGGTTTTTAAGACCTTGACCTTTTAAGTCTTAGCTGGGATGATCTGGTTGGGGGCAGTCCTGCTTTGAGCAGGGATTTGGACTAGATGACCTCCTGAGGTCCCTTCCAGCCCTAAGTTTCTGTGATTCTATGAAGGAGGCAGTCCCTTAGGTATTTAGAACCCAGGCAGTTTATGATTTATAGGTCAAGAATTGTACCTTGAAAGTTATTGGAAGCTAGTACAGACAGGAGTACTGGAGTAATGTGCTTCCATTGACCCCTCCCCTCCTGTCAGAAGGTGATCTGTCATGTTCTGCAGTCCTCAACGTTAGCATCATACAAAGCACACTGCAGTAGTCTAGTGTGAAGGTTACAAAAGCAAGGATGAAACATAAACCTTAGCCACTGAAGTCAGGGTAGAACTTTGCCGTAATTCTTAGAATAAAATCTGTTATAAAATCTAAAAAGAATTATGTTTTTAATTGGTTTATTCATTTATTTGAACAAATTCACACATCTGGAGAGATGTATCATTCCTCTAGCTAGCTATACTCTAATATTAGGTGTCCATTAGGTTCAGGATGTTAGGAACTAGAGGACATAAAGACGTTTCATTGAATAGATTTCTTTTTCTTGCATCATTTACAAGGACAAAAAATACTTCCTGGCTGTATTTGTAAATTATCTTATCTTCTGTTCTATCATCCCTACAGAGGTATCAGAATAAAAAGTGTAGTTTTAACCAATACATAAATTCTAATTTTCCTTCCAGTTTCATGGCAGCTTTTACAGGTAGGGACATCCATTCCTTATGAAGCTAGATTTCCCATAATATGTAACAGTTAGTATATGTCCAATGGCAAGGGAAAAAGGCTGAGGATGAGAATAGACACCTTTACATATCTTCCTCCACTAATAAAGTCCTCTTGTATGAACAAGTTTCCCAGTGCTGATAGATTTTTTTTTCTAATGACTGGCCAGACAATAGTGGTCTTCAACCTTAAGCATAACACACTGGTCTCCACCCATTTTAAGGACCAGACCACTTTTGAATTAAAGTGCAATCTACCTCAAATAAAACGTAGAAATAACAGTATATATTTATGTTATATAAAACTGAGATCAAGTGCTTAATATAAATCATTATACATTTTCCCTACTTACTGAGTCTTAGTGTGACACCTATACTTGCACATTATCTGCCTCCTCCAGACTAGGCTGTCACTGCTGCAAGGAGCCAGGACAGAGCTGCAAACCCCTAGCTGCGTACCCCTGCCCAGAGCATGGAGAATACAGATTGTGGCTCTACCCTGGCTCCAGAGCAAGCTGCCCCATTGCAAGTTCCCAGCAGCTCTGGAGCAGCACCCTGCACTGCTCTGTCATGCATGCTGCCAGGGCAGTTTAGGCTGGTCTTCATGGTGACCCCAACCTGAGCTTTCCCGTGCAGGTGTAGCTGGGGTCTCCATGGAGACTGGCCCAAGCCATGAGGGCAGGGGCAGCTGGGAAATGGAGTCCAGCTGCTGGCTGGATTGGCCATTTTTCCCTCTCCTGTTTTATACCTAACTTTAGCTTGGGAAAAAAATGAGAAGGGGGCTGAGACTGAGATCAGCTGTCAGAGGCTTCATGATCAATCAGTCAATTGCGCTCTACCAGCTGGTGACCACTGGCATAACAGTACCACAAAGATACCAACATTATGTCTTTCTTAGGATCTCTTCTTCTTTTTTATTTCCCATTGTCAAGCTAGAAAAGTATATATGGTATCAAATGAAGTTGTATTGTGAAGATTAAAGATTATTATTAAAATTCAGATCTCATGAAGTAACTAAATATTTTGACATGATGTGTGAATTGCCATCCTGGCTTGTTCTTATTATTGATTGATGGACCTTGAAGCCTGAAAGTACTGTGCTCAGTTTATAAGTGTTAGTTTTTTATTAGATTTTCTTTTTCATTTTTGAAGAAGACATTCAAGCTTGGATCAAGCAAAGATCCCAAATGAAAATGTATATTAAAATATACAGTAAATACATAATTTAATCATGTTTCCTTTCAAGAAAAGTGTGTAACGTATAAATTACCTCAAGGAAGTAATTTTTTGATTAATTTTAGAGTTCAGTATTTTCCAGAAGATTAGACTTATTTTATTTTATTTTATTTGCATATAATCTTTGTGCTACCTATAAAAATGTATACTGCAAATGCTACCCAGTTAATGATGCCTCCTGTAAATTTTATAACAACTCTGAATCAGAAAAGACAATAGGCAAGAGGAGACTAAGCCTGTTAATTAAGTTACTTATTTTAAGTTACACCAAACTGCATCTTTCAAACAGATCAAGTATAACCTAATTTTTACCATGACAAATTCTGTCTTCAAGAGATGAGACAGGAATTAGAGATAGGTGTCTTATTTCTTTCCCTTCAAATCTAAATTCTACTATAGGGAAACAGAAAAAAAGACATAAATAATGAGAGAGGGCACAGAAGGGAATGGCAATGGACAATTTCATTTTTAAAAAAGAAGAAAAAGAATAAAAGGAAAAAAGAAAAAAATGATTTCATTTAAATCAAAATTGAACCAAATGAGGGCACAGGCTGCTGGGAAATGGAGTCTGGCTGCTGGCTGAATTGGCTACTTTTCCCACCCCTGTTTTATGTTTAAGTTTAGTTTGAAAATAAATGAGATGGGGAACTGAGGCTGAGATCAACTGAGATCAAATTTCATTTAAACCAAAATTTACGTGTTTCAGTGATGAAAATCAGAAGATGTTTAGTTTTGAATCAAAGTATATGGGTATCCAGTTGCTGAAAAGTGAAGAAAAATGTTTTCAAATTTTTGTTCTTTGTTTTATAAAAACCTGAAAAAAATTGCAAAAATAGTGCAAAAATAATATAAACAATTACATTAAAATATTTTTGCTAATATGTATAAAAATGAAATAATTCTTTAAAAAAAATCTAACTAGGCACTATGTTTCTAGATACTGTATACATGTATAAAGAAAAATGTGTGTAATCTAAGTATTTGGCAAGTTGCAACAGCCGGATACAAAAAATAGGACAATAGAAGTATACAGCAAGACACTTATGATTAATGTATTAAGCAAAATAAGCAGCAGCCAGAAGTACTAGAGTATATGTTTCTGGAGTAATTTTAGGGGTATTTGATAAAAAAAAAACCCTTAGTAACAGTAAATGTTAACATGGACAGATCTTTTGTTAATGTAAATAAACTTAGTTCCTTTTGTAAGTGCCTTTATAGTTATAAAATATCATGTGTGTCCAAATAGCCATAGTTGTTTTTATTTATCTATTTATCTGATTTACATACTACCCTTCCCCAAAAAGGCCCAGGATGGCTTACAATAAAAGAAAAAATAACTGACAAAACCAGAATAAAATATATTATTACAGGAATTGTTAATAAAAAGTCAGTTTTATTAAACAAGAAGTAGATATCCTATGCACAGGAGAGTCCAACTTGGATTTGTATCAAAATGAAAAGAAAGAACTGAGTCGCTAAAGGCATGAATGACACATGCCCCCTGAGGCTGGGGGGGGGGCACAGGAGCAGCAGCAGCAGGAGCACAGCAGGAGTGCAGTGGCGGTAAGCGGGGCAGCTTCTGCAGATGCCACCAGCGCTTTCAGTAGCGGTGGGGTGGGGTGGAGTGGGGCGGGGGGTTGCAATCACCTGCAGACACTGCCAGCAGTGCTGGTGGTGGCCAGCAGGGATCATGGACCACCCACAGACATGCCCGGTGGTGTCGGCAGTGCGGTAGCGAGTGGTGACCAGCCGCAGGCACTGTCAACAGCCTTTTTGTAGGGGGTGCACTGCCATGCTCAGGGGTGCACATGCACCCAAGTGCACCCCCTACGCATTGCCCCTTGCTAAAGAAGAACTGTAGGTATGGTTAGAAGTGGTTGCCTACAGATACATAGTGGTTGAATTCTAACTCATGACACTGTACAGAGAGTGCCATGAGTTAGAGTCCCACAACCCAACAGGTGTTTACCTGTTGGGTGGGGGGGGGGGGGGCGGGGGCAGGCTCAGGCCTGCCTGCACTAGACCTGGACAGCAGGCAGGGGAACTCCAGCAGCCTCTGAGGATGCTGCAAAACTGCCCCTCTCTCCAGCCTTGCCCTCTACCCCTGCCACTTCTAGGACTGTCAGCAGACATGGGAGAAGGAGGAGAAGGGAGCATCAGGCAGCTTCTCTCTTGGCTTTGCCTGGCCCCAGCTGGTTGGGGCAGGGAGAGATGGAGCCCCCTTGCCTCATGGGCCCTTCCCAGCTATCCCAGAGGTGGTACTGGGGGGAGCTGGGCCAGATGTACAAGGTGAAAGGGCTCCATTCCAATCCCTTGCCAGCTCCAGCCAGGCAAAGCTGAGGCAGTAGCTGCTGTTGCCACTGTAAAGAGACCCGGGTGTGGGGTGGGGAAGTGTGCCCCCCTTGCTTAATGGCCCCTTCCAGCTATCACAGATGGAGTACTGGGGGGAGTCAAGCTGGGCCTGCAAGCAAAGGTAGCTGTGGAGGTGGGTTGTGAGATGAAGGGGCTCTGTTCTACCCTGCCTCCTCCCCTCTAGTTCAGGCCAGGCAAGCCCAGCCAGCAGCTGCCTGTTATTCTCTCCCGCTCCTCCTTCTCTTCTCTGTCCTAGTGACAGCGCTGGTGCTCACCAGAGCAAGTGCCCAGCCCTACCAAGCACAAAAAATTAACTTTTAAGGGGACACTTTAGAGCATCTTCATGTAATACCTGATTTGATGAAGACTAATTTTTCATGTGATCGACTATTTTAAAAGCACTCTGCATGCATGCATGTGTGTTATGTTACATCTGTAGAGAACTTTCAGGGATCTTATCATGCAAAAAATGTAATTTGTGTAAGCACCCAATGACCATAAAAAAATCAAGCATAGTAAGGAATGTAAGAGGTCACTGACTGCAGCATTAAGAAAGTTAGGTCTGTTATTCTCAATGTACATGTTTCTAGCTGTTTAGAGAGACCTACTGAGGGTGTAATTATAATTTTCTCCCACTTCAAGGCTGTTGGCAACTTCCAAATGTAAAAGGGACTCAGTGTAAATAAGAATTGTATTCTGTCTTCAAAAAAGCAAATCTGCAGGAGTCAAAATAATGGCTGAATTCTCAAAACAGTTCAGTTCCCAGAAGCTAGCTATCATTTAGGAACCTAAGCTAAGTGTTCTAAATACTTTGAACCTAATGGCTTTTTTATTTTTAATAATTGAAGCCTATTTCTTTTGAGCAAACTAGAAAATCTGGTCCTTGTAACAGTCTTTCTATCGGAAAACTGTCAGTGCTGTCAATAGAGTTTTACTTGAACAAAAGATGCAAAATGAGGACCAACATAAGATGCATTTAAACGCAATATTAAAAGGAAAAAAGTATACTTCAGCATTGTACTTCTAATTTCTCTGTGCAACTAGTGAAATTAGCTGTATAAATCTCTCTGTATCTACTGCTTTAGAAATAACAGGTAAATTTACCACAACCATAACTGAAGATTAAGAAAATATGGTCTTCCTCCATTCTCAAATTTAACTTTGTGATTTTGACTGTTTCATGACTAGTTTACATTTCACCAGTATAATTAGTCAGCTTCATTTCCTATTTGTATGGATCTTTTGCACAGAGAAATGGGAGAGACAAAGATTATAATAAGAAAATGTGATTGTATCAACCACAAAAAGTCAGAATGCATCAACTTGGAGGAGGTATAATATCAAAAATTGCTTAAATATAATTTATGAAATGAATACATTTCAAGGTAGCAATGCTCTGTTAGGCTAGGGACAGAAATGACACATAAATTGGTATAAGTGATCAGAAACTACTTCAAATCTGTAACATAACTGAATTTCAGTGCACATAAACCAGTTTCAAAATGGCTGAAATCAGTTTAAGATAAATCTGAATGGATGTAGTATCAGACTTCACTGATTTAGGTTGCACTGAACTTCTGCCCCAGATCCCCTCTAGATTCAAATTAACCCACATTCCCCTAGTATCCCAGGATGCTTTGCAACTCCCCCCCAAAAAACACTTGGAAGGTGGGTGGGCTAGCCTTGGCCTAAACTGTTTGATCCAACTGAGCAGGGAGATGTGCTCTAGTCTCCCCCTCTGCACTTCCACCTTTTGGCCTGGGCTACTGCATGCATGTGGCTGCATTTCTGTAATCAAAAGTGAATGTCTGTTCACCTGTTAATCAGTTCAATCTATGCAGCTTAGACTAACCTGTGATGATCCAAGTAATTCAGCCTTGGGCTTTTTAACTGCCTGTACTTAGTCTTAAAGTCCACCCTGCAAGGAAAACAAGGAATACTAAGCAAAAAAAGTTAGATTCAACAGACCTTCAGTCCTTTACATGAGAGAGTAAAACATAAGGATGTGGCCTGTGGGATTTTGCAGGATGTGTGCAAAGATCTGACATTAGAAGAAAAACACAAATATGGACTTTATTGACCCAGAGACCATTGAATGCTAAGATGCTTACTAAATTTAAAGGGCATGGGCCAAGCCCTAAATTAAAAAGTAATTCAGTTGATACTTGTAGAAAAAGCATGTGTGACCGGTGCCTTCTGAGTCTGGGGGGCACCAGATCACCGACAGGGGTGGGGGGTCCCCCAGTGGCTGCTTGCTGATGGGGAAGTCCTCCTTACGGGTTATCACCTACTGAGCCTGGTGCAAAACTGGAAGTGCACTTCCACCAGCACTTCCAGTTTCATGGCTGGTGCTTCCAGGGGGTGAACAGCTGATCTCAGGGGGTGCATGTGCACCCGCATGCACCCCCTATGCATCACCAATGAGAAAAAGGTTAAGGACCTCAAAATTATAAAAGGTGTCAGAGAGGAGAGGAAAGGCTTTTAGAAAAGGAACAAAGAATAGAAGAATAAGAAAGATCACTAATGGAAAAGTTTAAATAAAAAAAATAAAGATTAAAATGGATGAGATACTGAAATTCAAGGAGTATAATAAACCAAGGAATTAGACTAATGCCTCTGGATAGAGAGAGTAAAAATATGTAACACTTAGGACATGTGCTGAATCATGAAAATTTTGACATTGCATAGAAGCTTTAAATTTCAAACAAATTTAACTTTGTGATTTTGACTGTTTCATGACTAGTTTACATTTCACCAGTATATTCCATCAGAGCCACTATAGTGATGGGCAAACCTGACCAGTTTGGGGCTTTTCATTGATGCACTCATTCCTTGCAGACTTTCTGTGGCTGATAGATCATGTTATACAGATGGAGAATGACTGAAAAGTGAGAAAATCCTAATAGCCCTGAACGTAACTAGGGTGTGATAAGCAGTGCACCAGCCCCTGTCCCCTCTTCCCCAGGTCCTTGCATTCTGCCTAGGATATCTAAATTCCTAGTTATATCTCTGGTAATAGCATAATTGCTTGTCATGTTGTGGATAGAGAAGGAAAAATGAAGATGAAGATGAAGCTGCTGTAGGGAGGAATTTGCAAGGAAGGAAACGATCAGATTTTGGATGCATTTTCTGGGACAGAAAAGCCTCATGCCTAAGAACTTCCTCCCTTTCCCTGAACTGGGAATGAAGCATAAAGGAGAAGTGTTGAAAATCTTACACTCCTGTTTTACAATGTTATGCATTTATTTGCCATCTTCAAATTTTGATATTGACTGATGAGTGGAACTGGCAAAAGTATTTCTGATTCCTAAAAATAACTCAATAAAACTACTATTCCCTGGAGCCTGGCTGACTGCCATGTATCTAACCTGGTTGACTGCCAAGTGCCATGTTCACCCTCCCCCTCAAAAATGTTTAAAGATTTAATTTATTGTGGATTTAATTTAGGTTGGTAATGAATGAGAAATGAGATTTAAAGGTAGCCAAGGGGCAAATTCAACAACTTCAAACAAATACCCCACATAGAAGAAATTAGTGCACTCTTTAAATGATTTTATATGATTTGGGAAAAGATTTTCCTTAAGGAAAATATTTTATTTACCAGGGTTTTATTCTCCCTTCAAAATATGCTGTTAAAACTATATTATAAATACTTTAAGTCCCAAGGTGCGCCCTACCCCAGTGCCCCGGCAAAGTATAAATACAAGGAGAAGAAGCTCTTACCTAACCTATGGCCTTATCCTTTAGATCCTTTGAAACTTAGACCAGTTATGTCTCTTTAGCCTAAAGAAGAGATGGTTGAGAGGGGACTTGATAGTGACTTACTGCTATATCACAGGAGTGCATCAGAAGCTTGGTGAACAACTGTTCACTAGGGCACCCCTAGGGAAGACCAGGACCAATGGATACAAACTCCTGTATTTTCCTTAATACCAGGAAAAACTCCTTCACAGTCAGGGTGTCCAGACTGTGGTATAAACTCCCTCCAGAGGTGGTGCAGTCACCTACCCTGGAGGTTTTCAAGAGGAGACTGGAAAATCACCTTGGTAGGCTCACTTGATCCCAGCTGTCTTCCTCCCTAGAGTATGTGTGTGTGGGGGGGCTGGACCCAATGATCTGCGAGGTCCCTTCCAGCCCCTAACAATCTATGACTCTATGAATCAGAGACTCAGGAAACTTTTACTGCCTTGTGTTTATCTATATGTTTGAAAATGAGAGACTTCAGGAGGGCTCTGACCATTTCACTAAAGCAGGTAGCATGTCCTACAGGTAGAAACCCTTTATGGAACTCTGTGTACCCTCAGGCTAGGGACAGACATTTATAAAACCTGAGCCTGAATTGATTTAATCTTTCCAGGTTAATCTAACCTGGCTAGGCTAAATCACTTTGCAACTGCACAGATGTCCCCTGTGGACTGAAAAAAAATGCCAGCACATGCCTGCAGTGGTTCAGGCTAGAAGCCAGGGGGCACTAGAACAGCCATCCCTTGCCTTCCACAGGGCGGAGCTGGGGGGGGCATGGCCAGAGCCCCTACATGGTGCTGTGATTAAGGAGGGGTCCTCCACCCTCCTTGATAACAGAGCATTTAACAGCTGTATTATCTGCATTTAGCACCCCATCAGAAAACAAAGCTCTCATTAGTTCAAGCTCTTCTTAAACATCTTTTTTCCAAAGGAAGGAATGCAGAGACATTACTAGCTGAGCTGTTGATTAGCTCTAGAAAGCCTTAAATGAACACTGTCCTATCTCCCTCACATAGCATTAGCCAGCATATCACATGCTGGCTAGGAGAGAGGAGGAAGGGATCTCTGCTTAAGCAACAAGTGCTGAGAGGGAGGGGAAGAGGGCATGGGGAAGCCAGGAAGACCCTGCTGTGCCTGCAAGTCTCTGCTGGAGCTCCAGCCAGGGAGCAGAGGGGAGGGGCCAGCTCTGCTGTGGAGCAGAGAGCTCCACACAGCCAAGAGAGCATGCTGGAATGCTGGGGGAATCTGATTTAAGTTAAACCAGTAAGGGGTTTGGGACAGACATTGCATAAACTGGTTTGACCCAAAATGAGTTAAGTCTGATACTACCTTCAACCAAGTTTATCTCAAACTGGTTTCAGCCATTTTCAGACTGGTTTATGTGCACTGAATATCTGTTTTGTTACAGGTTTAAACCAGTTTCTGATCACTTAAACAGGTTTATGTCTAATCTCTGTTTGTAGCCCAAGTCACATGTTCTATATTTGGGTGGTAAAAGGTATGTTGGGCCAAATTCCACACTAAGCTACATTTACACAAAATAATATTAATATAACTCTGGCCTGTGTCTTTCCTTTCTATATCATTTTAACCTATAAACTTAGGCCTTCAGAAGAATGATTTTGAGAAATTTACCAATGTCTTACCACTTCTTCCCATGATCTCCATTGCTTCCCCCCCCCCTTTCACCTTGTCTACCTTTCTAAACACGTCCATGCGGGATCCCTTCAGAGCACCTCATGTACACATAAATCCAACGGAAGAAGCTTTAACCTTTTGTCTAAATTACAAGAACTATGTAGCTTTACAGGGCTTTAATATGTAGGCAGAAAATGTCTTAGAAGATGGTGAAATATGTTGCTATTAGTGGGAATATTGTAGTTCATTTATTTAATATCCACTTGCAAAGCTTACAAATAACCAAGGTACAAATAGTTAAGGGAATAAAAATGAACCGATAAAAAGTGTGTCTGCTTTTTAATGTGAAGCTGCAGAAACATTTTAAAGCATGGTGCTAATTGTGATGGTCTATTATTTAATACAACAAACATAAAAGAAGGGAAAAAAGGGGAAAAAAAGTGGTAGGAAAAGGAAAAGTGATATTTTTTCGGTGGTATTCAGAATTTGTACTATTTTCTCACCTAGCTAAAAATTTCAGAAAAGTTAAATACCTTGTGGGTTACCACTTCAACTTTGTTTGAGAAAAGGTGATGCAAAGTGACTGGACAGAGAGAATTATAGCCTGCAAGAATTTTCTCTCTCAGCAGAACAACCAAAATGAAACAATTATTTTCTATAGCTGGGACACTATAATTTAAACACCTGTCAGAAAGATAAAAACGGAGCGCAAGTGACTCACACATCAATACATGTCCCATCAATTAAGAATGGGATATAATCGGGATTGTCCAAATCGTAACTAACAAATTTGGGTCAAAAGGAAGTGCATCTGGAACACTTGAAAAATAAATTCTGTAGTTTTAATGTGCAGATATTTCAACACAGATAAAAAAATATATACAGGTCTTAGGCTAGTTTGGACTGTTTGGGCCTGATCTAAACACACGTAGGTCAATGTAGTGGCTTCCCCTGGGATCAATGGATTTTGGATCAGGTCAGTACAGTGCCAGAAGGAATGATATCAAGGTACTTGTGTCTTGCAGCACCTGACGATGGAAAAGAGTATAGCAGAGATTTGTTCATTTAATCCTGCATTTCATTATATTTATCAGGTTTTGTTGAATACGGACTTCAGTCTGTGGAGCATTTGCTGATTCTCTAGAGAGTGCTAGCTTCTCATAGGATACCAGGTTATTTCCAGATGGTTAGCAGAGATGAAATGAAATCATTGAGAAGGAAGGGACATAAAGGGCAAACTCGGCTCTTGTAAGTGTACATGTAAATTTAGCCTTTGAAGTTTGCATCCAAATGCCAAATTTAGCCCAAGGCATAGTGCATTATAATCTCTCAGAGCATATTTTGAGGAAGGTGGGCTAATAACTGCCCTTTCCCAGGGCTATGCATTTGCAGCTATCTCATTCTTCTTCAGATACCACCATATCTCCAGTGACACATCTACCTCCACAAAATGGGTCAACATTTATGGTTACACTCAGCAACTAGAGCTTTTCTGAGGAACATTTTGTATTTTACTGCAGCAAACCCTTTATAATTTAATAAAAAAAAGGAACATATGCAAACTTTGGCTGCTGAAGCTACCTTTGTGTCCCAAGAAACCCTCTGTTACAATTTCCATCAAATTTAGTGACACTTCAGATTAATTGCCAGCTTCTCCCCTGCTGAACTCAGCCAACAAGCCACTCATGACTCAACCAGATGTTTCTGCACTTTAGGCAAACGACACAGTTTTTGTATTCTCCCCACTCTCCTCAGCTGTGACAAGGACTTTTAGCACAATTAAGGAAGCAAGATCACACAGAAAGAACAAGATGCCAGCTCCCCAGCAGTGGTGCAGAGTATCTCACTAGCTCATGGAACAAGTTAGGAGATTTAAAAAATTAAAAGCATATTCATCACTGTTTTACTTCAAATGGATCACTGCTTTCAAAAGGAAAGGTGTCTGACTTGACTCTCCAGCACTCCTACAAAGGGTGTGTTTATACTGTAGCACAGTGTATCTTATAGCACAGTAGCTTTTAGTAAACCACCTTGGGTTCCAGTAGCACTATAGCTGCAGCAAGAAAGAGCTTATTGCACGCTAAAAAATATGCCCAGAAAGCAGGCTGAATTAACCTGTTCTGAGTCCTCCGCTGGTGTAGCTAGGCTAGGGCTGGTACCTGAGCTGGCTTGTATACAGTTAATGCTCAGATATGTCTAAGCTACATCACACTGCAATGACTGCAGTGAAGCCATAAGCAGAAAGAAGTCAGGAGGGTGTCTTACCTCTTTCCTGTATATCTTCTGTACACATTTCTCTTGCACCTATCTGAACACAATCCTCCAAAAGCTTACATGCAGCTGGAGATGAGAAGAGATTAATATTTGAGAAATGAGTTTTCTTTTTCCTTTTTTTTAATCTGCTCACCTCCAACCTCTGACATGCTCTGACAGAAGTAAATACAAGCAGAATTGGAAGTGGAAAGCTATAGGATGGAATATAGGAAATCACTACAGGGGCCTGTGGACAGTAGCAGGCTTCCCTCTGGACTTCTGATGTTCAGGAGTTTGAGGGAGTGTACCAAGAGAAGCAGAATAAAGCAGCTTGCTTGCAGGTCCTGTGGCTGATCTCCAGTGGACAGGAGCATAAGAATGGCAGGGAGCTCAGTGTTCGCAGGAACACCTGCCCGTGTCCGCTGTTGAGCATGTTTACACACCCTTTATTATGTGTTTGATTCCCCTCCCCACTCACACACCTACTTCCCACACAAATGCTGTTGTTGTATCCTTAAATCCTCCAGCCTGTGCTTTCCTAAAAAAAGCCCAATAAAATGTGACCGATAGCCTGCTTTTACTACATCTCACTGAATATTTCAAACTACTTAATCTTCTGAGTAAAATTGGATTAATACCAACTGTGGTGTCCTTCACAATTACTGATAGGCAGATCAGAGCTGCATGAAAGTAGTACATTTATTCTCAAAAATGTCACTTTTTCAGTATGCTTTGGTGTCCGTTATCATTTTGCCTTTTTGCAAAAATGGTATTTTTGCGGGAATGCAGATGAAATGCATCGGCTGGCTTATTTTATTTGGGAAAATATGAATGTAAGTAATCAAGCTCCAGTGTTGCTGTTGTTGTTATTTAAATGACTATATAGTCAAGCTAGTGAAAAATTGGAGACTGCCCTACTGTTTCCCAGTTCAGTCTTCTTGCTGGGCTGAACCAAGTAATTCCCAGCTCTTTCTCATCCCCCACACACCGCCTTGACTTCTTTTTGTTTTCTCTTCTGCTTCTCCACCTAGTCTTGTCTTCTTCAACAGGCATTCTCTGTCTGAGTCTCTAGACTCTTGATCCCAATCTATTCTGCCTTGTCATTCTTAGCAGTGTCTGCCCTTCTTCCCTTTGCATTTGAATCAGGTGGATTGCTCATCTGTGCTGCCTGGGTGCCACATGCAGGGTCATTAACACAACAGGAGACTTGGGCTTCCTCCTCTAAGTTCCAATGTCCAGTCCAACCCCAGTCTGTAATAGCCAGGAACAATCCTTACAAACAAGAATCTGCCTTCATCCTTGTACTCCTGGTTTGGAGGACAGATGTAAATTGCTCTATAGGGAAGTACACACATTTCTGGATTACACCACAGTATAAGGGGATTCGACATATACTTAGGAAAGACAGGATATTTTAATATCTGAATTGTTAAACTCTACTGAGTCCTTGCTGAGTATGTGAAGACTGATTTTCAAAGGTGTGTAAGTTCACCAAATATACATGCATTTTCATGGGGAGGACTTTTGAAATGCATCTTTTTTCACAACCACATCCCTGGCATAGAGGATACATCATTCACAAATTTCACATCTCATTTAAAAAACATGAGGATGTTGACACTTGCCAAAGTAAAAGTAAAAGTCATCAGATTTTTTTTTTAACATTGAAGAACAGTGTATGTTCCCTTAGCCCAGGGGTGTTCAACCCTGAACCAAAGGTCAGCTCTGGCCTGCGGAGACATGTGATCTGACCTGTGGGACTCCAAGGTCTGAACATTTGGTGGCAGGGGACGGGTGGCATTTAACAGTACCACCGCTTCCCCACTAAAAAACTTGCAAGGCATACAGGACAGATTACATGCCCCCATTAATGGGATCTAGCTGCAGGCCTAATTCAGTGCACACAGGGCTGGGGGTGGTGGGCCTGATCCAGTATGCATGGGGTTGGGGGCTTGGCAGCAGGTCTAATACAGTGTGTGCAGGGCTGGAGTGGAGGGCTTGATCCAGAGCACACTAAGTCAAGGCCAGGGCAAGGGCTGGAGTAGTGGTCCTGAAATGGTGCTGGGGCTAGGGCAGAGGTCCCTAGGTTGGGACTAGGGCCCAACCCTGATCTGGCATGTGCAAGGCTGAGGCTGGGGTGAAAAGCTTGCTCTGGCATGCATGAACCCAGGGCTGAGGCTGGGGTGGTAGACCCAAACTGGAATGCATGGGTGTGACCATGGGCGCAATATGGGCCCACAGGCTCAATCTAGCCCATGGACCGACCCCACAGCATGCATTTTTATAGCAAATATTAAAATAAAATAGAATGAAAACAAGAGATTTGGGAAAGATAGAAATCTTCATATTCCAGAAAATAGATCTCTCTCTAGCTACTCTTGCTATTGCTTATAGCATTTCAGTGTTCTTGCTCATTCCCTTGACACATCTAGTACTGACCATTTTCAGTGATAGGTCAGTGAACTCAGTGAATATTTGGAACAATTCCTAAACTCTGACAGATCTCTTTTTGGTATGTTATGTTCGGTAGCCTCAAGAGCATGTGGTATAAGTATATTACAGGAAATTAAAGAAATTAGTAACATGTTAGAGTACCTAAACATAATTATTCCTGAATGGCATACATGTTTATGTTTATTTATTTGTTTTTGTATTAGCCATTGAATTTGAAGAAACATTTAGAATTAGGTATACATTTTAAGACTAAAGAAAATCACTATTGTAACTCATTGCTAAAATCTGTCTTTTATTTTACCATGAAATGGGAATTTCTGACTATATATATATATACACACATATATATATGCATGCATGTATCTATATAAAAATGTTCCTATATACAGAAATCTGCATAATGATGAACCTACAGCCTGACACTTACAAATTGTCTATAACGAGTTCTTCAAATAAAAAAGGAAGCGACATAATTACAGTGTCCTTGCATCTAGCCATATTTTTTTTAACAGTCATTTAACTAGGAGGTTTAAGAAATATCATTGTATTCTTATCAGTAAAGTTACATTGTTCCAACAGGTTAGCAGCAGCAGGTCTGTTTACATACCACTGCTCTCACCAGGGGCTTTCAGTCACAGACAATGCCTGCCTGTTTTCCAATTACTCACCACTGCTGTTGCCCTGGCTGAATCACTGTCACCTACCACATATAGGCAAAGTGTCAACAACTGTGTGATGAAGAAGAAGAAAAAAGCATCACTTGCCACATGAAGCCACTGCTGTGATGTTTTATAAAGCCATTGCTGTCAGTCAATGCCAGTCAATATTGCTAGTGGAAAGCACAAGGACTTGCTATTGATTTAATTAACTTGAGTTGAAATACAGTTCAGCTATGCAGTGCAATAACTCACAGAGTTTTTAGCTATGTGTGTGTACACGTGAATGGGAGAGGGAGGATGAGGAATTGAAGGGGGAGCTACTTCTGGAATGAGAAGCTGACAGATTAACAGAGTGGAATGCACATTTGTTAAATGATTAGGCAGAGAGTTTCTTCTTTCTTTCCAATATCTGAGGTTCAGTAGTCAGAATGCACAATCAGAGGAGTTAGTTCTTCCAACTCTGGTCCATTATCAGGTGGATGCTTTGCATCTCATCTGCATAATGTGGGAAATAAACATCCAGAAGCAAGTCAAATTAGTGATTGATACTGGATTTTGAGACACAAAATTCCTCACTGTACGGGTTCCTTTTAAAAGACCATGACCGTGATACTGGATATCTATATGCATACTATAGCTGATTAACAAAGAGTCCAAGTCTGATATTTATAATTAAACATGTATTGCTGTTGTAGCCAATTATACACTTTTAACTCCCCTTTGCTTTTTGAATCTCTTTCCAGGTGTTAACTTCCTTCTAGCTGCTCCATATTATAGCAATAGTTACAGAGGCATGATACAATAATGATGAAAATTATATACAAGGGCTTGATTCAATACTGCTGTTTTCTGGTCTTGCAACAGTGTCACTTGAAACCACTTGTAGTAACATGGGGGTGAATCAGTTCCTATATAAATACATTGGGAATCCACTAAATACATATAGCAATTAAAATAAAACCTTAGAGTTTAATTCAGCCTCACCAAAATGGAGCAAACTGAGCAAAATATTTTGGAAATACATAAATGAAATTGTTTTTCACTTTTTAGAAGATTTCCCTGCATTGTTTTGGTGCAGTTTTGGTTCCGTGCAGTTTAATTTGGTTCAGAAAGTCCAGATGTTTTTATTCTATGGCTTTACTGAGGAAAGGTGCCTTTTGTCAGTTTGGAAGCAGACTGTTGTGGACTTATTTAAATAACTCTGGTCTTCACATGTATGATAAAACCCACAAGATCACTCTGCATGCTCTCATCTCTTGTCAATATGTGTACTAAAAAGCCTACATAACAGGAACTTCAGAAACTATGTGTTTCCTGCCAGGGACCTTTATAAACACAGTCCAGTTGCAAAGAGCTGACATATTTAGAATGGCATTCATGGAACAACATAGGAACGGCACAGGAAGAAATGTTGATTTGGTAAAGGAAGGAGAAGGGAAAGGAATGTTTAGAAAAAGTGGCTTGCTACATGGGCTGGGACAAAGAAAGACCTATTTCAGGTTAGAAGAAAGTTTGAGGAGGGACATTCATTTCTCTGCAGCTTGTAAGATTCATAGGCTCCCCTATCACTCACGTACTTTAAACATAAAAAAAGGCACTAAAGGATTTTCAGAGCTAAAACATCTTCATTAGCTTGGGGCAAGGCTTAGTGTATGTAAAGTAAACATTTTTTGGGAATGCCTTTACAGGATGGTACAGAATAGTGGTAGAAAATTATGGGAAACTGAACGTTAAAATTACATATAAAAATAGTAACACCCAGATTTTAAAAGATTTGGACATGCTTAGTTAATACCCTCTACACAGCCTTAGTCCTGTCTCTATAATACCACCAGTCTGTTATTCATTCTTTTCCTATTGACTTTTAAAGAAATTTATAGAATGAATAGACCCAATTCAAATCTGTCTTTAGGACTGAGATGTGTAAGTGGCACTCAGATGGATTTTTTAAAATCCTAACCCCATTTGCATGTCTAGATTTGCTCTTCTGTATGTACTCTTCAAGGATCTGCACTCTTGTGATCCTATTGCACCTAGGGAAATGCATAGTCCCTGCAACTTTTACCATAGAAAATGTAGAGAAAAACCATAACTATCAGCTTGGCTGGGCGGAAGAGAGAAAGACCCTCTCTGCTTTTAGTTCAATAACCTAGTCATGAGGGCACTCACAAAAGAAATAGGAGACCCTAATTTTACATCTCCCTTAACCAGAGAGAATTTAAATCTACAACCTTCACTTCTAAGAAGAGAGCCCTAACTACTTTGCCGTTGGCTAGGCAGGATCAAGAGCACCCATCACTCAGGCCCTGGTGGAAAACTGTTGCATCCCCATGAGCCCAGGGACCCTCAGGACCCACAACAAGATCTGGCGTACCCAGTGGTAAGTAGGGGCCCTTGGTGGGAGGGACATAACCCAGCTGTGGAGAGGTAGCTGAGTGGAGCCAAGGAGGGTCACCACCCCCACAGATCCAAGGGAGCCATGTGACCAGACCCACCCAGTGCATGAGACAGGGAAGAGGGGCACTTACTTGTCCCCTCCTTCGGTGTGGAGAGGGACCCCCTAACCCCCGAGAGCGGTGCGGTGCCAG
The DNA here is from genome assembly GCF_001723915.1 of Gavialis gangeticus. NCBI lineage: Eukaryota > Metazoa > Chordata > Crocodylia > Gavialidae > Gavialis > Gavialis gangeticus. Next base: position 88,748,983 of record NW_017729032.1, read on the forward strand.
CAGGCCCTTCTGTGCATGCACGCAGTTTAAAAAGGGCATGGCAATGGCAGAAGCTGCATTCTGGCCCCAGGTCCAGTGACAGATGCACAAGAGGAAGCCCGTTGTGCCCCCATGAGCCCAGGGACCCCCAGGATCTCCCAAGTGGATGCCAGGACCCCCCAATAAACCTTGGCCTACCCAAAAGTAAGCAGGGGCCCATGGTGGAAGGGATGTAGCCCAGCTGCAGGGGGGCAGCTGAGTGGAGCTGAGGAGGGTCATATGCCCCCCAGCTCCTACTTGGCCCAGCCCCCCAGGGAGCCATGCAACTGGAACCTCATGAACAGGATGCGCAAACAGGATGCGCAAACAGGATGCACAAACAGGAAGTGCAAATAGGTGTGCTTCTGGGCCCAGTACACAAGTTTAGTGTGGGAGTTTGCACAGGAGGGCCCAATGACCTGCCTCCTCCTCTGGCACCTCAGAGGTCTCCACCCAGACAGAACCCATGGTTCTGGGCTGCACACAGACTGAGTCTCTGGATCTCGGCTGCAGGGGCTGTCTGGCACATTTCCAGGCACATGGGACCAAGAGCATGGCCATCTCCCCTTGTGAGGTTTGCTCCACTTTGGAGTCTCTGGGGCCCCAGACAGAGGAGCTCCAGGCCACAGTCCAGAGTCTGCATGCCATCAGGGATGGCAAGCAGGAGATAGACTCCTACTGCCAGGACCTTCACCCCATGGAGGCAGAGGGTAGACCAAGGTCACCTTCCAGAACAAGGAAGGACTCAAGAATCTCCTATACTGTCCAACCAGGGGGTTGGACCAAGGTGGTCAACAGCCCCAGGGCCTGCTGCACCAGGGTCCCCTCCCATCTGGAGCTTTGCAACAGGTATGAATCTCTTGCAGCCCCAGTAGAGTTTGCAGAGTTGCCAGCTTCTGCAGGCAATTCAGGCTTACCCACAGATATCATCCCTGCTCTCCCTAAGGCCACTCATAAAGTGGTTGTCATGTGACATTCCCTCCTGAGGGGGACTGAGGGTGCAATCTGCCACTCCTGCACCTTAGCCTGGGAGGTCTGCTGCTTCCTGGGAGCCCATATCCAGGATGTAGCTGAGAGGATCCCAAAACTCACCGGCTCACTGATCACTACCCTATGCTCCTTATCCATGTGGGCATGAATGACAGCTCAGAGCAATCCCAGCCAGGTCATGAGATGCTATAAGGCTTTGGGAGTGGGGCTTAAGGGGTTGGGAGCACAGGTGTTTTTCTCGATCCTCCTGGTCTCAGGCCATGGGCTGAGGATGGAGAGGAGGATCAAGGTAGTTAACCAAAGACTGTGGCACTGGTGGCATTGGGAAGGCTTTGGCTTCCATGATCACAGTCTGCTCTTTGTTGAGAGAGGCAGTGATCTGCTGGGAAGAGACGGCCTCCACCTCACTGCACTAGGGAGGAGGATCTTCTCAGCCAGACTGGCTGACCTGCTTGACCGGGCTAAACTAAGCCTGCTGGGGGATGGGGGGACTACTGCCTCAACTAGCCCACTGGGTAACTTTTGCAAATCCAGCAGCCTAAGGCACTCAAGGGAACCCATCCCTACCCCAGTCCCAGAACGATGTGTAGGGCAGACAAGGGCCCCAAATAGGACACTTACATGTACACCAATGCCCAGAACTTGAGGAATAAACAGGAGGAACTGGCCCTCCTGCTCAACAAGAAAAACTATGATCTCATAGGGGAAACAGAGATTTGGTGGGACTCCGCATAGGACTGGGCCACAAGTATAGACATCTATACCTTGTACAGGAGAGACTGTGTAGAAAAAAGGGGCGAGGGTGTAGCTCTCTATTTCAAGAAAAGCTACATGTCCCTGAAAATTGACATTGGCACCCAGGAAAGACAACTGGAGTCCCTCTGGGTTAAAATACATGGGGAATGTGGCACCGGGGACACCATGGTAGGAGTCTACTACAGACCTCCTAGCCAGGATCAAGAGCTCGACCAGGAATTCACCAAGGAACTGGCTGATGCTGCATGCTCCCAGTGCATGGTTGCCATGGGAGACTTCAACTACCCAGACATCTCATGGGAAGAACACTCAGCCATATCTGAATGTTTGCAATGTTTCCTCTTGTGCGTGGATGAGCTCTACCTGACTGAAGAAGTCTATGGACCAATGAGAGGCAAAGCACTGCTCGACCTGTTACTGGCAATGGGGGATAACTTAATCAGTGACCTAATGATTGAAAGGAAGCTGGGCGACAGTGACCATGAGCTGATCATCTTAACCATCCACTGTAAAGCTGGCAAGTCAGTCAGCAATGCAGAAATCCTCAACTTCAGGAAAGCTGACTTTGACAAAAACAAGAAGCTTGTTGGTGAAGCCCTAAGGGACCACAACCTGAAGGGGAGGGGAGTTCAGGATGATCTCCTCAAGGGTGTGATCCTGGAAGCACAAGAGATGTCTATCCCATCTTGGAGGAAAGGCAGCAAAAGGGCACAGCAGCCCCCTTGTCTTTGCAGGGAACCTGTGTCAGAAAAGAAAAACCTTAAGGGATGGAAGCCTGGATTCATCTCAAAGAAGGAGTATTCTGCACTGGTGCAGACCTGTAGGGCGTGAATCAAGAAACCAAGGCTGTAACTGAATTCCAACTGGCTACACGTATCAAAGACAATAAAAAGTCCTTTTTTAGATATGTGGGGAGCTGGAGGAAAAGCAAGGGCAACACTGGACGCCTGCTAAACCATATGGGACAACTGACAACTAACGCCCAGGAAAAGGCCAACCTGCTTAATGGGTATTTTGTGTTGGTTTTTCACCAGTCCCAAAGGAATGGCCCTGCTTATTACAGTACAGGATGGCCATGGTAAGGGAGAGTTGTTACCCTTCATCAATGTAGATCATGTGAAGGAATACCTTGAGAGGCTGGACACCTTCAAGTCAGCTGCCCCAGACAGTTTACACCCCAGGGTACTTAAGGATCTGGCAGGCATCAGAGCTCAGACACTGGCATGGATCTTCGAGAACTCATGGCACTCAGGTGAAGTGCCCAAAGATTGGAAGAAGGCCAATGTGGTGCCTATCTTCAAGAAAGGGAGGAGAGTAGATCCGGGGAACTACAGGCTCATCACACCAG
>NW_017729032.1:88752229-88753330 GCF_001723915.1 Gavialis gangeticus
GTCATGATTGACAACAAGATGAATATGAGCCACCAATGTGATGTTACAGCTGGTAAAGTGAGCAAAACTCTGGCTTGCATCCATAGATGCTTCTCAAGCAAATCCCAGGATGTCATCCTCCTGCTGTACTCAGCCTTGGTGAGGCCGCAGCTGGAGTACTGCATCCAGTTATGGTCTCCACAATTTAAAAAGGATTTGGAGAAGCTTGAGAGAGTCCAGAGGAGAGCCACATGCACAATCAGAGAGCAGGGAACAGGCCTTATGATGAGAGGCTGAGAGCCATGGGACTCTTCAGCCTGAAAAAGATCAGGCTCGGGGGTACCGAGTGGCTGCCTATAAGTATATAAGGGGTGTACATCAGGATCTGGGGGAATGACTGTTCACCAGAGTCCCCCAAGGGATGACAAGGTCAAATGGTCACAAACTCCTCCAAGACCATTTCAGGCTGGACATAAGGAAGAACTTCTTTACTGTTTGAGCCCCCAAGGCCTAGAACAGACTGCCACCAGAGGTGGTGCAAGCACCTACTTTGGACTCCTTTAAGAGACATTTATCTTGCTGGGATCCTTTGACCCCAGCTGACTTCCTGCCCCTGGGGCAGGGGGCTGGACTTGATGATCTCCTGAGGTTCCTTCCAGCCCTAATGTCTATGAAATATATGAAATTATCACCCTTCCTGTTAACGTTGGACTACTGAGCAGTAAAAAGAGGCCAGCCAAAAAGTGATAAATTAGCATGTATCTGCCTAAAGGTTGAATTTGATTTGGGTAATATTGTCTTTTCCTAGGTACTGTGAGAAATCAGCACCCTATATTCATGAATGAGTATGAGGGAGGAGCACTTTACTGTTATGCTTTGCATGCAAATTAGGGTGGACTAAAGAACGTTGGCTTTATGAATGGTTGGTGATTCTTCCATAGTAAGTGGAATATTTTGCCACTGTATTAAATGTTACTTTTACTCTCAATGTCTTGGCATCATAATTATATTCTTGTTGTTACATGATTCCCATAATTTGCTTGAGGCTATTTAGGTAGGTGACTATTCCAAAATAAGTTTAACTTATTTTCATTGACATTATTCCGTGGGTTTTTTTTTATA
>NW_017729032.1:88758330-88758676 GCF_001723915.1 Gavialis gangeticus
CAATAACTAACTTACCTATTCTAATCTCTGACCCTCAAAACTTGTACCTTTTGTGTTTCGTAGGGTACTGTTTACTTTTCTTGTCTTTAAGACTTCATAAGACAAGTCAATGGATTACCAGCGCAAGAGCAGAGAGGACTTTCCTATAAGTTGTTGAGCATCTCAGACAGGATACAAGGAAAAAGTTCTTCACAGTTCATGTGAAATCCTGATGGTGTTCAACACAGAAAAATGCAAGGTACTCCACCTGGGGAAGAAAAATCTGCAGCATGTTTATAGGCTCGGCAGTGCTGTGCTTGCTAGCGCCATGGCCGAAAGGGACTTGGGAGTCATGATTGACAACAAG
>NW_017729032.1:88763676-88767176 GCF_001723915.1 Gavialis gangeticus
GATCTCCTGAGGTTCCTTCCAGCCCTAATGTCTATGAAATATATGAAATTATCACCCTTCCTGTTAACGTTGGACTACTGAGCAGTAAAAAGAGGCCAGCCAAAAAGTGATAAATTAGCATGTATCTGCCTAAAGGTTGAATTTGATTTGGGTAATATTGTCTTTTCCTAGGTACTGTGAGAAATCAGCACCCTATATTCATGAATGAGTATGAGGGAGGAGCACTTTACTGTTATGCTTTGCATGCAAATTAGGGTGGACTAAAGAACGTTGGCTTTATGAATGGTTGGTGATTCTTCCATAGTAAGTGGAATATTTTGCCACTGTATTAAATGTTACTTTTACTCTCAATGTCTTGGCATCATAATTATATTCTTGTTGTTACATGATTCCCATAATTTGCTTGAGGCTATTTAGGTAGGTGACTATTCCAAAATAAGTTTAACTTATTTTCATTGACATTATTCCGTGGGTTTTTTTTTATAGGTACTGACCCTTTTTCTTGTCACTGCTGTTTTCACTGGAAACAAAATTGTATTATTAAGAGTCCAGTTTATTAGCTTAAATTGTACTTACTAGAAGCTGTTCCCAGCACATACCTGTGCCTAGAAAGTAATAATTTTCATAAGGCCTAAAGCACATTTATTTATTTCCAGTTGCTTAGCAAAATTATTTTCCACTTATATTAGGTTTCACTTATTTCTGTTCTACAGTTCTGCATATATTACCAAATAAGATCAGTCACCTGAACCACTCAGCTTTATAAAATGTCAGGCTTTTGAGTCTTTTCAATAAAACCTCTTTTTTTGTCTTCCTATGATTCAGGTGATACAATTTTGATAATACTTACTATAGCACATTTTGATGAGACACTGTGACATGGAATGTTTTCCCTTTCTTCTTCTTTTTTTTTTTTTGCTTCTCCTGTATCACATTTATAAATGAGTGCAACTGGAACTACATCAATACATCAGCTGGAAAATGAAGAGAAACAGAGAAATAAAGGTTAGTAAAGCAAGTACTGAGTTTATAAAAGAACTCAGAACAAACCAACACTCGTAACAACATTTGGCTCTGAGGCCATCTCTAGCCTATAGAGAAACTGGTAAAAGGTTAGTTGGATAAGAAACACCTGGGGAGTAAAATGTGCACATATCAATTTCTGTATCTCTAGAAGTACAGAGACAGGAAAAGAATGACAATGAAGAGAAAGGGAATGGATTAAAGTCCAAAGAGAGAAAAAAAGCAAGTAATTATTAAAAGACTCGTCTATGGGCTGAAGAAGTAAAAACAGGTTAAAGAGTGCAAGGACAACCAAATGGTTGAGCCAAAATACTTGCATGAAGATAAGAGAATAATATGGACATCTAAACAGAATTGGAGAGAATAGAATAGAGTAGAATAGAACAGAGGTGAAGGAAATTAGAATATTGTAATGTAAACTACAACAGAATATAATTAATGATAAAATATAAACAGAGGAAAGAAAAAAATCATGTGGAAATAATATGATAAATAGCATGTGAAAGAAAAGAAAGCTACAAAGGAATAACTCAACAATGGATTATTTTTAGGTAGGGATCGCCTCCTATAAGATTACTTAATAGGCTTTTCTTCTGAAAGGTTAATTTTAATTTTAATTATTTACTTCAATATTTCCTATTCAGTTTTTTGGTTTCATTGTTTTTCTTTCTGAATAATTTACTGAGATTTAATATTCTATAATCCCAATCAATACTGTTCATTCTGGAACTAATTCTGATCTTTGTTTAAATCAGTGTTAATTTAAGGCAATCTGGTCAAATTCAGGGAACAATATACATTAGTTCAGCATTTAGCTTTCTATTATTCTTCTCCTTTAGTCAAAAGTGATCAAACACAGTGTAAGAAAGAATGATTTATATATTACTGACAATTTTGCCATTATTCAAACACATTTTATATTCATGTAGGCTAGGGACAGACATTCAAAAAGCCAGAGCCTGAACTGATCCAACCTCTGCAGGTTAGTCTTACCTGCCTAAGTTGAACTGGTTTGTAACCAGACAAAAATGCTCTCTGGACTAAGGCAATGCAGGCACATGCTTGCACCTGCTTAGGTCAGCCATAGGGGGTGCTAGAGCCAGCCCTTGCCTTCAGGAAAGCTGTGCTGGTGGGGCAGAGGGAAGGAGGCAACAGAGGCTGAACTGGCCATAAAGGGGTTTAATTTCCCCTCCCTGTGCCACCAGCAAGGATCCAAACCAGGTCTGCCTGCACTTCCCCCCTTGCTGCTGCAGCAGCAGGGCACCATGGCCCCTGAAGAAAAGGGGGTAGGAAGCAGAGTTAGACTTAAATGCTTCTACACTAATGCTCGCAGTAGGGGGAACAAGCAGGAGGAACTTGCCCTCCTGCTAGCTAACATAAACCCAGACACAGTGGGGCTCACTGAAACTTGGTGGGATCCAACACATGACTGGGTGGTAAGCATCAAGGGCTATAGGCTGTATAGGTGAGAGAGAACAGGGAGCAAAGGTGGGGGTGTGGCACTGTACGTCAAAGTGCAATACACATCCTCTGTAAACAGGACTGGGTCTGGGGTAGAGCAGACTGAGGTGCTCTGGGTCAGAATAAAAGGGGGTTGAGGGGAAAGGGATCTAATGGTGGGGGTCTACTACAGGCCACCAAACCAGGGAGAAGAGCTAGACCAGAAATTCTCAGGTCAGCTCGCAGTGGCAGTTAAGTCAAGGGACGTGGTCATCATGGGTGATCTAAACTACCCAGACATCTGCTGGGAAGAGCAGTCAACCAGGTCTGACTGCTCATGGAGGTTCCTAGCCAAGTTATAGAACCTCCACCTAACCCAGGAGGTGCTCAGTCCCACCAGGGGAAATGCCTTGTTGGACCTGGTCTTGGCCACAGGTGATGACCTGGTGAGGGACTGCGGGTGCTCGACACCTGGGCGATAGCAACTATTGCCTACTGGAATGTACCATCCAGCACAGGGTGTCAAAGGCCTGCAGCAAGGCAGCAGCTCTGGACTTCAGGAGGGTGGATTTCAATGAGGTAAGGAGACTTGTTGGGGAGGCACTGGGGTCCCTGAGGGGAGGGGAGTTGGGAGTCCAAGAAGAGTGGTTGTTCCTTAAGGAGACGATCCTCCAAGCCAAAGGTGTGACAATCCCCACGTGGATCAAAGGGGGCAAGAGTGCTCAAAAGCCCCCATGGCTCACCAAAAGCATCCATGAATGCCTCAAAGCCAAAAAGGAGGCTTACACCCAATGGAAGTGAGGGGTCATTATACCTCCTTGGCTTAAGATTGTAGGGGGACTATTAGGAAGGCTAAGGCAGAGATGGAACTGAGACTAGTGACCTGGATCAAAGATAACAATAAGTCCTTTTTTAAATAAATAGGGGGTAGAAAGAAGATACCAAATAATGTGGGGCCTCTGCAGGACTTACTTGGTAATCTGGTGGTAGCATGAAATGACAAAGCTAATCTCTTTAACAAATTCTTTGCTTCCATT
>NW_017729032.1:88767777-88804362 GCF_001723915.1 Gavialis gangeticus
CAACCTGGAGAGATGTGGGCAGTGGGGTTCCCCAGGACTGGGTTCTTGGGCCTGCACTGTTCAATATCTTCATCAGCGATTTGGACAAGCACCTTGTTCAAGTTCTCAGATAACACTAAGATGTGGGGAGAAGTGAGCACGCTAGAAGAGAGGGACAGGCTACAACTAGATCTTGACAGGTTGCAGCAGTGGGTGGATGAAAATAGGATGGGTTTCAGTACAGACAAATGAAAGGTGTTGCAACTGGAGAGGAAGAACCAGCAGCATACCTACAGGCTGGGGAACTCCCTTCTCATCAGTGCAGAGGCAGAGAAGGATCTTGGAATCTCTACTGATTCCAACATGAACATGGGCTGCCAGTGTGGGGACGCGGTCAGGAAGGCTAACCACACCTTGTCATGCATCAATAGATACATCATGAGCAGGTCCAAGGAGGTGATCCTCCCCCTCTATGCGACTTTATTCAGGCTGCAGTTGGAGTACTGCATCCAGTTCTGGGTGCCACACTTCAGGAGGGATGCGGACAGCATCATGAGGGTCCAGAGGAGGGCCATTTACATGATCAGGGGGCAGCAGGGCAGGCCCTATGAGGAGAGGCTACGGGACCTGAACCTGTTCATTCTCCACAAAAGAAGGCTGAGAGGGGATTTGATGGCCACCTATAAACTTGCCAAGGGAGACAAGCAGGCAATGGAAGAGTCCCTCTTCATCTGAGCGTTACCAGGGGTAACAAGGAACAATGGCCATAATTTGAATGACAGTAAATTCAGGCTAGACATCAGGAGGCATTACTTCACAGTCAGGATGGCTAGAAGCTTGAACCAACTTCCAAGGGAAGTGGTACTTGTCCTTACCCTGGGAGTCTTCAACAGCCACCTAGCTGGGGTCATTTGTCCCCAGCATCCTTTCCTGCCCATGACAGGGGGTAGGACTAGATGATCTGCTTAGGTCCCTTCCGATCCTACCAACTATGAAACTATGAAACTTGCACTCCTGGAGGGGTTACTTTCAGCCCTGGTGCTTCCAGCCAGTGGATGCCTCGCCTTCATTATTTCTCCCTGAGATTTACCTCTGGGCAGACTGTGCAGACCCCTGCCAATAGCCAGTGGCTGAATAACCCCCCCTTTCCCAGGAGGGAGTAGGCTCTGAGCACAGAGAAGCAGCTTCCAGGTCGGGCAGACCCTGCTGTTGTGCAAGTGGCTGAATAAGTCCCTTCCTGCTGTGAGGGGGTTTGCCCCAAACATAGAGGTCAATTGCAGTATAGTGAGGCTGGCCCAGCCCAGCCTGGCCACTGCTTTGTGCTTTCTGCCCAGCTCGGCCACCCCCCTGTCAGCAGGAAGGGGCTTATTCAGTCTCTCCCACTGCAGCAGGGTCTGCCCAGCCCAGCAGCCACTGCTCTGTGCTTGGAGCTGGCTCCTTCCAGCAAGTGGGGGTTTATTCAGCCTCTGGCCACTGGCATTGCTGTGGGATTCTACCCAGCCCAGCCCAGCCCAGCTGCAACTGATACTGAGGGGCAATAATGGAGGGGGAGAACCCACCAGCTGGGATCCCTGGAGCCTCCAGGAGTGCAGATCTCAGGGCCAGCAACTGAATAAGCCCCTTCAGTGACTTGCCTGAGCACAGAACAAGCAGCAAAAGCTGGGCCCTGCCCCCCACCCAGCAGATGGAGTGGCGAGTGATGAGTGCCCAATGGGCAGGAGCCTGTTATGACTTCCTGGCAGAGATGCAGTGTGGGGCTGGCACAGTTGTTTGGGAGTGTGGCAGTGCTGCGGCGGGTTGCAGGGCTCTGGCCTGCTCCACACCCTCACACTGCCATGCGCAGCCTGAGGCCTCAGCTCAGCCCCTTGCTGGGAAGGGGCTCACTGTCTCCCTCAGTGGGACAGGGGCTGCCACGCCCAGTAAGGGCCCTGCCACCTCCCACTGCAGCGGTGGGGAGCGGGCATGGCTAGGCAGGGCCCCTGTTGAGGTTGAACAGGCACAGGGTTATTCCTTGTCCCTCCAGCCTCTGGCACAAAGGACAGCTGAGGGCCTATTCTGGGCATTGGAGTAGAGGGGAAACTAACTCTGTTCCCTGGCCCCCTCTGCTTCAGGGGCCATGGTGCCCCATTGCTGCAGCAGTGAGGGGGAAGTGTAGGCAGACCTGGCTTGGATCACTGCCAATGGCACAGGGACAGGGAATCAAACCTCTCTCTGGCCAGGCCCCAGCTGCTGACAATCCTTGCTTGTGCTGTGAAGGAGAAAGGAGGGGCCAGCTTGGCTGGGCTGGAGCAGAGAGCCCTGCCCAGAGAGCATGCCGGGATGCTGGGGGTCTCTGCTTTAACTCAAACAGGCAAAGGTTCTGGGACAGACAATGCATAAACTGGTTTGAGCCAAATCAGTTAAGTCTAATACTACATTCAGCCAGGTTTATCTCAAACCAGTTTCAGCCATTTTGAAACTGATTTATGTGCACTGAATATCTGTTATGTTACAGATTTAAACCAGTTTCTGATCACTTAAACCATTTTATGTGTAATGTCTGTCCATGGCCATAAAAACCTTTAGCTAGCTATACAAAAACACAATGGCAAAATAATCTTTTGGAAAATGGCAAAATTAATTAAATAATTATAAAGTCATAGAGTCATAGAGAAGTAGGGCTAGAAGTGATCTCAAGGCTAGGGACAGAAATTATACATAAACTGGTTTAAGTGATCAGAAACTGGTTTAAACCTGTAACACAACATAAATTTAGTGTACATAAACCAGTTTCAAAATGGCCAAATCAGTGTGAGATAAACCTGAATGTAGTATCAGACTTAACTGATTTGAGTCAAACTGGCTTATAGAACTTCTGTCCCAGACCCCTTCCTGGTTTGAGTTAAAATAGAGTCCCCCAGCATCCCAGAATGCTTTTCAACCCTGGGCTGGGCTGTTCTCTCTTGCTCCAGTGCTCTCTGCTCCAGGGTTGGCCCCACCCCTCTGCTCCTTAACTGGAGCAGGGGCCAGCAAGGTTGGGTAGGGGCAGGGTTGTGGCCAGACACTAGCTCCCCATAATGTGAAGGGGGCAGGGAAGAGGTTTATTCTCCCCTCCCTCCCCTGTCTGACCAGTATAGACCCTAGCCATTTGCCATGAAGGGGCACAACAGCCCCTGCCAGGTATTTCTCTGCTGGCTGCACCAGCGTTAGGGGAGTGGCCAGCCCCGGCAGTAGCCTCAAGTGAACTGGCCAGAGAGGGGGTTTAATTCCCTGTCCCACTGGCATAGACCCAAGCCTGGCAATCCCCCTTCACTGCTGCGTGGCCTCCTGAGGCAAAGGGAGCAAGGAGGGGGTTTAAACGCAATCATGTTGGGTTTCCAATACTATGCCCCATAGAACCTTCTAGCCTTGCTGGGCACTGTTATCCTTCTGTCCATGACACTATGCGTCTTAGCTCCTTGAGTTGGATGAAATCCACTTTTTTGATATCTAGCATCCTAATTTCGCTGACCTTATGCTTTCTCTATCTCAGGATCTGGAATTCTATTGTATTGTACTTACCTCCTCCCAAGTTACCCATCACATTTACATCCTCCACCAGTTCTTCCCTGGTGGCCAGGACAAGATCCAAAATAGATGATCCCCTAGGTATATTCTCAGAATACAGAAAGTTGTCCTCTGTACAAGCTAGGAGGACGTTTTTTGTTTGGTTGCATTGACATTTTATGTTTGGTTGTATTGTGCTTCCAGCAGATGTCTGGAAAACTGAAGTCTCCCATCAGTACCATAAGCTTTGGGGTAGAAATTAGCTAATAATAGCAGTACACTATTATGCCATGTACACATTTAGACTATATGAAGACCCTTGCAATGAATTGAAAGATCATGCACTTTACTGTCTCTCATCTGTCTTCCTGAAGATTATTTGTCATAGAAAGTATTGAGAACCTTTAAGTAGCTGTAGGTATATACATTAATAAATAATCATCCTCCTAGATAAATCTTTCCACCAATTTCCAATTATGGAATTACCCATACCATCATGGTTAAAGGGCTAGGGAAGGCAAAACTGAATCTTGCATCAGTAATAACCAGGGATCCTGGCTTTCTCCAATAAAAAAAAAATCCTCAATTTTCACATTTAAAAAAGTAACTCAAAATCCACATTTTTCCATGATTAAAAGGAAACACCACTAATATATAGATATATGTAAAGAGTTGTTTCCTTTTAATCATGGAAAAATGTAGATTTTGAGTTACTTTTTTAATCTAAAGCTTGGGGATTTTATTTTAACAGAGAAAACCAGGATCCCTGGTAATAACTGTTCTATATGAAAAATGAGTATGGGCATGTCAATAGGGCTAGAAACATGAGCATTATACTATTGGAAAGGAAAAGATATCCAGCTTCCTATTTAATCCCACATGAACTATTAACCCTGGAAGGACAAGAAATAACAGATTTTAAACTTATGACATTTCAACAGGTAGAAAGGCTATTTTTAGTCATTTTAGAAGTTTTTGTACTTTACTTTCGCTTTCAGTGGATGTTAAATGAGGCATTTGAACATTTTGAAAAAAGATACCAAAATATGTGTGATGTATATAATACAGGACAGAATATTGTATGATAAACACTATATTGGCACTCACTTTAGATATCTTATATAACTCAGTCTTCACTTCATTTTTTGTGAACATGAAGTTACCTAAAATCTATGCCAAGATAACCTGTAGACTATACAACACTATTATTTGTGTATCATATATTCAAGCATGTTAAAATAAAGGTCCCAGTCCTGAAAATAACTCCACACAGCAGCGAGAGGTCCCCATGACCTGTCTAGAAAACAGCCATTTTGTTTCATGAAAAAGCTTGAGTTATTTTTGGTATCTTTTTTGAAGTTTCAATATTTGTTTTCATTCTGCTTTGAAACTGAAATATAGGCCTCTGAAGTTTCCATGAAATGGGAGCTATGAGAGGAGGGTAGAATAGGATACAAAAATAGCCACAATATTGGTGGTTAAGGTACTTATTTGGGATGTGAGAGGTCCTGCTTTGTCTGACTATGTCTCACATGTGTCAAAGTAGTGCCTTGCCTATGAGTTATAGAATCAATGTTTCTTTGACATTGAATAGGCTGTGATTTTTGCAATGTGAAATGGCTGTATACAGATAGTCTAAACAGAGGGTTAGGATAACAAGTAGAACATGGGAGACACAGGCTCATTTATACAGCTGAGAAGCTAGGGGAAATTTAAAGGAAAGTACAAAAGGGAACTGACATAATGAAAAGTATTAATAAAAAGAATATTAGAGGAAAGAATAGGTAAAAATGTGTTGTTTCTATGATTACTATATTAGTCACAGAAACATAGAATTATAGAGAAGTAGGCCTGGAAAGGACCTCCAGAAGCCATCTAGTTTAGCCCCCTGCCTGAGGCAGAATCATCCTGATCCAAACCCTCCTATTCAAATCATAATCTAAGACTGCCATCATCTCTGACACAACACAAACCTAATACCATAACCTGCCACAGATAATGTCTAATTCCTTTATTATACAGTGTGTCAAATGAGGTAACAATGAAATCCTAGTGTCATACATTTAGAATGTATTCCCCACCCAACCCCCTTGCTGCCCAACATTATTTTTCACATTCTTTCTAGTTGTTTTATTTTGAATAGTCTTTCAAAATATTAACTATGTAATCCTCCCAGTCCCCTCAGGAAAATAAACTGGAAAGAGTTGAAGTGACTTGCCGAAGCCCTTTTATATTCAATTGTATTCCATTCTATTATGTTTCTTGGTAGTTTCTTATGCCATTATGATTATTACACTATATTTTAGCATGTTGAAGTAATACATTTAGGTTGGGTACAGACATTACACATATACCAGTACAAGTGTTTGGAAACCAATCTAAACCTGTAACAGAACAGAAGTTTAGTGCACAGAGATCAGCTTAAAAATGGTGCGACCCTGTCTAAGATGGACCTGGATGGATGTAGTAACCTGACTAACATTGTATTTCTGTAACCTAGTTGCGTTCCCCTCCTCGTCCCCATCCCTCTAATGTTAGTCCCTCACTCAGGCGACTTGTATTTCCCTACTGGCTTTGTCATCTTTTTGGATTCACAATCCTAAACATCTACTAATAAAATTCAATCAGTTTAAATCAGTTTAGGTTAGACCAGTCTATCAGACCTCTGTCCCAGATTCACTCCCAGCTCAACTTAGGTCACAAGCCCCCAGCATCCCAGGATTCATTGTGACTTCCCACTAACTCACCCTCAGAGTGTGGGTGGGCTAGCCTTGGCTGGTGCTTGTCTGCTCTGGCCAAGCACTGGGGCAGCCCTGTCCCTGGGTTGTCAAAGAGCTCAGACAGCAGAGCCTCTGCTTCCCAGGCCTGCATCCTACCTGGGCAGGGTTGGGGACAGCAGAGGCCCTTGCCCAGTCCCAGCCTCCCCGTGCAAGCATAGGTGGAGGGAGTGTCATGTGGCAGGGGCTTCCTCCCTTCTTTGCTGCCTGGTCCAGCATAGATTCTCTCCCTAGGCTTGCCTCCCCTCAGACAGCTGTTGGGTGGTTTGACCGGGAAGAGAGGGGAAACAGAGCCTCCCACCATGCAACTCCATCCCTGACCCAGCACAGGAGTGGGCAGGCATCCCTCCCCACCTGGGTCTTGCTGACAGCTGAGCAGATCCTCAAGGAATCCATTTCTAAGTACTTGGAGGAGAAAAAGGTTATTATAAACAGTCAGCATGGACTAACCAGGGGCAAGTCATGCCTGGTTAACTTGACTGCCTTCTATGATGAGATGACTGGCTCTGTGGATGTGGGGAGACCACTGGATGTGGTACACCTTGATTTTAGCAAAGTTTTTGATAGTCTCCCACAACATTCTCCCAGGCAAGCTAAGGAAGTAGGGCTGGATGAATGGACTGTATGGTGGATAGAAAACTGGCCAGAGTGTTGGGCTCAGTGACTAGTAATCAATGGTTTGATGTCTAGTTGACAGCTGGTATCAAGTGAAGTGCCCCAGGGGTTGGTCCTGCAGCCAGTTTTGTTCAATGTCTTCATCAACTACTTGGAAGATGGCATAGAGTCCACCCTTAGCAAGTTTGCAGGTGATACCAAGCTGGGGGGCAGGGAGGGGGGGAAGGGAGGTAATAAATACACTGGATTGTAGGGAGAGCATTCAGAGTGACCTAGACAAATTGGAGGATGCGAGGAGGAATCTTATGAAGTTCAACAAGGATAAATGCGAAGTCCTGCATTTAGGACAAAACAATCCCATACACCAGTACAGGCTGGGAGCTGGCTGAATGGGCAGCAGCTCTGCAGAAAAGGACCTGGGGGTCCCAGTGGACAATAAGTTGGCTATGAGCCAGCAGTGTGCCCTTGTTGCCAAGAAGGTTAATGGCATCCTGGGCTATATTGGTAGGTATGTTGCCAGTAAGTCAAGGAAAGTCATTATTCCCCTCTATTCAGCACTGATGAGGCCACACCTAGAGTATTGTGTTCAGTTTTGGGCCCCCCACTACAGAAAGGATGTCGACAAATTGGACAGTCCAGTGGGGGGTGACAAAAATGGTGAGGAGGCTAGGGGACATGACTCATGAGGAAAGACTGAGGGAACTGGGTTTATTTAGTCTAGAGAAGAGGAGCCTGAGAGGGGACTTTATAGCAGTCTTCAGCTACCTGAATGGGGGGATAGAAAGAGGATGGAGCTAGACTGTTTTCTGTGGTGGTAGATGACAGAACAAGGAGCAACAGTCTCAAGTTGTGGCAAGGGAAGTTTTGGTTTGATATTAGGAAGACTTTTCTCACTAGGAGGGTAGTAAAACACTGGAATAAGTTACCCAGAGCAGTGTTGAAATTTCCATCCTTGGAGGTTTTCAAAAACTGGCTAGACAAAGCTTTGCCTAGGATGATCTATTTGGAGCTGGTCCTGCTTAGAGCTAGTGTTTGGACTAGACGACCTCCTGATGTCCCTTCCAACCCTAACTTTCTATGATCATGTGATTCTAAGTGGTTTGTGTCATCTAATCTTTTGCTTCAGTACAAAGCTGTGCAGCATGTCCTTTTCAGAACCATGATTGATATCTTGAAATCTTGACAGTGGAATCTATTCTTAAATAGCAGTGGCCTAATAGTTATGATTTCTTTTCATCATCTAAAATGGGAAATTAACACATTGTGAGACTTACCATGTTTACAATTATTCATCATTAGGTTGAAGAATAAAAAAAGTAACAGCAAGGTATGTGTTGTAATACAAGTTATAATTTAGAGATGCTCCCTAACAAGAGATGGAAGGAACTGGAAACTGGGAGATGGTCCTTCCCCACTACACACACACACACACACACAGAAAGAGAGAGAGAGCGAGAGAGAGAGAGAGAGAGAGCGCAGTGTTTCATTTTAATTACGGAAAAATGTGGATTTTGGGTTACTTTTTTAAAACAGAAAATTGGGGATTTTTTTTATCAGAGAAAACCAGGATCCCTGCTTATGACCTTCTTTCAACTTGTTTCTAGTTCTGATACATTTTCTCCTATTTGCCTTTCCTGAAAGCTCTACATATTCCTTCCTGCCCCTGTACATTCTGCACCTGCTGTCATGTCAGAGCTACAGTACAGCATTGTGGAAGTTAAGCACATTGAACCTCATTTAGGTTGGTACTGTCAGTTCATGCTCTAGCCATTGACAAACGCTACTCAAATCCATGCAGAAGAAAAAAAATAGATCCTGCTTTTAGAATCTCTGGCACATTTAAATCAATTCCATTGACTAAGCATTTCACCAGGCACTAAATAGCATGTACATCAAAGCTCAATTTAAGGTCACTCGTTTCTATGCCAATGTGACATGGATTATTTTAGGTGTTCATAACTTTTATATTTTACATCCAATTTTATTTTCAATTGCCTAGCTATGTACTTCTTGTGTATTCATAGCTTTTCACATTAAAGGTTCAGTCACTTTTGTATTGCCCTGGGGCTGGGGAGGGGGCGAACACCTATACACAAAAAAGCATTTTGCAATGAGAAATTGTATTGGGTTTTTTTCATCTCATAATTCACAAGCAGTTGATATGAGCTGCTAAAATTTAGAAGAATAACAATAATAATTCTGGAAAACAATTACAATAATAAGGTATACATAAACTTTAGAAGAATAACAATAATAATCTATTCTGGAAAAGGCCAAACCTGGAAAATTAAAATCTTAAAGGTGAATAACTTAGAGTGCTGTTAGTGTATAAATAAAGGAAATTGTTTAAAAAACCTGAAATTTAACTTAATACATTGCTATTGAAGATGGTAATAAGGACCACACCTTGTTACTAAGGTGAGGAAGGCTGATGAGAGACCCAACCCCTTTAAGAGGACTCCAGGAGTGCATATTAATGAGACACTCCAGAGCACTGTGGGAGCTGGTGCTTCTAGAGCCCTGTAAGAGCCTCAGAAGCTGGGAAGGAGCTGCTTCTCCTATCCCAGGTACTGGGAGTGCAGCCAGACTGCAGAGCCAAGAAGCTGCGGGACTCCAGGCACTAATTAACCAGCTCTAGTTGGAGAACAGCCATGGCTGACATGAGGACTCTGCTAATGAGGTCCAATAGGCTTGCAGCCTAGTGGGAGAGAGGCAAGCAAGCATGGCCAGAGAGGCAAGCAGGATGGGATAGATTACCAGGGGGTACCAGAGCAGGGATCCTGGTTTTCTCTAATAAAAAGTTCCCCAATTTTCATATTTTAAAAGAAGGAACTACAAATCTACATTTTTTCCATGACTAAAAGGAAATGCCACTAATATATAGAGATATATATAGAGAGAGGTGTTTTGTTTTAACCACAGAAAAGTGTGAATTTAGGGTTACTTTTTTAAATCTGAAAATTGGGGAAGTTCTTTAATCAGAGAAAGCCAGGATCCTGCTTATGAGGCACCCACGGTTGCTACAATAACACACACACAGACATATACGCCATGAATCATGGGGGGTGTTCAGTATGTAATTATTTCATCTCTGTAACTTTGATTCCAGTATATATGTTTGGTTACATCCTCTTCACACATATCCTGTTGTGTTGCCATGAGCAGCCTTTTCCTACCACACACCCTGTTCTCTAACAGTCGTGTAATTGTCAGTCTGATGAAGTCTAACAAGAAGACCCAACTCCTATTGAAATGAGAGGCAACCTGCCCATGGATTTCAATGAGAGCTTTAGTATGCACTAAATGGGAACACATTATGAGGTAAAGACAGAAATAGGGGATGCATTAATAGTGTGTGTAGGATGTTTTGAAGGTATATATTTAACACCAACTTTTTGAATAAGCCGTATTTTCCAAACAGCTCCACTTTCATTTGGACACCTAAAGAATGAGGACAGATATTCAAAAAGCTTCTGTACCTAAAACACTCATTGACTATAATGGGAGGTGATCAGTTTAGACCTGTTTTGAAAATATGCCTCCTTTAACTTGGAACGAGAGCTTAGAGTCTTTGAAAATTTGACCTTTTATTCAGGTGTCCAAATGAATAGAGAACGTATTTTGAAAAACTGGCCTGTACTTTCTCTCATGTAAGAAAGATTGTAAAACAGTGCTGTTTTCATTTAGCTTATCTGATGTAAATAATTTACAGTAATAAATGTGAGAACATCAGGTCTGTGTGGGATGGTGTGAGATTTGGGTCTAAAATGAGGTCCATCTCTTCTAATGAGGGGCATTTGAGAGGAACCGTATGCTCCTAGCTTTCAAATTAGTATTTCCATCTGTTGAACAAGTTGTCATGTTCATATTTTTATTAATTTTACTTTTTCTTTGATATAATTACACTTCATTATTAAGTAATGATTCCCAGTTCTAAATTTTCCCTCTATTTTTCAAAGCTTTTAAAATGAGATTGAACAGGTGTTGACAAAGATACACATCTCTTTTAAAAGTGTAAAAATCATAAAATGCACTTGCTAAAAGCTTTCTTCATTAGCTATTATGTATGCTTTTTCAAATCACAAGCTGTGGCAACCTGCAGATCTTGGCTAGGGTGACCATAAGGAAATCTGGGACATCTGCTCTCCCCCCACCCCACCCCACCCCACCCAAATCAGTGGCACTGCTATGCCTGGCACATGATGCCACTCCACCTCCCCACTGAACTGCACATTACACAACTACAGTTCCAGGACTCTCATTTTAATTTGCACCAACCACCCAGGACCAGCCTTCAAAATCATGGACTGTCTCACCCAGACCAGGATATATGGTCACCCTAACCTTGGCTCACCTAACAGCCATACTATTCATATATTTGTCCATTAAAACCTGCAAACACATCTTTTCCTTCACAAATTAAATGGGAGTTGAGGGAGGGTAGAGTATTAACATGCAAGTTCTCACCACCTCCATGGCTCATGCTGCTAAATTCTTTTAAAAGTATACTCCTCTGTATGAAAAAAGCACTAGTCTCAATATATTTACAAGAAAACTGGGAATAGTATATAGTTAGCATGGTAAAAATATTATGTCTGAATTTGGTAAATATGATACAGTTTTTGCTATTTTATGAGTGAGGGATAATTTAGTAATTTTTACTTAGAGATAATAGTGTTTGTGGTTGAGAATATATGAATGCCTTTAAATAATGTGCATTAAAATACCAAGCTGAGAGAGTGTTTTAAACACATTGATGATGCTGAAAGTATTAAGCACATATGAAGACGATGATTGCTAACTAATGGAAACAAACAAACAAACACATGTTTTAATAGCTTCTGTAGTCTCCTCTGATTGCAGGTTGGCTTAGGGAAGCCCAGGTGGGGGTATAATGAGTTAATTAACTCTCCCCCACCTCATAGTCAGCATAAGTGTCTTCAGAACTAGTTAAGAGAAACCAGGAAATATTCAATGACAGATTTACTTAAAAATAATTAAACAAATGGTCTTCACAGTATATAAAGACACTAACATTACCAAATTTTTTTGCTACATTTCTAGGTAAATAGGGCTCAGCTGTCAGCTTCCAGCTCACGTATAGCTCATCAGTATCAATTAGAGATCGACTGACATCCTCCACCTCAGTCAACTATCAGCCCTTGTTACCATGGAAGTAAGTTGGTCATAGTGTCCTTGATGTGGTATCTGCATTCCCAGGGGTTGTATTTATGGCCAGAGTGCAGCACATTTTCAGCTCTATATTTTCTGCACTAAATCTAGAACTAAATACTATTCTGTGCTGTTCAACTGGAGGCCCAGGGGCCACATGTGGCCCCCAAAGGGTTAGCATGCAGCCCATGGGCTTCTGCCAGGCCACTACTACCCTGCTCATTATTCCTATTGCCACAACCCGGTTCTTTAGGCTCCCCCCTCTGCCTTTTTTTGTGTGACCCTACTACTTGTGGCAGGATGGTATAAGGGGCAGGGGATGGAGCACCTATTCTGTATGTATGCCAGGTGAGTGGGCTATTTGTACTGTGCACTCATGGCAGAAAAGGGAGCCGGGGTGTGTTTGACCAGGAGAGATGGGGTGGGAGCAAACATGCCTGTACTGCAAAAAGGTGGGGAAGGGTTGGTTGTGCACCATGCTTGGCTGGGAGAGGAATGCCCCTCAAAGGTTTTGTGACACATGCGACATGTGGCCTCCAGCTGCCCGAAACTGGGACAGCTCTGGGCTAGAACAATGGCTTTGGAGTTAGAAATCTAGGGCTCAGCCACTTTATAAATGCTGAGTCTCTTTTTTTTCTCCATTATAAATATGGACTAGCAAGACTAGCAGCTTGCTTGCTTGCTTTCAGTATTATTCATTTGAGAAAGAAAAGAAGTATGATCCAGTTGACTGTTCTTACTGATGGGGAAGTGTTCAAGCCAAAGTTTGTAAGACCTCTCAAAAATGTTCAGTCACTGCCACTTAATATTGCAGTTAAGGATTTGGTAAAATGTGTAGCAGAGCCAGGAACTCTGGGGCTGCTGGGAATATCTACTATTCTACAGCCACAGAAAAATAGGTTTTTTTTAGAAGATTAGCTTCTAAGGCTGTTGACTCCAGGAGGCTCAAGGAGCTTTATCAGGCTAGTAACCGTGGAAGTTAATTATTGTTGAAATGAGCCCTAAAGGATTCTGAAATTTCAAAGCATAGGAACACTCTTCTGTTATGTAAGGCATAAGTTAGAAAAATACAAACATTTCCTTTTTAGAAGTAATAACAAGCTGGTGTATCTGCACTCTGTGAGTGATTGAACTGCACTTTGTTTTTTACTGAAGTTGCAGGTAAAATGTCCTTATTGTTTTGTAATAACATGCCCCCCCCAAGCTGGTAGGGGATGTGGTACTTCTTGTTCTGGTTATGAAGTCTTTCTTTTGTTGCATTAGCTAAATTCTCTCTTTGATTTGTAGCTAAATTTAACTCTCAGCATTTTCTGAGCCATCAGCAAAAATATTCAAAATACCAACAAGAAGAAATGTTAATGTGAACTGTGAAGATGCTTTGATTGTATTCTTCACTAGGTCAAATCATTTAAAACAAGGTGTAAAAAATGAGGTTATAATTCTTGTTAAAATACAAGCATTTGAAACATAAAAAGGTATCCTTCTCTTTGATCTGCAAAAAGAAAAAGGGGGAAAGGGTTTATGAGTCTCAGGGGATTTTATTTTTACTATGGAGAATTTAACACAGCTATAGATTTGTTTCAGTTGAATAGCATGTCTTAAAGTGCACGGAATCAGCCATGGAGGATGTTATGCACTTACATTTTCTAAGCAAAAAAGGAAGAAAAGGTTGAAGGTTTCTTAGCATCTCCTCCAGGGATATATTGTGGTATCTTTCTAATTTCTGTGGAAGATGCAAACATAAACTGGTGTGTGGTGTCTTCCCCACTATCTCCCCCTTTCCTCCTCCCCACCCCGCAATATGTTCTCACATTTTGCATCCTGGAGCTCTATTTATATTTAGTCGCTGTAGTACTGGAAACAAAGTAAATGGAAACATGATTTAAAATGGGGTAAAACAGAGAGAAAATGAAAGGGACAGACCTTAAAGTAATGCAAATCATCAAAATCCCATTGACAGCAAAGGAGCTATACCAGCTGAGGATGGGTCTCTCTCTCTCATACGCAAACACACACACCCTTTATCAAGAAGACAGCCAATAATTACATATATACACACATATATATACACATACATATACATGTATGTATATATGAAACTATTGGCTGCCCTCTTGTTAAAGAGTGTGTGCGCCCCCTTGTTAAAGGGTGTGTGTGTGCGTGTGTGTGTGTGTCAGTGGGTGTGCCGTGCACATGCGCATGTGTGTTGTTGAGCCCTAGTGGCTGAGCCCTAGATTCCTAATTACATATAAGTATATATGTAATTATTGATTGCCCTCTTATTAAATGATTTTAAAAGTTATTAACTATTATTATATTGTGAGAGGAATAACAGATAAAATGCCTTTCAAAGCACATTATATCAAAAGGAACTATTTACATAACTTTTTGGGGGAAAAAATAAAACCCAAAACAAAACTAATCACATTATTTTTGTCTCTAGAACTCAGGCCATATTCCTTGGAAATTAGTAACTAATAGCAAGAATTGCAGGCCCTTAATCTTGCAGTCATTTGATCCTACAACCATTTAAGCATACAAATAATTAAGCTGACTGTAGAGAGGCTATTTGGGTATATTTGCAATTCAGAGATAACTTAGATGATTAGTGTCTGGATTAGTCTCTCTGTAGATGTGAACAGCCAGCCACACTGCAAATGGTACTTGAATTATTGTGTTTTCCTTAGTGCGTCACTCAGCTGTGTCAGTTGTTAGGACATCTATGGACATATTCTGCTGTTCCTTGTGTTGCAACAAGAAGAACAGAAGAATGTGAAGCATTTTAAAAAAGACTTGGACAAAAACTTATACTTTTCTCTTTATGATAAAAGCTGAGACCAGGCTAGTTAGTTTATTTTGGATACAGTTAGCTAGAAAACATGAATTATAAACAGTTCAAGAAAGAACAGACGTTGAGTGTATGTGAACAATGAACTTTCTCTGCTATTGACTGGGAAAAGTTGGAGTTGGTAGCTATATAGGCTGCTGACAGATGTGAAAAATAAGCCAGACAAAAAAAAACAGCGCTTTACCGGAAGAAGGAGCAAGTCCATTTGACCCAGCTCTCCAAAATCTGTATAGCTCAGGCACTTCAGCACAGCTTTTTGGTACTTCTATCTAATAGCTGATTGAATCAGCTATTACATAAAAGTGCCATAAAGCCCTACCGAAGCATGCAATCTATTCAGGTGTTGGACAAGCCAGGTCAAAATAACATGATGCCTCTTCTGGGCATGGTCTGCACTCAGTGTTGGGGCAGGCAGAGCATGAAGTAAAGCACGGTTGTTGGGATTTTTTTTCATGTCTGTAAGCAGCCACAGTGCTCATATGATTTGTAGAGTATCTACCATATAGCATAAAGGCCTCTTTTTGTGCTACATGAAGTATGTGCCTGTGGAATCTATATCATGAACAGTCTCGCAAATACACTGAGAAATCCAGAGCAGTAAAGATTGGAATGAGGAAGACTTTGTTGGAGAAAGAAAAGTTCCTATTCAAGAGGCCAGTTTCCAGAGGCTAGAGACTTGGAAAAAGAACACCAGCTAAAGAAAAGGATAGAAGCCTGAAGAGAAACAATAGGATTGTGGAATCACAAGACTGAGATTTAAACAATCTTGTTAAGTCTTCCTCAACTTTAAGTCATGTTTAGTGGACTGAGACACAAGGCATGTAAAATGGTTGACACTTTTGTACACAGATGGTCCAGTACTGAGAAAAAAGTAGTAGGGCAGCAGCCTCTACATGAACTAAGAAAGAAAGCTGCATAGAAATGGATGACTAGCAAATCCCAAGATGAAAGAAGTATTGTGTTACCTCTGGTGAGGACAATAAAATAAATTAAAATAAATTGTTCATAGCCATACTCCCAAGCAGATTAGCCATATGACAGCCTATATAGAGGCTGCCTCACCCATGCAGCAAGTTAAACCTGTAAGTAAAACACAGGGGATGAAGCCACATTAGATGCTTTACACTTAAGCATCACCATCTATACATGTGGTGCTATTAGGTCAGAGTAAACTAATTAACTCCGTTGTAGGATAGTACTGGCCAACACACGTACTATCCTACAGTGGAGTTATTTACTCTTCCACAATGCATGTGTAGATGGTGATGGGGTAGCTAATACACAAGGGTGCTACAGTGTGGGAGCTACCTGTCAGCTAGCCCTGCACTGTAGCACCCTTGTGCCCCATCCAGCCCCTCTGCAGCATGTTGAGCCAGGTCATAACACAGTCATGCTGGCAGGCTGACCCCCTGGTCCTCCCTGCCAGCTGGAGTTGCTCCATCTCAACATGCTGTGGTCCCAGGTGCATGTGCAAATGCTGTGCTCAACACTAATAAACACTAGCACAAACTATACTGGAGTTTATTGGATTGAATTAATTTAAAGTGTAGATGCACCCAGAGAAGAGGAATGCCTATAATATGCATACGTCTGAATTTCCATACCAACCCTCTGCATATGTCTTGTATATATAATCGAACCCTCAGTGAAAAACATAAGGTATGAATCAGTGGACATTGTGAATCGGTGGGCATATCCCTATAAGGTATGGAGAAGCAAACTTAATAAAGGAAACTGCCTTTGATGAACCCTGCTGGGCTGCCTATACCTTGAGTCAATGTGGATATCAAAAAAGGTTCTGGGATGCGGATGATGGAAATACTAGAAAATATCCCTTTTAATGTGTTCTGAGGAAATGATATGTTCAGGTTAATTCCTTGAAGACTGAGATGCAAACCTGACAAGGGTAGCGGCCAAAGGGGCACAACTTTTATTGGCAAAGCTAAGTCACTGAGAAATATATGTGAAATTAAAATTTTCACTTGGGGAAAGTCAGATGAGGATGGAAAAGTATACTGCTAAATTCCTCAGACAGAGTCTGGCAAAACCCATCAAGGATGGAAAAGATCTCTTTGTGGAAGCATAGAGGGAAGAAGGAGGGAGAATTCTAAATTCAGATCAGAAATGACCTAGGATATTTTCATGAAACCACAGATAGGCATACTACTTAAAATTATGTACTGATGGATTTACAAAATTTGAATGAATAGGAAATAGTAGTTATTCTGTCTGTAAGTAGAGTTTAAGAATTCCTTTGAATATTTAGAAACCCCAGTCCCCTTTTTTTGAGAATGGAGAGATGTGAGGATTTAGAGAACCTGTATGTATGATTTATGAATTGTGGCTGATACTATGAAACTGTCCTCATGATATTTGCCATATCACTGGATGCCTCCATATATGTGTATTCCCTATGGAGTGTGGCAGAATTGAGTCACAACCCTGTCAGTCCAAGGACAATGGTAAATTGTTAATCTTAATGGGTAGCTATTGAGTATGTGGAAACAGTCTGGGACAGTGTCAAAGCCTCGGCCAAATCAATTTGTCCATGTTTCCCTGCAGGAACTAGAGGCTGTAGCAGTAGGAAGTTTCAGCAGCAAGAGAAAGAGACAGAAGTGACAAAGTTGTTGTTAAAAAGCTGTCCCAGCTGGAGATAAGGGAAGACACTCAATAAGCTTAGAGCAGAAGAAATAGTGGGCAAGCTATGTATTTTTAAGTGGACAGTGAAGGAGGCTCATGTTGCAACCGAACCAAAGAAAGCCTCACCAAAGTGAAGCCTAAACCTACACTGCAGTAGAACTCTGTCCTTTGTTAGCAGAGTGCTGCATCTGTTAGGTACACTAATATGACAGGATGCAGTGAGAAATGAGAACATGCTAACATAGTTGTGGCAGGAAACCATACTGACCTATGAAGCTTTTGAGCAGTCAGGTATCCTTGCCTATTTCTGTCTTAACTAAAAAGTACTGACCATGTTGGGGAGAGTGGGGAAGGAGAGAGGGAGGAGGAAGAGGTGTTGCACTTAGAAACCAGATTTTTAATCTAGTGCTTTATAGAACTGACACAACACCCGGTTGATTAATAGCAGAAAGGCTTGCTTTAATAACTACCAACAATAAAACTAAGTGACAGAAAAAATCTCTCTCTCTCTCTCAGTATTCAGTAAATGAGTTATATTACGACAGTCCTCATATTAGCTGCAAGAGATTCTTTACTCGTGCAGGCCAGAAGCCAGTTCAAGTCTTCAGCTTTCTTAAAATGTGGATCTGTCGCCTTAGTCCAGCTGGGAGCAGGCTAGTGTCCCCGTTTCCCTCTGGAGAAGATTCCCACCGTCTGCTAGCAACTCTTTCCACCTTATACTTGTTCAATTGTATTGTTTCAAAGCATTTCTTCTTGATAGTTGGTTAATCAAAGTTGGAACAAAGCAGGCAAGGATGGAATTAACATATTATAGTGTATTGTGTGTTTGTTTTGCTTCTGACAGCTTTTGATCAGTTGTGGAATTAAATGGGATGGGTACTGATTGAATGATATACCTTGGAAGTTGATCATAGAATACTATCTTTCAGTAGTTATTTTAAAAATGGAGCTGCATCAAATGGCTTGTGGAGATATTGGACAGACATTGAATGCCTGTTTTGAGAGAGATGTTTTGATTAAGAGAAGATGTTACAAATGTCTTTGGCTACATGAAATACCTTTATTAGACCAAAGCAGGTCTGTTAAAATGTAAATGAAGGTAATATGGAAAATAGGCATGAGCTTCAGGAAAATACCCTGGTTTAGCATCATAAACATTTAGGGACTGACTGCCTATTTTGAGAAATATGCCTTAATTAATTAATGCAAATGAAAGGTAGTGAGGATCAAGGGTCATAGGGGACAATAGGTAAGTTAGATTTGGGTTAGATGCAGCCACATAAACTGATTTAGTATAATAAACATTAGATACATTTACAGTTAACACAGGAGATTTAACGCGGGGGAGGTGATCAATTTGGGATTGCTTTCTTTCACATGGTCCCAGCCACAATCTTGCATTTTCATATAAAATGTATTGGTTTAGCAGTTTAACAATTTTAATTTGATGTGTAGGTCTGGCCAAGCTTTTACAGCCATTGGTGGGGAGTGGGGGTCAGGGATGCAGGGCAAAGGTCTGACAAGTTATCCAAAACACAACTGGAATATAGACTTGCCATGTAGGAATAGGAAGTTTCAGATGTACCTGAGCAGTGAAGCTCCTCCTACAAACTGAGAGAAGTGAATGCATCTTCCTTTTAACATGATGTAGAAAGTGGTTCTTAAATTCCATGTACTACTCTGCTTTTAAGTGTTTAAATTTCAAATAAAAATAAGTGAGGTATCTCCACATCCCAAAAGCTAAATTTAGACTGTCAAAAAGCCCGAGGCTGAATCAATTCAGTCTTTGCAGGTTAGTCTGCAAAGATTAAACTGAGAAACAACTGGACACACATTTATCTTTGATTGAAGAAATGCAGCTACATCCCTGCACTGGTATTAACTAAAAGCTGCGGGGGTGAGGTGCTACAGCATGCCTCTCTGGCACTTCCTCTTCCTGCTGCCCCTAAGGTCTCTGGGATTTGCAGTCCAGCATCACAGAAGCAGGACTCTGCAGAGTTGCTCATTGCTTCCTCTTCCTATGTTCAGCTGTCTCTGGGATTTGTAGTCCATAGTCTTAAGCACCAGAAACTTTCAGTAAGTTTAGTAGGGCAAGGCAGATCTGTACTCAGGAGAAGAGGGGTTTAACCCCGCCTCTCTGGCCTCAGGCCCCAGCTCGGGTTTACTGGGGGTGGGGGTGGGAGGGCAGCCCCTGCCCCTGCCCCTTCTGTCCCCTCCCATCCTTTCCACAACCCTCCTCTGCTGGAGCAGACAACAAAGCCCAGCCCAGGACTGGAAAGCATGCTGGGGTGCTGGGGGACTGTGATTTAACTTGAACCAGGAAGGGGTCTGGAACAGAAGTTTCATAAACTGGTTTGACGCAAATCAATGAAGTCTAATACTACATTGAACCAGGTTTATCTCAAAGCAGTTTCAGCCATTTTGAAATGGTTTATGTGCACTGATCTTCTGCTCTGCTCAAGTGGTTGTTGAGTTGGTGGTCCAGTCATTGAGTTGATCATTCAGTAGAGGCCTGCTACCATTGTGCCTCAAGCAGCCTCATTCATTCCCATTCATTCAGGAACCAATTTGCATGAGACTGGTTAGACATGAATCACAGTTACAACATACTATACAACAAGTTACACCCAGGGAGGAGACACAAGATGGAGGCTTGACATACAAAATGGAAACTTGATATTACTTGACATTACTTTACAGACACAGGCCTAAATCATATAAATTCAGTACAAAACCGTAAAAATCAATACAAACATAAGAGGGACATAATATAATACAATATAAAACAAGAAAACTCAATACAAACATAACAGAACGCTATTCACAATATAAAAGGGGCTTGTTGCTATAAGGAAGTATAAGAACTTATCTTACTTTACCTAGTATTACTTGTAGTTCCTTAAAAGGGATAGAGAGGGCAGAGAGAAAGTAAGGAAAGGTTAGGGAAGGGGAGGGAATGTATTTTAAAATAATAATAATAATAAAAAAAGGAAAAACTGGGGGTTTTGCTATAGTGCTCTGTGGGATGCACAAGTCTAATTTCATGCAGTTTCGCAAAAACAAAACAGCAAAACAATCTTTCAGTTAAAATCATCTTTCTCCTCTTCAAAATTCTATTTCAGTATGAAAAAGTAGTTCTTTCAACACTGAAAATAACTTCAGTAGTCTTTGTTCTGGTCTTTATGTGCCCATTTCTGTAGTGTAGTGACACCATACTACATAGCTATTTGCACTGAAAGATACTGTTTATCTCAACTATAGATTGCAACTCAAAGTGGGTGATTTAAGAGAAAAAAACACAAATTTGTTAGTTAAACTGCTGGATGGTAAATAGTAGGTCAATGCCAAATGATAAAAAGTCCATTCTTCAAGAGCTTATATAAAGACACATGTATGGGTAAGCTGTACAGGAAAGGGTAGAACATGTAGTGTAAAATGGAATGCTATTATACCTTCTATTTTAAAATATTAAGTTAGTTCTGAAGTGCTCTCATTACAAGACAGGTTAATGTAACACTACTACAGTACTTTCAAATAAATAACATTAGCTTATATGGATCCAAGAAATACATTTTTGCTTTAAATTTACAAGATATTATAGTACAGAACAGTGATTATTTTTCTTTTTCTAAGCGATTCCTAAAATTATATTTAAAAAAATACTTTGATAGTATTTAAATGCGAAATTCACACTATACACAATTAAATTTTCTCCCACTTATGCTTTTAGGTTTAGCATACATGCTATTAAGATGTCAAACTATTATTAGCCACTGCTATGATTTGAGGATGATCTGAAGATTTTACTTGAAATGTGTTGGTTTTTCAGGTTAGATTATTCCTCTGAGCTTTATTTTAGAAGATTTGTTTTTCTCTTCTAAAACTGCAAAAACTGACTAGACAGTAGGAAGAAATATTTTAAATAAATCTGATCATAGTACCTACAGCACAAAATATAAGCAGTTAAAAGGTAATAAAAATGACATTCACATTTTACCATCAAATTTTATTTGTGGCTAGATTATACTCTGGGGAATATTCCTATCAAATGTTTAAAAAAATAAAAAAAGTCATCTAATATTCTAGCCAAAAATGATAATTACATGCAAACATGGGGACAGGAAATTGACAGAAATTCAGTTGTGCCCCCCAAATATTGCAGAAGCATCATCTGGGACCCCATGGTTTTGATGGCTAGTTTGACTGGAAAGAAGCAGAACTAGACATTTTATTTTCACACAATGATAAGGAACATTATATTCTAGGAAAGACACTTATTCCATATGAAAGGCATCTTATGTCCAACAGAAATAAAAAGCAAGAAATCGCTATTCAAGTTAGAATGAAAATGTTTGAGTTTGGTGCATTAACACTAAAGCTGGCTGAAAAATGTCCATCGGTTTCTATCTGCTCTAATTACCACATTCTAGCACAGACACAGTTCCAATTAATTCTCTGGACAAACAGGGTCTTGACTTTAAGTCCTCGAAAATGGGAAGTCCTGTTGGTGTGCGCATGAGGTGAATGTAGGAGAGGAAGGATGAGCAGTGGTAAAGCACATCCATTGCCCCACAACTTCTGTCAGATCTGGAATTGGTCACTGTAACCCCGAAGTTCTGGCCCTGGAGGTCAAGTGATATAAGTACATTTATCAGGGATAAAATTGGGTGGGGGACTGATATCCCATCCCGTAAAAATACTTGAGGTTTCAAATATTGTCTTACCAGTTTGTAGCCTAATAGAGGTGTGGGGAAGGAGGAAGACAGGGGGCCGAGAAGGGGAGTGAGGCATCATCCCCAAGCAACAATTTAGAGGGGATACAACAAGAAAGGCAGCCCACCAGGGAGTTGGTGCCATGGCAAAAACAGCAGTCCGTGGAGAAGGTAAGACTCCCACCTTCCTTTCTTTTCCCCTTTGCTCAGCAGCACCTCGACTGGGTTTTTCCCAAGGGAAAACCTTGCTAGTTATGCCTCCATATCACATGGTGGAACAAATCTTTTTTAGAGAAGGAAGCTGTATCAAGGGGTATTTGTCCTAATATTTGTTAAGGAAGTCAGGGTTCTTCTTATCTAAAGCAGCAAACATCTGCAAAATTGCAGAAAAGACTGAATAGTAAACAAATCTGACAAACTAGGAAGAATAAAAAGTAATAAGATGCTTATTAAATTAAAATGAGAGGACGGTTTTGGGAAAACACGAAGCAGTAAATAAAATTAAAAGCTGGGTTTTGGATGAGAGAGTACTGAGTGCAAATGCTTCTTGTAGGAAAGTCAGTAACAATTGTAACATCCATTTTGATAAAATGTGCAATGTAGTGTCAATATTAGCACAGAACTAATGCAAACATAGCAACTAAAATAATGGTTCGGTAGAACTCGATTCTATTAAACACTGAGGAAAACAAAGGATGAAGAGTAATTGTGGAATTGAATAGAAACAGTTTGAAACTTGGTATAGCAGCCAGGTATACAATCAGAAATGGTAAGCTATATAACATAGCAAGGTATTACCAAAAATGCAAATATCAGTTGTTCCATATGGTGCATAAAGGCTCTCTCAGAGCACTTTATTTTGAGATCAGAAGTTACTTTTTCATTGTATGTGTAATACACTTTTCAGTGTGCTTGTCTCTCATAATCTGTCACATACCATGCATTGGATATTTTGTAAAGAGGTATCAATGGTGATGCACAGACACTATAACTGTAGCACGGACGCATCATCTTGAATTCATTAAGTATATTGTCAATTTGGTTGTGCATTATATTAACAATTTTATATTGTGCTTGACATTTGATTTCTGAGGTAATTAAGAAAACTTTTAAAACCTCTTCTATATTCAGCCATTTCACAATAGCAATAAAGCTATCCCATCAATACCATTCTAAGGGAAAAAAAATAGCCCTTTGTGGGAGAACATCTCTCATGGTGGCAATCACAAAATCTACTGCTGCAAGATGTATTTGCTTACTTGTGCTTCACAGTGCTAGTTGGTGCACTACATTTATAGGAATGATAAAATGGAATTCAACATTTGTGAGCACTCTGCAAATGTGTATGTCCTGTCTAAATAAATAGGTCTAAATAGTCTCTGTGCAATTCTCTATGTGTCCTATCAGCTGCTATTCACAGAGCCCTGGTTTAGAATAGGAATCAGTTTGCAAACTTCATTTAATTTGTTTTTAATGAACTCCACATGAAGAAATCAAATGCATACAGTTCAGATATGATTTGTTACCTCTTTGGAGTTGCTGAGAACAGCTGAGCTTAGGGTAAAGTACTCTTTGGCTGTCTGGTGGGGGACTCAGGACTTATCTCCCCCTTTTCCTCACACTGAGCAGGGCACCCCCAGTTTGTTTTGTGCCCAAAGCTCTATTTTGTGAGCCCTTTTTATTTTATTTTTTTCTTTGTCCAAGTCAGGAATGGATCTAGACCTTCCTTGCTACCTGTGCCCCTGTTGCAGCAAAGGAGGTTGTATGTGGAGGAGGGACCAGTGCAGTGGAGCAGTGGAGGACCCAACCATGCACTATCATGCTACAAGTGACATGCCAGGTGTTAAAAATCTTATGGGATGCTCTGTACCCAAATGAATTTTCTGATTTAATCAGGGCTGTCTCTGAGGCAGATTGGTAAATTTTGTTGCAGATTCTTCATTTTTATTGCAGAATAACTTGATTGAACATCTGTCGTATTACAAAAAGTCACATATAACTCACTTTTAACTGGTAACAAATGTAATGGTTTGGAGGGGGTGTCAGGGGGAGGGGAGGGGGTTTATTGCATACTCTGAGAAAGTCTGAAAAAAACAAGCATGGATGCCATTAGCTAATAGTAAATAATGACAAAACCCCATTGACTTAACTCAGGAAAACTCCTGTAGGTTTCCAAGGTGGTACTCTGATCTTTTAGTTCTTTCTCTTCTAGTGCTATTTCTTTCTCCAAACTGGATATCTGGCTGAAAATAGGCTTTGCTTTTCTCCATGCCTATTGTTGTATCACTAATGCCCAAAGTGATGGCTGTGGCAATAGGTAACATAAATTCATGCCACATTTTTGTGGCAACCACCTGTTTACTTTATGGCAGGATTGCCTGGGGTCAGGTGTCCCTGGGGCTTCCTAAAGCCCCTAACATTCTGGGATTGCCTGCCTGGGTGCCCCCTTTCAGAGTGTGCCCTGGGAATTTCCCAGGTGCATATATCCCACTTCTATGCCCTGACTCATGGTGCACCTCTGCAAATAGAAGAACCCCAGACAGGCACTTCTGGGTCCTCAGGGCCATATTTGCAGAGGTGTGCCTCAAGTTGGTTACACCATATGAACTTGTTCCACAGGACAGGGCCACTGAAGCTCTGGGAGTGGCAGCAGTCTGACCCTGAAGGGCAATGGGCAATGCCTGTGTCACTCAATGAAGCAAATCTAATGTGCTGGAACACAAAACATCAAAAGAGAGATATTCATAGATGTTAGGGGCTGGAAGGGACCTCACAAGATCATCGGGTCCAGCCCTGTGCACTTGGGCAGGAAAGACTGCTGGGATCAGATGGCCCAGCAAGGTGTGCATCAAGTCATTTTTTAAAGTTTTGTACCGTCTCTGGGGGGAGTCTGTTCCAGACCCTAGGCACTTGAATTGTAAAGAAATTTCTCTTTATGTCCAATCTGAAGTGATCTTCAAGCAGTTTTTGTCCATTGTTTCTTATCTTCCCCTGGGGTGCCTTGGTGAACAGATGCTCCCCCAGGCTCTGATGTATGCCCCTTATATACTTATAGGCTGCCACCAAGTCCCCTCTAAGTCTTTTTTCTTCAGGCTGAACAGCCCCATGTCTTTCAGCCTCTTCTTGCATGACCTGCTCTCCAGCCCTCTAATCATATGTATGGCCCTCATTTGGACTTTCTCAAGCTTCTCCACATCCTTCCTGAAGTGCACACCCAGAACTGGATGCCGTACTAGAGCTGTGTTCTCACCCAAGCCGAGTAGAGTGAGAGGATGACATCCTTAGTTTTGCTTGAGGTGCATTGGTAGATGCATGCCAGCGTTATATGTGCTCTGCCACCTATGGCATCAGATTGATGGCTCATGGTCATTCTGTGGTCTAGTTTGACCCTCGGTCTCTTTCAGTTGTGGTGCTGCAAGTGTAGCACCACTGAGCCTATAAGTGTGTTATGGATGATTTCTCCCTAGATGGAGCCGCCTTATATTTCTCTGTGTCAAACATCATCTGGGATTGATCCACCCACCTTGCAAGCCTGTCCAGGTCAGCCTGTATCCTCAGCCTGTCCTCTAGCATGATCATACTCCTCCATAATTTGGTGTTATCTGCAAACTTTGCCAGTATGCTTTTAACACCCAAATCCAAATCATTGATGAATATGTTGAAAAGCATTGGTCCTAGTACTGAACCCTGAGGGATGCCACTGGTCACCTTCCACCATGTTGACTCAGTTCCATCTATTAATTCTGTCTGATGAATTTTAGTGCAAATAACTGAGTTTTCCTTTTGTTTTGCACCTTCTATGGAAAACATAAGAGGGGATGAAATAATCTTAATCCCTAACAAGATTTCCTGAATCATATTTCCTTTCAATGAGATAAATTCCACTTCTAGCTGAACTGATGCATCACAGAGCAAGGTAATACGATTGCAAGCTCCCTTTTTTGATGGAAACACAGTGGGTGTGATGTTCCCAATGCAGGAGAAAAAAGCCATTTTAAATGCCATGAAAAGAGATAACAATAACACTACATTACAAAAACAGAAAAGAAGACAAGCTTAAAGGCTCAGAAAAGTTGATAAACTACATCACAAATGTATATGTATGACGGGAAAATTTTAGTTACAAAAGATGGAGTTAAAAAGTAAACTGAGATATACATCAACAGCCAACCACAGGAAAGATATAATTGCTTCTTTATTCAATTCATGATATCGGCAACCTAAATTTTAGTGGGTGAGTATAAAGCCAGATCAGCTTGAGAATTGCTTGGTCTTTAAGAATGGTAGGGCTTACTGTATTAAAGTGAGGTTTAAGAAGCTCTGTTTAAGCACCTCTATTTATTATGATACAAGTTTGCTTATGAACCTACTCATCTGCATTCAGTAAAATCTACTGACTTAAGTAACCCAAGAATAAAAGTCACTCAGCTAATACTGAGTAACCTTTGGATTCTATTCATCATTCAGCTTTATACATCATCAAGAGAACTCTGCACCATATTTACAATCACTTATATCTGAGCAAAGCTATTGAAAGTGATGGGGTGTCCAATGTGATCAAGACAGCATAAAATGAAGACCAAAGGGCTATATAGATGTGGTGGAATGGTTATTACCAGGGATCTTGGTTTTCTCGGCTTTAAAAAAATCCCAATTTTCGGGTTAAAAAAAGTAACCCAAAATCCACATTTTTCCTTGATCAAATTGAAACACCACTCTATATATGAAAGTATGTATATGTATGTATGTATGCATTAGTGGTATTTCATTTTAACTCAGAAAAATGTGTATTTTGGGTTAGTTTTTTTAACTCAAAAATTGGGGATTTTTTTTTATCAGAGAAAACCAGGATCTCTGTTTTTTACTACTGGTGATGTGTAGGTGGATTCTTTCTATCTTAGACTTTTCTACTTTATATTGTTTGCAAGACTGACTGTTACAAGGAGTTGAGGATGGTTGAGAGAAAACCATCAGAACTTGACCACTTGTGTAGACTATTTATGTACATATATGTAGGTTTAGTTATTTATGAATATATTGTAGTTGTGAGTATATTATCATTAAGTGGGTTATGCAGTGTAATATGGTATGTGCATGTATTGCTAATATGTGTATATGCTTTTGTATATTCATGCTAAGTTTGTAGAAGCTTGTGGGGTGGGCACCAGTAGCGGGTTAGTTAATGTGTCCATGAAATGTATGAGACAGAGAAAGAAGCTGAGAAAGTTGTATTCAAGCTGAGTCAAGATAGGTAATAGATTGTTTTTTGTTAGAATCTAGATAATTAGAATATGTCAAGCTAATTCATTTCCAGGGCTACTGTGGAGCTTACTAGTTTTAATGAGTCCCACCCCATTGGTTCACTGTTTTTTCTGGGCCAATCAAAGGAGGAGGAAAGAGTGGTCTATTATGGAAACATTGCTTAAATAAGCACAATTTTAATAATTAATGCGGAGATAAACCAGAAAGAGTTGGAGATGTTGACTATGATGGAAAAAAGGCAAAAGCAAAATCTCTATGGCTTTTCCTAGTTGTATAGGATAAAATCTTGCATTGCTTTCTACAGTTGAAACTGATTTGCTTTTTTCAATTTAAGAGGGTTACTCTGTGTGTGCTCGTGCATGTGTGCATGTGTGTTTGTATGTGTGTGGTGTGTGTTTTCATGCACACTGATTCTCACAGAAAGGATTTGACTAAGGAGTCCAGGTTCATTATAAGTCTCTTGCTATATTTGAGGTTGAGAATTCACCTGCAACAGAAACCATTTCAAACCATTTCTCCTCTGTGGTTTGTCTTTCTCTCTCTCTCTCTTTCTGGCTAGGGACAGCATTCAAGAAGCCCATTACAGAAGTGCTCTAACTTTCTCAAGCTTTACTGTAAGTGCCCCCATTAAGGTCAGGAAGAAGCAGAATGCATGTTACCTCTCGTAGGGAGGGGGCTGAAGACTCGTGTGCAAAGTTGAACAGCCAAGCTGCCCTTATTGTGTGACAGGGACATGACAGCTACCCACCTGGGTGCCTCCCAACCCCACAACTCAGGTGTCCTGGACACTCATTCACTCTTTCTCTCTCTCTCCCTCTCTCTCTCTCTCTCTCTCTCTCTCTCTCTCTCTGTCTCACGCACACCCACACACACATACACACACCCACCAGGCATCAGGAGAAACACACACACAGAATTCAAATGTCGAGGATGCACATGCACAGACACCACATATACATGCATGCAGAACCCAGATGTCCAGGGCGTGACTGGGCCATGAACTTTCACATGACTGAGAACTATGACTACCTCTTGAGCAACTCCCTGTTCCCCAGGGTGATGGAGAATGCCTAGGGTCCCCAATTTCAAAATCAGTGACATTGCTCCCCCAGTCCTTATTGGAGGCTCAGCTTACCCTCTCTTTCTCAGGCTCATGATGCCCTATAGGGGTCAGCTGGACCACCAGAAGGAGCACTTCAACTATGGACCAGGTCTGGCACTGAAAGCAAATGCGGTGCAATGATGGGGGGAGGGTGGGCTTGGTCCTTCACTGCAGCAGGCTATCCCAATTCATGAAGCCCTGGCTGACTGCCTCTTCAGCCATGTGGACCAGGTCCCTCCCAGACAAGTAGGGCTGGAGTGCTTTGAGTCCCCACACCCTGGCACTGGGATATGGGTGCATTTAAAAAAAAATGTAGAATACTGCCCAGTCTGAAACTTGGACCAGAACTAAAAGGGATGCCATTCCTTGCAGTAGGATCCAGGCCCACAGTTACCTGGCCTGCTGGGCTAGTGGGACCCCCAACCCTAAGTCTCTTTGGGCCCCTGCACCTACACCACCAATCACCAGTGGTCGGACTTAGCAACTTGTCCCTGGAAGGTGGGCTCAATCAGTGTGAGCCTGGCATTGGGTCTTAGACATCCTGGTCCCTCTCCCTTTCTGTACTGTTA
The DNA here is from genome assembly GCF_001723915.1 of Gavialis gangeticus. NCBI lineage: Eukaryota > Metazoa > Chordata > Crocodylia > Gavialidae > Gavialis > Gavialis gangeticus. The sequence goes on from NW_017729032.1 coordinate 88,796,979, forward strand.
CTCCCTGGAGCAGGCCCTTCTGGACACCTTTCTGGCTGCTCTGAACATGTGTTAGTGGCTCCCGTGCACCATATCTCCTGTTCCAGGCTCCCCCCCCATCTTCCAATATCCTCCAATCAATGTGCAGTGTGAAGCGTTCCCCCACAGTCACCACCCAGCACCCCTCCTCTACCCTCCATTGGACTCTCAGGCATCTCACCCTAGGGAGCAGTCCCTGGAGAAGGGCTCTCTATGGCATGGCTAGGACATTAGACCAAGCCCCTACTTGTTTCCCTGCTACCAGGTTTCTTGGCCCATGCAGAGCCTGGAAAGCTAGGTGCTGTGGCCTTGCATGTTGGGCTAAATTTAGAGGGGGGAGGGAATGGAAATGAAATGATTGTTCAGAGTAATCTGGTCTGAAATCTATTCCTCATTTAGCTTTGGAATTTTATACCAACACCAAATGAGTCTTGCATTGGGCATGACCTTTACAGAGAAGAATTGGTTAAGCTGGATAGGTTGCTATCTGGGTACAGGTGTGTCAAAATAATACCATACAAGATGAACTTCTTGAAGGCAGTCTGAGTGTGGTGTCCACAGGGAGGAGGAGTGGGGTGCTGCAGTGTTCCATGGGATGTTGGTGGAATTTGACCTACTGTAAGTTGGGATGTGGTACATAAGTTTGTTACAGCACTCTAACCTACTGTGCTGAAGTCCATCCATCCAGAGTTATCTTAGATCAGAATCTACAATTTTTGCAGTGCTCTATGGGCCCTGGCCATCTGTTCAGTTATGGCTGTAGAGCACTTCCTGTACTCCTACCATGCAATAAGTGTAACTTTTGTATCTGCCCTCTCTTTCCAATAAAACCCCTCAAAAACTGTAAATACAAACATGCCATACACAATAATGTGAGGTGGTGATCATAGAGCCTCATGAAACCATCTTTACTAAACTATGTTTTCAAGTTAATCCACCTTTTAAGAAAGTCATCTGAGAAATGAATAGGCAGACAAAGGCATGATCACATGTGTGCTGATAGCCATAGGAAGTACCTTATGTGCCAAGGTTGGTAATTGCTCTTATACAGTCTGGCAGAAAGTTAGCATCCATTCCATGTAGGGTTTGCATAAGTACATTCAATAGAATACAATATGTATTCTGGAAATTAATGGCAGGATTTCAATAACTAATTAATAGAATTTTTGCTTGCTCTTTTGTTGTTTTGTTGGCTCTATTAAGTGCTATCACATGCTCAACTTGAGTACAATTTAAAAAAAAAAATCCTTTTTTGAATTCCTTTATGATTTCCCGTGATGTGTGGTTGTTCAAAGACAAAAGTTACTCTTTTGCTTGAGAAAAGTTTGTAACATACTTTGACTTGGTAATGGATAAAGAAAATGGGTTTGTTTTCCCCAGTTTATTAAATGAGAGCCTAAAATTATCTTTCACACTTAAAGGGTGTGTGTGCGTGCACCCATGTAGCATAAGTGTTTTGTGAAACAAACTAAATAAGAAGTACTATTGTTCATGTGAAAAACCTTACAGCTCAAAGATATTACTGTAAATTTGTCAAAGTTTCATTTGCAAGTGACAAGAAGAAAGGTTAAAAAGAAGCATACTAATATTCTGGTTCTGTTCTAGCATCCTTCTATAAGGCAAGCTGTTTTCACTCATATGACATAAAAGGAAACAGCAGTATAAACAGATGTTTTACTACATCAATCATATTTCTAAACAATGTGTTTTCAAATACAATTCAATATTCATTTACTTTTCTTCAGACAGTTCCACTTTGAGGGAAAATGCAATACAGAGAGAATACTTTTTTTTCCCCCCTAAAATTCTTTTGGCAATACTTATTCCAAAAATGAGTAGACTATCTGTATATAAAGACTTCAACTATCTGACAGTTGCTTGATGGGAAAAAGCTTGTTCTGGGAGCTAATTTGAGACATTAAATCTTCAGGTTACTGGAGAATAAGTATATTAGTGAACCAAGTCTGAGCTTTAGAGGGAAGGTAAAAGACACTGCAAATGACTGAACTGCATGGGTGTTATCCTATTAGTGTGCAATCCATTAGGAACCCAGATGGCTGCCTGTCTACTTACCTTAGGTATTTTTCTATAGAGCCCACTGGGAATTTTCAATTCAAATATTTTGTTTTTAATGGATAATACCATTTCTTCAAACCAAAACTTTTCACGGGGGCAGACCTGTTTTGCTTAAGTAGTCATCAAGAAAGGATTTTTAGATTTAGAAGGTGAATACCCTGAAAACAGAAAATAGCCTGGTAATCAGAGCACTCACATGAAATAGGGCAGCCTAAGCATCAAGTCTCTCCTCTTGAACTCATAAAGAATTTCATGGAAGAGCCAGCTTGTAGTGCTCCATAAAGTTAGTATCAGTGTTCGGTCCTTGGTTCTTACTGTCCAGCCAGCTTATGAATTTCTGTTTCCAAACTTACCTTTTAAGGTATTTAGTAGATATATATTCATCACAAGGGCTGTAAGGTCAGAAAGTTGTTGCTATGTGAAAAATGTGCTCCTGTTGGCATTTGTGTGCATCTCTTTTTTTTTCTGTGAGAGTTTATTCTGGTTCATGGTTTCTGTTCAGTTTCGCCCACGTAATTACCACGAGGGCATGGTAGCAGGTAACTGGTCATGAAAGCCTTTCTTTGCTATTTGTTACACTTAAAAAAAACCCTAATTCACATTCAAACTCTAAATAGACATCTTGAAAGCATCTAGGCCCAGATCTACAGGAGTATTTTAAGCATGCAACCCTTATTGATTTTAATGCTATGTTTCTTTTAAAACAATAATCATGAGAAAAGCAGCAATGTGAGAAAAGGTTTACAAATCTGACTGATAAAATAAATGTTTCTGAATCTATATTTAAACACTTAAATTGAGTTCATGTCCTTTGGTTTTGCAAAAGTTAGATATTATTGAAATCAAGCTGAAATGCATAATAATTTTGCAGATGGCTTGAATTATTATAATTATCTAAATATGGATTTAGGTTTGAAATAAAATACTTTACAGAGTTACTTGGGGCATTAAAAATGACCTCTCTGTAGAAAATGTTCTTAGTTTTGCAAAGGGGAGTGGTGACCTAGATAATTTGGTCACTTTTCCATGTCTAATTCTATAATTGTATCTTCCATTACATAGTTCTCACTTGAGCTGTCTTTGTTACTCTCTTCATTTTATTCAGGTCTCCTATATCAACCATGTATCGCTGTTGCCAGGTTGCCCCTCCTGTCAATATCCATTTCCCCTTTAGCTCTCCCATCCAATACCTTTTCCTTTATTCCTTTCATTTCCACCTGTCTTGGTCCTTTTACCTCACCTTTCCTTTCCATGACACACTAACTTTGCCTGTCCACTTCTATTCTGCTATCATTCCCTTGGGTTCTATTAGCGTTTCTTTTCTCCAACCTTTCCAATTTACTCTCTCGATTAGATTGAGCCAGTAGTACCAATGATTTTTTCTTTGATGCCATATAAGTACCACATTAAAACTCTATTATGGGTAATGGAGTTAATATAAAAGTGTAGATTACCTATAATTTATGACAAAGTAATTCTGTATCTTTAGTACTATAATGAATCACCATTTTAATTTAAAAATATTGGACAATCACCAAACCTCCCAAAGTGATTCTGGGAGATACTTGAAAGAATTTTCAATCAGCATAAGAGACCTGACCACTGGAGTCTGGACAATCCTATCTGAGAACACATTCAGAACAATTGAGTTATCATAGGAGCTGGTATTCAGGCTGTTTTGATGACCCAGAGGAAGGCAGAGGGCATGTTAGATGCTATCTTAGATTTATTTGAGTCTCCAGGTCTTCTACTTCTGCCGTGGCTAATTCGACTGTAATTCTTGAGTTATGATTCTGGAGAGGACTGAAGAGTAATTATATTGGACATGTTGATATAAATGCACGGCATGCACATGTTGACCTGAATTCATCTCTAGCATTGATTTTAATGGGTTACGTAAGAAATGAATTGGAACAAGGATTTTTGAAGCCAATATATTGTTCCTGGGTTAATCATATACCCCTGAGAAATGCTCAGTATATGCTGATATTCAGATGCTCTCAATTACCAGTGGGTTTACACATGATTGAGACCTTCAGTTTTCTCAAAATAAAGAGGGAATGCCACATGGACTACCCAGGAGGAAGAAATCCCTGGACCTGGTCTTCCAGAGACACCCACCTCCCACCAAATGTAATTATTTCCTTTGAAAACAACAGCCTAAGACAGTGGTGAGGCACAAACAAGTATTAGCACTGATTTTTGTATTGAAACTGCTTTGCTGTTTTGTATCCCAAGCAGCACTTTGGATATTTTATGTTGGTGCTGGCTGAATAAATCTGTTCATCTACATTTGAAAATACTCAGATGCGTACTAAGACTTGCAGCTAATAAATTTGAGCATATGGACTATGTAACCACATGGAAGCAAAATCAGCCCACCAATGCAATTCTGACTTCTCATTCTTTTCTTTTTTTCCCCTGGATTCAATTCTAAGACCTTGTTAACTGAAGCCAGGCTATAAATTATTAATATTAGAATTAATAGAGATCTGTTGCCAAGGGAGTAACGGAATAAAATGGTTTTAAAGTGTGTTGATCTGCACTTAGAAGTTTCTCCCCACCCCTTCTTATATTTTAGTGTCTTTTCTTATCCTTGTACGTGTCACCCATTTACCTTTAGAGGGGTGGAGGGGTGTCTGAACAATGTGATCTTTTTTTTTTTTCCTGATGGAGATTGCAACTTGGTAATACATTCTCCTGAAAGTTTTATGTTTTCATAACTATTACACTCAATAAGTATGCATTACATGCTATTAGCCTTAGCAAGGTATTCTAATCTACGAGTTCTGCACCATGTTCACATTAATATGCAAATGGAATGAGAATACAAAATTAAATGGAAATGAAAGTTGGAAGTTAATTGACATTTTTGTCACAAAAGCTCAGAGAAACCCTATTTATGGTTTAATGGCAAAAAGCTAATGTGTCATCCTAGGGAGAGCTATATCAATCTGAGCTAAGGCGATTTTACTGAGGTACAGTGCAAAGTGCTGTTTGTGTATGCAGCTTGCCAGCTCCCCCTATGCAGGTGGTCCCATCACTGTAAACCTGGACTAAATTGCTGCCATCCATTATACACAGTGGCTGCCTGGATGGCTGCCTAGCACAGACTTACATAGGCCATCTATTCCTGTCAGAAATATGATATGTCACTGACAAAAGCTTAATTACTCCATTAATTAATAGGACAATTTTCAAAATGCCTTGCAATGCAGCTTGACACTCATTAGTGCCATTTATGAATAATTTCTCCCAGGGAATAATACTCTACAAAGTGCAATTTAAAAGGGAATAATACATGCTTAAAACCTATGTATCTGTGAAACCAAAATAAATCCTGTGTTGAAGTAGCCAGCTTTTAAAAAAGCTCTGACCTATTAGTTGAACACTCATAAACTTATTTCGTTTTTCATATAAAAACAAATCTGACACAGAACAATGAACAACATCACTGTATTTTGATTGAATGCATTTGGAAGTCCAGGCAGTCACCATTCCTTCCTTTAAAGGATTCCTGGGTTCAATCCTGTAGATGTTTACTGTCTTTAGATCTTATTGAAGCCAATGCACATTGAAATGCTCAGCACCTTTCATGCTGTTTATTAAATTGTGTCTGTATGGAGCTAAATTTCTCCTGTTATTTATGTGTTTGCATATCATTGATGGTGAAGGAGGTTTCTTTCTTTTTTTTGCATAGTCTAGGCACAGGGGATCCGGAATTGAATACATTTTAAGAGCGTGGATTATGGATAAATCCAGAGCCACAACCCAGAAAGAAAAAGCATGGGTCCTTTCTTTTAAGTGCTGACCAGTCAGGCTATGGATGAGAAGTAAGCTGCATCCCATAAGGGGAAGGAAGTCATCCATGGTCTACAAGCTATCACCAGCAGGGGGCTTTCTAAGGCATTATGTTTTGACAAGTCAGAATCCCTCATGATGCCATTCATGCAACGATGCAAATCCTCCTCATCTCTTTTGGCAGACTCAGTGGCTTATTAGCATCCAGATCTAGATCCTTACTCAGTTTTTGCTCAGCATGTATTCACACCTAGAAATAAAACTGCCAGGCAGAAAAGGTTCTGAGTCTTACAGAAGGCAGTACCTCATATATCAACAACACAGGTCATTGGTAACCTATCATCCTAGCTCTCTGCTCTTCTGTCTGTGTTGGGTCCTCAAACAATAGGAAAACCAAACTCAAGTGTTTTCTCCTGACATTTAAATGTCTGGCTCAAAAGCATTCTCTCTCATACTTACCACTGCTGTCAATTTTTTCTGAAAGCAAAGATCATATGAGTTCATTAGATTAACTGAATTAAATTCATCTTCAAATATAAAGAAACAATGTAATGAAGGTTGTCACGCAGATTCTGGCGGGAAATGAAATAGAACAAACCCTACCTTAAGAAATTGTCTAAGAGAAATGACCTGCTAATGAAGGTTGTGATATATTTGGAGGTCATTTGGGTGGGATATGATCCCATCAGATAGGTTGCCTGAGAAATGTGGTTTTGTGGCTACAAAGGTCTTTTTTTAAAAAAAGGAGTGTCTAAAAGTTATCAAAAGTGACTATTTTTACAACTATTTTTGTTCAACATGAGAATCCCAAAGAAACTTATTTTAGAAATCAAAGAGCAGTCACTCTCTAAGATCTGGACCCTTACTCAGGGTCTTTTATTCAGCCACCAAAATCATTAAATAGGCAACATCATTACACTACCACTTAGGTAACTTGATAATGACTGAGACCAAGGAGTTCTCATTAACTTCACTGGGATTTGGGATGGAAGCTCTGGTTCTAGTGCTGGAGCACATACTTGGCTTTAAGTACATGGACAGTCTCGTGGCATTACTATCAAAAATATTTATGTTGATATTGTTTATGTTGAAGGCAGTGGTCCCTAACAAGAATATTAAATGGTAACTGCTCCATCTCAACTACTGGGAACAAAAAATGAAAGAAAGGAATCTTTCCTCAATGTGGGTAAAAGGGACTGGAGATTTGTTTTTTAATTGAGGATAATAAAGGTGAATGGATATATGAAAATTGGGATATTAAATTAAAAATGAGTGGCTAAAATCTAAATGTACTATGGTTACTGTCCCGGGGAACTGGGACGGGACTTACCCATGGCGGCAGAGAAGCCCGCGTGACGCATCTGTCGCTTGTTTATGCCAGCGTGACCAGAAGTCGGAGTTGGCACCGGCAGACGGCCGCTGGGGATAAAAGCAGCTCCGGGGAAGATCCTTTCAGAGAGGATCCTTTAAAAATGAAGAACCTTTTTGC
>NW_017729032.1:88804373-88804865 GCF_001723915.1 Gavialis gangeticus
TGTGTGATGATGTGTTAATACATACACCTAACTTTATGAGCCCTTTTATGTTGCAGATGGATGCCTCCGAGATCACCATTGGAGTGGTCTTGACACAAAAGGATGTGGGTATTAATCGGCCAGTGGCGTACGCGAGCCGGAAGTTACTTCCGGCTGAAACCAGGTACACCACAATAGAACGAGAATGTTTGGCAATCCGATGGGCAGTGGAACACTTCAGATATTATCTGATGGGGAGGGAGTTCACCCTCGTTACAGATCACGCCCCCCTGAAATGGCTCAGCTCTTCTAGAATTGATAACGCCCGGATCACAAGATGGGCTCTAGCTTTACAACCATTTAAATTCCAGGTTGAGTACCACCCGGGGAAGGACAATATAACAGCTGACTTTCTCTCAAGATGCCCCGAACCAGAGACTGCTGACGGGGGAACCAAAGAAGAAGATGAACCGCAACATTCGACCAAGCTAAAGATGGAGGGTCCCCTCAGAC
>NW_017729032.1:88809865-88817514 GCF_001723915.1 Gavialis gangeticus
GTGGAACACTTCAGATATTATCTGATGGGGAGGGAGTTCACCCTCGTTACAGATCACGCCCCCCTGAAATGGCTCAGCTCTTCTAGAATTGATAACGCCCGGATCACAAGATGGGCTCTAGCTTTACAACCATTTAAATTCCAGGTTGAGTACCACCCGGGGAAGGACAATATAACAGCTGACTTTCTCTCAAGATGCCCCGAACCAGAGACTGCTGACGGGGGAACCAAAGAAGAAGATGAACCGCAACATTCGACCAAGCTAAAGATGGAGGGTCCCCTCAGACTGCCACAAGGCAGCTGGCGGGGGGGGTTATGTCCCGGGGAACTGGGATGGGACTTACCCGTGGTGGCAGAGTAGCCCGCGCGACGTGTCTGCCACTTGTTTATGCCGACACAACCAGAAGTCATAAAAGCGGCCACGGGGAAGGGACAGGGGGAGGAAGGAGCTGGGGGCTCCTCATCAGCGGAGGCTGGAGACCCCGAAGGAGAACGGGCCACGGGCCCCGCCCTAGGAGGGGCGAGGCAACCCTGAGCAGGGTGAGCCATCAACTGTTCAGCACTTGGAGCCAAGGACTCCAGAGCCAAGCAAACAGCGAACTCTCCAGGGGATGAGGCAGGGAGCTCCGGCGGTGAGCTGCTACCTGCCCAGACGGCGAGGAAGATACCCGCGATGACCAACCGCAGGACAATGACTGAGGGGCAGCAGATGGGCTCCGAGGATGAGGAATCCAGCAGAGAGGACTTCTGGGACTGTGAATTCGAAACTCACGAGGCTTGCAGGTTCAGGGCTCGGATGCTGGCGCAGGGATGCGACACCGCCTGAGAGGGTTGGGACCCCGAAAGTCTCTAAGGAGACGTAGAGGGGCGGAGGCTGCCGCCAGCCGACTGCGAGCACAGACTAAGGGAGGGTGGGGTGGATTGTGTGGCAGGGTCTTGCCCAGCAGGGGCCTAGCAAGGTCTGGGCAAGAGGCCTAGCCAGCGGGGCCGAAGGGCCAAGCTTTCAGTTCTTTTCAGGTTTTGTTTCCCGGTAAAGGGATACCCCAGCTGAGGGGTACAACTGGGGCGGTAGGGCCAGGGACCCCATAGTGGAGCTCTATTCTCTCCGGGACCCTGCCTTGGGTCAACCGGCATACGAGGTACCTGATGACAAGGGCTGATTGGGCCAGAGGGACAGTAGGAGGTCAGTCCCTCATTTGAAGGAGCACTAAAGAAGGCATAAGGCTGGGGTGCAGGGGGTGGTGGAGCCCCACATCGTGACCGCTGAGTGATCCTGGGCCGCGGAGTACCCAGGAACCGTCCTAACTGAACTTAACAACAAGTTGTGGCGAGCGAGAACTAGGGCAGGGAATGGACGTCAGAACACCCACTCCCACTCAGTGGTAACCCAGGGACATCGGTGGCGGTCCTCCTCCCACAGACGAGCTACCTACGGGGAGGATCCCAGCCCGGCGGTCACAGTTACCTATAAAACTATATGAAAACATGCAAATGTGGCAGAAAGTAACATTTTTAGTCATTTTACTTATAACCATAGCCTTAGCATTACAAGGTAGAAAGGAATTCTCTTTCTGTCAAAAATAAAGCTTTGATTTACTAAGCAAATGGTAAAGATAGTTACATACTGTTCTGCCTTTAGTTTGGATGCTTAAGAGCCTGTATCTTTTTATAAGTACATAAATACCTCCTTCAGATTCTTAGCAGGAAAGTGGTACAGGCATGCTTTAAAGATGGGTGTCCAGGGGAGAGACTTGTTTTTTTCTGCCCTGTTCCTGACATTGTTTTTTATTTCTGTTTGCTCTAAAATTAGTTTAGGCAAGATTGTATTACCCATTTGCCAGTGATTCAACCTTGCCAGCTATGTATAGTATAAAAGAAAACAGAAAAAGAACAAGTGAAGTGGTACTCTAGGGTGCATGCTGCATGTTGAGCTGGGGTAACTCATTCAGGGTTTCATAGTTTCTAGGGTCAGAAGGGACCTTAGCAGATCATCTAGGGTACAAGATTGCCTAAGTGATCTATCTTTTAGAAAGTCCCATTTCCTAACAAAGGTTGGGGATAAGGTGGTTAAATGGATTGTGCATGTTACTGAGCAACGCATGCTTTTCATTCTACCACTTCTCCAATAGAGTACCCTTTTCTGTCCCCTTCTTCCTGCCTTTCCTCAAAGAAATGTAAATCATCTAGTGATCAGTTCTGCTTTTCATTATTGGCCAGCACCCCTTCCTCTGAAGCATAAGGTGAAGGAAGACTGCCAGTTTTTGGAAATACTTTGTATGCAAAAGGACTGATGCCACTTAAAGTACCTACTGCCTGTGGCTGGTGCAGAACCTCTCCCTTGCTTGCTTTTGTTAGCTTTGTAGGTGGTCATGTTTAATCTGAAGATTAAACATCTTCTTCAGATCACCTCTGGACCCCTTAATGTTTCTTTTAGTGCTTGGTTATGACAAATACCCCACTTCCAGATTGCTATTTGAAGATGTGATGTATACTGAGCGTGTCAATGATCTTGCCCAATTTTTACAAATACTGCATTGCCTATTTTTCTGTTTATGCCTGTATTTCCCATGTCAAAAACTGGAGAATCATAGCAGCTGGAAAAAGGAAATTCTCTTCTTTCTAATCCTGCTTATTGGTACATACAGTAATATCTCTTGAAACTTAGAGTGGGTGATTAAGTGATAGGAGAAAGCTATAGTCAATTACAAAATGGAGGTAACTCATTTTGAATCCCTTGCATAGCTTCAGCATTTTGTTCTTTGTTATTAGCTGATGCTTTAAAAATTCAGTATTGCTGCTGAACTGTTCAAATTCATTTTCAAAATGCTCATTCTCTCTAACAGTAAAAGACCATTCTGCTTTATTACTTGTTTTGTTAGATTCTGCATTGTTTTGGCTTGATAGCTGTGCAAGTGTCTGCATTCACTGTATAACCTTATGTATGAGTTATTCAGATTTTGCATCCATATTTGCTGGTACAAATTGTGAAAATCTGATTAGGGCTACTTTCTTTGAGAGTTGCCATTTTTAAAACAAACAAACAAACAAAACCCCCTACATCTCTGGCACTTTATTGAGCAATACTTATGTTAATTCCATTCTTATACTATACCGTTATAAAAATAATGTCTAAGTATGGAAATATTAGGGCTCGGTACATGAATTCCGATAATCTGGAAGCATTCTTCTGGGTTTGTTCTCTTATTAAAAAAAACTTACCTGGATATGCCTGAACAGACATTTGAATGCTGAGCCTTTGAAGAGCAGACAGCTTGCAGTGTGGATACTGTACAGCCAGGGAGACATATCTTAGAATGCTCTGCAAGATCCCGATTGACTGTTCTTGACTAATGCAAGGCAGCCTGTATCTTGGTGCAACACAATGTAGGATTGTGGTTGGGCATGTTCTGTACATTGCTTAGCTGAAAGAGCTGAGTCCAGTGAGCTCTGTCCCCCTGGGAAGGAAGGAAACAGAACATACTGGGATGCTGGAGTACTGTGCTGTGGCTTCTCTTAGAAGAGAATGTGTAAAGACATTTGTACTCCAAAGAGAAACTAGACTGGGAGTGATTTTAATGCTGGTTGATCCCAGGTTATTTTCTGCAGGAGCAGCCATTTGCACTCTGGGAGAAAAATCCTGAACATCTGTACACTAATGGTTTATCCTGGGCTAGAAACAGACATTTAAAGAGCGTGATCCTGAACTGATTCAATCTTTAGTCTAGCCTGCAAAGCTTGAACCTATTTGGTGGTGTGCCTTTTCATTCCAGAAATGCAGGCACATGCCTGCAGTGATTCAGGCTAGAAGCCAGGGGATGCTAGAACAGCCCTCCCTTCCCTTCTACAGTACTGAGCTAAGCAGGGGGAGGGGGAGGGGTGGCCAGGCCCTGGCAGGATGCTTTGATTAGCCCAGCAGGGAACTGATGACAGTGTTTATCACTTCTAACTCAGTGTTTATCACCTCATTAAGAAAACAACAGAGGGACATTCCCAGGAACCTATTGATTCTGCCTCTCTCACAATACAGACCATAACCAGCATGTGGTCTGCTAGCTAATACACAGATACCTCTCAGCAAGTCAGAGGGGAGGGAGGAATTCCTGCTTAATTGGGAGTGGTTAGGGGGATGAAGGGAGCATCCTGCAAATCTCTGCTGGAGCTACAGCCAGGGAGCAGAGGGGAGGGGCCAGCTCTGCTGTAGAGCAGAGAGTCCTGCCCAGCCCAGAGAGCATGCCAGGATGCTGGGGATGTCTGGTTTAACTTAACAGCAAGGGGTCTGGGACAGACATTGAATAAATCATTTTGACCCAAATCAGTTGAGTCTGATACTACATTCAACCAGGTTTATCTCAAACCAGTTTCAGCCATTATCAAACTGGTTTATGTGCACTGAACTTCTTTTCTGTTACAGGTTTAAACCAGTTTCTGATCACTTAAACTGGTTTATGTGTTATGTCTGTCCCTAGCCCTGGGGGAGCACCAAGTCTCCCAGGAAAAAACAAAACAAAGCAAAACAAATGTTGGTATGTGGCCTGGATCAGGGAAGACGTTGCAATAGTTATATTTACATTAGTGTACTGATTCATTCCATATCATTTGAACTAAACATATTATTTTGCTAAGTTAACATTGAATGTTACCTTCTGAACAATTAATACTTAAGGAGTTTTCCTTACGTTCACTTGAATCTGCAAAGCAATACGATTGCTAGCCTTATGGCTATGAGCTCTTTTAAGAATATTTTTTGAGATCTGCTGTAAGAAGTTGCATAACATGGTTATGCACTCCTTTCTAAAAACATATTTATTATTATGCACTGTTTACTGAACTGATATTAACTTTGACTGTACTACATTTTGAAAAAAATATCTTTAGCACTTAAAAGCTGATGTTCAATGGCAGATGCTTGTGTCACTAAAATTCCTATCAAAACTCTGGAAATGTGCCTGCATATACCTACCCACCCACACATATTTCAGTTCCCATTTATTGCATAGACTAGCAAAACCTTGTTTTGTTTTTTATGTTCTGTGCAGCCTTTGATCTGTTGTCAAACCAAGTTGACTCTAACTCTTAGAAAACATGTTACAGAATCATACCTTCTCATTATAGTAGTATTGATCCACCTTTTCTTATTTGTACAATGACAATATTTTAGCTACTGTATTGTTGCTATTTTTCCAGAGGAGTTTTGACAACACCTACTTTTGTTCTGAGACATCCCTCTCTTTTCAAGCTCTTTTTCTTAGACATAGTTCATTTTATAATCTAGCTACTTATTGGATTCATTTTTCATCATTTTGGTTTTGTTGTTGACATTTTGCTCCAAATACCTTAAAGACTGCAGGTTAAAAAAAGATGCTGCTTCACAGTTCTCCTCTTCATGTCTAAGGACCCAATCCTGTCACAGTTATTTCCTTGAGTAAGTAATACTTCCTGAAAATATGAGCCTTTTGAAGTACTGAGGCCTCCCAACTGTATCATAAAATAGGGCTGGAAGTGACTTCAGAAGGTTATCCAGTCTAACCCCCAGTTCAAGGTAGGGCTATTCATATCTAAACTATCTCAGCTGAGTTCTCCAGCCTGCACTTAGAAACTCGCAACAATGTAGTACCAAACTCTCATCTGGTAATCTGCTTTAGTGGTTAACCATGCTCATTAGACAATTTCCCCTATTGCAATTTATGATTTGTGCTTGTCGTGCCCCACTAGACACAGAGAAGAGTTTGTCATCAGCATCTTGATAATAATCTTCTTTGGATTTGAAGATTGGATTAAATCTTCTGTCAATCATCTCTTCTCCAGACTAAATTATCTCAGTTCTCCACTGAACCCTTTCCAATATGCCTATTTATGTCCTGAAACATGATACTTAAAACTAGATATAGCCTCCTAGGTGAGGCCTTACTAGTAATGACTATATTGGAAGAATCATGTCCCAGGATTTGCATTTGACACTCCTTATAATGCATTGCCATATACTATCCATTTTTAAAAGTTTAATTCTTAGAAAATATGTACATTTTTATATCAGTGTGTGGAAAAATTCAGATCCAGATTCACCAGTACACCCTAGAACTTCTGAGATGATCAGCCAACAAAGCAATTTAACATGATGTTTAATTAGCTGATTATATTGGATTTTATGAGCAATTTATATCATAAAATCAATTAAAACATACGGATATGTTAGCTATCAATGTTGAATTAAGTTCTCACCAAGTTTCAAGTGATTGTGTGTGTGTGTATTTGTAAATGTATGTGTGGATGTATGCATATTCATATACATATACATGAGAGCCTACAATATTACTCCCCTTATCTATAAGTAGTCCAGTTGATTGATTTCAATTTGGTCGAGGCTAGCTATTAGAATGAATGAATGTCCTTTGAAATCAGTGGAAAGCGTATCCCACCATTTCAGGGAGATACATATTCCACAGTCCAACTGAGCAGGACTTTACCTACAATTATTCCTTCTGGAAAATTTGGGCTGCTGAGCTCAGAAATTGAGGGCAGGAAGATTAACACTCCTCTCATGACTAGGGATTCAGCCGAATCAAATTGGGACAGTGATCTGAATCAGTGAATTGAATTGGGACAGTGATCTGCATCAGTGAATTGGATCACTGTCCCCTGAATCGGGCCAAATCCGAATCAAATACTGCTCTCTTTGCACACCCCTAATATGAAAAAAAAAAAAATATATATATATATATATATATGTAGGTAGATAGTCCAGGTTTTGCAGGCTTAAAGGAGACATATATATTTGTGTGTGTGTGTCTAGTGTTTCATTTTAATCACAGAAAAAAGGCTACTTTTTAATTAAAAAATTGGGGATTTTTTAATCTATTTTTTAATCTATATATACAGTTGGACCTCAATTTACACAGTATTTTTTTGCATGGTTTCAGCTATGCATGGTCAATTAATTGTGACTCTTTGTTTTTGTAAACAATATGGATTCGCTTTTACGTGGTGCAGTGCAGTTGCCAAGATGTGCAGATGTGTCTAGAATCAGCAGGTCACTTCCCATCCTCCCTCCGCCAAGCTGCTCTCAGTGTTGCTGGTAAGAGTGTTCTGTTGTGGTAGAAGGGGAGGTGAGAGTGAAGGGGCATGAGGAGGCAGATGTCCCCCACAGTGAGGGAGGGAGTGGGGCATGGGCTGGGGCAGGCATGGGACAGAGTTGTAGCTCATCTGGGGGGCCCAGAGCAGGAAGGTCCTGCTGCTGTGCATACCCTGGGAGGGCATGGGGGGCTGTGTCCCCCAGATCTGCATGGGGTGGGGTGGGATTCAGCTGCAGGCTGCATGGGGCTCTTTTTAGTGGGGGCTGAACCAGGGGCAAGGGTTGTGTGCCCGGGGGCTGAACTGGGGAAGGGGGCATGTGCCCCCCAGATCTGCATGGTGTGGGGCAGGCTGCAGCTGTGGGCTGAAGCCAGGGCTGCATGGGGCTCTTTTCAGTGAGGGCTGAACCAGGGTGGGCAGGGGTTTGGTGAGGGCTTGGGGTGGGCAGTGGCAGCACTGGAAAGGGGTTATGGGGGAGGCTACAGTGAAATTTGGGGTAGCTTCAGCTCCCCCATGCCCCACTCCCAGCACCACCGCTACCTACCCTGAGCCCAGCCCCCACTAAGAAGAGCCCAGCCCCCC
>NW_017729032.1:88817689-88830422 GCF_001723915.1 Gavialis gangeticus
CACCACCGCTCCCTCCCCTGAGCCCAGCCCCCACTAAGAAGAGCCCAGCCCCCGCCCCCTCTCCCCCCAAGAAGAGCCTCAGTCAATTCCTGAAGGAATTGGCTGAGGTAATTTGGGGGGCATTAGCAATACTTTTTGAGAACTCATAAAGGTTGAGCAAGATCCCAGATGACTGGAAAAAGGAAAATATACTGCCCATCTTTAAGAAGGGGAAGGAGGAGGATCCAAGACACTACAAAATATTTATAGAGACAAAATTCTCATAATTTTGGTTCTCAATTACTGAAACATTCTTTTTCCCTACTTTTGACAAATGCAGTATTGCTTCATTTATATCCTTTCAGAATGCTCCTAAAAAAGTCATTTTTTGAACCTGTTAGTTTAGTTATGTGACCCCTCTGTATGTATCTTTCTACTGGCTTCCTTATCTCTACTACATCAAACATAAACTATTTGTTGTCACTTTCAAGGCCCTTCATGGCCTATTACAACCTAATCTCTTAATTTGCATTTGGTATTGAGAGGTTGATATTTGTCTTTGTCTGCTTGCTAAATTTTTTGAATTCTTTTTACTCTCTCTCATGCTGCACCATACACATGGAAAGAGTTTCTAATAAAAAAAAAGACCATAGAGCAGGTGCTCAATGAATAGCGAAGCAGCTAGAGAAGAACAAAGTGATAAGGAATAGTCAGCATGGATTCACCAAGAACAAGACATGCCTAGCTAATCTAATTTCCTTGTGTGAATAAGTGACTGGCTCTGTGGATGAGGGGACAGCGGTGGACATGGTATACCATGACTTTACCAAGGCTTTTGATACTGTCCTTCACAACATTGTCATTAATAAGCTAAAGAAGTACAGCCTAGACAAAAGTACTGTAAGATGCAAACATAACTGGTTGAATCATTGCATGTAACAAACAGTTATCAATTACTTGCTTTCTAGTTAGGGATACTTATGAAATGGGGTTATCTAGGGGTTTGTCCTGGCTGTGGTATTCATTAATGACTAGGATGATGGGATCAAGTGCACATTTAGCAAATTTGAAGATAGGTGGAACTATGGACACTCTGGAGGGAAGGGCTGGGATCCAGAATGACCTGGATAGACTGGAAAAATGGTCCACAATCAATCAGATGAGATTCAACCAGGACAAGTTAAAAAGTCCTATAGTTGGGATGTAATAACCACATGCACAAATTCATACTGGGGAATGACTTAGCTAGGCTGCAGTAATGCAGAGAAAGGCATGCAGTTATGGGGGACCATAAGGTGAATATGAGCCAACAGTGTGCTCTTGTTGCAAAAAAGACCAAACAGCATCCTGGCCTGTATTAGCAGGAGTGTTACTTCTAAGTGAAATGATGTGATTCTTCTGCTCTATTCAGTACTGGTGAGGCCTCATCTGGAGTAGTGTGTCCAGTTTTGGTCTCCACATGTCATGAACAATGTAGACAGTTTGGAAAGAGTCCAGTGAAAGGCAACAAAATTTATAAGGGGTCTGGGAGATGAGACTTATGAGGAAAGGTGGAAAGAACTGCATTATTTCAGAACAGATATTTCAGCCTGAAGAAGAGGAGAAGACTGAGGGGGAATTTGATAGCAATCTTCCAATACCTGAAGGGCAATCATAGAGAAGATGAAAATGGACTGTTTTCTGTGGCTGTAGGGCACAGGATTAGGAATAATGGCCATAAAATGCAGCAGGGGAAAGTTAAGAGGAAGATTAGGAGGAACCTTCTGACTATGTCAGGCTTGGGAATAGTTGTGGAATTTCCATCCTTGGAAACTTTCAAAAGCAGGCAAGAGAGATACTTGGTTTGGATGATTCAGTCAGGGCTAGATGACCTCGTGAGGTCCTTTTCAGCCCTACTTTTCTATGATCCTATAAACTAAAAGCCTGATTCTCAAAGGTTCTTAGTCTCTCCTATTAAGTGCTAAGTATCTTCATTCCCCTTTAAACAGATGACCTCTTCTACCTATCAGAACCCTTACTTAATTTTTTTACATAAGAACACCAGTGGGTATAACTACACATGCATTAATGCACCTTTGTTACTGCCCATTAAGTTTAGTACCTGTAATATGAGGTACTAACTAAATGCACAGTAACTGGCACTAGTGCTGGCACATGGCCTTTTCATGTTGCTTAATGCACAGTGGACTAATTCTACTGTGCATTAGCGTATTAGCACAGGTTTTGCTGTAACACGCTATGCTCAGTAGACTTAATCTACTGTGAATTAAGTATCTTGTGTAGATGTGCCCAGTGTTAATTAGTTTCTTGATGGAAGGGAGGCCTGTGTCTGTGTCTGTGTGCAAATGGCACACATATATGATAGAGATAGGTAATCTCTATGAGCTTCAAGCCTGATCCTACTTCTGTTGCGGGGCATTGACTTTTATTTGTATATTTTTTATTTTGTTAATATTTACTTAACATTAGGACACTAGCCACAATCATACTTAAGAAATAGACTTTTAAAATCACCCTAACTCTGTTAAGAGATCAATTATTTTGCCATACATACTTACATTGACTCCTATTTGAAATTGTTGATTTGAAAAGTCAAATGGAAGGCTGGCTTTGGTACATTTACAATTATGTGCCTACATAAAAATGATTAGGCTAACATTCCATTATCACAGTTATTAGAAAAGCTGAAAATATAAAGACTGCTATAGATATCTAGCAATATTTCATAGTTGTTATAGACATTAGGGCTGGAAGGGGCCTCAGAAGATCATCAAATCCAGCCCCCTGCTCCAGGGGCAGGAAGTCAGCTGGGGTCAAAGGATACCATCAAGATAAACATCCAAATGACTTTTAAAGGAATCCAGATTAGGTGCTTGCACCAAGGCCTTGGGGGCTCGGACTGTAAAGAAGTTCTTCCTTATGTCCAGCCTGAAACGGTCTTGGAGGAGTTTGTGACTGTTTGACCTTGTCATCCCTTGGGGTGCTCTGGTGAACAGGCATTCCCCCAGATCCTGATGTACACCCCTTATATACTTATAGGCAGCCACTAGGTCCCCCCTGAGCCTGATCTTTTCCAGGCTGAAGAGTCCTGTAGCTCTCAGCCTCTCATCATAAGGCCTTTTTTCCTGCCCTCTGATCATGCCTGTGGCTCTCCTCTGGACTCTGTCAAGCTTCTCCACATCCTTTTTAAATTGTGGAGACCAGAGCTGGATACAGTACTCCAGCTGCAGCCTCAACAAAGCCGAGTATAGCGGGAGGATATCCTGGGATTTGCTAGACAAGCATCTATGGATGCAAGCCAGAGTTTTCCTCATTTTGTAAAGATATATATCTTTTTTTTTAAAGATTTACATTATATTAACAGAAGAGGCACTTGGGGAGCCCATACTTAAATCGCCAGCAAAGAGGATATCAGCATGTTATCTGATTTTATCGGCGAGAACACCTTTTGATCTGAGGAGCATGAAATTTCTTTCAAAATCTAATAGTCTTTTAATGATAAAGCAAAATGTTCTCATTCATGTCATAAGGAAGGAGGGCACAGGTTCATGGCTAAATACCAGGTTCAGAAACTGATCTGCTAGCTGTTCATGTTTTAACTAACAAAGTGTGTTGCATTCAGAATTTAGTTCATCCTAAATAAAAATTCATAGCAGCTTCTCGGGTTTTTTTTGTTATTTAGCACCTCTAGTATATAAATAACATCCTTTGCTTTATTCAATCCAATGTTTCAGTGTAATTGTAAAATTAAGAACTATAATCAATAAATGGAAAACGTGTATTTCTTACTGAATTAATTTATTAAAATGCATGATAAATTTTTCAGAACTAAAGTGAAATTCTATTAATTAAAGGTCTTGTCATGCACCCCAGCATAGACAAAACTCTTGTTGATTGACTGAAATATTTTCTAATGTTACAGTTGGCAAACTGAACCTAAAGTTTTGGTTTCTTAAAAACCTCCTAGTAATGTAGTGCAGTACACTAATGCAGTACAGTACTACACTAACAGCAAGTATTCTATTTGTACAATGCCCAGAAGAAGAAACACAGGTCTCCCAATGACTTATTAATTGTGTAGGTATAACGGTTGTGTGGGTGTATTTAAAACAAACAAAAACATTGAGTTAAAACTTCTGGCAATAGGTATGTTAATTGGAGCAAACAAGCATGCTAATCAGCTGACAAACTGGCATCTGATTTAAGAAATTCCACTGGATTTTCTAGTGAGATAAGGTCTAGTCCAACTCTATTTCCAGTGTTTTAGGAAAGAT
Source organism: Gavialis gangeticus (assembly GCF_001723915.1). NCBI lineage: Eukaryota > Metazoa > Chordata > Crocodylia > Gavialidae > Gavialis > Gavialis gangeticus. Next base: position 88,821,943 of record NW_017729032.1, read on the forward strand.
TTTGCTTGGGTCACTTTCATGGTTAAGCTGCTACCCTATTTATAGCTATCCATGCTGACTTAATTTTTGTCAGACAATTTTCTTTTTCTGATCTTGGAGCTACAGGAAACATGAAATTGTGACACTGTTAGCTCATTAGCTCTGGTTATTCTGATGGCAATTACTGTGCACCAAGCCTATCATCACTTAGCTTTGTAAAGGAACTGATGTTTGCTGACATGCTGTAAATAGGCCAGCTGTTCCTTTTTGGGGGGTAAAATCTAAGATAACATTAAATCCATTCAAATGACTATAAATGTCCCAAAAGAAAAATTGGAACCCCTTCTGTTAGTAAATGTGAGCTATAAATTCCTAGGTAATTTAAAAAAAACTATTTTTTGTATAAAATAATGTCTAAAAATATTAGTAAGAATGCTGTTTTATGTTCCCAAATGACAATAATTTAGGAAGTAAGAAATAAAGACATAAAGACAATCATTTTGCTATTTAATAGGGAATGTGGTGGGTAATGAAGCAAGATTACAATTAAATTCTACCATGCTGTGTCCTACAGGAAAAATCAGCTCTAATGTTTCTAACCTTTATCAACTGGCAGCACTACAGTTGTGACTCTCATAAGCAGTTATCCATTCTGTCTGCATGGTCTTGACCAATATTGAAGCTGCAAGACAGTGAAGTAATGAGTAATTTAATCTTAAGTGTGTAACACCACATGGTGGTCATATAAGATTTCAGAGATACTCTATGGCCTACCATTTCAGATGGTAAAAATATTACAGACAACATTTTCCAAATTATAATACCTATGATTAGTCATCTAATTGTGTAGTCTGATTAATTTTTCAGAAGTACACTTGAAATTCCCAATGAAGTTAATGGGACTTGGAAACCTGACTATTTTCTGTTAGTCGCCCATATTTAAAACAGAAAATACATACTTTATTTTGGAATGTTCTATGCTGTTGATTACACATAAACTTTGAAGTATCAGGCTTTTCTCAAAGAAGGCTGAGACTTCTATATCTGGTTGCATTTCTCTCCCCCCTCAACCCCCCCCCCAAAAAATTAACCCCATCCCATAGAGAGAGAGACGGTTTGAATGGGAAGCCAATGTTCATGTTGTTTCAGACTTGTCTAAATGTGCAAGTCTTGGCAATTTATACAATCTACCTTGCCTCTCTTTTCTCTCCCCATTGCTGACAACCCTCTATGGGGAAGTGTGCATGCATATTAAAGCTATTTTTTCATAGTTCATGATATTTCCTCTTATGTCATCTTATTGCTAACCATAATTTTGAACCTATTAGCGATGTTCTGTAATGCCAATGAGCTCATCTTGCTGAGTTATTGCTGTGCCATGTTATCCTCTCTGCTCTTCAGAAAAATATACTAACACATAGATGTAAAATGTGAATGCAGAGAAATGTCAGTAAAGCTGAAGAGCGTATCCTTTTCTCAGGCTTCTTAAAAGGGAAAGCAGCAGTTTCTCCTTACTTTACACACTTTTATTTAGCATTGCAACTTCTTCCAGCAGCAAAAGGAATAAAGAGTACTAAGTATTTTCAGTTTGTTCAGCAGTGGTCTATGCAGTCTCAAGAGTATTACATAGCATGAAGAAAGTATTTTTTAATCTTTGTAGTACATTATGGTCAAATTTTGTTAACCATAGGAAAACATCAGTACCCTGAAAAACCAAAGGATATACTGCTTGGGTACAATATCAGTGTCAGTTTTCCCTTAATTAATCAAGTGATGTTATAGATGGGTTTTGGGAGGCTGCCTTCCAAGCTCCAGGTGCCTTGCTTCACTCTAGACAGTTCATGGGATTTCTTGCTGGCCCCTAGTCACAGTCTTCAGTCTGTGCTCACTCAGCCTCTCTGCCTAGTCCACTGGGCCTCTGAGATCCCACACATTCAATTTAATCTAAGCTCCTCCCTCTCCCATGTCCCTGTTAGGCGCGTCTTATGCCTTGCAGTTTTTAACAGCTCATATAAACAAAGAGTACACAAATAAACATAGACAGACTTAGCTTTTTGCACTGTATTGCCTCCTTTTTTTCTCTCCAGAGGACAGTAATGCCTGAATAAGAACAGAGGATTGACTGATGGCAACCAAAATAACTCTCAGTCAGCAGTGATAGGGAGGACAGAAAAGAGGAACACAGCTGGGGCCAGTGTGTAAGTAGCTGTCACTGCTCTTGCAGGAACCAGTCCCAAACCTTCCTTGGCCAAAGGAAGAATGGACAGAATCCAGAAAAAGAGCCATGGTTTACATAATCACTGCAGGTCTGGATCTCAGGCAATTCATCAATCTAAGATTCCCCACTCTGAGTATGCCTTGCATCCAGGTACCATCAGACACAGGGGCTGTGTCCAGATGCATACACATATGCACCACAGGACACACCTTGCTCATGAGATTTGGTTCTTCGCACTGCATATTTGTAGCTCAGAGCCAAATATGGATACCGGGGAATCCTAATATAAAAAAAAACATATGGAAAAAAAGCTGAGCGGCACTTGTGGACAGGCTCCGCAGACCCAGATCACCACCACTGGAGCCCCAGGATGCCCCTAGGACTCTAGATAAGGCTGCTGGGGCCAGTCTAGGTTCTGGCTCTAGCCTCCACTACCCCAAGCAGAGCATTTTTCTCCATGCTAACTCTGTGCAGGGGTGGGCCCTGGGGCAAAAAGCAGTAACACAAATTTGGGCTGTTGCTTTTTCCCTGAGGCAACCGCATGCCTCTGTTTGTGGGGATGCAGCCAGGAGGTCCTGTATCCTGGAACTAGAAGAGGGAGATGGGCTACAGGTTGGACTCTTGTTTAAACTAGACAGACTAAGCCTTCTGTATGTTTAAGCATTTGGAATTCAGTGCATCGCTCAGTTGCTGAGGGGATACATGCAATTTCCTAAAAAAATCCCTGAACAGTGTTTCCCACTTAGTCTGAGTGCAGCATGTACTTCTGGGATTACTTCCAAAGGTTGTGGAAAGAAGCCTAGAGAGTTGGGCCTAATAAGAGGCAGGTGAAGTTCTCCTCTCAGACTCTTGGCCTGGAATTTGCTGACCTAACCATATCTTTAATTGAAAACCAAACTAGTTTGAAAACAATAATAAATCTCAATAAGATGAAGAATGTAGGAAAAGATGGGGGGGAGGGGAACCCAAGTACCAGTTTAACATTACTAGATGGCTTAACCCCACCAATGCTGTATAAAAAGCCTTGGACATAGCCACCATCTTTCTAGCCAATGACACATTTAGAACTCAACAGATTTGGAGTCCTGCTGGCCACTCCTGCCAGCTCTGTGCTCTGCAAGCTGGAGATTATGTTTCTAACACTAGCTCCTAGCTCTAGTAGGCAGTACCTCTGCCTCTAGTTAGAACTGAAAGAAATGTTTAATAGTTATCTACATAATTCTAGAAACATAATGTATATTTTTGACCACCTGATTTTACCAGAAAATGTCAAATCAAAACTATTAATGGGAAAGTGATTTAGATGAATTTGCCATTTAAATAACAAAATGGGAATTGAAAAAAAAAGTATTGAAAAGCATTATGAATCTGTCAACATTTGTTTAAACAAAGTTGAATTTTGGTATCCAATGACTTTTATATAAAAAGATCAAAGCAAAGTACTGCTACTGATCCAGTCCCCCTTTTTATCTTCAATATGTTAAAAGTTTGGAAACTTAAATCTTTTATTTTTACCCACTCCAGATTGACAATTATTTGCTTGTTTCTTTAAATTTAATTGCAAATTCTTGCATCATGGTAAAGCTGTTTCCCAACCAATTCTCATTTTCAAGGAAAGCATGCTATGTGAATTGACCATTCCATCCCCACCTGCCTATCTTAACCCAAACATGAAGATTTTCACAAGTAGAGTTGCTGGGAACAGAGAGAAGCAAGCTACTTCATGCTTCCCTTCCCCCCCCACCCTTTCTTAACCCCTTCTTCCATTCCCAGAGGTGCTTTCCTTCTTTGATCCTTCCATAACTCACAACAGAGAACAGATTTTAGAGTATATAAAGAGCCCTGGAGAAGCACAATGACAAAACAAAACAGTAGAACTGCCTAACCCACTTAAAACCTGAATGATCCTAAATCAGTACACGGGTGTCTGTCAGCAACAACAGGCAAGAAGTGTTGAAATGAAGAGGCTACTTAACCCCTCTATTAATTCACTATGATTATCTCAGTAATTCTCTACTTACACATTAAATTAATGTAAATATGCTTTTGTGTCCCTGGGGACATGACTGAGTAAACTCAGGCAAACAAGAATAATATTTAGACATATATACAAGTGGTGAAAAATATTTTTTTTTTGTCACCTGAACATTACAACTGCACACAAAACTGACCTTACTAATTTTTTCCTCAAGCAATAAATTAGATCATGCAAGTATTTTCATGGTTGCCAACATCTCATTCTTGTAATATGAGTTTATTCAATAGAAATAATAATTAATCAAAACTGCAATTTATAAGAATAATCTCATTCCAAAAATAAATTGTAACCTTAACTCAAAGGTAAGTTTAAAGATTTTCAATATTACACTGTAGTGAAGTATAGTATATCATTACAATAGTATATCATTACAATATTAGGAAATTGCTAGTCCTTATTTAATTGCACATTTGGTCTTTACTGTATCCTGACCCTCAAGCCAAAGGTTAACTACTGTTCTGTATGCTATAAAAACTGTAATACAGGATCACAGATGCTAGTGATAAAAAGACTCATTAGGTCACCTAGTTCATGTTCATACTAAGGACATTTTTTCTCTATTTTTTCCTAAACATTGTAAGTGAAGGAGGTTCAATCACTTTTTTTTGTATGAATATTTTAGAGCTTAAAAAATATAACTGCTAGGAAGATGTCCATTCTATTTAGACCAGATCCAGAAAAAAGAATTGAGATCCTTAAAATAGAACTTAAGTAGACTTCTAGTGCCAAATGGCCTTTGTCTTCCTAATTTCCAGCTATTTACTTTTTGACAGGCAGCCTCTTTTCTACCTTGGAAAATTACTACAGTACAGTCTCTCTTACCTACCTTTGGCTTCCCCCACCCACCCCACCATTTTCCACCCTCCCTTCCCTGCTCTAAATTTTGTTTTCCTAAACTCCACCTATTTACTAGGGCTGTGCAAAACAGCATTGTTTCGTTTCGACTTCTGTTTCACTGTTTCAAAGGGACAGTGTTTTGTTTCAATGTTTTGTTTAGTTTAGTTTAGTTTTGTTTTGTTTTGTTTTGAAACACTGCTGTTTTTTGTTTCTTCGAAATTGTTTCACTGTTTCAATGCATTTCAATGTTTTGTCCATAGGCTATAATGGGGAATCATGAAACTGCCTATAACTTTGTCATTTCTTGCCTGATTTGACTGGAAATAGCAGGGATATCAGCCTCTGCTGAAGCCACAAAATCTGTCAAATTTCAAGGAGATAGATGCAGGGGTTTCTGGGAAACTGCACCTTAATGTCTTGAAAGCACAACTCATGTCACTTGTAAGTGTGATGGCAAAGGTGGGTGAAAACAGCATGCATAGTAGTCCCTGTTAAGGCCATGTAGCTTGCTAAGTTTCAAGGAGATAGGTACAGGGTTTTATGGGAAACTGCACCTCAAGCTACTGACAAGCAAAACTCATGACGTGTGACTTTGTGTATATGTTAAGGCATGCCCTCACTGGCACTGGGGCCATGGCATGGTAGTGTGCCCCAATGAGGCCTCCTTCTCCCCTACAGCCTCCACCACTTCAAAGAGCAATAGGTAAGTAAGAAACACAGTAGCACTAGTTGTATCTCAGGCAGCCAAACTGTCACAGACTAAAGTTTTTATTTCCTTTCCTGCAGGAGCTTTTTTTTCCAGCAGCTGCCAGAGAACTCTCCTTGCCAGCCCCAGCCCTGGGGCTTAGATATGCCCAGGGCCCTGCTTTCTTCTGGTCAGCTGACCTGGGACAGGTGCTAAGGGTATAGGTTGTAGCCGTGTTGGTCTGAGGACATGGCACTGGCAGACAAGGTTCTTTGGGTCAACCTGATATCTTTTAGTAGACCAACCGAATAGTTGGAGAAATATATCTTAGCAAGCTTTTGTGTTGAAAAACCCTTTGTCAGGCTGAGGAAGCACTTGCAGTTGGTGTGTGTGTATGCTGTTCCTGGATGGAAGGAATAGTAAAGAAGCCAGAGGCTGGCATGCAATGCAGGCAAGAAAGCCAGTCAGTGAAAATGGAAATGCAGGTGTCAGAGGGTGAGGGACAGGATGGGGTTGGGGGCTGGGGGGAGGGCAGATGTAGCAGCACAGGTAAAAGTGGAGAGATACCTGGGGAGTCAGATGTCCAGCAGGTTGTAGTGTGTCATAATTCCAATGTCTATATTGAGTCCATGATTTTCTGTACCTAGGAGGTTGATTAAGTGCAGTTCATAGGCTTGTCCGTGAAAAGTGATTTGTGAATTCAATCAAGCACTGAACATCACTAACCTCAAAGCCAACTTCCTGCAGCCCAAAACACACTGAATGGATCCAGGCCATGCCATGACAAGACATGCAAAACCTGTCAATAGTATCTCCAGTATGGAGATATCTTCACAATACATATCTCCATCAGGGCACCAAGCAATAACTGCACACCAGAATGAGCGCACACCAACAATTTATCAGATACAAGAACACCCAACTACCTGCCTCCAATCTCTCCAATCTCTCAGGTGTGATGGCCAGAACCAAAGAAATTAATAAGCGATAAATATGTGCTTATAGATTCATAGATTCATAGATTAAGGGTCGGAAGGGACCTAGTAGATCTTCTAGCCCGACCCCCTGCCAGGGCGGGAGAACAACAAAAAAACCCCAAAAAGAGAAACGGGACTCAAATGAGTCCAGCCAGGTAGGCATCCAGCCTCTTCTTAAAGACCCCCAGGGTAGGGGCCAGCACCACTTCCCTTGGAAGTTGGTTCCAGCTCCTAGCCGCCCTAACTGTGAAGTAGTTTTTGCGGATGTCCAATCTATACCTCCTCTCCATCAACTTGTGCCCATTACTTCTTGTTATGCCAGCGGGCGCTAGGGGAAACAGCGTCTCCCCCAAACCCTTCTGGTCCCCCCTAGTGAGTTTATAGACGGTCACCAGGTCCCCCCTCAGCCTTCTCTTGTGGAGGCTGAATAGGTTCAGGTCCCGCAGTCTCTCACTGTAGGGTCTGCCCTGTTGTCCCCGGATCATGCGGGTGGCCCTCCTCTGGACCCTCTCCATGTTGTCCACATCCCTCTTGAAATGGGGCGCACAGAACTGGACACAATACTCCAGCTGTGGCCTGACCAGCGTCGCGTAGAGGGGGAGGATCACCTCCTTGGCTCTACTCGAGATGCACCTGTGGATGCACGACAAGGTCCGGTTAGCCCTGCCAACCATGACCTCGCATTGTCGGCCCATGTTCATCTTGGAGTCAATAATGACTCCAAGATCTCTTTCTGCCTCCGTGCTCTCGAGTAGGGAGTTCCCCATTGTGTAAGTGTGCTGCTGGTTCCTACTGCCCAAGTGCAGCACCCTGCACTTGTCCGTATTAAAACGCATCCTGTTCCTGTTAGCCCACCCCTGTAACCTATCCAGATCCCTCTGCAATCTCTCACTCCCTGCTAGCGTGCTCACCTCCCCCCAAATTTTGGTGTCATCAGCGAATTTAAACAGGTTACTATCCACCCCATCATCCAGATCGCTGATGAAGAACTTGAACAGCGCAGGCCCCAGGACTGAGCCCTGGGGGACTCCACTACCCACCTCGCCCCAGGTCGCTCCCTTCTAGGAGGCATTTGGAACTTTTGTCTAATATGAAGCTTGTATTTTTGTAACCCGCAAAAGTAACTTGTAACTGTTTGTGGAACTGACTAGGCTTCAAAGGCAAAGCTATAGCTGTGAAATTAGTTGACCTAATAGTTCTTTCTTGCTCAGAGTTTAGCCTTGATGATGACAAAAACTGGATTCAACTGCCTAGCACCCCTAATAAATTTGTAGGTGGCCATTAGATCACCCCTGAGCCTGTGCTTTTCCAGGCTGAAGAGTCCCATGGCTCTCAGTCTGTCATCATAAGGCCTGTTTTCCTGACCTCTGATCATGTGCATGGCTCTTCTCTGCACTTTCTCAAACTTCTCCACATCCTTTTTGAATTGTAGAGCCCAAAACTGGATGCAGGACTCCAGCTACGGCCTCACCAAGGTTGAGTACAATGGGAGAATGACGTCTTGGGATTTGCTTGATAAGCATCTATGGATGCAAGCCAGTATTTTGCTCGCTTTACTAGCCACAGCATCACATTGAAGGCTCGTGTTCATCTTGTTGTCAATCACAACCCCCAAGTCCCTTTCATCCATAGTGCTAGCCAGCATAGCACTGCTGAGCCTATAAGGATGCTGCAGGTTTTTCCTCCCAAGGTGGAGAATCTTGCATTTATTGATGTTAAACACCATCAGGTTCTCATCCACCCATT
>NW_017729032.1:88835422-88835860 GCF_001723915.1 Gavialis gangeticus
GTTCTCATCCACCCATTTCATGAGCCTGTTAAGATCTGCCTGGATCACCCTCCTGTCCTTAGGTGTGGATACTTTACCCCAGAGTTTGGTGTCATTGGCGAACTTGGCCAGTCCACTTCTAACACCAATGTCTACATCATTGATGAAGATGTTAAACAGTATAGGCCCTAGGACAGAGCCTTGAGGGACTATGACTCCACTGGTGACTGTGCACCAAGACAATTGGCTTACATCAACCACCACCTTCTGGGTCCTACCGTGGTGTCAATTCCCCAGCCAGCAGTTCATGGTGAGGTCAAGGCCACAGTTAGCCAATTTTGCCAAGAGATCATCATGGGATACCAGATCGAAGGGTTTTTTAAAATCAAGATATACTACAATAATCTATTTCCCCTTGCCCAGGTCACCTGGTCATAAAAGGAAATGAGATTGGTCAAG
>NW_017729032.1:88835871-88846278 GCF_001723915.1 Gavialis gangeticus
GTCCTCCATCCTTTTTAGGTCTTCCTTTTAAGATGCAGGACGTCTGCCAGTTCCCTGGAGAGCCAAGGGGGCTTTTGCTCTGGACCTACCTGCTCAGTCTGGAGGTACCCTAGTCATGTATTCTAGTTCTGAGCTTTTCTACTCTAGATACAGGGACCTAAACATTATATACTGTATACCTAACATGAAGGTGCCTAAGGATGACATTCTATTTCACCAATTATGCATGTAAATGAACTCTGAATTCTGTGGTCCCTGATATACATTTATTAAACAGTGTAATGGGACCTGATCCCCAAGCCCAACAATTGTGTCTGTTGCCATGCCATACATGCATCCTGGAGGCACGATTTTGGGAGAAGGGATCAGATCCCAGTCACATACTTTATACTTGCCAGGGCAGGGGGAGCCACAGATCATGGTCCTGGGCTCCCCCTGCATTAGCAACTTGAAAGCCAGGTGCCCAGAGCCCCCCCTGCCATGACCCTGGCTGCCCTGGGGTTAGGGCTGACAAACAACTGATTGGTATGTCTGGCCCCAGGCCAGTTTTGAGGGCTTCCCCTGGTGGAGTTAAAATCCTACAAGTGGCAGCTGGGGCTGGGTTGTCAGATGCAGTGGATAAGAGTCTACCAGAAAGGAAAACAGAAGGGCTTTATTTTATGGGCATAGGGTTTAAAATCTCTGGCAGGTGAAGCCCTTTAGTCTCACCCCAAGGACCCTCATCCACCACACTGAGCAGCCCCACAAAGGCTGCCTGGAGTGAAGATTTAAATTCTTTAGCTCCCCCTGCCAGAAGCCTGCAGGATATCTGAGGTACAGTTGGATAATGTGCTAGAGACCTTTTTGTCTCCAGTGGCCATTGGAGACCAGGGCTGTCCAGGACTGTTTCCAACCATCAGCTGACTTGGCATTCACCCAGGACAGCCTTATTGCATAGACATGCCCCACATTCAATTTAAGGCACCACACAAGCCAGCCATAAAAATGTCCTAACACAGAACACGTGAATTGCAGTATAAGCATGTAACATGTGCCAGAGGCCTAAGTATAATCCTATCCTACGCTATTCAAATCCTTGGGGAGGAGAGGGACACCTATTTTTGTAATATTCATCATCAAAGTCTTAAGATCAAGTCATAACAGGCAGTGAACAGGTGCAGAACCCATCCACTTTTCATATTAGCTGTTTTTCAGGGAGTTAAGGAGGGCAGAATAAGATCATGCTGAAATGTCTAAATCAACTTAGATTCCTAATAAGAGGAATAGGATCTGTCCTCAAGTCTTTTAATTGTTACAGCACTACATTTTTCTCCCTCAGTCTCATTCTTTTATTGTTTGCTATCACTGAGCTCCTCACATATATCAATAAAGCTATCTTTTTCCTGTGCATCGAGGATATATTATTATCCTTAACTTTTATATATGGGGAAATAAGGTACAAAGACATTTTGGCTTTAATTTTGTGGAACACTTGAGCGTGTGAGTAGTCTCAGTGATAACAGTAAGTTACTCAGATTATTCAGCAGCATAAGTAAGTGCTGCATAACTGGACCCTAAATGTTCATATTCCAGCATTTTATACACTACTTTTACACAGAGAACTACTAAACATTTCTTTAGAGAATAATTTGTTTTCATTGAAATATGACTAGATACAAAAAGGGATGATTCAGGTTTAATGGTGACTTTTAGTTGTCTCCTCTAGGTTTGACATTAACATTAACAATTTGATGGTAGGAACAGATATAACCTCAAATAATTTAACTGGTTCAAATGATTTTCATTTTTTTTTCTCTGCATTTTATACTATAAAGCACAATGCAGTAGTGTTATTTTATTCATTTTCTAAGGAGCACTTGGATCATTTAATGTAGTTTTATGTTTTATGTGCATTGAGGTGTTATGAACCACTACAAATTGAAGCAACCAATGTCTTATTATAACACAAAACTGTAGCTTGGCCGTACAGTTACAGGAAAGCATTCTTGTTAACAGAGTCTCTCAAACAGTACATATAAACAGCAATGACAAATAGCAGTACTTATCTTATTAATACTTCACTACTAATCCATCAGCTTTAACTAAGTCTCGGGTGACCTAAAACTCTCAAGATTTCAGCAAGGCCCCTGTCTTAACTTGCACGCTTCAACAGTTTTATTATGTTAGCTTTCTTTCTACATACATAATGCACAGATAAACTGAACCATTGGGGAACTGACTTATCTTCAATATTCAGCAGATCAAATGAAGTCTTAGTCAGAGTAAAATGAAAAAGGAAGTAACTATAGTAAACATGTATACAACATGAAGAAAACAATATTGTGCATCACAAGAGAGAATCAAATGCAGTTTCTCTATTTAAGATTTTCCTCAAAGCTTAAATGATATCAATGAATCTTTTATGAATGGTGCACATTTCTTTCCAATCTGCAAGTAAATTAAATGTAAGTTCTAAATAAACTATGGCAAGGGGAGGAGAACAATTGCTCCTCTTTCAGTAATTCAACTTGGTATCAAGTGCCTCGAACAAAACTGTAGGCAAAGCCGGGGCTGGGGCTTCTGCTGCCATCTGTGGGAGTGGACATGTCAAATACCCCAAGGGAACATGCTTGGCAGAGGTATATGCAAGCCTAGTAAACAGAAACCTTTCACCCCAGCTGCGATGTAGCCCTGAACCCTATAGTTTTCCCAGAGAAATTCAACTCTCACCTTCAGGTTACGACATCAGCTACATGCTCTGAATCTTCCTGAGCAAAGTGGGAATAGATAAGAATATAAATGAAGGCACAATACAGTACTGTTACCATGTGGGGCTGACTGGGACAGCAGCCCCAGGTGCTAAATTTATGTGGGGGGGGAGGAGGTTGCAAAAATAGCCACCACTGCAGCAATGGCTCATCATACCACTGTGATTGGCACTGCAGCAGTCAGCGTTGCCCCATGCACTGCTCTGCCCCATGCACCTGCTCTGCAATGCCTTTGGCACAATGTGATTTTTGTGAAAAAAAAAAAAGCAGGAGGAGTGGTATGTTCAGTATTTTTTTTAATAGGATAGATTTTAAACGTCTGAGTCGAGGAATTTAGGAGTCTATCTTTAGGCACCCCTTTTTGTAGTAAAGGCTAATACTGTGGCAACATGCATTTAAAATCCAATCCAGGCCAGTCTATAGTCAAGGCTGGTATGGGAATATGAATTAGTGGCCTTTATGTTCTAAATCATGGTGCCTTGAATTGAATAATTTTGAAGTAAAAATGAAAATAAAGGGAGGCAGAACATTTCAAGAACTTGTTTTTTCAGTAGACATGTCTAAAAGACACCATTGTTAGTTTTCTTTCTCTCCCTAAGCCCCCTTCATCCCTCTAATTCTATAACAGTTCTAATGTATACCTGTCCTCTTAAGGATGTTTATGTACCTGCACAATGTAGTACACGGTAGCTCTGAGTGCTGATTCCTTTGTACTTGAAATTGTAGAAAAATACATCACATTATGATTTTAGAAATACTGTGATCAAGTGTATATTGTATTTCAACGTATGCACTCCAGAGAATGGAGTTAAGGTAATTTATTTAATATTAACCTTGGTAGTTTCTAACACTTTTATGTTCAACCCTAACATTGAATCAAGTTATTTTATTTATTTAATTTTTGCATTTAATATCACATTCATTTACCTATTTAAGTGCATGCCTACAGTGACAAAAAGCTATTTTGTAACCCTTGCAGGAAAAAAAAAAGTTCTTTTGATATCAATGTTTTCAAGGTCAAATATGTAAAAAGAAGCTGAACATCCTTTAATAATGTAATTCTGTTTTAAAATTCATTATAATAATCTAGAGATGAAGTGTCATGCTTTTGCCGTCAAAACATTATATAAAGTAGTTGAGATTTTTTTTAAATGTTCCCATACTGACATTCTTTTCTCACTCTGTAACGAAAAAATTAAATGAACACATAAACATCTATTATTAATAAAACTGTAATAATTATAACCTATACCCTGAACAAAGACAGAACAAAAAAAAAGACATTTGTCAGTCATGTGAGGTTGTCACTTATTTTTAAAACAAATGTAGAAAATAAAGGCCCCGACTGTACAAAGTTGTTGTGCTTGTTGCAACTAGTCTGTGAAATCTTTAGCTTCTTGTTTTGTGCTGCTTTTATTTTTCAGTAATTGTTTGACACCCACTCAATAGTTTGATTCTATGGCTTACATGAAAGCAGCTATTGCAGAATTTGCATACATCTGAATCTAATACAATTAAAACAATAATAAAAAAACCCAAATCCTCTATTTCTTTTATTATCCACAGTTAATGTCCCATGTTCAGTTTTATTACAGTGATGGACTTCCTGTTGTAAACTAATAAGTATTTGGTCTGATGTATCTACTTAAGTCCTGTTTTATAGGTTCAGAAAAATATACAGTTTGATATCCAGATTATAAAGTGATGTTGTACCTCATTGCACCAATTTGCTTGCAACTGTAAATCAGGAATCCTGAAGTTTAACAAACAAAGTAAACCCGGCAGATCCATTATACCCAATCCTGGTACCCTCACTGAACAGTTATCAGGATTCACAGAAATTGTCCTTAAACCATTTGTCACTCAAAGAAAAAGTTTTCAATAAGATGAACAAACTTCTTCAGTAAGATCTATCTTTATCTTTTCATGGCTTGATGATCTGTCTTTATCTTTTAATGGACCTATTTTATCTTTTCATGGATCTATGCACCAGGCAGAGTACCACCCTGCGGCACTCCATTTTTTTTGTGCTTCACACTACAATGTAAGCCTTAAAGTAATAATGCAAATGGTGGCAACTTCATCTTTTTCCCCACAAGCATAACATAACTTTTATGGGACCTCTGACCTACTAATCCTTCAGTCTCTAGATATCAGCTGATTCCCTTGACCATGAGAGCTTTTCCCTGCATATAATCCATACTTTTCCTTGGCCTTTTGAATTTGAGTTCTATGACAACATGTTGCTGCCCGGCAGTTATAAAAATTATATTTGCCTGTTTTATGAGATTCTTCCTTTTCACAGCTAGTGCCACAAATGGTTCTTGTGTTAACCACACACCAAATCCACTGCCATTTCTTTAACAGGCAAAGCATGTACTTGCCTTTGCCTTAACATTTTGGCAGCCAATACTGAGCTGTGTACAGTTCTCTTCCAATACCTTCTGTAGCCCTAGGTACCCCTGGATAGCTTTAGCCTCAAGTAGTGCCTGTGTTCATTCAGTGGACTGTGCCTGAACCCTATGCAGAGGGATAGGAAATCTTTACACCTTCTCTTCATTTTTCTCTCCTATGCAGTCAAACACTACCCAGTACTTAGTATTTCTAAAGTCTTTTCATTTAGAAGCTCTCCTGCTTCTGCACAGCAATTGTGCAGTCTGCCAAATGATAAATGTAGGAACCCACTTTCCTATTAAATTTCCCTTTAAAAATGTGCATCTTGAAAAAAAGATTTATATATCATTAAATTCACTGAATCCCTCGCAGTGACTTAACATAAGATATGACAATATGAGTAGTGCAGTGAAAAACACTTTGCTGCCATTGAAAAGGTGTTTGAAATTTGATAGTAATATGAGTAATATGGATGGTAATTCCTGTGACCACTTACTAATTAATTGCAGGCATTGTGAACAATACTCGACTTCCAAGGACAGGTAAAGCTTTGCAACTTGGGAAGCAGAGAGCTTAATTCTGAGGGGAAGTTACCATATGTATTCAGGTACTGTACAATATTTCTTAAAATAAATATTAGTGACATTCTGTTACCAACTATACTTATAGATATATGGAAACAGGTTGCTCACCCAGCTTCCTTATTAAAGCAAGTCAGCTCCATGGTCAGGTTTCCAGACAGTTTATTTTACGCGTAAATCCTTGTCCCCACAGTATAAGAAAAGCAACAAAACAAGCATGCAAACAGAAAACAGACAAAGCCTAAAACTTATGGTCTTTCTCTGGGAGGAGTAACATAAGTTTTGGGCATCTCACTAAATCCTACACCTCTCTTCCTGGGCCTTTTAACTCTTTCTTGGTAGCTCCATCCTTATCAGCTTCAGCTGGCTTCCTAACTCCCAAACAAGCAGTCTACTAACTACTCGTAGCTGGGGTTTCTTACAATATGTTTTTACGTTAGATGCTTGTTCCCCCCATTCCTTTCTATAAAGTTCTGATCAGGAACAGAAAGATGCATTTTATTTATATATCTAGTGGAATGGCCTGTTAAATTATTTCTGGAACTAAATTTGTATTCTGCCCTCCCCGCATTGTCTCAGCAAAAAGCCATTTCAAAGATACGAAAGGCTGGAAGGGACCACAAGAGAACATCTAGTCCAACTGGGGATCAGACCCACAACTTTGATGTTATTAGCACCACACACTAACCAACTGAGCTAAACTCCCACAGGACTTCATAGAATTCCTCCCACTAAAAAGGATAGGGTTATTTATGAAATAAAGTATATCCTTTCTTAATGTAATAATCAAACACAGCATGGAAAAAAGTTTACTCTCTCTGGTAGCATAGGAAAAAAATAAAACAAATAAAACCAGAATATTTTTTCCTCCAAGGAGAATATTCTTTCTGAGCTAAATCTAGTTTGTATCCTAGAGCTACAGTCTTTGCTTTCATTTTTTTCTTCTTTATGCCTATCGCATGGGTAATGTATTGTTTAACAAGTTTTGCCACTCTGGTCCCAGACATATGACTATACCCAAAAAAGAAAACAAGGTCCTTCCCTGGGAAATCTAGAGGAACAATAAAGGTATCTTTTCTGCATGTGCATAAGAGAAATACCCGATCATTCACTGTAAAAGAAGATATAAGAAGTAGAATATAATCATATTCTAAAAAACAAGAATACAATTATAATTGCTTGATTAGAAAATACACACATATCTCATGAAAAACAGATTGCAACACATATTTTCATTCCAAATTTGGGGCCAAATTCTATACGGTGGATTTTTTTATGGAATGAAAAGTAAAAAGAAATAGATTTCTAAATGTCAAGCAAATTTCATTTTATTACTCTTCATTGAAATAAAGTGCTATTATGTTTAGAGACCTACTGAATTCGTGATTGTACAATTTTTGCAGAAAATGTGAAATCAGGTAGGCTCCATGAAAAGTGGGAGAGTCACTGCAAAAATCCCCAAAACTTATCAACAAGGATAGAAAAGAGCTGGAAGCCTTGGAGCATAGGGAACAGGGAGGGGTGGGATGGAGAACAGGATGGGGCTGCTCAAAGCAGGAGGTGGGGAGGCTGCAAGTAGCTGCAGCAGGTCTCCAGCCAGCTCTGGCAGGCAGCCAGAAGGCTGGAAGCAGCTGCACCGGGGTCTGCAGAGCCCTGGCCTGGCTCACTGTATGTGTAAACTCAATAACGGTACTGCCAGGGCCCCTCAACTAATCAGAGGCATGGGTGGGGAGGGAGCTGGCTGCCATGCTTAGCTCACAAAAATGGTGGGGAGCCCTGGGATCTGGCTGCAAAATCGGCTGGCTGCTTCCTTGAGTTTGATAGACCCCTAATTATGTTCCCTAAGGGGTGGATTCTATTGAACCTACTCAATGTGTAAGTGGATTTAGACCTAAGTACAATTCTATTCCACCCTGAGCCCTGAAAATCCACAAATGGATCTACCTGCATAATACACTGTTATTTTACCCTTAAATCACAAAAAAATAGCAAGAAGGAGGCAAAGCCAGGAGGAGCAAGCTGGAATTGCACTTAGGCATCTAAATACACTCAGACACATAATAGGGGGAAGAGAATCTGGCCGTTAGTGACTTATATTTTGGCACTGATTTGTGCCTGCCTAAGCAATAGTCAGTGGAAGCTTCTGGGAGTTGCTGTCCCATGCCCCTCATGGTTTTCTTCCACAAATCAGGACCCTTATATTTCTGTATCCTAAATTATCCTAAATGATGACCTCTCCCTTTCCCTTTCATTGAGCAAGTGACTTAGTGAGTGTTAGTCACTGAAACACCTCAGCTGAAAAATAACTGATTTTTTTTTCAGTAGATGAACAAAATTGAAATATTTCATTTTAGTTTTCCCAAAATTTCTGAGGTAATTTCAATATTTTTTTCTAGTGATACTTACACAACAATTCTGAAATTTGTGGATAAAGAAATTTTTCCTTTGCAAGGTTTTGACCAGCCCTGCATTAAATACTGCTTTATTTACCATATATTAATATAAACTTTGATGTGCCTTCAACACATTACAAAAGTTATGAAGTTTCTCAGCTGCTATCATTGTTTCACACCCACGTATAAATGCACTGACCTATAAAAATTATGCCTTCTGTTTTTCAAGCTATGTAGCTTAGAGCTTGGTTCTGCAGGGCCATCTGAAGGAACGTTACTTCAATCTGTTTCAAACCTTCATTCTAGAGCCTGCACATGTTTTTATTTATCTATGATTTCAACTCTTCCTCATCACTGATGAAATTTTAAATAAGAAGACTCATGTAGATGAGAACGCTGCAATTTTTTTTCACTGCATTACAATTAAAGTGCTACTGCTGTTCAGAATAAAACATGTTAGCCAACTGAAAATCATTTAAAAAGAATATTAATGTGATGTGTTGTACTAAGTGACCTTACTACATTACACAGTGGTATTCAGCTTCTGAAAAGCTTTACTTTGGTTTTCATACCTGCCTTGTCTGGAAAGCAAGTATTCAACTTCTCCTTTTAAAAGATAAAAAAAAAGAGACAATAGTATTCTGAACTACTCATCATGTTTCTGTTTCACTTCTTAAATTGTAGTAGAATCCTAAACTTAATGAAAAAAACATTTAACTGCACAATCCACATTATCTGTAATGGTAATTGTCAAGGGAAAAAAAGCCCAAATCAGCAAATTGAGGTATTCATCTGCAACTTTATAATTTAAATAACCTGCACAGTGCTCACAGTCATGGAAATGGGAGCAACTTCTTCCTTGACATAGAATAGGCCAAGTTAGGTGTAGATGTTTTGTCATCATTACTCCTGAGTAATAGTTTTGCACTATTAGTAACATAATTGGATAAACAATCTTTCCATTGTGACAGAATCTGGTCTTTTGTTTAGAAATTCTGTTCATTTAACATGCCAAATGTATAAAATACATTTGAAACATCAGAGACGTTAGGGATAGGCAGTAAAAAACTGTTTGTTTAATATGTTGAGTTTATATGATGTTTATACTGTTTAAATGTGTTATTACATGTCATAATCATGAAAGATGCTAAGTTATCATTGTTCCATAAGAGTTAAGGCAATGGAGAAAGATAAAGTTTCCATTTGAAATTTTAATTTAATAATTTTAATATTATGTTAACAATGTCTAGGCTTGAAAGGAAGTTGCATAAGCCCAGCTGTCAGTCTTATTTTCTGAAAGTTTGAGGTAGAGAGTTTGTTGTTGATCTTGTTGCATATACCATGTACGTGAGATCAACACTACTATGAAGTTAGATACAGTCATTCAGAGAGGTTAGGAGGAGGTTAGACCATGTTAAAAATGGCCATCCAATCTAACTTAGTTTGCCCAAATGCAGACAAAGATCCCTAGTTAGGTCAATCTAACTGCCAACTGTATGTAAGTTCAGAAAACTTTAGATGAGTCTAAAAATGGCTGACCCAGTCTAATCTAAGCCTTGGAGATAGTCTAACATATTGGGTCCAGTGAAACTTATGAAACTGAACTTCTGTACAGTACCCAGAGCCCTGGGGCTGGGAAAACTCAGCTGCTGGACCCACCCCCAGGGCTGTGCTTTTCCTACCTCCCCTGGCAAAGGGTTATTTTTAAGCACCCTCCCGGACATTTGCCTCCCCCCCATATGGACAACCCCCTGCCTGCCAACTCCCCTCCCCATTCTACAAGCTGATCTTTGTGTCAGTTTTACCAATATTTGCTGGTGCTGGAAGCCAATCAAAGTAAGTCAGGAAGGGGAAAAGGGCAGGTAGAATAAGGGGTTTGGTTCACCCAGGGGAGGTTTATTCATCTGGGGTGGAAGCCAGAGGGTTAAAAATAGAAAATAGCCCCTGGTCCTGGGGAAAGAGAGCCCTCCCATTCCACTAACCCCACCCCCATGGAGCCACCAGCCTCCCAATGCATCTGTCCTCCCCCCACCACAACTTCCGTCAATGAACACTATTAAAACTGGACCTGAGAGTGGTTTGTGGGATTAGGAGCATTTTTCTGACAGTGGTGGGGAGGATCTAGAAGTCTGATGGGGGTTGGTGGGATAGGACAGCATCTCTAATCTCATCAAGCCCCAATCCCCCCAAACCTCCTGAGAACACCACTAGCCGCTGATCCTGCCAAACCCTCACAGACCCCAGTAACACCCCCTTTCTACAAACACTACATCCCCCTCATCACACACCTAT
>NW_017729032.1:88846425-88855997 GCF_001723915.1 Gavialis gangeticus
CCCTCACAGACCCCAGTAACACCCCCATGAACCCTGTTTATCCTCACTCCAACCCTGCTGCAGACCCCCAAGCCCCTTTAATTCTTGCAAACCCCCACAGATCCTTCTAGCTCCATAATCCTGCCAAACCCTCCTGAAATCCCCCCCACACCCCAATGGACCCTGCTTGCTTCCCTGATTTCCCCAAGGATCCCTCCTAGTCCCCCCAATCCTTATTTACCTTAGATTGTGTAGCCATTTTTAACCTGATCTAACCTCCCCCTAAACTCCCCAAATATCTGTACATACCTATTGGGTGCAAATGCCTGTATAACATTAGCAAGAAATATATTTCTTTCTAAATATCAGAGACCTGAGGAAAAATGTCTTGCATTCAAATGTTTGTCTAACTTTATCCTAGTCACATAGTTGGTCCAATAAAAAATATCATCCTAAGAAATCGTTACCTCTCATATAAATATCTAAGTGGAATTTTTGAAAGTTAATTTGGCAGTAATAGGCTGCTCTAAAACTTCTACTGTAAACATAATTTCTCATTCTTCATATTTTATCTTTGAAAGCAGGAGAATAAATTTAGGTGGATTACCTCAGTGAAAAATTGTGGAGACTAATCCTACTGGTGCTGAGTATTTCTGAGTGGTCCTGAGAACCATTCTAATTCCCACTGAGTTCAGAGGAACCTGTGGGGTAGTCAGAACATTGCAAAAGTGCTCAGCAATTGTCAAAATTAGGATTGTGGTATCCAGATGCTCTGTTCTTCTTCTTCTTCTGTTCTTTCAGATGCCCTGTTCTTCCTCTCTGGGGTTTAATAGAGTTGATGTAAGCTTGCATTTCTTTTTGATCTGTTCTTATTGTTTCCCTGAAGGGTCATGCTACTTCATCCTGTAAAACAGCACTTCCAATTTGACTTTCCTTTCACTGGGGGGGGGGGAGGGTTCTCCTTCCCTTATGCTACACATTAAAATCTGTTTCTAAGCAAAGTCCTCACCAGATTTACATGCAACACCTACAATAATAGAAAGAGATATTTCCTAACTCAAGTGAACACAGTGAATTTCTCTTATTAAACATAAATAACTAGAATAGTCCCTCTGATGCCAAAACAATTGAGAATTTAAAGTTACTGCTACATAAGTTTCCTTTAGAAGGTTCTTCCAGGGTAATGAGATCACTGATTTGTTCCAGAACACCACAATTCATTCTTTTGTTTCTCCATCATCAACTGGAATAAAAACTGATCTTTATTTTTCTCCCCAAGAAAGACATTAAAGTTTTAAAAATATGGAAGACCAATAACCACTACAGCATTGAAACTGAATTGAAAGGATAGAATTTCACGATGTTCATGAGTCCCTGAAAATCTTTGACAAAATGATTTAAAGCATGGAAAAATATGATCTTTTATTAAAGTGGACCAAAATACCTGAGTGAGTTTTATTTTCCTGACAACATCCTGATAGGAATGTCAATGACAGTGTTGCATGGCAATGCAACTGCTGGAACATTTGAATATGAAGACGTACACTTTAATGAAGCAGTTTGGAGCAACCATAATCTCTAAGAAAGCTTGGAGATCATCTTCTTGAAACCCGCTTTCCTTTTTCTCTGCAGGCAATTCTAAGCCTGCAAGTTACTGTGGACATGATTGTATGGAGACATTTAATTGTAGATGCAGATATGAGAGTAAATATTAAAAGAACTGTACTTTAAATTTGGTAGGCTAATGTATTTAACTCACAGAAGAAAAATATCCATCACAATGTTCTGAACACAAGGGAACACCCAGCCTTGTCTTTAAGTGGTAGCAAATAGAACAAGTCTTCTTCATACAATACATAGTTTGCTTAGTTCTATAAACAAATTGTTTATGCATAATAGTTGAAAGCCCCCTCTACACAGGCATATGCAGGAGTGATGGGTTCTAATGTGTAATCTAATCTAATGATCTAATGTGTAATCTACACAATCGCCTCCTACCATACTACATGATCATAGCAGGAAATGCAACTGTGGGATCTCACATTAGATCCCATTGCACTGTATTGCTGGTGCAGGGGGAGCCCAATCCCAGACTTTCCCTGGAGTGTCAAGAAGCAAGCTACTACAGCTGGGAACCCCGCAGTTGAAGAGCTCCCAGCCATGGGGGTGCCTTATGTACCTCCAGAGCTGTGGCAGCCACAGTCCCTCCAGGCTTGTGTGAAACACCCAAGGCCTGGGGATTGCAGCTGCTGTGATCCCTAGGGACTGGGGGAGCATGAAACCGTGATCCCCAGCTATAGCAGGTTGGGGCTTTTTATGGCATGATACCTATTTTACACATGTAGCTGGTCTTAAGGTAATTGAGTATTTAACTAGTTACTGGCACAATACCCATAATGTGTACAAGGGTCCTTAGGGTTACATTTAGATCACCCTAATGGAGATCTAAATGGATGTGTGTGTTTATAAGGTTTAGGTTGCCCTACGAATGCCAATCTAAAGTTAATTTTTGTCATATGAGAATGGATTATGCTGACCTAAAATGAGTTAACTCAACCTAACAAATGCTTGCTTCTATTTTCAGAATAGTCTTGGGGCTGGGAAACCAGATTTTTTTTGATACATAGTCATCTAACCCCCCATATAATTCCTTACAAACAAGTTGGCATTCTATTTCTGGGAGCATGTTTAGCCCTTCACATGCATAGGGCTAGGAATACAGAAAGGCTAGAGTAGGAACCTTTCCATAAGTCACATTTCTGGGACTTACACTATGTGGATAACCAAAGCTGGTTGTCTAGGTATTCAGAAAAGTATAGAATAACACCCCAAGTTATAAATATTATTCAAAATACCAAAAAAAAATATTGCCATAGCAAACAAATTCAAGAAACTGTTTGATCAAAGGCAGGGCACAGTGAGATAAGGGTAGGATACCTCTCATTCAGGGAGGCATGAGGTTTATAGGTTACAGCCTATTTCATCAGATGCTATGAATAGAAATTATTTGTGACTGTGCAATTGAAGAGTCTGTTGAAATGCAATATACTTTTATCCATGTGAGATCTAGGAAGTGTATTTACTTGAGACCAATTTTGGACCTAACTGTTTTCAGAAGTGAGTAATGTAGACTTACCCTAGTTCCTACTAGTTTATATGAGAAAACTATTATAAATATTTGCATAGTTCATTATGCCTGGCATATTTTCCTGGGAAAAGGCCTAAGAGGTAATAAAGTAGAGCTGTTGTGAATCAATAGTATATGTTTAAATTTGTAGACAGCGTGCCTGTCCCATGGGCATACAAAGCTTTTTTCATGAAAAATTAATTGAGTATGACAGTTCTAAATTTTAACTTCTTTGTGAAGAGATCATCGTCACATATATTTACAAAATGTTTCAGGATTAAACATAATTTAATCAAAATATTTACCAGGTAACAAGAGCATAAAATAAGCTTTCCATTCTTTTTCTACCTACCTTATTTAATCAAATATAAGATGATTCTGGATACAAGACAACTCCCCAATAATTATATTCTATATATTGAAAATTTATAAATGTTATAATTTTCCTTGTATAAAATCTAATTATTAGATGTTTGCCTAGAATTTGCCCCCCTCCCACTGCTACAGCAGGGAAAATAAATATGGAAGGGTCAGGTGGCCCCTTGCCCTCTGCCCCTGCCAGCTTCTCCTCTCTGAAGCCCCACCCCACCCAAACTCTGCTGTCCCTGAGCACATGGAAGTGAGTAACACATTTCAAAATATCAATCTTGAAATAAACATATACCTACTGTAATTTGCAAATGGGCAATTATTATATGAACCTATAGACTTAGTTCATCCAGAATTGATGCATTTTACCTTTTTTGAAACAAATGCAAGTTTTAGCACAGGTACGTCATAAACACACCTTTAAGCAGGGCTGTAGGTTGTAGCTGTGTTGGTCTAAGGACATAGGCAGACAAAGTTCTTTGGGTAAATCCGATATCTTTTATTAGACCACTTTTAAGCAGCACTTTTATCCCTACTTATATATGATACAAATTTTGTATGTTATTAATCTGAAGATAAAAGGCTCATGATTTACCACATGGTTCATTGGGCTGAGCTCAAGCAGAGTCAAGAGCATTTTCAACTATGGTAACCCCATAGCTCAGTATGAATGTACACTTCAGACACTCCCCACAAAGGATCTATGTGCTAATTAGCCCCCACTCATGACTGAAACTGGGTGTTCTTGACATAAATCCTGGGATTATCAAAAAATGTATATGCAGATGAGGTATAGGACAAATTTGTCTGGCTCTACTTCATGGAGGGTGCGGCCATACTAATCTTATATGTCAGGCCAAGAGGGGGACAACAAAGAAATTCTGGGTGAACTGCTTGGGGCCCCATTTGGTGATGTTTGCCAGACATTTAAAGCTGGTTAAGGAACATAAATAATTGTAAATGGGAAAGAAAGGTGCAGGTCATCTATGGGAGTGAAGAAGATGCTAAAATATATCCAATGTTGTGTCTCACTATAACTTCAAAAAGAGTCAGTGCTGAGGAGGACTGAGCTCAATGGGCACTACTGTATATTTTATTCATTTGGGATCTCCTACTCTATCTTTGTGGTAGTTTCCCATCAGTATGTTTGCCTAATATGGGCCATGTGTTTTATACTCATAATCAGTGTTGGCTCCATTTAATCAGCTTCATAGTTACTTTCTATTACTGAGCACATGCTGCTTTTGGGAGAAGTTTAATGATAGACAATGGATTGAATTAGGTTTCCTTGCCTGTTAATATAAGAGAAGGGGCTTTTACCCCCATGCTGATTGGGAAAAAACCTCACCTTATATTAAAATTAATATGATAATATAAATAAGGAATTGAATAGTTTTTCTGAGAGAAGAAAAAACTTTTTTTTTTCTGAAAGAAACATGAAAGCTATCCTTACGCCCATGAAAATGATAGTTGGCAATAGTTTTAGGTAGGGGAGGGAATCCTTCCCTTTAATTTCCTATACAGCATATTGATCCTGTGACAGTTGTCTGAATGTTAGCAATTATTTTGTATCTCACAAATGCAATTGTTCATGTTAGATTTATACTTTAAAGTTTAAGGTTGTGTTTCTTGTGAATTCTTATGCATTTACATTTATTTATTGCACTCTCCATATGTTGTATATTTTCTGTTAATAACTTTATAGCCCATTCATGCACAAAATAGTGCTGGCAGGGTTGATATGGCATGTGCTGACTGCAAATCAAGAAAACAAAAAAACAAACTGGATAAGATTATTTATTAAAGTATATGGTATGCCAGGAATAAAACATAAGTTTAGGGTTGTCATTTCAGAAGAGGAACCAGTCAGAGCAATTCAGAAATGTATTCTCCTCTCTAGCACTGAGTTTAACAAGTAACCTCTTTTCTTTTTGTACTGCTACACATCTAATATAACCTCTGCCTCTAATCTAAATTTGCCAATTTGTCTACAGGAGGTGTTGAGTACATGGACAACTAATGAACAGAGGAAAATAACAAGGAAGTGCAAAGATGACACAGAAACTCCTTTAGAAAGTTAGTGAATTTGAGGGGGAAAAAATTATTCTGTAGGAAATATATGATTCTGAATTAATTCTTGCAGTCCTATTTAGATGAAAATTATTTCTAATCAACCTTTGGGAAAAGTCAATACATTTTGAAAGACCAAAAGAAAAGATAAGGGTCTCTGAATATATTATTTTTAATTGTCTTATGTTTCAGAATATAATAAAAGTTAAAATATGATTAATTATATATGTAGGCAAAAATCATTATATACCACAGGGATTCCTTAATGCACTAATACTAATTATACTTTTTAAACCATCATTATGTGTTAAAAACATATAGCCTGATCTTATAAGATGCTGTGCTTTATGTTTTGTTAAATACTTTGAAAATATGGGTCCATGATATTGCACATGCTAATTATATGCAAGGGTATTTGAAAGCTTGCTCTGTATAAACTTGCATGGGTAAACAAATCTAGTATTAATTTAATGTAAATGGAGAACGTCAGTTGGGATAGCAAAGGTGCAAAGCCATTTATCGCAAAATAGACCATTGCATCTTATTTTTTGTGTCATATGAGAAGAAATTAGAGTTGAGAGAAATTAATTTAGTATTAGAACAAATATACCACCACCAGACATATTTAAACTATATAAAACTAACTGTTCTCTGCAGCATTCACGGGAACAAATCCATGTCCCTTTGCTTAATCTAGGCAATTGGTTATAAACAGGAATATTTGGAAGTAACTGGGGAATATAAAATTTTATTTCTAAGCTTTAACATTGAATTCATTAATACTTAATTCTGATCAGCCTGGAAAAAATATGCAGATTTTAATGAAAATCACACTACTTTTCTTTAACTAAAGGAATCTGGTCCAGGTCACAAATTGTGACAAATATAAATTGCTAATACTAAATTCTAAGTCCTACTTCTATTTAACTGAACTGTACCACCAGCAGCACTGAAAATCCATCATCTCTTTACAAGACTGGGCCCAGGAAAAAAAAAATTCCTGATATCAGAACAAGCAATTGGTCAGACTTACTTTATTCTAAAAATGATGACAATTTTGGTGTCGGGTGGTAGGATTTCACAGATTTCATAGATTTCAGAAACATTAGGGCTGGAAGGGACCTCAGAAGGTCATTGAGTCCAGTCCCCTGCCTGAGGGGCAGGAAGTCAGCTGGGGTCATAGGATCCCAGCAAGATAAGCGTCCAAATTTCTCTTGAAGGCATTTAATGTAGGTGCTTGAACCACCTGCAGTGGCAGGTTATTGCAGACCTCAGGGGCTCAGACAGTAAAGAAATTCTTCTTTATGTCCAGCCTGAAATGGTCTTGCAAGAGTTTATAACTGTTTGACCTTGTCATCCCTTGGGGCTCTCTGGTGAACAATCATTCCCCCAGATCTTGGTGAACACCCCTGATAAACTTATAGGTGGCCATCAGATCACCCCTAAGCCTGCACTTTTCCAGGCTGAAGAGCCCCATAGCTCTCATCCTGTCATCGTAAGGTCTGTTTTCCTGACTTGGATCATGTGCTTGGTTCTTCTCTGGACTCTCTCAAGCTTCTCCACATCCTTTTTGAATCGTGGAGCCCAAAATTGGATGCAGTACTTCAGCTGCAGCCTCACCAAGGCCGAGTACAACAGGAGAATGACATCCTGGGATTTACTTGAGAAGCATCTATGGATGAAAACCCCATGACCCCCAAGTCCCTTTCATCAGTAGTGCTAGCCAGTGTAGCACTGCCAAGCCTATCAGGATGCTGCATTATTCAGTGTTAAACACCATCAGGTTCTTGTCCGCCCACATATTTTGGTGTAGATTAAAGAGAAGTGAGGAGAAAGAGAGCTCCAGGAGATGCCTGTTGCAGGGGCAGGGCAGGGGCAGGGCATATGGTCCCCACCCCAGCTCTGAGATTAGGGCAGGCACTTGCCACAGGCAAGGGACAATGTCCCAGGCCCATCTCTCTGATCTTGGAGTTGGGGCTGGGAGATGCCTGCTGTGGGAGAAGGGAACATTTTCCCCATCCTGACTCCAAGATCTCAGAGCCAGGGTCAGGACCTGTTTGCTGTGGGGGCTAGAGCAATGTCTAAGATCAGAGTAGGGGGTAGGCAGCAGGCAGGTGCCTGGGGCAGGGTACAGCTCCCCTCAATGCACTGAGGTCCAGGCCTGACCCTGATGTCCAGTGCTAGCCCAGGGCTGGTACCCAGGGGAGCCTAGAGCTCCCCCTGGCTGACATATGGTAGTAGTGCAAAGCAGGAGTATCCCTGCCCTGAACTGCTCCTGTTGGGGGCAAATGTGCACTCAGGGAAAGCTTTCTGTACAGTATTTTAATGGTCAGTAAGCTTTTTGCACATTAATTGCACATGTAGATATGCCCACTGTTTTCTCAAGCTCTGATAGCTCCAAAGTCTCCTATACTGTCTGTGACAGCTGAAAAGTATGTCTGTGTGATAAAAGTGCTTGCTGAAGGCTCTATGAAAATTAGACCAAGTGTTTTTCAGTATCTGTTTAGATATTAAGTTATATGTTTTTGGTAAAAGCCTAATTAAAGTTTAAGAGTTAGTAAAGCCTTGTACAAAGTAAGGCCTAGTAAATTTAGCAAAGCCTTGAAGTAGTAAGGCCCTGTGGCATAGTTAATTAACCTTATCAAAGGAATGCAAGGCTTGTCAGTCTAAGGACAGTTGAAGTAAAAAGAATCTGAGTGGCTGTATGTTATCAGTACCGTTCAGAACCTATAAATTGGCTGGACTATCTGGAAATCATTCTGAAGGAAGATAGAGCTCTGTGAAAAGAATTAGTTATCTGTTGTCCTGGATCAGTGAGCCTGTGTATCTTGAGGAACCCAGGGACTGAATTCCAGGGTCCTTCCTGGTACCTCTTGGACAGCACGGATTGGGGACTCCCGACTTTGCTGAACTTTGTGGAAAGAGAAACTTGTTGTACATCAGACATCAGAGGGGACTACCGATAAGTTGCTCATGCAAATTGTTCTTGTCTGTCATTGTTTGTCTTGTTACTATGTGTAGTTGTATTTTTGTTATAAACCTTTCTTATCTTTCTACCCCCAAACATACTCTCAATCCCTAAGCCTCTGCAGGCGGCTGGGACACTGTCAGAAGCCAGAAGGAGTTGAAACACATCAAGTCTATCTCCACAGCGAAAACTTCTGTTGTAAATTCTGATTCTTTCCTGTTCAAATCCATGGAAGTCTCTCTGTAGGACATCTGCCTCTGTGTGATGAATAATATGCTGGACTTGAGAATGAAAACTGGGGCTGAGTTTACATTGCTTGATAAAATCATTCCTCTACCCACTGTGTGTGGGAGGTGGAGAAGGGGAAGGAGAAGGGGCAGGGGGAGGGAGTAGCATCCAAATTAAATCGTATCCAATGCCTAGAACTTCTGAAAGGGCCTCTAGGAATAAGTGACTATAGAATTGTTGGTCTATCAGGTACTACAGTTTTTGCAAATATTTGTGCTTATGGCAGTGTTGCAGAGATGACATGACAGTTTGGATTCTTCCTTTAAGCAGAATCATGGGCATCTACTTGTATATGAAGCAACTGGCAACAGGTTCAAGTGGAACTCATTGAGACAAACTGATGGGATGGGATGGGATGGGGAGGTCTAGAAAACAGTACAGAAGAAAGTGGATTCCATGTTAGGCCAAGGCGGACATAGAGCTCGGATTAGCATCCAAGATTAAGGATAACAAAAAGTCCTTTTTCAAATATATTGGGAGGATGAAGAAGGCGCCGGGTAATGTGGGACCCCTGCAGGATACGCTGGGCAATCTGGTGGTTGCGTCAGAGGAGAAAGCGGACCTCTTTAACCAATTCTTCACCTCCGTTTTCTTGTGCAGGGACCGGGACTTCCCTGCTGTGATAGAAGCCGGACTCGAGGGGATCGCCTTCAGACCTCAGGTTGGGGAGGACCAGGTTAGAGAGCTTCTGGAGGGGCTGGATGCGTTCAAGTCAGCGGGTCCGGATGCTCTCCACCCCAGGGTGTTGAGGGAGCTAGCTGGGGTTATTGC
>NW_017729032.1:88856719-88859866 GCF_001723915.1 Gavialis gangeticus
ATGGGCACAAGTTGATGGAGAGGAGGTATAGATTGGACATCCGCAAAAACTACTTCACAGTTAGGGCGGCTAGGAGCTGGAACCAACTTCCAAGGGAAGTGGTGCTGGCCCCTACCCTGGGGGTCTTTAAGAAGAGGCTGGATGCCTACCTGGCTGGACTCATTTGAGTCCCGTTTTTGTTTTGGGGTTTTGTTCTCCCGCCCTGGCGGGGGGTCAGGCTAGAAGATCTACTAGGTCCCTTCCAACCCTAAATCTATGAAACTATGAAACTATGTATACTGCCTGTGTCTCTATAGATTTACAGGGGGGTTAGCCTTTAGAGGGTAGAATCAGAGCCATTTCAAGGATTCTGGAGTCCTTAACCACAGTGTCACTTTGCCCTACAAATTTTATCATGACAGTTATATCTCAGCAATTGTGCTTGAGCACCTATGGAGGGTATTTGGCCTTTTATATAATCACATACTTGAAGGCTCATGTTTTTATGTGCTCATGCTTTGGTTTTCTCCGCATTTTGCACCTTGAATGTTTGCAAACTGTGAAGAGGCACATGTGGCTCACCTTTTTTTGGTACTGTCTGATGGTTCTTAGGACCCTTTCAAACTGTGCGTTCAGGGCCTAGACTCTGTGGCAATATTTAATGGAGTGCCTGACTAAATTCATGGGCATAGTGCAAAATCTCTCCTGCCTGTGGAAAAACTCCAGAGAAATATCTGTTGAATCAATGATGAAGTGAGCTATTCCAGGGGAGAATGATCTGACATTTAGGACTGGCTCTTATCATGTCTACTGGCCCCTATGTATCATTCCAGTTGTGAGAAGGAGATAATTTTCCTCATCACAGGCTTAGTAAAGTACCTGTGCTCATAAGTCTGGACTGAGGGGAGATTTCCATAACACTACAGTATGGATTTGAGCACCTCTGTACTGGGTAGCATGATGCAAATTCTAGTCTAAAGCACAACACATAGGCTACCACGGGGGGAAAGGGTTCCCCAGACCCTTTCCTGTACCATTCCAGGTTCTGGATGGCTCCTAGGTAGTATAAACGTATCTTTGCCCTCTGCCTAGGGCCTCATCTTCTGTGCTATAGTACAGTACCTGCCCTTCTTATTTATTGTCCTGTTTACTTTTAAGTGTGCTAGGCAGGGAACTTCTGTCGCTTCCCCAGGGAGATTGCTTATGGAGGCTAACAGATTTCACTGTCAGTAAAGATTTGGGTTTTTTTCTTTGTCTGATATTCAGTCTAAATGTTACTCTTCATTTTATTCCATTATTCTGAATTATTACTCCCTTCTGACTGACTAAATAAGTCCTCTCCTCCCTTGCTGTTTATATCTTTCGTGCATGTAGATTTTTAGCTTGTTCTTTATAGAAATGCCTCTGTTTTTGCAGGTGAAATCTTGCTGAGGCAATGGGTTTTCTGGAAAACTGCAGAACTGTTTGATTCTTGTGGTTTGTTAAAGTATTTATGTGGTACCAACAGTAGGCTGGGTACTTTGCAGACAAGTGTCATGGCAAGGAGGTCAGAAGAGCATATAATACAAAGATGTAGGGTGATGTATAGTGTGTAATGAAAAGAGAGGTTCAATTTTACTGTGTATTGAATGAGCATGAGAAACCAAACACACTCCTAGCTCTAGCTGTAGTACATACACTTACCTGATGTCATGGACCATCTCATAGGTTGTTAGCTAATCCTAAAAGAAGGACAGAAGGGAGGGGGCATAACACTGCTTTGCCTCTTACTAACTAAGAGAGCCAGCTGCAGATGGGATAGTAAGTTTTACCTTCACAATGTAATAACACTGGTAGCAGAAACCAGGCACCCAAGAACTCCTGAATCCATAGTACCTCTTTTTTAGGCCACAGAAGGGTGTCCATGGGACAGAACAGCTCCATACTTTCTACAATGCTGGCCTATGCTTTAATATGGTAACAATCTGGTTCAAAGTGATTAGGTGGTGAAATTTAGCACACATCTTGTTAGCTCTACAATTTCTTAGCTTACGCTTTCTTCAGATTTTCTAACATCTATCTTCTTCACGCTTCATTGTGAGGAAGGCTCGAGTTTATAGAGTCAATTTTTCCATTCCTAGTTTGTTGCATAAAAAAGATGAATCATATCTGCTTGAATTGGGTGCTGCTTTGAGATAAAGGTCACAATTTGCTCTATAGAAAAGGAACTCTCTTCTTCCCTGAAATTCAGTTCCTTAAACTTGGTGACCATGAAAGACTGATTTATATTGCTATGGTAGAGTGGTTTATGCTGTGCTTGAATTTGAACAAAAAAAAAAGAACATGTTTGCAGTATGCAGCAGAACTAATTCAAAAAAAATGTTGCAAACCTTGAAGCTGGGCTCTTTCAGGGCTAACTATTTCTATCCCATGATTTTAGGAAAAGAAATTCATCTGTAGCTCAATAGAAAATAATACAGGGTAGCCTACTTTAAGTGACATCAGGCTGTGCTGAATGTCAGACAGAATGTGCAGGAAACATTTTGTTAAATTAGACTAGTCTCTAAATTACTAATCTCCATGTTGCAGCCATTTGCTTATAATTTCAATGGCACTGGAAATGGGCTTTTCTTTTTAAAAATAGAAAATAAGGACAATGATTTTCTGAGAGGAGCAATGTTATATATATGGGCGTTTAGGAAACTAACAGCAAAATGGCTGCCCATGCTGTCTGTGACAAAGTGAGAAACTACATAGCAGCGGGGAATACTGATGGCAACGTTGTCGAATGCACCCATCATTTTGTGTTGAACACATATAAAGCTAGTGAGCATGCAAACAAATTGGCTGCGCAACTGTCAGCATGCACCAAAGGACAACAGCATCTTACTGTCCTTTTTTGGGGGGCCGAAGGTGTACTGTAGTATTGTGGCACAAAAGGGTGTGTGAGATAGTTCTCACTATATGGAGGTTTATTAGTAGATGGAAAACTAGGAGTGGGGCTGCAGCGGGGTGGGGGGAAAGCTGGAGAACACAGAGAGAGACAGTGAAAGAGGAGGCAGAGAGATAGGGATTGTGAAGAGGTGGCAAGAGGCTAAAAGTGGCGGGAGCAAGGCTGAGCGCCTGCAGAAAGCAACAGGGCTGAGAGCCTGCAGAAAAGGGACAGAGAGGAGGCAACAAGTGGTGGGA
>NW_017729032.1:88864866-88869965 GCF_001723915.1 Gavialis gangeticus
ATGGAAAAGTTAAAAAATGACTGTATGTCTGTAGTGGATGGACCCCAGTCAGGATTCACCAGGGATGCAGAGGTGCAACTAGTAGTTCAGAGCAGCTGTCACAGCAACCAAAAAATTTCTTTGAGGATGGCATCAAGAAATGTGTGGCTCACTGGGATACCTGTTTTGCAAAATAGGGTAACTATGTAAAGAAGTGATGTGGTCTAGTGAATGATCATTACACAGCAGATAGTTTTATTTTGAAACTGCTGTTAGTTTGTGAAACACCCTCATACCCTGAAAATAATTTAGATCATTTTGGGGGCTTTTCCCCAGAAGACAATATCCACTTCAATCCACAGAAGAGATGCTGCAAGTATTTAGGAATCACCAAGTCTAATTTTAATCACCACTGTAGACTAGGCCTCTTTAATTTTTTTTGTTTTGAAACAATAAAATTTGCATGGTGTTGGACTTGTAGAGAAGTCCACATAAGACCTGATCGCAGTCTTGTAAGGTAGAGGTCACTTCATAAGTGAGACTGAGTCTCAGGATCAGAATCTGAGCATGTATAAAGACTGAGGAATGATTGCTCTCAGTATGAAAATTTTTTTAATGATTCTTCAGTAGGAATATACAGATGGACTGAAAAAAAAACCCAGCAGCAGTCCAACATGTAAGATTCCAGTGTTTGGGATCAGTGCTTAAACGAAGCTGCTTGCTGTATGTGGATAAGACAAAACATGTCTGGTTTTCCCAAGGCATTACTAGACAACGGATTGAAAGAATTTTGAGTTCCTTGTCTGAGAAGCACAACTTTAATTTTGTATTTCCTGCACCAATTAGGGGGTTGGTGGGTGGTTTTCTAGACTTTTATAGGCAGCAGTTGCTCCTGTTTTTTAATAGACAGATAAAGCAACTACATAACCTAAAGCAAAAATGAATTGATGCATCAGCACTTGTTTCACAATATATGATACTTGTATTCTGTGTATGTGTAATTTTTTGTACATTTCCTTTGTTTGACTGTAAATACCGATTCAATATGTTCAATATCTATAAAGAACTTTCAAATGATTCAAAAGTCTTCCTCAAGGCTATCATGTTCAATCATTTTAAAAAGGGGAAGCCTCCTTAGTCAAATTTTGAATCCACTCAAATATCAAGAACATAAACATTTGACTTGCACATTATTGCACTTCATGCCATAGAAGACACTGATTACACAATTAAAACAAGAGAGAAAATGTCAATAAAAAACCAAAATGGGTAAAAGTAGACCAGAGTGGGCAAAGTGAAAAACAAACATAGGGAGACCAAAAGTAAGAGCAGAAAGGGATGGAGAGAATTCTAATGCAAAAGTGACTACTATGGATAGAACCTAAGGCTAGGGATAGAAGTTATACATAAACCAATTTAAGTGATCAAAAACTGGTTTAAACCTGTAACAGAACAGAAGTTCAGTGCACATAAACCAGTTTCAAAATGGCTAAAACTGGTTTAAGATAAACCTGGCTGAATGTAGTAATAGGCTTAACTTATTTGTGTCAAACCTATTTATACAACTTCTGTCCCAGACCCCTTCCTGGCTTAAACTAAATCAGTGTCCTCCAGCATCAGAGCATGCTTTTGCATCCTGGACTGGTCTGGGTTGTCTGCTCAAGAGAGCAGGACTAGCCCCACCCCATCCCTCCCCAGCTGGAACACTATCACTGCTTTGACTGGCCGAGGAGCTGGAGACTTCAGGCACAGCAGCATCTGCTTGGCTTCCCTCTTATAATGTTTACTGTATGCCATTGGGCTCTAGGGATGGGGTACTCACTCAGACCTCCATGCCTTTGGGGTTCTGTCTGCGAATCAGCATTCAGCAGAAACTGGTGGAGTGGTAAACAGCTTTATCTTTATTAGGAACAGGATTCAACAACTCACATGCTCACAGCTTGCAGAGAGAACTACAACTACCCACCAGCACAAACCATACCCACAGGGCATCAGTGGGAGAGACACAGTCGCCTCACTGCTGGCCCCCTAAAGGTACATTCCATATACCACACCCCTGCCCCCCCTTTGCCACTAGCTGCTCAAGTCAGGATCCTCCCCTCCTACTATGATTCTGTGCTTCCCAGAGAGGTGGTGCTCTCCCCTTCCCTGGAGCTCTTCAAGAGGAGACTGGACAGGCACCTGGCTGGGGTCTTATGACCCCTGCCACCCCCAGTGCTCCTTTCTGCCCATGGCAGGGGGTCAGACTAGATGATCTGTCTAGGTCCCTTCTGACTCATTGATTCTATGATTCTATTATTCCATCCTCTCTCCCACGGCATGGATCCCTGCCATATAGATCCTAGCCTGCATTTGGTCATGGTCATGCCACCCCAATGCTAGCTAATGCTGAGAGGTGCCTGTGTGTGTCTCCAATGTTACTGGAACAAGGACAAACAGAATGGTATCCATTTAGGTCTTTCTGAAGCTAATCAACAGGTCAGCTGGTAAGGTCCCTCTGTTCCTTCCTTGGAAAAAAGCTGTTTAAGAAGAGTTTGAACTAATTAGAGATGCTTTTGTTTTCTTGAGGGGTTGTACTAAGTTTTGTGTTATATGCTCCTTGCTGGCTCCCTTGCCTGTCAGGTTTGCTGCAGACAGTATGAAGAAGCAGGGAGAGGGAGATTGAAACACTTAGTATCATCAACACATGCATGCAGCACACATAAGCAAGCCTCCCCCCACCCATCCCTCCCACACCCTTTGCCTCAGAATGCTAGCTGGGGGCCGGGGTCTGGCAACACTCCGGCACCTTTAGCAGCAAGCTGGGAAAAGCCTAGGACTGTGCAGGCAGGGTGGGGGTTTAAACCCCATCCTAATCATAGCCTCTTGCTGGGGCCTGGCCATGCCCCACCTCAGCTTTGCACTATGGAAGGGAAGGGAGGGCTCACTTTAGCATCCCGCCAGTAAGGGCTTACTCTAGCACCCTGCCGGCTTCTAGCTTGAGCCACTGTGGGCATTTGCCTGCATTTCTTGATTTAAAAGTGAATTTCTATCCTCTTGCAAATCAGTTCAAGCTCTGCAGGTTAGATTGAATCTATTCAGGCTCAGGCTTTTTGAACGTCTGTCCCTAGCCTAAGTGTTTATCCACTGGTAACACAAGCAAATATCTCACTGATAACATCAATGCAGGCTTAATGGCATATATGAGCCCACTCATGCTGGCTCACTGTGGACAGAATGGGGAGACAGAAAGGTTCTTCTCATAATGAAAATATTTTCATTAGAAATAGAACTCTTAGTGAATGTGGGAAGCAGTGTTTATAGAAGGGGGGAAGGGGTAATGATCCATGAACTCAAATATACTGTGCAAGCCTGAAAGATACAGTAGTCCATAAGGTCCCTAAGATCTATCAGGGGTGACCACCAGTATCGGAGGGAATGTTTGTTCACCAGAGCACCCCAAGGGATGATGAGGTTGAACAGTCATAAACTACTGCAAGACCATTTCAGGCTGGACCTAAGGAAGAACTTCTTTACTGTCTGAGCCCCCAAGGTCTGGAACAGCCTGCCATCGGAGGTGGTTCAAGCACCTACATTGAACACCTTCAAGAGCAAATTGGATGCTTATCTTGCTGGGATCCTATGACCCCAGCTGATTGCCTGCCCTTTGGGTGGGGGGCTGGACTCGATGATCTTCCGAGGTCCCTTCCAGCCCTAATATCTATAAAATCTATGAAATCTTGGACTCTACTTGATCCTTTCTCATTTCAAAATGCAAGGTTAGGTAATATAAATCAATGTAGAAGTTATTAAATAAATAAAGCTTTGAAAACATTAGCATTATATTTTATGCATAAAAGTTTCCATATTTAAAAATTTATAATGAATGTGACATACTTGTGATGTATATTATACATATTGAATTTGTCACATAAAGGATTACAAGCCAGGATGATAAATACTGCCTTAATGGTATAGATGTGTTAAACTCTAACAACTGAACAACTGAATAACTTTATAAGCTATTTATAAATTGAACTTAAAAAATGAGAGTAGAAGTAACTCTGACATTTTAAGTTGCTTATTTCATACTTGATTATATTTTTATTGCATTTAAGCATGTTTTGTCCTTCAAATCTCATTAAAAATTGAAAGTCAACCAAGATAACATAGAAACAGTTGGGCCAGGCCTGCACACCCTTTTCTTGCAGATCTTCTAATAGGAACTGCCAAAGAGAAATTTGGCTGAGCAAGGAACGAGGATTTATGACTCTAATAAGAGGTCAATGCATCAGCTACATCAAGTAGTACTATATTCTGTGCATACTTATCATGGTGCTATGGTAAAGCAGTATTTAAAATAAATAAGCATAACCAAATATGGCAGATATGATTTTCTGATTCAGTTAAGTATCACTGATTGTGTCCCCTTCCAAAGTATAGCAAACTTATCCAAAGACCTTTGACCTGGAAATTAATTTAGAAAATGAAAGGGAGTAAGGATATTTGAGATTTCCATTACTTTCTAGTTTTATCCTGAAAATAAATATACACAAACTATAAATTAAATATAAAGATATAAAGAAATAGAAACATACTCTGTTTCTTTTAGCTGTAGAAGGTATAGTGGATTTGCACCTTACAGCCTAACTAAAATGGGTATATATACATAGCACAAGCTATATATATTGGTTAGGCTATAAAGAGCAAATCTACCTTGCCTTTTACTGGACTTCAGTCTAACATGGCTAACTACATCTCTCTGCCCATTTAGCTATTCCAGTCCTGCCTTAAAGGAGTCACAGAAATTCATTAACTGAATATGTTGAACATCACAAAATATTCAGTTCACTTAAACTTCTGGGTGAAGGTTTGGGTCAGATCTTAATTTTTAAGAATTTGTTCACCCATCTGTAGATTTGATACAATAAATCAGACCTTCCTAAAAGGCTACAAAAGAATTAACTGCTTCTTCCCTGTCGTGTGTAAGCCGGGAATAGACAAAAAATTAGAGGTTGACAGGTGTTTGAATTGGCTAGCACTACTTTCCAAATGACCTTCTGCAGAAAGGGAAGGTTAAAGACTGGGCTGAAGCTGGCAAATTTGCTACTGTGCAGAGCTGTTTGGAACCGGCTATATAA
>NW_017729032.1:88874965-88880765 GCF_001723915.1 Gavialis gangeticus
AATTTGAAAAAAAAAAAAATCATTCAAATTCAAACAGATCTCTATTTTGGACCCTGTCTGAAAAAGGATTGGTGATGATGCAGGAACTGCTCTTCACAGAGTCTTGAATTCTCCAAGCCCTTTCACAATATCCAAGGTTTATCTATCTTCTATGTACTAGTAAAGTGTTGGGGCACAGAACACTTGGCACAGAAATTATAGCTTTTCCTTAAGAGTGGCAACTGCCAACTTCTGTCTTAGCCACAGGTATCATCAGTATCATCAGAAAAGAAACCAAGAAATCTATCCTCATTAGGGGAGGATCCACTTTTTGGTGAACATTTGCTCTCTAAGGTTCTCTTTAAGCAGTCACCTCTTCATGAACTACATCTCAGAGAAATCTTGCATCTGGGGAGGGTCTAAACAGTGTTTTCTCACAGCTTAAGAGCACTTTCCCTAGAGCTTAATTCTCTCATAATTGGAAACTTTTCAGAAATTGAATAGGCATTTCCCACAGTCTGTCTGGTAGCATGGGAAATAGAAATGCCATAGTTTTGAATCCTTATGCTCTTACAGTAATTAAAAGAAAAGGGGCTAAAATACTAAGCAATGACTGAGGAGACGGTGATTGGCCACTGGCAACTTCTGACACCATAAAGACCCCTAAATTAAAAGGGGATGCCAAGGCTTGCGGAGGATGACTTTTTGGCTAGAAGGCAGGGTTTTAAAGTCCTTCTCATAGAGAAAATAAACATGATTTTTTTTTCAGTTCCCCAAGTGGACCAAGAGGGATGGATGTGCTTCTTTCTTCTTTTCCATAGGGGAAAGACATTACAAAGATTTTATTTTCCCCACCTTCCAACATTGTTAAATAGGAGTTGGACTCCAGGTAGATTTTCTTCACCCTTTTCCAAGGAGTATGGGTAGAGGAGATGTGTTCTTCTCTTTCTCTCTTTTGATGTAAGTCCTTCCATTTTACCCATATTTGTTAGAACCATTGCAATCTGTGCTATTTCTCTTATACTAAGTCATGATGCACAAGTGGCTTTTTTTTGCCAACAGCTGATCAGAACAGAAAAGTCAACCCTTTTCTATTTCTGAACATGGTATTCAAGTGCATTCAAAATTAGACACAACTTGACAAAGGTAGTTCAAATGTAGTTCTAAATTCTGTGTTATAGCATAAATAGAGCCCTAATAACCAAAGTCAAAGCATTTGGAAGAGAACACGAACAGCAAACTTCAGGTGACAATAAAAACAGTAATAGACTCCATCTATAATTTACTAAGCAAAAAGGGTTTTTTTTTTAGATTTTCACCATGAAAAACATGTTAGAATAGACCAAATGGAAGACAAGGGTTGGGTGGGGAATGGGGCAAATTGTTAGGCCAAAACAACAGATTACAGATATGCATTATGATCACTTTCATTTTATCCAGCCAAATAAAAAAGGATTATAAATACAAAGAATAATATAATAAATCCTTTGCTTTTTATTTATCCAGAAAACAAAACTCACAGCATTCATAGGTGTGAATTGTAACATTTTTTTCTTTTGAATCAAAATGTTTATTGCTAGTTGTCACACTTGCAATGTGTTTTGATTTTATTTGAGAAAAAATATAATCAAAATCCATTAATCTCTTCTTGAGCTGTGCTTGTATTTTAGGACTCTCTGTATATTCTGATCAGAAATATTTGGCATGCAAACATCAACAGCAGTTGATCAGCTTTCACTTATTTTAGATACATCAGAGAACTGGTGTAGTTGTTCTGACTTATGAAATCTGAATATCTCTTGAGAGGATATAGGACTTCCTGTAAGGTTCTGTTTCATGACTATGTCCTTGAATTTAGAGGAGGTGTTAGGAGGCATTTAATTTAATTTAAATTTGCAAAGGGTTGAAAGAACTGGCAACCCTAACAAAAAGTTAGGGGAGTCTGAAAGGAGGTACTTCCTTGCTACAATATACCCTATAGAAACTGATAGAAAGTGTATGCCTACCTTTTCTAATGATTACATGCCACTTCACACTTTTCAAAAATGAACACTTGTCCTGTTGATGTTGAACAGAGCAGAGGGTGCTCAGATTCCCTAAAGACATTTTATATTGTCCTCTCCTTCACTTGAAATTACTTTCTCTATGCCTCTGCCTTCTAAATTGGAAAATATGAATAATTCTCTGTGGGGATTATTTAAATTTGTAAAGTGATTTGATGCTTGATACTACAAACTCTCTCATATATGGTTAAAATTTGGTGGAAGAGTACTTTTTTTCCATTAGCTTATATTAACTTTTCTATTGCTGTGTTATAATGCATTAATACTGAAATTCTAGTGGAAAGCCTGACAACTCTATAGCTATGGTAAGCCTATAATACACTAGTCTATTAATTGAACAATATCAATAATATCAACACAAAATCTCCTGTGGAGGCAAGTTGAGAATTTAGCAATTATATCTCCCCAGGTTGCATTTGAGGTCTATTTTTCCCCTTTGACAGGTAAATAACTAGTTTCCCTTAATTAGACTAGATTATAAGGAATGAAAGTGTTATTGAAAACAGCAATGGAGTAGAATGTTGTCTTTCATCATGAACAGTATCATGTAAATGTCTTAAGCTGTCTAGTTACCATGATAAATAGGTTGTGGTACATGCACACTTTAATTACTAACACCGAAATCTGCTGAAATTGAAGTATTGCACTTGGTAAGAGCTATTAATGCTGAAATGACCCATTTAATAGTGACCTGTGGTATCAAAGTATGGATTTAAATTGGTAATTAATAAAAGTCCATTTCTGAAAATGCTAACACAAGAGCTCAATAAAAATGCTAACTAGGTCTCAAATACCACAGACAGTTTATTGACAGTTTAATACCTATTACTTATGCTAAATACTTTTGTACACTTAGAACTAAGGATGAGAGGATAACAACGGGCATGTTTCTCAGCTAACAGTTAGGAGATGAGTGGTAAACTTAGTGGACTAGTTCACTTTTGTAGGTTTTAATCCCGCTTATAATGGAGAAACACAGCATGATTTCTTTTTGAAGCTGCATTATATAAAATGAACTCTTTTATCTCAGACTGCAGAGGACAAGAATTCTGATTAAAAGAAGAAGAAGAAAATTAAGTAGTTCTCATCAGACTATATTTGTAATGTCCAGGAGATGAGCAAAGTGAGCTCTGTTCTTTATGATTTAATAGTCAAAGGGTGCTACTGAAGCAAAGATATCAGGTGAAAAATAATCTGTCAGGCTGTTTCTATCTATAGATCTTGTACCTGAGCTTGTACCTGATTTTCAGAGATTCTGAGCATCTGTAGCTTCTATTCCATTCAATTAGCATGGTAAATGAGAAACTCCTCTGAAAATCAGACCTTTCATCACAAGTGCAGGTGTCT
Organism: Gavialis gangeticus; assembly: GCF_001723915.1. NCBI lineage: Eukaryota > Metazoa > Chordata > Crocodylia > Gavialidae > Gavialis > Gavialis gangeticus. The sequence continues at coordinate 88,878,355 of NW_017729032.1, forward strand.
CAAATAACATAGAATACATCCCATTATTTTTCAGTGAAGTAAATTGGTTTTAGTTAGGCAAAGTTCAAAAACTCTTCTCCTTTTGTTTTATTTTCTGATTTTTTGTTTTAAGCAAATATACCTTTCATCATGTGTCATTATGTAGATATAACATAAACGATCCCCCTCCACCCATTCAATAAAGAATTTAAGTATATTGTATGTCTAAACTCTACATGCCTAAGTGCCTTGCTGACTGATCATGTAAACATATAACCACTTATATTGGGAAGTAACACATACTTTCATCTAAGGATGGGACCAAACTCTGAAACTTTTACATAGTCTTGTTCAACTTTAATGAAGCAAAACTGCTGAGGTAGAGGCAAGCTCTGCCTGAGTGGCTATGGACTAAAATTTGAATAAGGGCTTTGGGATTTGTCCATATGTGTGCTAATTTGAAGAAGGCAACAGGTTTAGCATTCTTTACTCCTTTCTGTACCTCAGCCACATTTCTGACGCATTACAGAATGGTGTTTATTCCTATCAGGCCTCTGACAGACATTCATTTAAAGGTGCAGTAGGATCTGTTCCCTGATTCCAGCGATCAAGCCTCCTGCTATGCCACAGGTGCATAGTAGAAGGGGTGATTGTGGGATCAGGAATCAGATTCCAATGCCAGCCTATTACCAGTGCAGGAGCCTGGGGTCATGATCCTGGGCTTCCCCTTCTTGGGCAAGTCGTAAGCTTGATGCCTGGTGTGCCACCATGGCTGGGAATACCAGCCAGATGATTGCTACTCCTAAACTTGGTAATGCACCAGGGACTTGAAGGGCTCTGATTCACTTCTGTAGCTGGGAGCACTAGTCAGCTGATCAGCACTCGCGGCCTTGGGAGTGCACTGGAACCCTTCAAGACTGGTGCTCTCAACCACAGGAATGATGATCAGCCGACTGATGCTCCCAGATGTGGGAGCACACCAGAGCACTTCACATGATGTGCATCCCACCCCAGGGGTGTACTGACTGGATGTCCAGTAAGGCACAATGGGAACCAGCTACAAAATTATTACACACATTTTATGTACTAATTTTCTGGCTTACCCCTGTTTTATCACACCATTAATTACGTGAATGTGTGGTTGAGCTACCACTTAAGATGCGATTAAGTGGTTAATCATGTCTTCCATGTAATGTCTGCCAGGGGCCTCAGTAGTGTAACAGAGGGGGGCATTGGCCCTCCTGCCTTTGTGGCAGGAGGGATGCGGGTAGACATAAAAATAGCTGCTGGCACAGGGATAGCTGACTGCACTTCTGCCATCATTACCATGGCAGCCAGTGCTATCCAATGTACTGAGGCTGCCCACGGCACAGAGCTACCCTTGTGCACCTCTGATTCTTATTAGGACTTTGTTACATATTAAATATCTATCTATAAGGAGGTACATTTCTAATGGGAAGTGAAGCAAAATATCTGTAGGCAAAATGCTCAAATGTATCTGTATATATGCTAATTCTTGTAACTCTTGAGGCAATTAAGATTATCAAAAGCAACCCTTAAAAAGCTACAGTTTTTCAGAGGCGTTTACAACAAGCTTAGTACTAGTTGCTATTACAAGCTCAAATTCAAAAGGTAATTATGCATGTACACATGTACATACCCTGGGGGATTTAATTTTAGCAAGGTTTACCCTTCTTAGTTTCTGCAGAATGCTCTCCAAACTCTCCGTAAAGCATGCAAACTCCTCAAATCTGGGAATCACATTTTGGTGTTCAGTAATTATTCAGAAGCAGTGAGTTTGATGGAGGCCTGTTTATTCAGTTTCTAAGTGATCGGCATCACATGCTGCATAAGCTGCTGCACTGTAAAACAACCAGTTCCACCTGCCTTATCCTACAACATGTTGCAGGTAGAGATCCAAACACAAATAAAACCCTCACAGCCACATCCTGCACTGATTTTATTCCTTTTTCTTTCCCACCTGAGTGAGGTGAGGGTAGCCTGAAGTCTATATCAAATAAACAAACAAACTCCCTTGAATATAGGTCAGGATCTAAACAGGCAAATAGGTGCCATACAGCTAAATGCTTATTGAATCAAGAATCTTAATTTATCTACCAAGGCTGATTCATCTACCTATCTGCCATATACAGACAGCTTGGTGTCTCAAGGATGGGATCCAGAACAGCCAGAAAACTAAGCAAAGAGTCAATGAGAGCTGGGTAACAGGGAGTTGCTGAGGATATGGGGTATGCCTAAAATTTCATTCTAATCCAAAGTTGAAGTTGTTCCCTAGGATTCCGAGCCCAGAATCCTTCTCCTATGCGACAAAGAACTTAAGATTCATTGGGACAAAGAGAGAATTCGGTACCCTGTGGTCGTGAATAGACAAAATGAGGGGCATGTGTGCACGACACTTTAAAGTGGGCTAA
>NW_017729032.1:88885765-88885966 GCF_001723915.1 Gavialis gangeticus
ATCCTCACCCCCAGTGGAGCTATCTTGCAGGGCTCAGTTTCAGTGGGGCTGGGTTCTTCCAGTCACCAAATCAATCATACACACAAGCACACAGATTAATGTGACATGCCTGACCTGACTGGGTTGATAAGCATGGACAGGCTGACAACCTCATATGCCAGAAATCAGTTCATCAGAGCAACAATAAACTGCAGTCAGACA
>NW_017729032.1:88890966-88891376 GCF_001723915.1 Gavialis gangeticus
CTCCTTTAATGGTGTCAGTGTTTGCACTCTTTGTTGGCGTATTGTGCATTAATTCCAGCTGCTGTAGGAAATTCGGCATCATAATGAGCATTAAATGACTTGGGGCGCAGCAAACTAAAACTCCTTCGAGGAGTTTTAGTTTGCTGCCCCTACAGCCATGGAGTGAAGCAGCAGGTTCTGTGAAGCTCCACGGCTCTGCGGGAAGCCCATTCAGGCAGCTTAGCAGCAGCCCAGGAATGCAGCTCTGGCCAAGAAAAGTGACAAACCTGCTCTTTCCCTGCCCCTATTCCCTGAGCCTGCCTGCCTGCTTGAGCTGTGTGGCAGGGCCCCAGGACCACCCGAGCCAGGTGCCTGTGGGTGGTTGCCACCTGGTGGGAGCCACAGCTGCCGTGGCGGGAAGCACCAGCGCC
>NW_017729032.1:88901511-88902433 GCF_001723915.1 Gavialis gangeticus
ACTTGTTTTACAAGTGTACTGGATAAAATGCACACTGGGCATCTCTACATGAGATGCTTTACTGCTCAGCAGACTAATTTGCTGCACAGTAAAGTGTCACCATCTACACGTGCACAGCTATTAGGGTATATGAACCTAAATCATGCTGCAGCACAATAGTCTTGTAAAATACAAGTACAGTACTACCCTATTGCGGTTTTTTTCATGCAGAAGCACATGTGGCTGGCTGGGGCACAGGGTGCTTCAGTGTGCGGCTAGCCAGCAGGCAGTCCCTGCACTGAGGCAAACTGTGCCCCAACCAGCTGTGAAGACAGGGAAGCAGCCAGCCTAGGACTGCTCCCCCATCTCTGTGTGCTGCAGGTCCCCCAGACTGAGGCACACTGCAACCCAGCCAGCTGCAGAGCAGCTGTCTGGGTCACAGTGTACCTTGAGATGGAGGAACAGCCAATGCTGGGGTGCCTGCTCTCCCATGTCTGCATGATGAGGAGCCCCAGTCCTAAGGTACATGGAAACCCTTGTTACCAGATTTGTCCATCACTTTGGGGTGTGCTCATTTATTATGGATATGTTTCTAAGGTCTTTGTAATTCTATCAATGTACTGCTTGTGTTACTTGTGTTTCTATATGGAGCTGTATATCTCCCTTCTGCAAATCCTCACCCCCAGTGGAGCTATCTTGCAGGGCTCAGTTTCAGTGGGGCTGGGTTCTTCCAGTCACCAAATCAATCATACACACAAGCACACAGATTAATGTGACATGCCTGACCTGACTGGGTTGATAAGCATGGACAGGCTGACAACCTCATATGCCAGAAATCAGTTCATCAGAGCAACAATAAACTGCAGTCAGACACAAGCACACAGGTGAACAGAATACCTCTGAATCCAGCTGGGTGTCCAGCTGACACCCTCATGGGCCAGCA
>NW_017729032.1:88907433-88927062 GCF_001723915.1 Gavialis gangeticus
GCACACAGGTGAACAGAATACCTCTGAATCCAGCTGGGTGTCCAGCTGACACCCTCATGGGCCAGCATCCAGTTCATCAGGGCACGTCTGAGCCAAACTGGGTCAATCAGCCTGTACAAGCTGATCCCCTTATGTGTTTCAAACTCAGCACATCCCAATCTTTTGTCCTACCTGTCCTAGTAGGGGTAGCCTCTCGATGAGCAGACCCCACAGAATTTCTGGGCTTCACAGGGATCTTTAGCTTAGGTAAAAGAAGTGTTGCTACAGAGCAAGTGGGGAAGGAGAAGTAAAGAAGGAAAAATACATCCGGTTACCACTAGTTTGACTATAAAAATTATTTATTGCTAAATATTATGAAATATATAATGATGCTAGTAGTAATAGACATGCGAAGGAAAACAAACACAAACAATTACAATACTACCCTGGTTTCATTAAATATTTGGGGAAACTTAGCTCAAGCTTAACTAATACAGTTCAGGTTCAGAAATCTATGCCTAGAGAAAAAGGAGAAAAGTGAGAGAGAACGAGAGCTGGGTCTCACCAGTCCAAAGGCACTCGGGTTTCAATGCTGACAGGTAAAGTTCTTAGCACCGTCCTTGAAGGGAGACGATCTATTTCTTCCAGCTTCTCGGGAACAACAGTGGATGATGTCAGAGAGATTTCTTCTCTTGAAGCACAACTTAGTTGCTTTTTTTTACAGATTTGTATACCCTCAGTTCAGGTTCTTCAAAGCATTCTTTTAATAGTGTAAATAATTGTCTTTTCTATTGACAAGGGGTTATCTGGTTTGGAACATCTCAAGAAACTGATTAACAACCAGGAAAAAAATGTAGGTTTTTAAGGAGTAACCAGACACTTAGGAGCCATCTTGAAATTCCTATGGATAGCAGATATACTGGATGGGAAACCTCATTGTTTCTTCAGAAACAATAGATAGCTTGCAGCATCAGGGTTTGTATTTTTACCTGTTGTGAATAAGCCTCAGTTTAGCATGACTTTTCCAGATCTTACTATAGTCTTTTAACAGATTTAAGGCAATTATTGGAGCATTCATAAACTTTTGTGGGGAGAACTTCCACCAGTCATCCCGGGAAAAGTATGACAGCATTTGTGGTCAGGGCTCCAACAGGCTGGATGCTGTGCTGAACCCTTAACCATTGTTCAAATGTTGCCCATACCTCTTCTGACTCAGTCTCTTGCCTCAGCATTCCCTAACCCGGCAACCAAATTTTAGTCAATCAAGTTTAAATAGGCCTCCCATAGTGGTACCTGGGAATGTACAGCATGAGATGCCTGTTAAACTTCTGCTTAGTTCTGGGTAGATGAGATTTGTGTGTGTGGGGGGGGGGAAAGTCCTTTGTAAATCCAGATTAGAACTTGTCTGATAAATGCTGAGCTGTGTGTGTATAAATGTGGGTTGATTAGCATTTGGAGCACAGATTCCCCATCATGCAGTGCTCCCCTGCTTCTCTGATCCCAGGATTCACTGTGGTCTTTGCTTTGGGCTTTCTGTTCTCCATCTCTAATTTAAATGAATTGTCATCTGGTTTCATCTCAGATGCAAATGAGACCTAGGGCAGTTGTTCCCTTATCTGGAGGGCTTTAGGTGCATCTTCCACTGCATCTTTATTGTCTTTTGTAATCAGTTCTTGTTCAGGTAGAGGGAGGGGGGAATTCTTTGTGAGTCAGACAGGCTACATCCTGTGTCAGGGTTCCCCCAGAACATGGAGCTGAGAGGTAACACCCTAGACTGAGAAATGCAGAGATGGCAGAGTAGCCACCCCAGACTGGCTGCTGCTGTTTCTTCCCCCTCCCCCCCCACAAGTCTCTGCATACTGTGAAGCCCCTCTGCTGAAGCACAGGGGAGATCCAGGACAAGACAGTGCCCATCTCCCCAGTGGGGGAGCTTGCTGATCTGCAGCTAGGGCTAGCTGTTTTCCTGTCTCCATGTACTACTCTTTGGCTACCTGGGGTACAGTGTGCCTCAGTGCTGGGGCTGCCTGCTGGCTAGCCCTGTGCTAAGGCACCCTGCATCCCAGCTAGCCCCCCTGCAGTACATGAAGTCCAGTCAGAGCAGCCCTGGGCTGGAAGACTGACCTCCTGGGTCTCCTACCAGCCCAGACTGCTCTGACTTGGCTCCACGTAGTGCACATGAATAAACTCCAGAGCAATATTCTTTAGAGTCCTTTGCTCCTGGGGACACATTCAAACAGTGAACCCAGAAATAAACAAACTCTGAGCAATAATCTCCTGAGTTGATTGGTCTGCATTAATTACCTGCGTAGATGCACCCACAGAGTCCTTGGAGCAAGCGCTGGAACTCACAACTCATCTTGTCTAGTGTGTACACACTAGATTGTGCTATACCTTATGCTCTCTCTCTGACCAATGATTTCTTTGGCAGAGTGGACCAGATTCAACAGGCAGGGTTGAGAGTGCCTCCCATAATCTACATACCTCAGAATAGCTTACAGTTTAGTGGTTTAGAACATGACACACATGTCCCTGCCACATCTTGCTTTTAAGATGTTGTTAACTGTGTCTTCCTTTTATCATACCATTAATTGATTGAATGGGTGGTCAGGTCACAATTTAGGACATGATTAACTGATTAATCAAATCTCAAATTGTGACCCAGCCATACATACAATCAATTAATGGTGTAATAAAATGAAGAATAAACTGGTTCTTATCATGCCATTCATTGGTTCCCATCATGTGTGACCAGGGGTACTCAAGCCTGGGGGCCTGTAGTTGAGGCTTTCTGGCCTGGAATCCCTATCAGCTGGTCGGGCTAACAGCTGTGAGGACACATAATGCAGCCCTGTGGCTGGGAGCCTAGGTTAGCTGACAGGACTTCCATTGTGGGATCACAATGAAAGTCCCCTTGGCTGGGAGTCCAATCAGCTCAGGCTTCTCCCAGCTGTGGGAGCTTGCTAACGGCTGGTTCAGGAGTAACTTAGGATCATAATCCTGTTTTTCCCCTGTACCACTAATAAAATGTGATAGGATCTCATGCACAATCCCATAGTCATGCCTTCTGCCATGCATATGTGGTATGGCAAGTAGCACAATTGTGTGGATCATGCATCAGATCCCATCGTTCCTTTACCTGCACATGTGGAGGGGGCTTGAGAGGGATAGTCTATTGGTTTGAATCTCTTCAAACAAAGAGGAGAATTATAAACTCAGTTCAAATATGGACGAATGTTGTAACTACTAAACTATAGTATAGAAATTTCTTCAACCATGTGTTAAAAGGAGACCTGCAGGTCTTGCTGAATTATAGATAGAGACCACATAGCTATGCTCTACTATTGCCTGCTGCATTGAGCTCTTCAGTAGATGTATGTAAAAATAGTGCCTATTTTCTGGAAGATGGTCAGACAGAACTATATTGTTCAGTAAGTTCAGTGTTCTCTTAATAAAGATTGCTTCCAAACATTAAAAGTGTACAATGTGGTTATGTAATTCATTTACTGCTTAATTACCGAAAAAATATTTAAAAAACAAAACAAAACATGCCTGCGTGCTAAACTACTTTGTTTATATTTTAAAAAATCTTAACCTTCATTTTTTCTCTTTATTCCACAATTTCTAACTTTAGCTATAGTCAACCTCTTAAGTTTATTTGATGAGATATCCTTCATTTTGGCAGATTGCAGTGCTTGTTTCCCTTTGCCACAATAGCAAAAAACAGAATGATCTATTTGTGAAGTACCTTTGGGGAAAAGAGTATTGACCTGAGAACTAGGAAGCTATAATTTCTAGTCTCAGTTCACCTGACAGCTGTTTATGTTCCAAATTCACTATATGTGATTTTAAGAAATACTTTATAATCCTACCTTAGAAGTGAAGATTTATTTACCTTGTTATACGAATAAGTTAGCCGAGTAATGGACAAGGTCACATCAAGCAGAGTGGAGCATCTGGTCATCTCAGATCACCAGTCCGAATCACACTGAGTCAGTCACATATCATTCTAGGAAAAACATACTAAGTGATCCATTTGCCAGTCTGGTGTTCAACTGATGATTGGGGATCCTGGTTTTCTCTGACAAAAAAAAACAAACCCATTTTTATTAAAAAAGTTACCCACATTCCATATTTTTACATGGAGTTTTACTTATATATATTAGTGGCATTTCATTTTAATCACAGAAGAATGTAGATTTTGGGTTACTTTTTTTCATCTGAAAATTAGAGAAAACCAGTATCCCTGCTGATGATCTAGTGACTAGACACTCCACTTTCTCGGAGTAAGGAATACAAATAAGAATTTCTGGGCGTGCCTACACATTCATTAATGTGCTTTTGGTAATGTACATTAAATTTAGTACCTTCATGTTGAGGTACTAGTAAAAGGTGCATTAGACTATTTTAATATTCATTAGTGAATGTGCACAGTTTTTTATGATGCTTTAATGAGCATTAAAATAGGCTAATGTACATTAAAGTGCATGTGTAGATATGCCCCCTGATTCCAATATACTGCTGCTTTCTACCAAATAGTGTTAGAACCTATTAATGCCATATGTGCAGTGATCCCTCTCTAGTAACTGAACTATAAAAAATAAATTATTTCTGTAAGCAAAGACCTAGGGACATGAAAGACCAGAATTTAAACACGGCTTGGTGTAGAGGTTCCTTATTGTCGTACTTGAATTTTAATTCTCCTTATAAAATGTTTGGATATACCTACAGGACATCTCTAAACAGGCTTTCTAGCTAAAATACTATTTGTCACATGCAGTTTAACACGTAAAAATGTGTGCTGTATAAAATGTATATTTTCACCCCATCATCCTTATATTGAGGAATCACTGCTGCTGTCACTGCTGCTGATTTTCACCTGTTGTTATACATTTTGATTGCTTGAGTCACACATTGGTAGGGCTACAAGTCAAGAGGTATGTCTGTAATTATTACTAGCACAAAGATAAATTATCCCTACACACAATGTAGTTTTTCAGAACCATCTCTTTCTTATGAGGTTATCCATTTGTTGTAACCCCCCCCCCCCAAATCTTCTCCTTATTACATTATCACCTTATTATAATTCAGACCCACTATAACATTTTGCTAATATATGTCTATACATATTACATCTATATGATTCTCCTCTCCCTTATATATGATAGCTTTCCAAAACCTTAGCTTCACTATTAGCAAGTTCTACAGCTATTAAGCTTCCAGTTTAAACGTATTTTTCTAGTCTTCTTGTTACAATAAAGAAAATAGGAAATATGAACTGGCATGTAGGAAGACTGGGTTCAAGTCCTTTTCCTGTAACAGACTACTGTATAACCTCAGCAAAGCTATAACCTCTCTGAGCTTCAGGCTTCCATTTTTTACATGGAAATACGTTTAGAGCTGATTTGGAATCTTATGATTAAATGATTTCAATGTCAATTGATTGGAACCAAAACATATGGGAATGTATGTATCAATTCCGAGTAGGATGAATTCTAATAAATATTTTAATACTTTTTTATACAAAGTGAAACAACTCTATTAGGAGAGATTAAGAGAAACCAGACACAGAACAGTTAGCTACTTGATAATTAGATTGGGGAATGTGGAAGTTTATGGTTCAATTCCTTGTTTTGAAACTGGTGGAACAGGATCTTGAACTTGTGTGCCTTCAGCAAATGCTTTGATTAGGCTTTGGACTATCTTGGTGCCTGCTCTTTCTGGCATGTCACTTCAGAAGACCTTGATGTTTGTCTTACTTTGAAATGAGAGAGATTTGGAATTCTCAAAACTTTTATCTGACAAGAAAATCATTTCTCTCTGGGCATAATAATAGGGCTTCTTTCTTCCTTTCTTTTGTTTATTTTTTTAAGTATAGTATAAGCTCTTTAGAGAAATTGCTGTCTTTTCTGACTTGTCTACACCATAGCAGCTGCATGTTGCTGCTGGATCATTCTTGAGCTCACCCACACTTATACTCCAAACCACAATGTAGTCAAGCCATCTCTGTGTGTACAGTGGGACTTCTATCCCACTAAAAACTATTAGTAATCCTTGTGGAAGACTAGTAGGAGGTGCTTCTGCAATGAACCACCCACCTCACTGCACCCAACCATCTACCAAGCTCTGAGTACCTCCCTGGGGCTGTCTCACATCTGGCTGAGTCCCTTCCTGGAGTACACCCGCAAGCCTGGGGGTAACGTTGCCACCACTCATAAACCTCAGTCTGTTAGTGGCTCTGTGCCTCATGAGGTACATAGGCTTTATAGACCTGAAGGGGGTACTCAACCCACTGCAAGATCCTGGAGCACTTCCCTTAGTCTGAAGCACAAACAATGGTCTCTCTTAGACAGCCAGACCAAGGGGACCCTAAGGTATAACCTAGACCATCTCCCAATAAGTCTCCCACGTTAGTTATAGAGGGGAACTTTATTGATTACAAGGAGTAGGTTTGGTAGAAGGTAGAAGGTAGTGCAATATCAAAGAATAACTCTTAGACCAAACAGTGACATGGTAGCCTTTGATCACTCATCTGAGTTACTGCAGGTGATATATCTAGTTAGATTTCAAGTAGCTTATTCACAAGTATCATCCAGAAGCTGATAGAGCTTTCCTTTGGAGGCAGGAAGTTTGTAGTGTGTCCATGTGTTTCAAGAGAGAGAGATAGAGAGCTGAACGGTTCTCTGTGTCTTTGCCATGGCTGTACCCCCACCCCCCACTCCCAGCAGTTTTTAACTTATATAGACCTTATGAACTCATTTACCTGATCCTGTGAAGGCCAGCAGTTGTTGGCTGCCAGCCAACCAATTTGAAATGCATCACTGGTTACCGGGTAGACTGGCAGGGTCTCTAGTCCCCTCTTAGTTATGATCTCATTGCTTAGAACAATAGGGAGTTTAAGCCCCCACCCAGATGTGTGAGGCCAGTCATGTAGGCAGGGGGAGCAGGTTCTCCCCTCCATCAGGAATGTATCCAGGTCAGATCACACCTCAGGGTTACCTGAAGCTGATGGGGACAGGGGTTTCTGCCCTCTGCAGTGACCATGGTAACCAAATTGTCAGATAGGTAATAAGCCTGATAGCAGAGTTTGGGGGGAGACTGAGACAGCATTCTGACATACTCCTAAAATACAAATATGTAATCATTTGTACTGCCACTATTTTTGCACTATGCGCGGAAGTATTGCTTAACACAGTTTGAAATAGTTTGACCTTTCTTGTAATTTTTAATGTGTTTACACTCATTTTGTCTCAACTGTTTGCCCACTCCTTTCTTTGCTTCCTTTCTGCCTTTTGTGAATAGAAATAGAAAGGCAATGTTTATGCAAATATGTACTATGTACCATCCGTTATTTACCGAGCTTTCCTATTAAGGGGTACTTCTCTCAGGCTTAGAATGACTAATAACCTAAACACTGTTGTAAACTTTTATAATTTAAAAAGATTGTATGTGAGGGTTAATTTATACAGATACAATAACAATGTAACTGGTCTTAAATAAAAGCTTTGCATGGGGCCCTTTACTACCCAAAACATTGAGTTCATGTAATTCTCATTGGCTGCATTATAGTGACAGTGACCACAAAAGACATGCAGTTATGCCCAAGTCCTCAAGAAGGTAATGTTCTGGATAAAGTTTTGGTTCATTTTAATTTCCTGTACCCAGGTTTTGTAGCCTTTGCTTTCCCCAAAAAGCATTTAATCAATAAACATCTTCCAGCAGGAAAGAAGTTAAGGATGCAAAATCTGGCCCTTCATTTATAGAGTGTATAATCTTGATTTCTCCCTCTTCCTTGGCTAAATCACTTACACTGCCTATTTATATATTAGCAAATTTATTTGCAGCGGACAATTAGATTGCCTCAAAGCTTTCTATTTAGTAAGATTAGTTTATATACTCTTTATCTTTATAAAAATAGCTTTAAAACCTGGCAATATTCATTCCAGGAAAGAGGAAACAACATTAAGCCTTATACAGTATCAATATTTCTTCTTCTGATTGTTTTTCTGTCCTCATGTTGATCCATCTAAATATCCAGTTTGTCTTTTTAACTGCAGGCATGCACAAGGGGCTCTTGGTTTCGGGGATTTGTCTACAATAACTTCTAAATCCCTTTCTCTTGACTAGAGTACTGTACGATTTTCATTTAATAAATTGCCTCTTCTTTGCTTTGTGGCCCAAAGGTTTGCTGTTGTACTTCCTTTAAAAAGGGTTATTTATTTGCTCATAGTAAGATGGTACTAACAATGGAGTTTCCCTATTTCTCAGATCTCAAGTTCTGTTTTTTGTTTGCTATGAAGAACACACTATAGCAAGTATTGTGGAGTAACTGCTCCACGGTAAATCGCTGCCCTTCTTTTCTAATTCAAGTTTCCATTCCCTCAATTCTGCCAAAGTCCTAGTTAGATTTCTAATTCCTTTACTGATTCTAGCCTGTAGCTCACTGGGCTTAAATAGCAGTAGCAGTAATTATTTAAAAATAATCTGCTTAGTCCTCCACAAGAATATTGAAGGTTATAGGAGAAAGAAAGAAACTGAAACACTGTGCAACTCAAATTTACAGCCCTAAGTAGAAATTTGTAAATTTTGAAATATAAATATGTTCTAAGTATTTGACCTTTAGGACTCTTACATTTTATCCTGGCTGGACTTTAGCATTCAGATCATTAATACTGTTGCAAGGGATGGTCTTTATAAGGGATATGAAGCAGGTGTTCCTTTGGGGAAAAAAATAATTGGCTAGTGTTGGAATTTGCAGATCAACTAAAAGTCAACTTCTATGTTGTTTCAGCCAGTCCTCCCCTAAAAAATACTGCCTCAATGAGATAAACTTGAGTAGCATGTAGTGGTTTCCTTTGCCCCATCTCTACTCTTCTATAAAATATGATTGCTTGTTCTCATTTGTATTATTTTAAGTAGATTTTAAGGCTTGTTAAGAAGGCCCATGGACTACTCACTTTTTCTTGCAAACAGACCTTCATGTCATCAGATAACCACACAGCTTTATTTACAAGGATGTGGCATTGTAAGAATAGGTCTGTAAGAATACAAAGATTTTTTTCCTCTCTAGAAACATCTGCGTAACAATGTACTTGTCAAAATAAGATTCCTTGGCATTATTTAAGAGTACTTTGAAATATTCACCTCAACATTCTCTCAGGTTATAGATTCATCATTTACCCCTAAAACATTATTTTCTGAAACTTATCCTCCCTCTTGAAAGGAAACAGTTTCAAGTACAACATTACCTGTCAAGTGAATCATGTAAATACAATTTATTAATGTATGGTATATTTCTCTTTAACCAAAGGTGAGACACTGTTTAAAAATAAAACAAAACCTGAAGTAAACAGTGAAAGAAAAACAGGTGAACAGAGAAAAAGCTATGATCATTATGTTAATTTTTCCCTCCTTTGCCATTATAATTATTATAGCCTTCATTGTTTAATCCCAGTAATGCTTTTGTAGGTGCTAATATATTCAGTATTATTGTGAACTTTTCAAATCTGACCTTCTTGATTTATTTCTGCAGGCTGTAAAGTAAAACATGCCACCTGCTTCTGTCTAAAATAGAAAATAATTGTTTGGAGAGTGCTTTGATGGAAATTCAGTTAACCTTTTGCTCTTCAGAAGGGCTGCTGGATCCACCCGGTAGGAAATTCCTTTAGCCCTCTTGCATTCAGTGCAATTGCAGTGAATGCTGCAATATTTTGCTCTGTAAAGCCAATAAAGGATTTAAACATAAAAACCCCTATAAATTATATTTTCAGAAAACATAATCTTGTTTGTCACATAGTAATGATGGATATTTTCCAGTATGTTTTTTGCATTTTTTTACATAATTCAAGTAGCATATAAAACTCAAAACTCACATCATCATTTATTCTCATGATCTGACTTCAGGAGAAATAAAAACAAGAGAAATCAAACTACAAAGTTTCGACATGGACTAAAAAAGTGCATTCTATCCAACATCAAAGTAAGTTTTGGGTTTTGGGAACATCTGTTAACAGGACAGACAAATACATTCCAAAGATCAGGGAAATGTAGTTTAATAGTTCAGAGCATATCTCCTTTTTACTTTTATACTTTATTGCATTTTCAAACACAGAGTGGGAAAAGATACAAGACTTCTTGCTATTTAGTTGCTAAGAGCTAGATTGTATTCAATTTACACATGAAGAGTAGCATCTTCTTGTGAATGGACTGATTTTGTTAAGTCCAATTGCAGAATAATTAATACTTCAACCTGACTAAAGTCTTCAATTGATGCCCTAAATAATGTATAATAAAGCTGTTTATATCCCCATTGGTACACCTGTTTCTCCATTTCAGCCACTCAAAAAAATTATATCCTCTAACATGTTTTGTTCATTTTTAGCTCGAACCAGGCATGAAGGGTCTTGTCCTAAGGTCTACTGTCTTTCAGGACTATGGCAAGGAAGCAGAAGAATCAGGAATTAGTTTTTACTGGAGAGTTGCTCAATGTTTCCTTCACAACATTAACCAGTTGAAAAAAACAAATTGAAATGTGCTTGAAGAGAGACCTTTGATGATAAAAGAAGAGTTAACCATAGAAATAGTAAACAAAAGTCACTCAGAATGATTTGCCATCCTTGTCTCAAAAAACTGGAAGGAAGAGAATATGTTCACGCAACTGATCTTTTGTGCCAAATCTTTAAGAATGTGTCCTTCTCTGCTACCGAAAGCACCTACCATTTCCATATTTTTTTCTTTCTCAGAAATTAACCTACTTTAGGACAGCTTCAAATGTCGAACTAGTTGTGGAAGTTGAATTTATAAGAAGAGACTTCTCCCCACATTCATTTTGTGAGGGAGCATCACCTACTGCATTGTGTTTTCTCCCAAGGAACTAAATAGAAGTTACACAAAAGTTCACTCTTTAGCAAAACTTAAATATGTGTAATCTCTTTACAGCCATGTACTCTGTGGCCATGTTCTCTATCTTTTTGACAGATGTGCCAGCCCTTTCTTGTTGTCCATCAGCACGCAAATATAAGTAGCCTGAGGTGTATTCATTAAAGGAGGAGGTTTTCAAAATGACAGCAGCTCTTATTTGATTATACTCAAAGACCCACTTCTGGTTCCCAAACACTTTTCCTTTCATATGGTGATCTAAATGAGTATTCCAGCCTTGTGTGGATGTAGCTGTCTCCAAAATTACTGGTGACATAAGTGATTTAATCAATGAGGCTGAATAAGGAACAAATTTCTCTACCAGCGCTTCTAACGCTTTGACAATACCTTTCTTAGGAAAGTTGGGAACCGGCTCTTTTTTACCTCTATAATTTTTAACCTATGGACGGAAAAGGATTAAAACTTGAATAGAACAGACTTGCAGTCTTTCTTTATAGCTTCATGGGAGTTTACACCTGTCTAAGATGTATTTTTATCCACCCCAGCCTATCTCTCTGGAATTTCTAATGCAAGATTGTAATGTAAAGTTTCTAATTTACTGTCTCCGCATTTATGTACCAAAATAAATATACTTAATTTACCTTGGAAGGTTCTTCCATACATAGGCGAGAATGTTTTATTATGGGATGTGCCTTAGGGTTGTACAATGTGGGAGCTGCACACCAGAAGGAACTTCAAAAGGTAGAGACAAAATACCTCTCAGAAATCCTTGGCTGCATTTTGGGGAGAGTAATTTAAAACAGCTCTCTGAAGGTGGGGGGTAGGAAGTCAGTGGTTGAAGTAGATTGACCTTGGGAATACTCAAGGAGAAAGGCGAGCTGTGAGAGAAAAGAGGGAGTGATATGAAAGCATTATCCCTCTGATTTTACCAGAGAAGAGGGAATTGCAAATGGATAAAGTTGATGTTTTATGGTTAGGGGTTTACAGAATACTGTGTTGTGCTTGCACTATTCTCAGTTGCTTCCAGTTCCTTCCTGTGCATCCTTACAATCAGTGGAGAGTGTTTCCAGTACCTGGCAATGCTAGATGGAATCCATTGCTTTGCCTCTTGATCATAAAAGAGAATCTAGCATACTGTTATTGTGGAGTTTAACAATTAGTCAGTAGGATTTTATTAAATTGAATGGTCACTTGCTAATTTACCACTGAGATTTGCTTACCAACTCTGCTACTACATCATCATATAAAAAATGAAGTAATCAACATATTTCATACCAAGATATACCAACATACTTTATACTTGTAATCAACATATTTTATACTAAGTAGTACTTGGTCTTAAAATGTTCACTTGGAGCATAGGAGTTGTCTTATTTTAATTTTATTTCCTTTCTAATATTGAGGGGTAAGGGGGGGGTGCTAAAATTTCCCTTGCAAAAAATTCTGAAGGCAGTATATAAAAAGATGAGCGTTTTTTATTCTGCATGAGAGTCTTGGATTATATCAGAACAAGAGCTTAGGTTTTCATAATGCCCTTCCTCACCTTGTAAATCTGAACAGTCAATTTAAAGCAACACACAATTTTAAAGGTGTTTCAGTAATAGTCAGCAGTCAAACTATTATAATTTAAACTGATTATAATGCCCTGGAGAGTACATTTTATAAGAGAGCTAAAATACATTGAAAAACAATAGATGAGAGTTAAGGTCTTTTTTTCGTTACTGTGTTGATGTTTTGGAGAAAATCAGTGGCAATAATGCCTAATAAGGATGCATGCTGTTGTAAGATTTCACTTACAATGCTAAGCTGATAGATAAAGACAAGGTCATGGTATTGCTACTTTTCTGTTTGCATGACTATACTCCATCTTTAACAAAATCCTGTTCTGTTGTTTCAGTGTCTCATTTGATGGAAAGGAAGGCTCTCTTTGTTTTTCAGAAACTGCAGTAAGAATCATTAGTTTGCTGAGATTTCTCTAAGTGTGGCATGCTGGTTTTATTAATCCGATGTCAAATTAATTCATATATCAGACCACCATATTATCACATGCATGAAAGTATTGTCTTGAAACTTGCTGTATTTAAATGAATCCTCTTACCAATTTATTTTTATATTATTGTTGTTATGTAATCATTATTTAGAGATAGAAAGGATTACTTTAATCATAGGCCAAAGAGTGGGCATGATTTTTTAAAAATTAAATGAAACCTAAAGAGCTGCCTGTCATTGCCTCCTTTTTAATTCATATTTTTTAATAGACAAAGGTGGAAGTTCTCTTCCACGTTTGTGTAGGAAACTGGATTCAGAATGTATGACCTTCACTGAGCAACACAGCAAAGGGTTACCCTATCTGTACCTCTATCAGTAACAAGTAAAGAGTAAACACATTTAAGAGTGCAGGGAAAAGGGATTACATGAAAAGGAAT
The DNA here is from genome assembly GCF_001723915.1 of Gavialis gangeticus. Classification (NCBI taxonomy): domain Eukaryota; kingdom Metazoa; phylum Chordata; order Crocodylia; family Gavialidae; genus Gavialis; species Gavialis gangeticus. Next base: position 88,920,714 of record NW_017729032.1, read on the forward strand.
ATAAATTCTATATGTTCAATGTCAGAATGCCCAAAAGCTTTAATTTATGATCAGATTTTTTATGCGCACACATAGTTTTCATTCAGCCTCAATTAGCTTTAAAGGGTTTTGTAAATCCAGCTTAAGTAACTCTAAATCTAGCAAAATGCAAGTTTCAATACATTTTTACATCAAATGCATAAGCCTAACCTAGTAAAATGTGTTTTGTGGACACCTAAACATCATTCCATTATAACTTATCTTGTTATTTACTTGTGCATATACTGATGACATGTATGAATTTTACACCTGTTTTAGGATCTTATTATGTTGTAGGAAATGAGAGATTGGTCTGTGGCTATATTCTAGCAGGCATGTCATAAACATATTTGTCATACTGTTAGCATTCCTAATATTGTTAACTTTACTCCTGCATTTCTGGTCCGTTGGAAACATAGATTTGTTTGCAGCATTAGAGACTCAAATGTTCAAAGAAAACATTTGTCATTTTGTTTGTGATTTTAAGGTTTTCACTTAAATCACTTCTTCTGCCGGTTCAGTTAGACTTCAACCTCTATATCCAGGAACACTTTAAATGTACAGACTTTTCTGCTGAAATCAAATGACAGAATACCTATCTACTTAACTGGAAACTAGACAGCATCCTTAATTTGTTAAACTGTGAACAGATACTTTGAAATAATATATTATGATAAGAAAAAAGTAGAAAATTCTTTAATAAACTTAATGTTATCTGCATTATCTGCAATGTCAAATTTTGTTCATTTAAATGCTGACCTCTCTTTAATCAAATCTCACAAATACACAAGCAACCAGCTCAGTCATGGACAGATAATTATGGAACATGTTATGTTATCTCAGTCTGCTGGAAACTTTTTCTTCAGAAGTGAAATATTGTGGAAAAAAATTGCATCTTTAAGAGGTAAAGTACGCTCTAAATCACAGAACTATGCCATTAACCACTGGAGAATCACTGTATCTACTGGAGTCTCAGAAAGCTGTGCAAGCTATGTTGCAATGCAATGATCTGAGGACTTCATGTCCTCAAATTAATGTGTAGAGAGTGGTAGTTAGCCACGTTTGTCTGAAGTCAGGTAGAAAGCAGAATACATTTGCACCCAACAGGGTACATCTACACATGCTATTAGCATAGAGCAATAAACTGTGCATATTGTGTCAGAGTTTATTGCTCCCAGGCATGACATTTGAACATGCGCCTGGGACCAGAGTATGTGAAGCTGGGTCAGAGTAGAACCAGCTGGCAGGGCACCCAGGGGCTGCTCTGACCCCGCTCAATGTGCTGAGGAGGGGCTGGCTGCAACCCAAGTTCAGGGCTTTCCAGCAGGCAGCCCCAACGTTGAAGCACATTTGTGCTCCAGCCAGCCACGTCAGCATCTACATGTGTGGTGCTACTAAGTCAAAAACTCCACAGCAGGATAGTACTTGTATTTACAAGTCATATCCTGCTAAGGAGCTAATTCGTTTCCTGTGGCCTAATAGGGCCACATGTGTAGATGTGAAACATTAACTGAAGAGCTAATTAGTCTACTCCACAGTAAATTTCTCCCATAGAGGGGCCCACAAACTAATACAATCCAGTCTGTGGCTGATTTGATTAAATATGGTCTAAACAGCAGCTATGGATTCCTATCACATTGGCTGGATTAACTTCTGTGACCCCTTTGTTTCTATGGGCTTATTACTTGTTTGCCTCTCCCAGAATGCCCCCCCTACCCTCAGCTGTCTTTTGTATTCTAGAGGAGACAACTGTAGTAAGCCACATTGGTTTGAAGTTAGGAAGAAGGTAGGCTATTTTTGTGCCTTATAGACTGGCTAGATCAGATGTATATAGCATACACTTTCGTGATCCCCAGCATCACTTCATCTTGAACTCACCAAAGCTTATGCTATATGTCTCTGATTTTGGTACATCTATCAGGCATGAACCGACCCTACCTTTTGTATTTAGATGACTCTTATTTGATACACTGCTCTGCACATGTCGTCTCCCAGCATGTGATGAAGTGAACTCAGGTTCATGAAAGCTTATATTATATATCTCCAATTTAGCTTTTCTATAAGGTGCAAACCTACCCTGCCTTCTGCCTGCTTTGTCATGCCAGCCCTATTTCCCCAACCTAGCTTCTCAGAGCAAAGCTATTTGCTTTATTTCATTATATCTCATTTTTATCTTCTTAACTAAGCTTTATACCACATTCATAGGGACTGCTTCTCTGTTAACAATGCTTATGGTGGATGAAGCAGAACGGGCAGCTTCAGCAGTACATACTACCGTAACTGGCAATCTGTTCACTGCGAGACCCAGGCAGAGGCAAAATTCTGATTTGATACATAGTCTGAAAGATCTACATGTAAGGATTTATGTAGGTCTTGCAAGCCAAAGGTTGATGATCACTTACTATTTGAGAAGGCAGGATAGAAGACATTTGCTTTGCAATTGGATTATGATATTGTGAAGTGAGCCATCAGAATATTGTTTTTTGGCTTGCATGCCAATCTGAACAACCTGATTGTGTCCCTAATTTAAATAATCCAGGAATTAGAATATTCATTCAGGAATCCATTGCTTTTTACAGTTATCTCTGATGCTGATTAGGAATGTTATGTCAAAGACTGTCAATGTGAAACAGAATTTCTAAAAAAAATCTGCAGAAATAATCGTGTTCCCTATTAAGTAAAGTTAAATATTTAATGCTGTCCTGTTGACTTGAATTGACATATTTTCCTTTCATATCAGCCTGTAGTTGCTTAAACTACCATGTAGTTAAATGGGAGCAGTAAGGGGGTGCAGAGGGAAATGAGAACTGGGGGACAGGAGAGCCAGGTGGATATGGTTGAGCCTGGAGATGAGTTTAGTAAGATCCTGTAGGTTTCGTTGCTGATGTAACTAACTGGCTTTTATTCACATGGTTCCTTTTTTCCACTCTTCCCAGTGAGACAGTCAAATGGGTATTGATCACATCTCCCAGGATGCACTGAAGTTCTTTATTACAATGCCATTGTGGAACTAAAACATCAGAAATTCCTGCACAATTTCTTGACCTATTCTAATTAGTCTGGGTGTATGAGTTCTTTTGTAAAGGTGTAGTCTTACTTTAGGGCCTTACATGGACTTTACTAAGTTATTTTTTAAAACACTGTTTTCAGTCGTGGATAGCTGCTTGATTTTATCTCTGCTTTTTTGGATCAAATATGACAGAATTAATTTCTCTCAGAAGACATTACTTTGTTAAAATAACAGTGTTCATTGGAAATGTGTCAGTTTTAACAAATATTTTTTTCTGGAGCCATGCCTGCCAGTGAAAACCTGCCCACTTTCTTGACAGTTCACTTGTCTGCCTGGTAGATGGTCTCTGAGCTGGCATGGCACTATGTAAACACAACCTGATGTATGGTGGAGCTAGAAACCTGGATCTAATCTGGGCTTTCTGGATCTGTGTTCTCAGCTCATTAACTGGGACCCTGGAAGTTCTGGGAAACCTGTGCAATATGTTGGTGCCAGTTTCTATTTCACCATTAACTGAACATGTGGCCAAGTGCACCTTTGTGGCTCGGAGCCTCTTCAGCTCTGAGGGACCACCATGCGCCTCTGATGCTGGGACTTGTGTCAGCTGATCTGGGGCTTTCAAAATATGTGCTCCCACAGCTAGGAGTCCTGTCATCTGAAGGGGCTCCCAGTTGTGGAAGCTTGCTACTTGCTGGTGCAGGAGGAGCCGAGGATCATGATTTGGGGGCTACCCCTGCACTGGAAACAAGATGTGATGGGATCTGATGCTTGATCTCATAATTATATGTTCTGCCATGCATGTGAATCACACATCAGATCCCATCACGCCTTTATCTGCATGTCCAGCAGGGGCTTTTGAGAGTCCGCATTCCCTTAAAACCCTGAATCTCAGTCTTCCTGGGCTCCCTTCTGAAAGTGCTAGGAGCAGAAGGTATCATGGATCATGGACTCACAGGTGGAATTTTTCTTCCAAAGTTTGAAGCAATCCATTTGGATGGTTTCAAAGCATTAAAAGAAATCAAACATTTTTTAAATAAAAAAACCCAGTTCTATAGGAAATTATGAAATCTTTTCTTTTTTTTATCTCCAAACTGGAATCAAGTACTAAAGCAAGTACTAAATGACTGCAGAGTACCCACCGGTATTGCGCAGGGCTGGCAGTGCACAGGTTGTTTTTGACCCTACTGCTCAGTAGCAATGAGCTCCTTTGCAGTAGTGGCAGTGTCACAATTAGTGCCTGCTAATGCTACGTTGCCTTATATCTTATGATAGACCATTTTTAGTTTGGGCACAAACTACAATATGCTGAAAGAATAGAGCTAAGAAGACCAAAGGTGACAATCTATTCCTTTCATGGTCTTCTAAGTGTCCAGATTTGGTTATCTGCACAGCATTTTTTGGCCATCTAAATGCCAAAGCTTCCACTTATGCACAGGTTGGAATTCTATGTCTGGCCACATAGCCCTGTACTTCTGGACAACTATATGTGACTGTGTAGTTGTTCAAATTCGTTGTGCACAATAATCACTTGAGCCCACAAATGAGGCTTTTGTAGACAAATGGAGGCCTTTGATGCCAAAAAATGGAATCAGTCAAAACCCATGACTACCAGACTTGGCCTTGGTATCAGAAAAGGCTGTGTTTGTGTGCATTTTCTCCCTTTTAATGACTAAGGATTTCGCATGGGAAATTGGATCTTGGGTTCTAGGCCATTTCAGTCAGAGAGGGTTTGACTGTCCCTGACTTCCCCAGCACTCTGACATTTCCAACACAGCACTCTGACTGCCATACCATATGTCTGCCAGTAGACAGTCCCTTCTACAGAGCTTTTTTTTTTAAAGCTGAGGTACAAATCTAGGGGGAAAGGGGGAGGAAATGGACAAAAAGAAGCACAAGGAGAAAGTTTCCATCTCAGTGGACACAAGGGTCCTAGCTAGGACCCAGGGCTCTATCCCTTCCAGGCCAGCAGCCACTTTATTAAGCTATTCACTTTTTAAGTTGCTGCCTTCCTCCTTGACCCATATATCTCCTACATACATCCCTTTGGAACTAGCTCTAAAAGGAGCACTAGACAAGAAAATGCCTGCACTGTGATGTGTCAGTTTGTATGTTGTGCTGGGAACTTAGGGAGACCCAGGTTCAAACCATCTTTCGGTGTGGGGATCCAGAACGCAGGACCTCCTGCTTTCCATGTAAATTTCCTGGACACTGAGCTATTAAAGGGAATGTTCTCTCTTATCAGCATGTATGCTCAGTCTGCATGTGTAAGTTGTCATCCATGTGCATAGTCACATGGCCAGAAATAGAATCCCAAAGTGTAAGTGGCATTTTTGGCATTCAGAGGCCCATGTAGATCTTGGTCAACTGATTCAGGGACAAGGAACCCACTCGCTGCTGTCCCTGGCTGAGCCCTGAGCCCTGCACACTTTTTGGCATTATTACATTGAGGCTACTTAATTTGACCACTCATTTTCATAAAATAAATAGGAAACAGAAGACTGAAAAGCTCCTGAAGGATAGGAGTAGCAACTAAGAATCTCATTTAAGTGTTCAGATTGTGCTTAAAATCAGTGCATCAATTTGTGGGGGCCGGGGGGGTGGGGAGGTTGTGCCAGCAGAATGACCATTGGTCTCTTGATCACTCAGCTTCCTTTTGCGTTAGAAAAATAGAAGTGAAAATGAACAGCATAATTACCTTTAAGATGGAGCTACTTTTTGCACTTTTCCCCCTCCCTTTCTGTATCATCCTCTTTAGTCAATCACCCATCCTGTCATACTGATACCCTAACATTCCTGTGTGAAAGGAGCCAGAGTGAAAGGTATAAAAATTATAATCCTTTATTTTTCTTTACAGGACTATGGTGTAGCAAACCCCCCAGTTTTTCTTTTTTTGCTTTTAAAATGCATTCCCTCTCCTTCTCCAACCATTTCTGACTTTGTCTCTCCCTTTTTTCCCCCTATAGATAAGTATAAGTAAGCTAAGATGTCAGATAAGCTTTAACATTTTATTTAGGTAGTAAGTTATATTTCTCTCCCCTCTGCAAATAAGTTCCCTGCTATTTTGATATAGATATCCACTGTTTTATAAGTGATAATTATTATGTTTGTATTGATTTTTTTTTTTTTTTACTACTTGTATATTTGTGGGACTAGCCATGTGTCAGCATAGCTCTTGTGGGACGGTGGTGCTGTACTGTCCTCACAGCTATTGCTTAGAAATCCCCGAAATTACTGCTGATTTAACTAAAAACATCCCAAGTGAATTTCCACTTAGAAATCTACCCAGAAGCAAAAGGTACATGCCAGTAAGAATGGCCACCA
>NW_017729032.1:88932062-88945342 GCF_001723915.1 Gavialis gangeticus
AAACTATCAACATGAATACCTGGACAAACGACCCAGCCATTGGAAACACCCTCAGCATTCAAAAAACAAAAGATGAGGCAACCCACCATTGTGCCAAGGCTGCACATGCTCACTAAGAACACCTGGAACCCTCTGGAACAGGGCTGACATTACCTAGACAGGCCCTCCCATAGGAGATCATAGGTAGTCTGCCCATAAAAAGGGGTAGTGAAGACTGACTCCTTGGGAATGCCATTTCCATTTGGACCAGACCAGCTCTACATCATACCACCTATCCACCCCAGAGGCCCTGCTGGCAATCCCCTCTGGACAACACTGAGCTGAAGGAGACCCTGACTGGCCATCGAGGACCCACTTTCAGCCCGAGATAGGTAGATATCACCTACATATTTCCTCCTCCAATTTGGACTCTATCTCTCTCCTCCCAGACTTCAGCCCCTGCACCAAGCCTCTTTAACCCCTGCTGCCATTGTCTATGTGTGTGTCTGTGTGTGTGTGTGAGCAAAGGAACCAATAAAATATTGTGTAACCATCTCCCCTGTTCAATAAAACCACTATCATTTGTAACCCCGAGTTGGGTTGTATTTGACTGAATCCCAGTACCTTCCCTTTCTTAAATTTCAGTCTCTGTCTCTTCCTCTCGGCTCTCAGCCCTGTTCCCACCACTTTTTGCCTCCTTTCTGTCCCTTTTCTGCAGGCTCTCAGCCCTGTCCCCACCACTTTTTGCCTCCTCTTTGTCCCTTTTCTGCTCTCAGCCCTGTTGCTTTCTGCAGCCTCTCAGCCTCGCTCCCACCACTTTTTGCCTCTTGCCACCTCTTCCCAATCCCTGTCTTTCTTTGGCTTCTCTTTCACTCTCTCTCTTTATGTTCTCCAGCCTCCCCTCCCCCGCAGCCCCTCTCCCAGTTTTCCTCTCCCCACACACCTCTTGGCTCCCCTGTAGCCTCCTTCCTCCGGCTCCAGCCTCTGGGCTTCTCCCCGGCATTGCTCCTTTGCTCTGTCTGCTTTCAATTAACCTTAAATTACCCCAACTTCCCTCCAGTTGGCCAGTTCTAATCCTAGCACTGGCAACTTTCACCTCAGTCTCCACCAGCAGTAACCTAAAGTAACCCCAAGCCTTAGTTCTTCAGCCTAGCTCTTTTTCTAGTCTATCAGTTCTAATCCCAGTCCCAGCGACTTTCACCCCCTACACTTTCATTTTCTCTGTCTTACCTTAACCTTCCCCCAGGTATCCCAAGTACACCAAGCACATACATACACACCACAACACCCAAGTTAGGAATTCACCTGTGTGTATGTGTAGGTGAGTGATATGCATGTGAACTGATATACATGTATGTTACTGTGTGCATGATATACGAATTAGCGATCTGTGTATGTGTATTGGGTGTGCAGGTATTGGTAATTGATTCTGGTCTAATTTCTTTTGGTCTGTATAGTGTGTGGATGTGCTTGAATTGGTGATAGGTGTGCATTTGCCTAGGCTGGTAATTTTGGATGTGTATGTTCCTGAATTGGTAGTGTGTGTGTGTGTGCATGCCTGGTGGGGGTGTGTGTATGTGCCTAGTGTGTGTATGCACCTAATTTATTTTTGAGTGTGTGTATGTGCAATTGTACACCATGCCCTCCTGTCTAACAAATAAATATTGGGATCCTGAGAGTTGGCCTGACCCCACAGGGCAACAATTACATTGGAGATATAAGTGTGATAGGACTGAGGTAATCTTAGTAAACAGAGCTGCTGCCATCAGGGTTCGGACAACATGAGTGACATCAAGGTTTGATTTGCTGATATCCCCCTTTATATCCCCTTCTCCTTTTGAAATGTAAAGGTTGGGTGAGGCAAAACTTAAAAACCTGTCCCATACCTGTTGGTTTATCTTGCTTACATACTGGGTGTGTCTACTAATGCATATTAATACAACTCAATAAACTCTGGCATATTGTGCTGGAGTTTATTTCTCCTGGGCACCATTTACACATGTGCCTGGGACTGCATAATGTTGAGCTTGGTTGGTGTATCCCCGACTCACAAGAGGACTAGGAAGTCAGCCTGCCAGCCCAGGGCTGCTCTGACTTGGCTCAATATGCTGAAGAGGGGATGCCTGGGGCAGAAATGTGCTCTAGAGTGTGGCTAGCTATCAGGTAGCCCCTGCACTGAAGCACCATCATCCCCCAGCCAGCGGACACAGTGTCTACATGTGCACTGCCTCCACTACCTCCAAAGTGGGGTATTACGTGTATTTATTGATGTGGAGTTTATTAGAATTTATAAGTACTGCTTTGCTGTGGAGTTTATTAGTTTACTCCAGCCTAATAGCCCTGCATGTGTAGATGCTAAAACGTTTACTATGGAGCTAATTGGGTAACTCCAAAGTAAACTTATCATGTAGGTGTGCCCACTTAGGGTTAAATCAGTAGTCTGATTTGGGGTGAGGAAGGATTTTTTGCCAGGTCAGATTGGGAAGGATGGTTAAGTTTTGATTTCCCTCCTTCTGCTGTAGGGTGGGGGACACAATCTACTTCCTAGGAGCATCTGGGCATATTTTACCTAACATATTCCCCACTATTTTAAAAGGCTATCTTTGATTGTTTCTTTGGTGTGGTGGTTCTTTTTATGATATCTAATGGTGGTCAAGGAGAACTCTAATGTCATTTGACAATGGGGTTCTGTTACAAATAGTTATAACAATTTACCTGTAAAGCAAAATTGTGCACAGGGTTCTTGTAGCCAGCATAGATATTTTATTACTCATTGAAGCTGCTTTTGCTTCTGCATAATCAAAGTAGTCTTGGTGTGGTTAAAAGAAAAAAAACCCCCCAAGCACAAGAACAGAAAGTAAGGTGTCCAACATCTGAAAATATTACAGTATTAATTATTTTTCCTACTTGAACACTGTTTTTTGACTTTAGCAATATAATACAAAGAGAAAAGGAAGAGTGGGGGAGAAAGGAAATGGAAGCAGCATGAAGATAAAAAATGCTTCATAAGTCCATTTTGGAATGCAAAATTGAATCATTTTTCCTAGTTCTGTTATACATTGTCATTATGCCATTGAAGCTACTGAAGTTGACTACTCATTTTCATAAAATAACATAGGATTTGAATACTGATAAGCAGAAGACATGGTGTGCTAATACTGGGGAATGAATCTGATGCCAGCAAACCCCTTTCCTAAAAAGGAAACAGGAGAATGGTTTGGTCCTGCTGGAACTCAAACTTGAAAAATTAAGGCAGCCACAAAGACAGTTGAAGGAAGGCAAGCAGACAGACAGACAAACACAGAATTGAAAATAGTATTAGACATCCCTACTATTTATGAATATTGAGGACCATATAATTAGTCATAAAGGAAATGACCATATGTCATCTTGAACTTTAATATAAAGAATCCAGTTAAATGACTCAGACAAGGATCTGATTTTTATCCTTTGTGAGTGCATGAGCTTGTCTAATTGCAATTTCTTTGTGTGAATGTCAATTTAAACTGTACATATAGCTTTTAAATCCCACAGTATCTTACCTTTTTAGTAATGATCCCTTAGGCGAGGCTTGTGTAATCAGAAGAGAAGATGTATAAAACAGTTAATATGATTTTCTAAGTCATCTTATCTGGTCCCTTAATAAGGTACCACACCTTGAGGATTTCAGAGCCCTGGTGTTTTTAAGGTTCCTTGGGTAAATCTGATATCTTTTATTAGACCAACTAAAATAGTTGGAACAATTCTTCTTTGCAAGCTTTCAGGTACAAACACCCTTTGTCAGTTTTTAAATCATCCTTTTAATTATACAAGAAAACAATTTTATATGGTTTGTTTGAGGATTATAACTATCCAAAACATTAACCTTTGATCATCAAGTATTAAATAATTTTACGATTACCTTACTAAAATGTTTATCAAATTAATTTGAATAATATATTATATCCTGCTCAAGGTTTTCAAGGATGTTGTTTGTTTTATAAAGTAAAACCATAGACTAAATCTGAATACATTTTTCTATGTGAATTTTTAGTGGGCTTTTACAATAGTGTATTATTTCCTAAGATCCAAACAATTTGTGCATTAGCTCTTTGTCTCTAGTTATAATCTCCGATTACTTATTCAAATAAGTAATGGTGGAGGGGAGGGAATGACAATAGAAAATATAGATGATCAATGTACACACTAATGTAGTAGTTCCAATTCTTCTTTAATATCTATTTAGGGGGGCTTTTTCTGTTGTTTTAAAAGTAGTTTTATTTACTTTTGCCTACTCTTCTTCTCTCTGGAGAAAGAATCCACTTTATTCTGTACTGTTCCCTTAAATTAACATATATCATAATGCTTGAGCATATGTTTCATTTTTTCTTGGTTAACTGTTCAACTTGTACTCCATAATCTATCACCACAACAATTCAGTGTGACTTCCCATATCAACAACATATTTTAAGGGCACATGCAGTTCATGGTCCTCTGCATACTGCTCAAGCAGCTTTATATCATATTTACAACAAACGTAGGAGTTGAGCTGACATTTGATCATAGGATGATGTATACATCAGTCTGCATTATATGTTGAAGGAGGACAATGATTCTTGGAGCAAATACTAAAGGTTTTCTTTTCTGAGTATTTTTGCCTTTCAATAGGGAACAATGTTCCATCACAGGAGATTTTAGACCATAATAATATTACTAAATTATGCCATAGATTTGAACAGATTCAAAATTATATTAGATTTATTTCTGGAATATCTGCAGGATGCAGTTCAAAGAGGACAGCATGCTATGGACCTACTAAAAGCCTGTTTCCTAACATACAACCTCACATGCTGTTTCTCTTTCTTAGTGCTATGATATGGTCAAGAAGCTAGCATTACTTCCGAGATAGAAGGTATGAAAGACTTATTTTTCCCCTGGAATGGACCATTCTTTACTAATGACTGTAGAAGAAGAAACAGTGATTCATTATTCCAGGAACAAACTAACATCAGAAGTCTCTGCTTTAAAGACAACTCTCAACCACAAAATTCAACAAAAGTTTTTCCTCCTATCCTGAAGGCAGGCAGTATCAGGGCTTTTACAGGATAGTTCTGAAGGGCAGAAGTTGAATATTTGAGAAAGCTCTGGGGAAAGAAGTTATGAATTATCGCAGGGGAGAAAGGCAAAGAAAAGGCACGTCTTTAAAAGCAGGAAAGGTATAAAAGTGCTTCAGGAAAGAGTGTAAAGAGAAATTAAATATAAAAAAAAATAAAACAGTACATGAAGGAAGATTAAGAGGGTAGTAAGCATTGTATATAGATAATTACTGTGGCAATTTCCCTGCTCCAGTACATCTATATGAGGAATGTATTAATTGCTGTATCTTGATGATGGCATTTTACCTTCTCCATCCATAGGGATGGTTCTTCATGATGAGAGTTATAGAGTGAAAGATCACGCTCTTTGTGCTAAACTATCTAGTCAGCATAATGCTAAAGGGCAGATTCATATAAGTTTACAGTTCACATAATTAAAACTCAAATTTAGAAAGTAAATTAGTTTAAGATCCATGCTGTATAAAGTCCTGCCTTTAGTATACAGTAAAAAAGGAGGAGGAGGAGGAGGGAAAAAGGAAAAATAAAAAGAGAACCAGTGTTGCATAAACTCAACATATTCTTACAAACTAGAGGTATGTTAGATTTGCCTTGTTAAATATTTCTTAAGCAATTTTTAATTGACAACATATGTTGAACATCACATAGCAATGTGTGCAAAGCACTTTACATCTGTCATAGCCTCCTGAAGCTAATCCCTCTTTAATGTGCTTGCTTCCTTTGTATTGCTGCAGGCTTTGTTTCTGTTTACTGTCTTCCAAAAGGAAAAGGGGGGTGGGTGGGCACAAGCTAGCTGTCAGAAAGAACAGACTTATTCTACAAAGATTTTAAGTCTATTAATCTTTTGACTGGCTATCTTTTAAGAAATCATCATTGCCAAGGACAATGATTTACTCTGAAAGAAAAAGTCAAATTCTACTTCTCTCAAGGTGATTTTGTATATTTTTAATTGGGCTTCCTGAAATGGAATCTCAAATCTCATTGGAATTTTATCATTTTTCTGATTTTGTTTTTATGAAAAGATGAATAATTCTATCTGATTTTTCTCTCTGCTGAGTTTCCCATTTTGATGTTGAGTATAAAATGTGACTGCTTACTATTGAATGACTTTATTTTTTATAACATTCTCTTTTTTTCATGATCCTGAAAGTAGAGCATAAATGGTATCTTGAGGTTCGGGGAGACAGGGCAGCAGTCTACTGTAGCTAGTGGATAACAAAAGCACAACAACAGGGTTGCCCTCCAGAGGAATAAAGGTTCCTCCCTTTTCCTATAATGGGAGTTTTTACATGCCCAGAGTGGATAATAACATTTCTCCGATACAACAGTTAGGTGATTCTGATTCTCAAGTGTCATTTTGGGTCTTCAGTAGCTAAAACATGATCCAACCTATAGGGTCTTTGCCCAGATTTGTGTGAACCCACTATTGTAAACTTAGTCAAGCCATTGAATCATGAAAAGGTATGACACATGAAATATGGGGACAAAATTAGGATAACCTTTCCTGTCCAATACAAAGCAGTTTCAGATGTATGAAAGAACAGCAGTCTAAAGTGTAAGGTTTATTATTAATTCAAATAGTGCCAGCTCTTTTATACCTGTAATTCATACCCAGCATTTGCTTTATAAAAACACTGTAAAAAGATGGGACCACTGGCAGTATCTCTTCAGGGAACTTCTACCATTTTTAAAATATGCATCTGCTCAGAACTTGGAAACCATGGTTACATAGACCAGTACTGAGACACAACTAGCACAGATGTGTGTTGACTGTGTGGAAATGGTATATGGTTATTACACTCAGTTCGAGCCAGAGTTACACTTTCACATGTAAGAAATTTTGCAACACATTTGATTCCAGTCTGGGGAGAAATAAAAGTAGAGATTTCATAATTTCCCATAGAACTGTTTTGTTTTTTTTTAAAAAAAGATTTGTTTTAATGCTTCAGAGTAATCAAAATGGATTGTTTCAAAATATTGAAGAAAAATTCCACCTGTGAGCCCATGATACAAGACACTTTCAGAAGGAGGCCTAGAAAGATGGAGATGCAGGGTTTTCAGGGAATGTGGATTTTCAAAAGCCCTTGCCGGACATGCAGGTAAAGGTGTGATGAGATCTGATGTGTGATTCATATGCATGGCAGAACACATGATTATGAGATCAAGCGTCAGATCCCATCACACCTTGTTTCCGGTGCAGGGGTAGCCCCCAAATCATGATCCAGCATTCCTCTTGCACCAGCAACTGGGAGCCCCTTCAGATGACAGGACTCCCAGCCCTGGGAGCACATGGTCTGTTTCCCTGACTTGAAACCCTCAGATTAACTGATGCAGGTCCCAGCATCAGAGGTGCATGGTGGTCTCTCAGGTCTGATGGGGCTCCCAGCCACAGGGGCTCACTTGGCCACGTGTTCAGTTAATGATGAAATAGGAACCAGCACCAATGTGTTACACAGGTTTCCCAGAACTTCCAGGTTCCCTGTCAATGAGCTGAGCACCCAGATCCTGAGAGTCCAGACTAGAATCAGATTTCTGGCTCCACCATACATCAGGTTGTCCTTACATATTGCCATGCCAACTCAGAGACTGTTAATCAGACAGACAAGTGAACTGTCAAGAAAGTGGGCAGGTTTTCACTGGTAAGTATGGCTCCAGAAAAATGTATTTGTGAATACTGACACTTTTCCAAGGAACATTTTTATTTTAACAAAGTAATGTCTTCTGAGAGAAAATAATTCTGTCTTTTTTGATTTCGCAAGTACTACATGACTGCGTGGTACCTGCCGGTACTGCTGAGTGCAAGCAGTGCTCTGTTCATTTTTGATCATGCTGCACAGTAGCAATGAGCTACTGCGCAGTAGCTTGTTGCTGCTGTGCAGTAGTGGTGGCATCACAATCAGCTCCTGCCAGCGCTACGTCATTGTAGCTCATTGCAACAGCAACACAGTGTCTTATGTAGATGTGCCCTAGGTATTTCACAATAGATTCCTTGAGGCTCTGCTCCATAAACTTGCCAAGTATCAAAGCCAGGCTGACAGCTCTGTAATTCCTTGGCCCTTCCTTCTTCCTCTTCTTAAAGATAGGCACTATCTTTGCCCCTTTTCAGTCATCTGGGACCTCACATGACCTGCACACATTCTCAAAGAAAAAAATATGCACATGATGCATAGTTCAGTCTCAATACCTAAGGGTATGTTTGTACTTCAGTCACTCTGGTCTGCTTATGTTCAGTATGGAGATATTTAAATTATTTTTGAACTAGTTAGCTTAGGTACCAAAAGTAGTTCAGCTGTAATGACATAGAGGAAAGAGGAGGCTGCAAAATGTGTGCTGCAAAATATGTCTACGAAAAAGGCAAATTAGCCAGTCCTTTTCTGCTGCCATTAAATTGCTACTGGCACCTACCTGGCTGGTTTAAAGGTAGTTTGCCTATTATCTACAGCATGGTGCAATCAATTATACATTGTTTAAAGTGTAGACATATCATATTCTTTAGAGTGCTAATGAAAAATTAAGTTATACCCCTTGCAATATGGAGAACCGGAGTTGAACTAGAATTTGCTGCATTATGAAGGAATGGCCTAGGTATGATGTTGTTCTCAGGTGACTTCTCACCCCCTTGATATACCTAAAATACTTTGATATCATCTTCATTATATGGACACATGTGAAAAAATCTCCACAGAAAATTCACTAGGACTTTAACAACTTCCAAACAACTTCCACCCCTCAGTCAAACTGATTCTGGAATTCATTTAATTTAATTCATTCATGGTAAAGGTTTGCAATGCACAGATTGCATTGGAAACCCTGACCTCCACAGCCTCCTTCACACTACCAGCACAAACCAGTTCCATTGTCTACAGCAAAATTCTACATTACAGCTGTATCTGCTCTGATCCCAAGGATTAGGATGCATACCTTAAAGACCTGTAGGAATCCTTGCTCCAGTTACAATACATTCCCAAAACCAGAGCCACTCAAATGGACAGATCCCTACATATAAAAATCCATGAATACCAATCTGACATCAGTTCCAGGCAAGCCTGTGGCAGGACACTTTATCCTCATTGGATGTTCAATCACTGATCTCAGTGTAGCTATTCTTAGATAACAGAAAAAAAAATACTGAGCACAAAATTATGCAACAAAAAATCAGCAACAGACTGAATTGTGTTAAGTATAGTCTACCAAGAGACCACAGACTCTTATCCCACTACCTGGGTTAGCTTTTGTGACTTCTTTGTCCCTATGGGTTTATTACTTTTTTGCCCCTCCCAGCACTGCTTCCTCCCTTTCCTCCCCTGTTCCCCACCATGTCTTTTTCATTCAGATCACTCCATTTGACAGTCTGCTCTGTGCACATCTTTCACAGCACCTGATGAAATGATCTCAGGCTCATGAAAACTTTTGCTATGCTCCCTTGCTTTGGTTAGTCTACAAGGTGAAAATCTACCCTTCCTTCTGCTTGGGTATGCTGACAACCTTTTCTTACTACACACTCTTGATTTGGGTCATTGATATAAAATTAGTCACATCCCATTCATTCCATCAAGGGAACCAATTTCCTATGCACAGTAAGTTGTGCTTAGCAGAAAACAGTCCTGGGGGGAAAAAAAATGAATGAATTGGAATTGACAAGAGATTTTTCTTCTGCTTTTTCATTATGTGTACAAGTTTCTGCACATAGCTCTTATAGTGGAGGCTGTCAGCTGAAACTAAGCTGGTTACACTATGCTTTGAACTTTCATTATTTTATTGAAAAATCTAAACCAGAAGCTTTTTCATCTGCCAGTTTAGATATCTAATAGAGAGTGAAAGTTTACAGCAGCTCAGAAGTGGCTGAGCCAGGTAGTGACATCTGAGGTTACCCGAAAGTTTCCTCATGCAAGATTTGAAACTGTCAGCTACCTATCTAAACCTGTATGATGAATGCACCCCATTTTAGCCCCCGTGGCAAATCTTTTCAGTCTTCAGTTTGCTTTTATTTAATTATATTTTCTGTATCTCATAATTGTGCTAAAGCACAAAGATTCTTAATGCCAGTGGCCCAGAAGTGCAAAAAATCAAAAACACAAAAGAAAACATGTTCAGTTCCTGAAATCATAAGCTAATTTAACTATAAACTCACTAGGGGGGACCAGAAAGGTTTAGGAGAGACACTGTTTCCCCTAGTGCCCCCTGGCATGACAAGGAACAATGGACACAAATTATTAGAGAGTAGATTTAGATTAGACATCTGCAAGAACTACTTCACAGTTAGGGCGGCTAGGAGCTAGAACCAACTTCCAAGGGAAGTGGTGCTGGCTCCTACCCTGGGGATGTTTAAGAAGAGGCTTGATGACTACCTGGCTGGACTCATTTGAGTCCAGTCTTTTCTCCCGCCCAGGCGGGGGGTTGGACTTGAAGATCTATAAGGTCCCTTCCGACCCTACTTCTATGATTCTATGATAATTTTCAAAATATGAGAAACTAGTGAAAAACTAAAAATAAGACCTATCTAAAGTGTAAGTTTAATTATAACATTGGAGCTCTATCTTTTTTATGTTTTCTGGTCTCTCTTTCTTTTATCCCCCCATTTTATTACTGAATTCTTGACATTTCTCTCATGGGACCAAATCCTTATCCTAGTAATATAAGTTTTTTTTTGTACATTTTCCTTTAATTGGAAACGCCCCCCCCCGACTAATATTTTAAGTATTGCCAATTCAGCTAGTCTGAATACTGTAGAGTCCAGGAAATTAATTTAACATTTAGAATATACATCATCTTTATTTTCAGATTATGTTTCAGAAAATTAGGTTATCTTTTTAAAATTTGTTCTCATTTTTACTTGTTCATTTTATTTTGTGATGGCATTTTATTTTGGGCTGAGTCAACATGAAAAAATTATTAAGGTAGAAAATAGTTTTTGTCCCTCAAGGAGCAGGCCAGTTTATGGAAATCTTTGCCCTGATCGGGCAATTTACAATGAGTAAATGGACTTATGAGCCAATGCAAGGCTACAGGGAAACAAAAAGCATTCTGTGGACACACAAACATCAGCCAATATGTTGCTGAATGCAGAATTATGGCACTGTTATGCAGTCTTACACTGCAGTATATCAGAAGAATGCATGAAAAAATTTCATCTGGATCTGTATGATTCATCTTCAAACAAGCCAAAGACAAAATCTTTTAAAATGAATTTTACTCTGACTAGAAATGTGGAAATAGGGGCGGGGGGGGGGGGGGAAGTTTCAGTAAAACTTTTATTAAATTATCTACAATATTGTTTTGCTCATATTTGTGAAACTGTATCTTTCATTTCTGTAAAACAGCTAGCTGAAAAAAATCACCATGAAAATCACTTTTATTTAAGAATGCAGTACTTATAACTAATGTTACATGCAGAATAGGTGTACAGGAATGGATATATTTTAATTTTCAACCATATATTGCAAATTGCAAATTTCACTGTTTTTTCCACATTGGACAAGTGCTCCTTTTAAAAAATGAAAAGGGCTTGCATTAAAATGTATAAAATGGGAGGACAGAGGACAGAATTTTGACTCATAGTTTAGAGGCCTTAAACCTCCAAACATGAACACAATTGGATTACCTACCTAGTAGGTGTATAGTAGGTGTATAGACATTTTGAGGATCAGAGGTGTTCAGAAGTTATTCTTATCTAATGGCAGATAAAGGTTATAATGTCTACTACTTGCTACAGTTCATTTTAGATCTTGACCTCAATAACATTAATTTATATATTACATTTTATTTATTTTCTTTATCAGTTAGCTGAAGTTTCTGGGGTTGCTTGAAAATAATTGAAGGAACATTTTGGCCTTAAGTATATTTTCTTGCCTGCTGCTCCTCTATTTAATCCGGTTCTCCTTTTCTTCCCTATCTGGATATTTCCTCTTCCCTCCTTTAAAGAGAGTGCTCTACAACTTCTTTTGCAGACCATTACAGTGCACTCTTGCTCTTGCTGTGGCACAGCTCACACTGTTTTGTTCTCTTACCAGCCCTGTTCTATTCTCTCTCTCCAGCTTTTCATCCACATATTTTCTTTGCTTTTCCTCCCACTCTATTGCAGCAACATTGTGGAATGTTCACAAGGTTTAAGGTCAAAAACCATCCCAAATTCAGAAATGTTGGATTCCAACAAAGCAGTTACAAATTGAAAAGATGGATCTAAAAAACTTTTTTTAGAAAAAGGACAAAAATGAATCTCTTATCTACTTATATAGAGATGTAAAACTCTAAAAAAGGGGAGAATAAGGAGAAATTAGGTATTTATACGTAATCTAATAGGACAAGTCATATGATTAATATGAATTGAACTGCTCACATAGGTTCCTAGCCAAAATACAGGACCTCCATCTAACCCAGGAGGTGCGCAGCCCCACCAGGGGAGACACGTTGTTGGACCTGGTGCTGGCCACGGGTGACAACGTAGTGAGGGGACTGCGGGTGCTTGACCACCTGGGTGACAGTGATCATTGCTTGCTGGAATTCACCATCCAGCGCAAGGTGGCAAAGGCCTGCAGCAAGGCAGCAGCCCTAGATTTCAGGAGGGTGAACTTCATTGAGCTAAGGAGAATAGTCGGGGAAGCACTGAGGTCCCGGAGGGGACGGGAGGGGAGCCAGGTGTTCTAAAAGAGTGGTTGCTCCTTAAGGAGATGATACTCCAAGGCCAAAGGGAGGTAATCCCAACATGGATCAAAGGGAGCAGGAGGGTGCAAAAGCCCCCATGGCTCACCAAAAGCATCCGCAAATGCCTTTTAGCTAAAATGGAGGCATACACTGAATGTAAGGGAGGGGCCATTACTAGGGAGGACTATACTGCAGTTGCTCAGGGATGCAGGGGGAGCAGTCAGGAAGGCCAAGGCGGAGATGGGACTGGGACTAGCTTCCCAGATCAAGGACCACAAGAAGTCCTTTTTTAAATACATAGGGGGCAAAAAGAAGGTACCAGGTAATGTGGGGCCCCTGTAAGACATGCTAGGAAATTTTGTCGTCTCACCAGACAACAAAGCTAACCTATTTAACGACTTCTTTGCCTCCATTTTCCTAAGCAGGGACCAGATCAGCCCCTGCCACCAGGCCCCCCTCAGACCCCAGGGGAGGCACACCTAGGCCAAGGGTCAGGGAGGATCTAGTCAGGGAACTTCTGGAGGACTGGATGTATTTAAATCAGCTGGTCTGGATGATTTCAACCCC
>NW_017729032.1:88950342-88956379 GCF_001723915.1 Gavialis gangeticus
TAGTTCTGGGCGCCGCACTTCAAGAGGGATGTGGACAACATGGAGAGGGTGCAGAGGAGGGCCACTCACATGATCAGGGGGCAGCAGGGCAGGCCCTACGAGGAGAGGCTACGGGACCTGAACCTGTTCAGCCTCCACAAGAGAAGGCTGAGGGGGGATCTGGTGGCCTGTTACAAACTAGTCAGAGGGGACTATCAAGCATTGGGAGAGTCTCTGTTCCCCCGAGCGCTACCAGGAGTGACCAGGAATAACGGTCACAAGCTGGCAGAAGGTAAATTCAGATTAGACATCAGCAGGCGCTACTTCACTGTCAGGGCAGCTAGGATCTGAAACCAACTTCCAAGCGAAGTGGTGCTGGCTCCTACCCTGGGGTTTTTTAAGACAAGGTTAGATGAACACCTTGCTGGGGCCATTTGACCCCAGTACTCTTTCCTGCCATGGCAGGGGGTTGGACTTGTTGATCTGCTCAGGTCCCTTCTGACCCTACTAACTATCAAACTATGAATTAAGGCTAAGATCCCGTATCATTTTCATAGTGATGGAGAACAGAAAGGGACCATTAACTTAAATTGGATGCCAATAGGATTCTGCTAACAAGTCCTCAGTTCAGTAGGTTGGAGGTAGAAGTCTTCAACCACCAGACAGTTCAGTTGGTTTAAAATCTAAGTGAAAATGTTATAACAGTTAAGAGCATGGTATCTTTTCTCTGATGTTCCATCTAAATGTCTGACACAAAGGTTGAGATATAAATGTTATCAGCCAGAGAGCAATCATAATGAAATGCTTCATTAAGCCATCAGGAAATAAATCTAAAATAAAACAAACTACTAAATTACTTTGCAAATCAAAATCTGGAATATTTTAACAGTGTGCAGGATTCTGAATTTTAAGAGCCTCAGCACAGAAGCTGGGAATGCCAAGTTCCCATTGAAAATTACCTTCTTGTAGGATCCTTTCCTGAATTCATTTCAAGATTGAAATGAATAATTAATTTTAGTTTGGTTTAGGATGACACACCACACACTTTCTGGGTAAACACACACACACGCACACACATACACACACAAGGCGCATGCCTCTGGGGCTTCAAACATTTACTTTAGCCTCTGTACTTGATTCACACGTTTTTTAGCTGATTCTGATTTCAGTGAAACTATAGAAATTGGTATCTGTTCTTCATTTGGACCTAACTATTCATGGAAATAATCAGATGGGTGTTCAAGATAAAGTTTATCTATTAGTATAGATATTATTGAAATCTCCAGAAGAAAGCTAAAGAAAAAAGTCTTGGGTAATTTTGCAGTGTCTCTGCCATTCTTTATTTAATAGAAGAATCATGGAATTATTTTACTTACTGCTGCCATGATGTGACTTTAAACCTTCTGTTTCCAGTTCATAATAAATCACAGGTACGTATAGTATTTCCAAACATGTAATTAAAGGGATCAACTCTTTCAAAAGCCCCATAGGCATTAGTAGTGAACATTATTTTTAAGAAGTCACATGGTGAAAGGTTCTGAGAGCTTTGATGTTCCATTTTAGTTAGGATTTTTAGAAACAAGCTTCAAAGTCTTTGACCTAGATGATTTCTAGCCCCTCTATGGATCTAGACAGAAAGCAAAAGGCACATGTAGCACCTAACGTGTGAACTCTAGAACTTCTCTGTCCCTGCTCTTCACACCTGCAGGGCTTGCTTCTGGAGGTGAGAAATAAATATAATGGAGTCATGGTCTGGTCTGCATTCATGTCAGCTACAAAAAGCAAAGCTGGCACCTAGGAAGATTCCATATAGGTAGGGTGACTGTATGGGACAAAGGGAAATCTGGGACACTGCCAGGACAATGCCTGCCTGCCTGCTCGACCTCCCTCCCTGACTGTGCCCCATGCCTTTGCAATTTTAGAACACTCATTTTAATTTTTCAATGACTGGTTGGGACTAGTCTGTGAAATCTGGGACTGTCCTGGTCAAACCAGGATGTATGGTCACCCTTTATATAGGTGTTCAGGGAGACATTCTGAAAGGTGACTCTGAATTCCTCTTAGGGTGGTAGACTTTGCACTACCTCTTTTTTTCTTTATACAGACTTACCTCTCTACTCCAGACTTGTATCCTTCTGAAGTCCTGCCCTACATGCCTGATATTGCCTCGTAGATCTCTAGCCATCAGCCCAGGCTCAACAGAGTTAAAAAAATGGTTTTATCTTTATGTTCTCCCAGCCACCACTTTGTCAATCACTGTGGACATCACCATCATGCTGCCTATCATTCATATTACCTGGGGATTCATCTTCAATTCTAGTTCTTCATATTTGGGCATGTCTAAATCTTTCAGGTTTTTTTCTGTGTAACATCTCTAAGACACAGCCTATCCATTTATAGAGCTAACATTCTCATCATCTTGCTTCTCAATTACTGAAACATTCTTTTCCCCAGCCTTGACAAATGCAATATTGCTTCATTCATATCCTTTCAGAATGCTGCTGCAAAGGTCATTTTCCAAGCCTGTCACTTTAGCAATGTGACCCTCTTCTGTGTATCCTTTCACTGACTCCCTCGTCTCTACTACATCAAACATAAGGTACTTGTTGTCACTTTCAAGGCCTTTCATGGCCTATTCCTATCTAATCTATTAATTCACATTCAGTATTGAGACGTTGATTTCTGTTCTACCATATCATCCACCCTTGTCTGCTTGCTAAATTTTTAAAATAACTTTTTACTTCCTCTCACACTGCACCATGCATGTGGAAAGAGTCTCATAAACATCCACAAGGCTACATCTCATTGTTATCCTTCACTTCCCTCCTTAATACTGTTCTTTCCTTACAAAAAAGAAATTGGTAAGACTAGCTGAGACAGCTGCTTGTCATGCTGACCAATATTGTTTTGTTACCAAGTAGTACTCCATCTGTTGCTATATTTAAATTGTAAGCTCTCTGGGTGGGAAGGAAGCATTTTTTCCCCAAGTTTCTTTTCTACTCTTGTATACATAGGCAGATGCCAAAATAGTGGCCCTGGGGAGCCTGCACCAAGGGATTTCTGAAGTCCCTTCTGCAGAGTCTGTGCTTTTGTTGCTGTAGCATCCAAGGTGTTGTGACTGTGCACCATAATAACAGGGGTCCTGGAGGCTCTGGGTAAGGTAAGACTTGCTTTAAATCCCAACTGCCCTCTCCCTACTACTCTGCAAAATCCTTTTCCCCAACTCTGCTCAGCCAAGGGGCTAGAAATAAGTACACTTCTGGTTTTGTACTTTGTACTCCTGTGTGTAGACTTGAGGTAATGATTTTTAGGAATCTTGTGGGGTCTTTTTTTAGTCATGTAGGTACTTTTGGGTTTAAAGGTTCGTAGACTCTGTTCTCAGCTTTTTCTTTTTGAAGCCCCTCCTGCCCCCCCACAAAAGGGCAAGAGCAGTAAAAGCCATGGCTGTATACAGTTGCACTACACTAATTAGTCCCTGGCATAGAATTCTTTCAGGTCCATATGCCAATGGCACATCTAAAAGCTGCTCAGCAACAATTCTGGGTGATGTTGGGACTAGATCCAGCTTCTATATTGAAGAGACATTGCCAACACTATGACACCTCCTTCATGGGAAATTTGGGCCCAGCAGGGAATGTGACCCTGAATGTTGTATTTGGTAGCTAGCAATATGCAGGTTTGCTCATTTCTCACCAAAATGAATTGATTCCTTGATCTCAGTCTTAAATTAAAAGTATGTGTTGACTGTTCCAAGCCAATAAGTGCTCTACTATCTCGAAAAGAAAAGTATTTTGCTGAATATCCATGACCACAAAAGCTCATCATAAAGATCCTCATGATGAAGATTTCCTGATATTTGTATTGATGCTTTTTTATACTTTTATTTCAAATACTACCTATAGTTCCTCATTGATTAGGAAAAGACTAGGATGCTTGTCTATGTATAACACCAGCTATTTCACTATCTTTTGAATTATAATTGGTATGATGATTGCAAGCTATCCAGTAAAAATTCTGTCTGGTTTACTCATATGGTTCAGGAATGTGCCTCCTATTTCATTCCCTTTTTCCCTTAAAAAAGAAATTATTTTTCAGGTTTTTCAATACTTCCATCCTGCTATGAACAAACTTCAATAAGCAGTCTAATATCATTCCCTTGCGTTAAGGTATGAGTTTCAGTGAGTTGAAACTCAAAAAGAAATTCTATACAAAAAGCGGAAAGCTTGGTCAGAGTACTAGGGAAGAGTATAAGAGAAATTATATGGGCATGTGAGAGAAAGTTAGGAAGGTCAAGGCATGATTTGAGGTGCAACTGGGGAAAGACATAAAAGGCAATAGGAAGGTGTTCTATATTCCTTACTAGACTACCTATGTCTCACAGCTGTCAAAGATTATCTGAAACTTTGGGTTTTACATTAACCTCAACTCATCCCTACTTCCAGCTATTAGGGGTACACCAATAAAAAATTTTTTTGACTGATACCGATGGCTGATTATTAACCAACCATGTCAGCTGATACCAATCTGGTAGCTGATATGCAGCCTGGAAGCTTGGAGAGTATCTGACCAGTAAGTCTGTGGTGGGGAAGGGGCATGGGGGAGGAACGGGTCATGGAAGGTGCAGATCAAGCACCCCATAGTGAGGGAGGGAATGGGGCTGGAGAAGGGGCAGGGGCAGGCACTTCCTAGCCAAGGCAGGGTGGGGCATGGGATGGAGCCATGGGTGGCTAGTCCGGAGGGTGCAGGTGGTTTGGGGATGGCTTTCTGTCACTGTGTGCACCCCCAGGGGAGGCATGGGTGGCATGTGCCCCCTGGATTTGTGCATGAGGTGCCTGTACTGTTCTCTGGCTCCAGGTTGATTCCCTTCTTGCTCTCTGGCTCCCTGCTGAGCAAGGGGGCAGTGGTGAAATCAGCCCAGAACCACCAAGCAGCCTGAGATCCAGCACTGATTTCCTTGGCACTCTCAGGCTGTGTTTTGCATCTTACCATTCTCTGACTCTGCCCTGATTTTCCTTCCAACCCCTCATTCAGCAGGGAGTCAGAGAACAGCTAGGGAACCATTGCAGAACTGGAGAGCAGAGGGAATCAGCACCGGCCTGTCCGGTGCTGGCGCCAGGCTGATTCACCTGCTGCTCCCTGGCTCTGTGATGGATCCTTCACTGTTCCTTGGTTTCCTGCTGAGCCAGGGAGTGATGAGGGATCCAGCACAGAGCCATCCAGGATTGCAGCATCTGGCAGTGCGGGGGGGGGGCACAAAGTAAGGGAGAGGTTAAGTGGCTTTGGGCAAGCAATGGAGGGGCAAGGTGCAGTGGGGGGAACAGTCCAGTGTCAGGTAGCTTGTTCCCCCTTGCTACTTGCCTCCCCACTGCTTGCTTCCATGGTGCTGCACTCCTTGCTGCAGCTGGGGGGTCAGGGGCATGAATTTAAAATAACCCTCCAATAAAAGATTATTTACATTAAAAATTATAATTTTTGATGTATAGAATCTAATTGGGGGGTGCCTTAAATTCAAGATTGTCTTGGATTTGAGTAAATATGCATGTGTGTGTGTGTGTAGTAGCCTTTGTATTTTGGAAGCTACCCAAAAGTAAAGTATGATTTGAATAAAATAATGAATACTATCTCTAAATGGTATTAATTAAACCATTTCTCGTCGTGCAGTTGTCAAAAAATATTTCTGCCTCACTGACACATTTAACCTATTTCTGTCATGTGACAATGGTAAGGATTACAGAAAGAGTCATTTTCTTTTCTAACCCTGAACAAGGAACATAATTAGAAGAAAGGAGAGAATATTATTCAAAAAATTATTCTGTCTCTTTGCACTTGGGCAAATGACACTTTTAAACCAATGTACATTACATCAAGTTCTTGAACCCAATGTAAATTATCTTTGAAGGCAGAGCAGACAGCCAAGCCTGTTTATTTCAGTGCAGCAGACTCTAGGGCTGCGTCCAGACTGCACATTCCACCTTCAGCTGTTCTCCATGCCGTAAGGGAGCAGTGCAGGGTTTTGGGGTTTTTTTGGACCCGAGGGATCCCAGGATCAAAAAACCCA
>NW_017729032.1:88961379-88985952 GCF_001723915.1 Gavialis gangeticus
TGCTGTAAGGGAGCAGTGCAGGGTTTTGGGGTTTTTTTGGACCCGAGGGATCCCAGGATCAAAAAACCCATGCAATAAAAAAGCAACACAGCACATGAGGGGGAAGTGCACACTACCCAAAACCAGAGCCTGGCCAGCCAGAGGCATGTGCCAGCTACTGGCCAGGCTCTGAGTAGCAGGATTGCTACTTCTGCAGCCCTGGGAGGCCCCCAGGACCCAAGGTAAATCTGCTGGGGCAACCCAGTGCTGGCCCCAGCATCTCCTACCCCACTTACTGCTGCATGCCAGAGGGTATGTGACACAGACATTCCCTGGGGACAAGTAGCAGCAGCACAAGGTGTGTCACTGCTTCTTGTCCCGGCAGAAACAAACTAGGATGCTATTGGTGTGCTTTGCCACTAGGTGTGAAGGAAGCTAGTAATAGCCTGTTTGCATTGAACAAATGGCTGCCAGAGAGTAAATAGGGAACAACCCCAGTGCCAGGGTCAATTACATTTAAAAAGTTTTATGCATCATTATGTCAGGGGTAATTCCACAATGGCATAGGTAAAGTTATCCCAGTGTAGGCATTTCCATTATTGACCTGCTTCCTGTTTACCCTTTCCTTTCTTGATTCCTCTAAACATTTAAAGAAACAGGATATGTCTTTGACTAGGTAAAATGGCCAATCAGATTAAAATAACTTGTTTAAAAGAAAAATATTAATTGAAATAACAGTAGAGAGATTAATTATCTACCTGTTTCTTCACTGGAAATTGAGCCAGAGATTCTACTCCAGCCAGACATTATAGGGATATCATGACTTAATCCATCCATAATATGTTCCAGATAATCTAATCAATTTATTCATTAAATGCATCTGTCTAATTTTGCACATGTATAATGTTTTATATATATATACTGTTAACATAACATATGACTCGGCATTACTGTTTCCCTTTCTGCCAAAATATATTGATCCAAAAAAAATTATCAGTAAAGCTGTGCTCTAGGGTACAATTTTGGTCATCACAAAATTATTTGCAAATTCAGGTCAAATTCATTCAGTCATTGTGTCTGAAAAAAATGTTGTGCTGGAACATTAACTGTTTCCATCTCTATAATAGCCCAGTGTTTACGTTACTTACCTAGGATGTGAGAGTCCCAAGCTTAATTTCCTCCTCTGTCTGATTTGATTTGAACCCATCTGTCCAAATCTTCATACTATAAAGCAGGAATGTCAAATATGTGACCCATGGACCAGATCTAGCCCATGGAGCATTTCAGTTGGCCAATAGGGTCCCTGGTGAGAGGGGCTCGGCAGGAATTTGAGTGTAGGCAAACATGGGTCAAGCATGCCACTAGATTCTGAGGTACAGAACCCCACTGGGGCCACATTTTAACACTAGTAGGGCAAGCAGTAGTGTTGACCCCCCTCAGTATTTTTAAGCTGCTCAACCTACTACAGGAGGTGGGTTCAGATCCATCCTATGAGTGCCATAAGCTGTATCTGGTCCAGATAGCTTAACAAGTTTTACACCCCTGCTATTGAGTATACAGTAGGCTAAAGGCATTAAATTTGCTCTGAACACTGTTCTATTGTTCTATCAATGCTGTTGCACTTTGCATATGCCAATGAGTAGTTATTTAGTCAAAGTGGAACAGCTCCACTAGATGGAATTGACCAAACCCAATATAAAAAATACCAGAATTCCATAATGTGTGGGAGTCTTCTTCTAAGAGGTGGGGATTTGGGTTTGGGGCTGGCAAAAAAAGCAATTGAACCTCAGCCTATGAAAAGATGTTACATTTGTGCCTGGACAAGTTGTGCCTGGACAAGTTGTGCCTGTACCTGGACAAGAAATGTCCCAGGACTGACATCTACACACCTCACCCTTTCTAATTAGGGTATAGTGAGCAGCTGAATGCAGTGCTGCTTTTCTGTCATTGATTCAGTGAGGCAATCCCAGGACAACTGTTTAGATGCACTATTTCGAAAAGGGCAAGTATAGTGCTCATCTTTAATAAATGGAAAAAAAAGAATCCAAGGAGAAATACAAAGTCATGCAGTTGGGATAGAATAATTGCATGCGCAAATGCAGACAGTGGAATGACTGACTAGGCTGAAGTACTACAGAGAAGGGTATGGGGTTTACAGTAGAACGTAAACTGAATATAAGCCTGTGTGCAGTCCTGAACATAAGAGATTCATGGGGTGTCTTGCATGATTTCTTGAGTTTGATTTTACCAATATGACATGTGAAGTCTTTACATCAAACTCTATTTAGCCTTATCACCCTTATGTCTATATGCATGATGATTTTTTATATGTTATAACAGGGTCAGGACTGCACAGTATGATAATAAATTTCACATGATAAACAATGCATTTCTTGGGCACCTAAGGAAAGGCTGAAAAGCACTAATCAGCATCTGACATGAGCGTGTTTACTCATGGAAAGACCTTCCCAGAGAATGACTAATTTACATTTTAAAAGAAAAAACCCTAGCACCTTACCCACTGAGAGGAAATTAGGAGAGTACCACTGTATTGGATTAGTAAATCTCCATATCTGAAGGGATGTACATATGCCCATGACCTTAGATCAGGAAAGATTTCTGCTGTAGCAGAAGCACCTTTTTTATGGTGCTGCTTGTTTTTTTTTAAATACATTATTTTTGTTATCTTTTCACCTACTTATTGTTAGGGTCAACTGTGATTCCAGAATTTTTACCATACAGGCTTGACCATTCTAAGGAAAGGGAGATCCATCTTTTCTGAATTCACAATTGGACAAGGTGGGATCCATCTAGCTGACAAAATCCCCACTGTTCAGAGCTGGACTGGGTGAGACAGGTAATGCTGAGGTTTCACAACCCAATGAGCTGGCCCCATCTCAGCTAGCTCTGGATAAATTTGTTTATCCCAAGCCAAAGTGACGTCTATTTATATTGCAGCCTAAGTCTCCCCCAGCCTAGGGCGAATGCCAGTCACTGAGATATTGAACACAAGACCACCTCTCACATTAGTAGTTTTATGTAACTTTCTTATCTTTTCTTACAAACTACAAAGAAACAAATGTTTCCCTTCTGGTGAAAATGAATGTTTTATTCAATAAAATGTTGTTTGTTTGTTTGTCTGTTTCTCACTTCATCAGGAAGAAAAGGCACAAAAAATTTTAGCACAACTAAGTTACACTTTCCCCTCTAACTTTTGTTTCAATTGCTCTTTCATTTGTATAATATAAAGACTAAAACAGTATATTGCTGTTTTTGTTAATTCTTTCCTAGTCCAACAAGATAGATTCTTTAGACAACACTGTCTTTGCCCTGTATCAGAAAGAAGAAGATACACTGTTTCTTCTAGCAGATATTGGAATTGTATGGGATTTTATGGTTCACAGGCAAATCTTTAGCATGTACAATTTTTGATGGATAGAAGGAGAGGTTATATTCTAGTTCAGAAAGGGGTTTCACAGTACTTTCCAGGCTGTGGCTACAATGTGGGTTTGGAAATAGATTACAAATTATTAAAATTAATTTCTTCATTTCTTAGTTAATCTACTGCTTCTGTTTTTAAGATATGAAGCTTCAATATTATTTTAAATAAGTGGAATATCCTCATCTCTATCATTAATGTACATTTGTCTGTATTTGTATTGGTTACATAAAATACAGTGGGCAAAACTGTTCAGTTTCCAAAGATCCTTCAGGCTGTACACAGCAAACATCTTAGATAAGAGAGGAGAATTGGAGGATCTTTGATAATGGATTTCTCACTTTTTTTTTTTGGAGTATCCACTGGTGCGTTTGCGCAAGATGCTTTACTGTACATTAGACTAATGTTAATTAGACTAATGTTCATCACCACCCACACATGCACATCACTTATTGCAAATTAAATTAGTTTAATGCACCTTTTAATGCACAAACAGGTTCTAGAAAAACAGTGCATTAATTAATGCACCGATGTGCATGTGTAGATTGGGACAGGGAGCAATTTTCTCCCCATCAGCCCTGGGTGCAGGGAGCCACAACTGCTGCCTGGGCAAGCCACAATCTCTATGGGGCAGGGCGAGAGGGACTGTCCTGGCTCCAGGTAGCTCCATCGCAGATGTGGAGATATTGGGCCTGGCCCCAAGCCCCATGGGGTGGGGGTAGCTGTCCCTGCTCAGGGGTATCCCCACAGCTGCCCCTGAGTGAGGACAGCTCCCCCTACCTCTTGGAGCCCAGGTATGAGCCCCATGCCCCTTGCCAGCCTGGAGCTCAACCTAGGTCAGAGCAGGGCAGGAGCAGCCCTGGACTGAACTGTTCCTATTGAGAGCAAATTTGCTCCCGACAGGTGCACATGTAGCAGCATTCACGGCCAAAGCTTAATGTGCCTGAATATACTGCTCAGTAACTTTCATGGGCATTAATTGCACACCCACTGTTATTCAAATGATTGATGGGCATGTAGTTATTTAACATTCCTCCCTCCTTTTATACCAGCAAGAATTTGCTGTTAGGTAGGCATGGCTACATGTGCATCAGACTGTACAGTTGTTACTGCACAGTAATTTCATACTTCACAGTCCAGTGCTGCATGGGTCACTTCTGATGCTACTCGTTCTACTGCATAGTAGCATCAGTGTCATGGTTTGTGCCCACCAAAGCTACGTTGCAACAGCAATGAGCTATGCTGATGTAGCTTACCACTATGGTGACATAGTATCTCGTGCAGACGTGCCCAGAGTAATATACTTGATGCTATGTCAGTATCAGAAAACTCAGTGCTCATACATGCTATTTTGAGTGGATTGATATACCTGAAGAAATTTTGCTAATAGAAGTGTAATTTGATTTTGACACATGCGAAATTCATATTCTCAAGAGTAAAGACATTGCCATGCAATAGAGGACTCTTAAGCTATGCATTGCAGTAGATAAGTAAAAAAGAGGATAAAGAAAAGTTCCCTCATGAATCAAATAAAGAGGCTTGTACCTCCTGTATATACCATGTACAGGAACTGTCATCTGTATGTGCAATGACCGCTGAAGTATTTCTTTGAATGAATGTGAGATAACCAACTCCTTCCCTATTTGTCGAATGTATGTATGTTGCATTTTGAATATTTCTGTTCTATCATTCTTCAGGTTTGTCTTGCTTTGATCAGTAAATAATGCCTTTATTTTTATTTAATTTTGGTTTCAGATATGTATTTAATGGACTGTCCTTGATTGCCAGTGTATGGCTGCAGTTTTTGGATCATTTTCTTTTTCCTGAGAACTATACAGCCATTACTCAAGTGGCCAAATTAAAGTTCTGAGTGTATTTGTTTGTCTAATAAAAATAAATCAGAGTCCTTGGAAATGGCACAATTGATCCCTCAGTAACAGGAAGCTTCTGTGACTTTGGATATACAACACTTGCTTTTTAAATTCTGGTCTTACTTGATTAACAGTGTATTTATTTCCTCTTCCCTTTGAACTAAGAGCTTCCCCCTCCCCCCTTGCTGTTCAAGTATATATCTCAAACACCAGCTTGTCAACTGGTGACTTTGAAGCTCCAGTAACTATGGACATTAAACTACACTGGCAGAAAAATAACTGTGATGTCAAAAAAAGAACTGTGAGGGTATAGGCACTCAAGAAAGATTAGGACAAAGCTTTCCAATGACAAAAGACTTAAAAGAACATGGCAAGGCACAAACAAAACTCTTCAGTAAGCATTGTTCTGGCTTTGATTTATTTCTGTGATGTAGGAGAACTGAGTGTGTCACCTATTTGAGATAATGTGGAAGTAACTGGCTGAATGCCAAATTGGCTTGTAAAGAATTAATGTCACAAGCACACACATTTAACCTGATGTTAACAACATTGGCTCCATTTTCTGCAGTAAGCTTTTCTTCCTTTGATTTTTGAGACTTGTTTGTGGTGTAAAGGTGTCAGCACATTGTCTTGTCTTAATAGAAATTTAAAGAGTTCATGACCAGTCAGAGATAACATTATTTGGACTATGATCTCAAGCAAAGAAGTAAGAAAGTGCAGGTGTAAAGGAGCTGTTCAGGCTATACTGCCATGTGTGCCAGACTCAGAAAGGTATGTAGCCACCCAATTTGTATTTAGGCCTCTAAGTTACCATTTAAATCAAAAGTTATTTTAGGCACTGAAATGCCTTTGTGAATCTGGACCTTACTTGCAGCCTGTAGCATGAGAGAGGAGATGGACTGGGATGGCTGTGCTGGGCTCCAACTCTTTACTCTCTGTCTAGCGCAGGGCTGAATGAGGACTAGTAAATTTACTATTTCTCTTTCTCTCTAAGGAAGAAAGAGGATTGCAATCATACTTCAGAGAAATATCTCAAAATCACAAACCCACATTGGGTGGTTCAAATGTCTCTCTGTCCCTTGGTCAGAAGGTGCAAAAAGCCAGCACTTAACCCTAAATTTGTACTGAGACTTAGATAACTTCCTAACTCTTTTCTTTTTCCTCTGCAGTCATGCCTTCTGCACCAACTGCAACATTAATTTAAAGTCATCTTTTGATAAGATCACGCTAGGATATCAGGAAAATTAAAGCTGTCAAAAACGTACACAATTAAAATTTGTAAAATTAATGGACTGCAAAATAGTAAAGGGTTTGCAGTAGGCAGTCCAGATGATCAGGTCAACAGGAGACGCTATTAAAGTGATCATGATAAATGGTGACAGGTAGACATTTTCATGCTGAAAAGTGTATTTATTGGGAAAGTAAGTGAAATGTGGAACAGCTTTGTAGTTGAAATATCAATACATTTTACTTTTACAACAGCTAATTGCTGGCTTTATTGCATTGTGGAAAGACCATTGCTTTATATGGTACCAGTAAGAACTACTATTACGGTTGTGCAAATAACTGATTTTTTAGGCTGTTAGCCAAATTGGAAGAAGAAGAAGAAGAAAAAAAAAATTCAGCTCAGCCAAAACAAAATAAGCAACAAATATGACAAGCAAAAATGTATTTAATTAAGTTTTCAGGAATTTTTTTTTCTTTTTAAATATTATATTTAAGAAAATTTTGAAACAAAAAGAAAGCTTCAAAAAGTAAAACCCAGTGTGAATTTCTTGATTTTTTTTCTTTTTGGTTTCTCTCAATTAGAAAGATTTCAGTGAATTTTGCATACATTTGTGGATAGTTTTGGTCTGTTTTTTGAAAATATACCACTAGTCAAAAGTACGCTAAGGTCCTTGTCAGGCAGGCAGACTTCAGGGATAATTATAGACACTGATCTGAAAGAGCTCAAATGATTCTAAACCATCTCTAGCATTTGTGATTCTTTCCAAAAAAGAAACTGAACAGTTGGAGATGTTTCTTCTAGTATCTCTAACTCAATAAATGATGCATGCCAGGAAGGGTATTGAATAGGGGACAGATCACTCTAGAGATAGCCACTGCTGTGCTCTTCCTACATAGCAACCACTTTTGCCGCTGTCAAAGACAGCTACTGGGCTAGATGGGCCATTGGTCTGATCCAGTATGGTACTTATGTTCTTAGAGCAAGAAACCTCAATTAGCTTTTGAATTCCTCCATGATATTCAGAATTCAGGTGATGCATGTGTGTTTAAGAAACACGTGTCTGAAGCAGGAGTACTCTTCTAGGTTCTTATAGGTGTGTTTACAGTACTTAGTAATAAAACATTGTAATTATCTGTGCATGCCATCAACCAGAGAAAGAGATAATTCCACAAATAGTTGGTGTGCTATACACTTCCCCTTTCAGGGGAAGCTCACCCTGATCATCTGAAGACCACATTGGTAACTTCCTAGAATGTCACTGAGAAATATAGTACATATTTCTACAGTACCTACTGCAGTGAAACTCCTTTTTGCTTGGAGCTTCTAGACATTTGTATAATTAAATAATATTGAAAACTATACATTTATTTATATTTTCTTTCATGATTTTATTCTTAAAAACAAACAAGACAACCTTTGTCTCTGTAACTATATACAGCACTGCCTTATTTTTCTCTTTTTAAATCCTTCCTTAAACTTGCCTTTTGCAATAATGCCTACAAAAAAGTTGACCAAAAATAGGCCACCGCTTATGGCATTATTTCATTCCTTCCTTGTGTTTTCTCATCTGTTTGTATCTTTCTGCTAGCCTGCTGTCTATATCTACCTACTTTTAAATGTTCAAGCCCTTTAAGAATGTCTTTTTATTCTCTGCATTGTTGATCAATGATGGGGGCTCTGATGCATTATGGTAATACAAATAAATCTTCTCTCTACCATTTAAGAAAGACAAAATCTGACATTGTTTTAAAAGGGAATATTATTTACTCTGCTGTGGCAAGGCCTTCCTCATGCTGTTATATTTAGTTGTATAACAAAGCTGATAGGTGCATGTATTTAAGACCAAGGCATGAAAAATACAATTTTAGAGCATGATATTTGTAAGCCCAAAGAGAGGTCAACTAATCATAGTGCGTAGCATGCACTCTTGGTTTTTACTAGTTATATAGAAGAAAATGATTGTCTATAGGATAAGAGGAGAAATGTGATTCTTTTGTGTCAAAGGATGACCTTTTAAGCTGTTAACTGCTCGTGCAGAGTCCACCAGATATTGTGACATTTGAAATGCAAATTTTAATCTTGTCTATTATTTTACTTCTGTTTAAGCAGACATTTGAGCAAGGAAGGGGCGGGGGGAGAATCTACAAATATTACAAATTTTACATGAGTTTACTCCAACTTTGTTCATGTCCTTTTTGTGTTTGCTCTTACCAAGGCTTCCAGCAAATAAGGTCACAGGTAGGAATGTCTTTGGAAATAGCAAATTTTAAGTGAATAATAAAGCAAATTTTGAAATAGTAAATGAGAAGGAATATTTGCACTAGAAAACTAATTCTATGAATTATGCTTCTCCAATCAGGGAATAAGATTCTAGGATGTTTGAATATAATCAGAATGAACCAACACTGTTGAACAAACCAATATTGAATATTTTCAATGGTCTGGTCTTAGTCACAACTCATGGCAAGAATTATTTTCTGGGATGCAACGTGTTAGTGCACTGGACCAAGAAAATGACTAGGAGATTTACATTCTATTCTTGACTTTGCTATGGGCCCCCTAGGTCAGTGTTTTTCAAAGCATGTGTTGTGACCTAAAAGTAGATTGCAAGAATATATGAAAGGTTCATGAACAAACTTGAAAAATGGATTCTCCTTTAAAAGAGAAAAACGTGGGAAACCACAGGTTTTCCCTTGCAGAGTTCCAGCCTGCAAGGGGCTGCTTGGAGGTGCTTGGGGCCCCCCTGCCCAACACACCCACCCCCTGCCCCACACACTGGGTAGGGAGGCTGGGGTCATGGGCCAGCAGGTCAAGAGTGAGGGGTACCAGCAGGGCAGGGAGTTGTTTTCTACTTAAACTATCTACTGGGTCAGGACTGGCCATCAATATTTACAAATGGATCCTGCTACAGAAATGGTTGAGAACCACTGTCCTAGGTGATCTTTGTCACTTAAGGTAAGATTTACAAAGGCACTTGTAAGGAAGGGCAGTGAGTTCTCCTGGCCTAACTTCCTAGAATGTCACTGAGAAATATAGTACATATTTCTACAGTACCTACTGCAGTGAAACTCCTTTTTGCTTGGAGCTTCTAGACATTTGTATAATTAAATAATATTGAAAACTATACATTTATTTATATTTTCTTTCATGATTTTATTCTTAAAAATAAACAAAGGTAGGCATCAAACTGTAGAAGTGGAATTTATAAATCCCAGAAGATGTGGCTAGTTCCCTAACTTTTACATGGGGAGATTTAGGTGCCTAGGATTGAGAAAGATTGCCTACAGTTTATCAGGATGCCCTGCTGCTGGGTGGGAAATGTGTCTCTGGAACACTCAGGGTTGGCAGGGTCTAGTATCCATGTTTTCCACTTCCTAAAGAAGTGCTATAACAACTAGTGTATTATAAAAATAACAGGCAGCAGCCACATTTTTTAATTAAAGTAGCCATTAGTGCTAAATTGAATGCTGCCAATCAGCACTACACATATTCATATCATACCTACCAAGTCAGGTCCCACTGGGGACTTAGTCCCAAGGACATCTTGGGTAGATTCCTATTTCACAACATGCTTAAATGGCAAGTAAACAACAGTGTAACAGCAGGTTTTGGCACTTATGCACAGCTTTGGATTCTGTTCTGGGAAGAGTGTGACCATGCAAGTGTCTGTATGTCCCTGTACCTGCTTAATATGAATGAATTCTGGCTGGGTAGATAAGTGGTGCTATACCTTCGTGCATAAAATCAGGTAAGTCCTCAGCTGATATTTGGGGATGAAATAGCAGGTATTAGATTCCAGAAGTATTAGATACCAGAGGAGGACCCTCTCATGTTTAAGCCCAATAGTTCACTGGTTAGAGCACTTTTCAAACAAGCAGGAGACCCACCTTTCTAGCCTCCCCAAGGGGGTTCAGACCTGCATGGTCTGCTTTTCATCACAGTCATTGAACCATCAAGCCATAGGCATTATTTAGCTGTCTTCAACCCTCTCCTTAAAATGGGCTCCCTGCACTTCCAGGAGAGGGCCACAGTAATGCACTGCATAGAAAGGGACAGAAACTACCCTCCTCTCTCTATTTTATCCCTTGCGTTCAAATCTCAAGTTGCCTTAGGTGTGAGATAGATACCTAAAGGCTCAACACAGCCAAGATGTTAGAACCTCTGGCTGTACATCATGGCTAAACTTTAGGCTCCTAATAGATTTTCTGGCAAACATTTAGTCTCTGAGGGATTTTAAGGAGTCTGCAGTGGCTAGAGAAAATTTCTTTGAAATATTCTTTTGAATTTAGGCAATTAAATTCTACATAAGTTTTATAAGTGCTTATGTTCCTTGACACATTTTGTATTTGCCTTTCCTTTGCCTCAGTTTCCTCATCCATACAAATCTGCTAATGATATTGACCTGTGTAAAGTGTTTAGAGAGCCTGTGATGAAAATTGGAATGTAGAAGCCTTTTGGTATTATTAGTGAGCAAATAATTGGAAATACAAGATGCATTTGGAAAGAGGAGTCTTAAGCAGCTCATGGCTACTTTTTAAACAGAAATACAAATGCATTCTGCCATAAATTTACTTACTGTGATTTTTTTTTGCTCACTTCTGATTTTCAGTGGAAGTAACCTTCAAAGTATAAATGACTCACTAGATTGAAAGCTTGTTACAATGATTTTCCTTCATAATCACAAATCGGCCTCCAGTAGCTATTCATGTTTGGCCTCTGAGGCTCATAAAGCCCCTGGCTACTGCTTGCCTGATTTCCCCAGTGGTGACAAGCCCACAGAATCATTCTGTTTGTTTTAACTGAAATGAAGGGGATAATAGGACTGCCAGTTGTTGCATGCCATTGGAAAGTAGAAAATATATTTTTTCTTTTTCTTTTTTTAATTCTGAAATCTTATTTCTCTCCCTCTGCAGACTATGGTAATTATGCTTATAAAGAACAATTCTTATTGAAAGATTCTGCCAGTTGAAAATGCAGTTGCAAAAATACAAACATATTTAGACAGTTCATTTCCTTTTACATACAGAATAATTTTGATTTATTTATACAGTAGGGCTCTAATCCAGATACGTATGTGCTTTACTTCTTGCAGACAAAGTGTCTGACTAAATTCAGTAATGAAGCTATTGAGTCAAGTACAGGAAAACATGCTCATGGCTGTTTGTATGCCTAAGGGTTAAGTTTAGTATTGAAAGGTATTTATTCTTATAAAATATATAACTTGACAGCTCTGTATGAGGTTTCCACAGGAGTGCTTGTTTATGTCCAGCCCATTACAAGACTTTTTTTGTTACCTGTACACCTTTTACCACCTATTCTATCATATTTCAGCTTTCTTTGATTTTCTTTAGTACTCAGATTATGTGAAGTTATTTTTCCTTCCCCTGGAGAATATTAATTTACATGTTATAGCAACTTTAATCAGAAATAACTTTACAAAGTTACAAAACAGTGATGAGATAGGCCAGAAATACTCAACCTCTAGCCTGTGGGCCAAATCTGGCACATGGACCCATGACACCTAGCATGTGAGGATTCCTACAGGTCAGAAAAAATGGCAGCTAGGGAGTGAATGAAGCTTCACGCAGCTGACTTCTGCCCTGGGTGGGCTATTGTGGATCAGGTCAGGCTGCTCCCCAACCACATCCACACATCTGGATAGGGGCATCTCTACCCCCACCTAACCCTGCCCTTGGGCATATGGATCAGGCTGAACTGCTCCCCAACCCCTCTTGCACATCTGGATTAAGGGTCCTCCAGCTTACTTCCCCCACCCCAGTGGGCGTCTGGATTGGGGCTGTTCTGCCTGGCTCTGCCCTGTCCTGCCCACTGCATCCAGATCAGGTCCAGGCTGCTCTTCCCACACCCCAGCACATCTGAATTGGGGCCGCTCCATTCTTCCCTGTCCACCCCCAGCATGTCTGGATAGGGGCCACACCACGTATCGGGTTGCATATCGCTCTGCCCCCCTGCCCCTCCTTTCCACATGTTCAGTTTAGGACCAGGCTACTCCCTACCCCACCATGGCTGTATGGGGCCCTTCTCCTGGCCCCACATGCTGGCCAGTTCCACTTCACGTTTGGAGTTGGCACTGCCTATCTAGCCGATGGTGCAAACAAGTTGGGCACCACTGAGCTAGACTATTTTTCCCTGAGCAAAATTCAGAAGATGGAGTCACAGTCCCTATGTTCAAACGTTAGCCAGGTTCCTGCACAAAACTTCACATACCCCCTTCTTCACTTACATACTTCTCCTGGGATCTCTTAAAGCCTGTTTGGAGGGGTTATTTCTTCAAATAAATGTATTTGTCCTTACTTGTGCCCATGCTATATATGATACAAACTTCATCACTGATTTTCAGACCACTCACTAATTGCTGGTAATCTTGCTGTTCTTTTGAGGTACTTTAATCAGTGATATACATGGTATATCAGGTACCAGATCAAAATGACTTTTATTATAGAAATAACTAAAGCTGGCTGTGAATACAAAACAAGATAGATAAATAGGCAAGAATAGTCACTGATAAATGTAGCTTGCCACAGGTCTATGACCAAAGAAATAAACAATAAATAATCTAGAGTCTTCATATTGTAAATCTTCAAGTCTCATTGCTTTAAATGAAAGAATGTTAACTGCAAATTTGACAAATTAGCTTGTGCCTATGATTCATTTATCTTTTATTACTAGAGACTGCTTTGGCAGAATAGTCCCATCAGGGGCTACTTACTAAAGCAACAAATTTACCTTAAAATTAGGAGTTATTTCCCAATTAGTAGACACCAACTGCCCACAGCTACTGCAGTCGTCTAAGTGGGAATGCTTTTAGGTATGTTTAACAGACTATGTTTAATATACTTTCAATACGCACATGTTTACTTTTGCGTGTATTAGATTTGGGAAATTGAATTCATGCCTAATAAAACAAATTTGCTTGATCAAAATTTGAAGCTGCAACTACTTAGCAAGTGAATGTTATCTGTTCTACATAATGTAGGTCCAAAACAGAATTTAGGTCCAAGGAACAGAATTGAGTATTTTTGGATTCTGTGATTTTGTCACTAAATTATTTTTTGTCCCTGTCCAAGTGATTTACCCTCTTTGTGCCTAGGCTTTCTTATCTGTAAAACAGAGATAATAGAAATAACAATACATTCTTTAACTATATCAAACACTAGAAACCTGTAAGAAAATCAATAGATGTGCAGGGAGTAAAGTGAACAATTGATGAGACCACTGTGACCCAGATCCTGAAATATATTTATGCTCCCATAAGTTAGGTGCTGCAGTACCTAAATTTTAGACATTTGCCCATACAGTACAGTGAAAAACCCTGGAGTTACAGTCCTGAGGGTGTGTCTACATGTGCACTTTAATGCACATTAACCTATTTTAATGCACATTAAAGCACCGCAGAAAGCCACGGGCTACTATGCACACACAGGGAGGCTGCTCCAATGCTCTGTAATTACAGTGCATTAGAGCAGATTTTATTAATAGAGTCTGCTGAAGTGTGGTAATTAGGACACTTCAGCATACTCCAGCATCACATATATCAGTGTCTCCACACTGAAAAATGGCGGTGGGGGCACTTTCACTAAAGATTGTTTGATGAGTTTTAGTTAAAGCACCACTGCTGCCATTTTTCAGAGTGGGGACGCTGGTACACATGATGCTCCAGGTGCTTTAATTAATGTGGCTCTCAGAGCCGAGCTAATTAAAGTGCCTCTCCCCGCCCCCACCTCCTAGATCACATCTATAAATGTCCTGTGTGATTTGGCTAGCGTGCATTAAAATAGACTAATTCACCTTTTTCTAGTACCTCACATTGGAGGGTATCTATACACAAGTGCTAAGGCGTGGTCCGACGCACTGGAATTCCAACACATTGGAACATATGGCAATTACTGCACTCCAGCAGCCTCCTGTGTCTTGTGTATCAGTGTCCCCACACTTAAAAATGGTGGCAGGGGCACTTGATCTAAAGCTCATCATATGAGTTTTAGTTCATGTGCCCCACCACCATTTTTAGTGCAGGGACACATATACAGGAGATGTGATGGTACTTTAATAGAGCAGCTCTTGGAGCTGCTCTGATTTAAAGTGCTGCTCCCCGCCACAATCCTGGAGCATGTGTAAAAGTTCCCCAAGATACTAAATTTAATAAGCATCATCAAAAGCACATTAATAAACATGTAGATGTACCCTGAGTTCCCTAAATAGCATATAGAAAAAGGGTGGGACTAGATGACACCTGAGGTCCTCTCTAGTCCTATGATTTTGAGGTCCTTATCACATGGGACATTTAGAACTTATTTTATTTAAATTAAAAATTAGGTTATGTTCTAAGCAGTTGCATAGTGATGTTTACTATCATTTCAAGCTCACTGATTGTTGATTCCAGCCCTACTGTCTCACTGGAGTCTAGAAGTGGCTCGTATGTGGTGCAAACATGGTTTTTAACTGAAAACATGGGAAGCTAGGGTCTTGAGCTCTGGTGTAGGGCTGGGATGGACAATAAGCTCCATCCTAGCTTGGAAACTGCAAGTGGAGCTAATTCAAGACTCCAACCCCCTATGTTAGAAACTCCTAAAAACTTCATTTGCACTGCACCAGAGCCTGTTCAAAACTCCTGTGTGTTCTCAGGAGTGGGATTGAAAATCAGTTCTGGGACTGAAAATTACTGGTATTATCTGTCAAATGATAGTAGAGCATGTGCTACTTACTACAATTTGGAGGTAAAAGCAATAGCCTCAGCAGTGGGATAATTCCCTCCTCAGTGGCCATGTCTATACAAGGCACTGACTGTGCAGTAGCCTGTGACTACTGCACAGGAGCATCATGTGGCAGGAAGTGTGATGTGATGCTGCTACACAGCAGTTTCAAGCTACTGCACAGACAGTGACATGAATAAGCCATTTGGTGATGCTACTGTGCAATAACTCCAGTTACTGTGCAGTCATTTAGTACTTGACTGCACAGTAATGACTGCACAGTCAGCGTCTTGTATAGCTGTGGCCAGTATGATGGGGCTCAAATCCACACTTCCCCAGTTAAAGTCTTGTATGTCAGGTCCATGGTTGCATGGCAGTGTGCTAAATCCTTGGCATGGCTGATTGCCTCAGAGATCTAGAGCCTGGACCATCTGAAGTTTCCAGTCTTGGGTCAATCTACATTGTGATGAATTCCCAATCGGATCAGCCTAGAAAACAATTCCAGGCCTTCCTGATTCTGAGTATTGTCTCTGTAGGATGGAATCTGGAATTTCTGGGAACCTGAAATATAGCTAGGATCCCCAGATTTTTCAAACTCCTGCCTCCACAGCAGGGGGTATATAACACTTGGCTTAAATGACTGCCTTAGAGATGTACACCCTGAAAGTATCAGGTTGCTAGTCTCCTTTCAAGAATCAAGGCAATTCAACTCCATGCTGAATGTGTTGTTAGACCTGTGGCTCAGGGAATTATATCTCATACATTTACTTGAGCTTTCAAGAAGCCATTAACAAAAATCCCTTAATATAAGGTGATACAGGAACTAAGCACTCAAAGGAAGAGTGGTAAAGACCAGGCATACATCAGAAACTCATTAAAAGATAGAAAGCAAAAAGATTTTTTTTTCAACAAGATAAACATTTTAACAATTGGGTGCCAAGAGGTTTTATGGTATATCAAGAGAGATCTAATGTGTTAATGCGTGGGAATATATCTCTACACCTGCAGAGATCAGTGTCTTCAGTGAAAAATGTGACACATTTTGATTTCATTAGGCTTCTTTGTTTGCAGGATCAAGAACTATTTTAGGTTAGTAGTGATGACCAGGGATTAAGGAAGTTCAAAAACACCTAACAAAATCTAATTGAATGGAAAACACATTGATACATTACATTCTACTTTGCACACTGATAAAATCATAATCTAGGTTTACTTTCATATGTTGTTGGGTTTTACGCAAATGACGGGTAGGCACTTTCAGGGGGAAATGGCACGTATTTTTATTCCCTTTGAAATCTTTCTTTAAAACCTACTTTGCTTTATGGTTCAGAATTTATCACCATAGGACACTGGTGATATAATCCAACACTTAACAACCATTGAGATCACTGTTATGGCTAATTTATGTGTATACCCCTGTTTCTTTTAGAGCACTGGTCTTGCACTATTTTTCATCTCTCATTTATTACTTCACCTGTTGCATTAGTTTCTCAAATCTTAAATTGTGAAAGTTCTGGGGAGAAATCACTGTTCTGTTTTTCATTTCTACAGTAGCAACAACAGTGCCTTGATCCCTGATTGGAATGTTTAATGTTACTGAAATACAAACACAGAGTAATAATAATAACAAAAGAAAGCAAAAGTTAGCATGTTGGGAGACTGATCTAGAAACATATGTTGCAATTAGTATAAATTCACTAATAAGTCCTCATTGAAATACCAGGTTCAGTTCTCATGGTACTAGGCTTATACAGCTTTCTTATATATTAAAATGGTAATATATATACATTTATGGATAAAACTGTATACTATCAACCAGAGTATATAGAATTGTCTTTTCCCTGTGTATTTCCAGATGGCCAGTGGAGGTACACCAAGGTACTGCCAATGGTGCCACAGTGCCCCCCAGCTGGCATAGCTCTAGTTGTGAACTACTCTCTGGTCTTCCCCCACCCAGTCCTCCCTTGCAACTCCCACCCTACTCCCTAGCCTAATGCCCTTCCACCCACACACTTGGTATTCCTTCCCAATTTCCTGCCCTTGTCCACCTAACTGCACCTCATTCTCACTCCCTGGCTATCCTCTTGGCCTGTTTCAACCTTTTCCTGTGTATTCCTAGATCCCCCTAAATCTCCCAGCATTCCCTAATATGGCACCTTGTTCATTCACCCAGTCTCTAAAACTAACCCACCTCTGATGATTCTTAATACTCTCTTCCATTGCTGCCTGCTACCTCTCTCAGCGGTGTCTGCCTGACCTTCTGACCTCTCTGTAAAGCTAGCCATGGCTCCTGGACACTCCTTTTGTGAGCCACAGGTATAATGAGATGGCTGAGTATCTCTGCACCCATATCTGGAACCAGTGGAAAAGTTCTAACAGAATGGCTTTAGATGCACTGTGGCACTATGCACCTAGCAAAAAGCTAAATGTTCAGGCACAGGGATGATTTACATCTTTATGTTTCAACTGTATACAGCACTTATGTGCATAAGTGGGATTCAATCTAGAAAACCTTGAAAAAAGAATTATATTTGGATGCTTAACCATGTAAGTCACAGTTACTCATGACTTGCATGGCTATATGAGGAAAAAAGAACTCCATCCTTAAGCAAACAAAAATAAATTAAAACATGCAACCAGAGTTAAATTACTACTAATGATAAATTAAAC
This sequence comes from Gavialis gangeticus, assembly GCF_001723915.1. Classification (NCBI taxonomy): domain Eukaryota; kingdom Metazoa; phylum Chordata; order Crocodylia; family Gavialidae; genus Gavialis; species Gavialis gangeticus. Next base: position 88,979,281 of record NW_017729032.1, read on the forward strand.
TAAATATAAGGTAATAGCACTATTGAATCCAAGTCAAATAAAAAGTTAGACTCAAGGTTGGATTGGAGTTAGATAATCATACTAACAAAATTTCATATAAATTCTAAAAATAATCAGTCTTTTTATATTCATAAAAGGACTCTAAGAAGGAAGTCATTTATTTGGTTATAAACCTCAAAGAAAGATTTCATTAACTTTGGTAAAAATCTATTATTTAAAGCCAGTTAGACATTTAATACTGAAACTAAATTATCTAATGTTTAAACTGAAACATCAAAGGCATTAAAAGTATCCTTCTGTATTTATATTTTGCCTAACCCTTTTCCCCATCCTCTAAGCAGAGATTATTATAATACAGGCTTTAATAGAACATTCTTGATCCGCTGAATTTGACAACTCATATTTACTAGAAATTACTGCTGACAATTTAATGTCTTTCGTAACTTTTAAACACAGAATATTAAAAGCATATTAATGAATAATATTATTATGCAATTTTTAGGTCTGTTTTAAAGATAAAAAACTTGTTTTGGGGTGGTATGACATGTTACTTTCAAATAATTGCAAAGGCACTTAAGATGGGAGCATTCCTGTGTTAAACTAAGGGTGCTTAGAGGTCTACATATACTTTAAGGGTTTTAAAGTTACGCCACTTGGGACAAGGGTTATCTTTGTCTACCCATATTGAGTTAAGGTATTGTTAGTCTGCTCTGTGGACATAAAGCAGTAAACTCACCATCTTTCAACATTCCAGGGTGCACTTCTCCCAACCTCCTAGTCCCCCCCCCAACTATTACTCATGGTATATTTTCCATCCTCCTGAACTCTACTGCTGAAAGCAGTTGTACAGGACTAAAGCCTATCTTGTCATCTATATTAGGCGAGTGCAAATAGGGAAGGATTCGGCCAATTCGGATGACAGTGATTCAATTTGGAGATTTGGATCACTGTCCTGAATCAATTTGGCCGAATCAACTTCAGAAGATTTGGTGCTGATTTAGAGAATTTCGGTGATTCAGATTGGGTGGGGAGAGGCAGGCACAGCCAGGCAGCGGTAGGTTCCCCCATGGCTCCTCTGCCTGTGCCTGCCTCTCTTCAGGCAAGGGGAGCCATGGGAGAAGCCCCCATGGCTGCCCTGCCTGGCCCCATCCCCCGCCCGATCCAGCCTAGTCCGGGCACTTAAAAAAATAAAAATAAATAACAAGCCCCTCACTCACCGGCTGCAGCAGTGGTGACTGGGGCCTCTGGGCACTCATGGCAAAGTTCCCCCCATGTAGAGTGAGGCAGCAGGGGCAAATGGGGATCATCCCCCTGTCTGGCACCCACGCAGCAGCTGCCCCATGGAGTGGGTGCAGCATGGCTTAGCAGGGCACCATGTGCTGTCTGGGAGCTGGGGCCACTGGGGTTAAGTGGTGCTGGGCTCCAGGTGACTGCTGGAGCCACCCCAGCCCCCAGACAGTACATGGTGCCCCACCATGCTGTACTGAACCCGCACAATGCAACTGCTGCCTCATGGGTGTCAAGCGGGGGGGCAATCCCTACTGCCCCCACTGTCCCATCCTGCATGGGGAGGCTCTGCCACAAGTGCCCAGAGGCCCCAAACACCACTCCTGCAGCTGGTGAGTGAGAAGCTTTAAGAAGAAAAAAAAGCCCCTCATTCACCAGCTGCAGCAGCAGTGTTTGGGGCCTCTGGGCATTTGTGGCAGAGGCCTCTCATGCAGCGCGGGGTGTTGGGGGCCAGTGGGGATTGCTCCCCCTGCCTGGCACCCGCGTGACAGCTGTCACATCATGTGGGTGCAGCGTGGCTCAGCAGGGCGCTGCGCGCTGCCTGGAAGTTGGGGCTACTGGGGCTGAGTGGTGCTGGGCTCCAGCTGACAGATGGAGCTGCCCCAGCTCCCAGACAGTGCATGGTGTCCTGCTGAGCTGTGCAGCACCTGTGCCATGGGGCAGCTGGCGCACAGGTGCCAGGTGTGGGGGCGGTCCCTGCTGCCCCCACACTGGTCTGTGTTACACAAGGGGGTGCTGCCATGAGTCCTCAGAGGTCCTGATCTCTGCTTCCAGAATTGGTGAGCACGGGGCTTTTTTTTTTAAGTACCAGGAGGCTGGGCCGGGTGGGGGATGGGACTGGGCAGGGCAGGGCAGCCATGGGGGTTTCTCCATGGCTCCTCCAGCTGTGCTTGCTTCTGCCTCACTGGGGGGAGCCCTGGGGGCTATGCCCTGCTGACACTTGCCCAGCTGGCATGGGGGGAGGGGGTGTGAAGCAGGCGCACTCACTTTGGGTGGCAGCAGGGCATAGCCCTCACTCCCAGTGCTGCCATGGCTGCATCAGCACTGAGAGCAGGGATTATGCCTGCTGCTGCTTGCCCCCTTCCACCTGGAGTAAGCTATGCCTGCATCCCTCCACCCCACCCGCCTCCACTGCCTCGGCTGGGCAAATGGCAGCAGGGCAGAGCACCTGCTCCCAGTGCTGCTGTGCCTGTATCTCATGCCAGTCTACACCCCTCCCTGAGTAACGTACCACCCTGCCTTGGCTGGACAGCTTGTCCCAGCCCCAGCCCCAATCCCTCCCTTCCCCATGCTCCTTCCCTCCCCCATCCCCCAACCCCAACAGACTTACTAGTTGGAGCCAACTGTGTCAATTGCCTGTTTAGTCTATGGCTGAATCTCTGAAGTGGCTGAATCTTTTCTGAATCTTTTCCCAATCTATTTGGATGCTTCAAATTGATTTGGAGCTTTTAATTGGTCTCCCAGTTTGATTCAGATTCAGAGATTCGGTCCCTGAATTGGGCCGAATCTCCTCTGAATCAAATCAGCTACTGAAGCTTCACTCAGCCCTAGTCTATACCCTGCAGCCAACCTTCTGGTTCTCGGCTCTGTGCTCTGCTGTGAGTGCTATGGTCTGTGCCATGCAGCAAGAGTGTTGGTTCTCAGATCTGCCCTGGTATGAGCACTATGGAACAGGGAACCTATGTCCAGGCAATGTAGAATAAATACAATTAAATGCTTTTAACTCCTTCCATAGGTCAATTGAATGGTAGCTTGGCACAGGTGGTTCCATGACTAGTTGTGCTCAGAGGAGCTGAGAATAGCTCAGTAGAGCACTTCTCCTTACTTCATTCCTCCCCTCCATACCACCACCTTCACTTACCCATCTGCAGCTCTAGCTTGGCTCCTGCTACTATAGTTTGCCGCCTCTGATCTACATGCTAATCTCCCCCTTCTACTCCTCCCTCAGAGAGTTCACATCCATGCCCCTGCTTGCCAAGCCTTCTAGTGGTAAGTTACAGTTGTGCAGATCTGAGATGGCATTAAGCCTGAATCTGCGACTGATCTGAAACTGTTCTGACTTTGAGGAAGCATAACATTCCACAGATATAAAATGGTTTAAAGGTAACCTGTAACAGTAAGCTTAACATTCTAAAACTAAAGAATATGAAAAAGCTGTGATGTCTCCTAAATAAGAAGTTATAAAGAAACACTTAATATAAATGTTCTCAATATTTTGGTCTACCCTAGAGCAGGAGCTGGTATTGAAACTGATGTTCTGTGGGTATCACTCACAAGTTTTTTGCAGGGAGATAAACATATGAATCAAACTAGCCATTCTGAAGAACTTGGTGTCCTGTTGACCCCAAAGTTACTGTTTTTCAGACTTGTCCTCTGTTCTTAAAATGTCAAATTTCAGTTACATCTGGTAATTCTTTAGTCTTTGGACATACAAGTCCTTGGTATACCTTGGCTACATTTAAGTTGATCCAATAAGATTCAGATTAGGTCATCTGTATTTAGGTTCAATTTTGAAGACATCTCACTGAAAATTAACATTAAAAAAAAAGTTACAATGTTCTGCACAGCACAGAGTACCATATATACAATCATAGAGAAACAGGGCTGAAAGGGACCTCCAGAGGTCATCTAGTCCAACCCCTCACCTGAAGCAGGATCATCCCTATCCAAACCATCCCATAAAAACTATAATCTAAACTCTACATAAGAATACCATCAACCCTGACCCAACATAGACCTAATACCCTAACCTGCCACACGTAAAGCAGGGGAACCAGGGTAGCCAATGTCCTGCTTTTATATAATGTTGTCAATAAGTGCTCAAGATATCCTGGGTAGAGGGCTACACTTCCCACTTCAGAGGAAGGTAAAAACCCCCACAGTCTGTACCAATCTGACCATGGGGTAAAATTCCTTCCTGACCCAAATATGGTGATTGGTCTGAACCTCTAGCCAGGAACTTCTGGCTTTCTCCCAACCAGCAGGAGCATTGGCACAACCCAGTCAAAGCCCTCAGCCTTAGCTGTAACCACTAGCCAACACCCAACGCCTCTGGGAAGGTTTAAAAATACCCTGATACACGTAACATAAAGGTGGGGGTGGGATGGGGGAGGGGCAACCAGCAAAGTCCAGAAGCATGGGAAATACCTATGGTAGAACATAAGTATAGCTATGCCTATTGGTTTTCCAATATTTTCTTGAATGCCTCCAGTGATGGAGAGTCCACAACTTCCTTAGGAGTCTGTTCCACTGCATCACTGTTCTAATAGTGAAGGAGTTTTTCTGAATATCCTGTTTAAACTTACTTTGTTGTAATTTCAAGCCATTGGTCCACACCTTCCATTCTGCAGCAAGAGAGAAAAGGTGCTTTCTCTCTTCTTTATAGCAGACCTTCAGTTATTTGAAGACTGCCCCATCTTAAGTGCTTTTCCCACAAGCTAAACTTGCCTAGCTCCATCAGCCTCTCCTCACATGACATGCCTTCCAAGCCCTTGGTTATCTTTGTTGCCTCGTCTGAATCCTCTAACTTCTCCAGATCCTTTTTTAAAATGTAGAGCCCAGAACTGCATGCTGTACTCCAGATGAGAAAAGTGCCAAGTAGAAAGGCATTATCACCTCCTGTGTCTTGCACCTAATAACCTTCTCCTATTCTGAAATACCAAAGCTCTTTATAGAAGATCAGTTTTGGGGAACTGTTATGGATTTAAACAAAATAACATTAGCAATAATCAGTCAGTCAGTAGTAATCCTCCAGCAAAATTAATAATCAATGTTCAGTTTTACCACCACCAGTTCCTACAGTGAAATGAGGTACTTACAGCAATGTTGTTACCCAGGAACTGAGATACAAGTCAAATACCTTATCTTCTCAAATCTTCACCTTGATGCAGCAATGTTACTTAAAATCCATCCATTATGATGAAACCCACTTAAAACATAAGATTTTACATTCTATATAAAGTCCATATTGACATGCATGTAGCTCCTCTCTCAACTTAGAGAACTGGAAAAACATAGATGCAGTATTATGAACCTCAGTTCCTAGCGGTCTTGAAGATAGATTAATAAGTGGAATTAGGATTTTAACAAGTACCCTGTGTGCACACACATATACATGTACATATATAATAAGAGAGAGAGGGCTGGACCTATTTTAATACAGTTTTAGACATTTATTTTGCTTGCTGGAAAAGGGAAAATGAGAATAAAGTGTAAAATAAAGCTTTGAATAGTTTTCTTGTTTATTTTTTGTTTTTTAAAGACTTGTACAGTTTCTTGTTACTGTAAATCAGTTATTTCCCTTCTATTTTAATCCAGAATGGATAAATAGCATTGCATGTGTGAATTAGAAATGAGATATATTAAATAAGGTGACTTTTAAACTAGAATCTAAGACATTGGTATGAGGTTCATAAAGACAGAGTCTCCTTGTCTACTCTGTCCCTATTTTATAGCTGCATAATAGCTCTTATTTTTTCACCTTAAATTATAATTGTTATTATTTATATCCAGTTAAGAAAAGGCGCTACATGCTGTCCAAATAAATAACATGATGGAGTTCCTCACCTAAAAGAATTAACAATAAAATCTAAGATAAAATGTAATGAGTTAGTAAGGCAGGCAGTAGGAAGGAAAGGAAGAGAGAAAATTAGGGAAAGAATAATGAAAACAGGACTTAGAATACACAGGTGCAAAACTCTTGTTTATTCAGACATTTACCCCTTTTCAGAGATTCTGGATCAGCTGTTAATGCACATTAATAGATGTAGTAAAATATACATAACTGTAAATATTATATATATATATATATATATATATACACCCTGATATAACTCTATCTACTATATTAATTAGTATTTGTCAATGTTCTATAAGCATCATGTATCTGGAAGATCTGTTAGTTGTTGTTGAAGGAGGCCTTACTAGTTACATAAGGAAGAATGTTTAATTCTAAAGGGGAAACAAGTGTCTTTGCAGTCTCTTTCTTGTGTGAAGGGTGGAGGCCATTGAACAAAGCTGTTATGATTTCCAGAGTAAAGTGGAAAGTCTCCCATTGAGTTCAAGGGAAGCTGAATACTCAAGGGTCCTGGATACTCAGTTATCACTGCAGGTGAATACAAACACTGAGCAAGGTTTAGACAGGCCTGCATTATCAATGTAGGCAAGGAAATATTAAAGCTGACACATTCACATAGGCAAGGAAATACTGAAGCTGACCAAAGACCCATTGGGCTTTATGGTTCTTAAAGAGTTAAATTTGCATGTGGTACTTAACAAACTGTACGTAGCTTTTTTGTTATTCCAGCCAAAACTTCTATTCCTAAATCTAAAAGAATAAGTCAAGGCCAGTGTCTTAATCCTTCAGTTAAAAATCGAGGATTTTAG
>NW_017729032.1:88990952-89008190 GCF_001723915.1 Gavialis gangeticus
ACATCAAGATTCCTTGAAAGGCATTTTTTTATTTTCCCATTAGTGAGTGGAGTTTACCACCACTCACAGCATGCAAAAGCCTGTTCCAGCAGCTCTACAGACAACTCATGCTATTGCTGAGACTCTAGATCATGTTGACACCCAACAAAGACTCTCCTTTTATGGCCATGAACATAATGGACTTGTCCAGACTAGTGTGCATGTGCATTGCCCTGGGGACAAATAGCAGTGGCACATAGTTGTGCCACTGCTACTTGTCCCTGGAGAACACCTATGCATACACGCTCCAACGCATGGCAGGTTGCCCCGCGTAGGGGAGGGGAGGCTGGGGCCAGCACCTGAGCTGGCCCCAGCAGCTGTACCTGGGGTCCTGGAGGCCTTCCAGGGCTCCAGCAGCAGCTATCTGGCATGTGGGACCTGGCCAGCAGCCAGGACATGGCTCTGGCTAGCCAGGCACTAGTTTTGAGGTGGGGAGAGGAGCACACTGCCACAATGTGTACAGCCCTGCTCTTTTCAGGTGCAGGTTTTTTTTATACTGGGTTCTCTCAGTGTCAAAAAACCTGCTGCACTGCCAATTAACTGCACAGAAAACACCTGCATATGCAGCATGTGTGGTCTGTGGCACCACAGATGGGTCTGTGGGACTGCATACCACATGTGCCTGTTCATCTGAACACACCCAATATGATCAAAGGTTTAACCATGGGACCATGGTTAATACTTCTTGAACCATACAGGTTCCGAATTCCCCTCATGAATGCATCCACATAGTAGTCAATTCAGTTGAAGTTATAGTAAATGTTTTTTTTTCAGAAAAGTTTTGAAAAAAGAGGATCAGAGAAAAAGTATTGGGAATTCCATAGCAAGGTTCACCTGGCTGAACTTCATCCCTAAGCTTTTTATAGAGATATATTTGCAGAATCTAAGGAATAGGGAACAATGCTCTGGCATCACTAAACAATGTTGGGAAGAGCAAAATTAAGATCTATGTTTGCAGGACAAGGGTCTTATTTGGAACCATTAGAACATCTTTGTAAGCATATCAGCCCTCCACATCCACAGTTTTCAAGTGACTAAGAAAGGAGGAGAGGACATCCAAACAGCATTTATAAATAGTTCTTGTTTCTTTTCAAAGATTCAAGGCTGAAAAGGACAGAAACTCCTAATTAGTTAAATCAAAGAGCCTGCTTCACAGATGCCTTGTGATTCTGAATTTCTAGCCAATTTATTTAAATTTGAGCTAATCATATTATTATCTTAAGTTTTATATGACTGTAACATCAATCACTAAAATTAAATAGATTACAGAATAACAGATATTAAAAAGATGTGAAGAAAATTTCTTACAGTTATTACTTAACCTAGGTCAAATGCATTTTCTTGTAAAAGGATTTCTAATGTTATCAAAGGAAATATTAAAATTATATAAAATGTGTAGCAGAAAAATGATTAAAAGAAAATAACTACAGGTCATGAGTGAAAACCTTATCCTGGCTGAATCGCTGATAGTCATATTTTCAAATAGTTCATGGATTTGAAAAACACTAAACAATTTGAGGAAGTATTAGAACCACTTTTGTTTTGCACACTTCTGAGTATGTTGTGGAACTACTGGTAATAAACAAATTATACTAATTTGTCTGATAATCTTACGTTCATAGGAACAAAGTGGAGCTTGAAGGGATTTCAGGAGATCATCTAGTCGAGCCCCCTGTTTAAAGAATCATCATCCCTGACTAAATCATCGCAGCCAAGTGTCTATCTAACCTGCTCTTTAAAGTATCCAGGGATTCTACAAGTTCCTCTAGGTAGAAAGTTCCCATACTTAACCACCCTCATAGTCAGAAAGTTCTTCCTAATATCTAATCTAAATATTCTCCACTGCAATTTGAGGTCATTGCTCCTAGTCCTATCCACTACAGCCACACAGAATCCTCTGTCTCTAGCCTGTCTTTAATCACCCTTTCAGTATTTGAAAACTGCTATCAAATCCTTCTTTAGCCTGTCAGGAAGGAGCCTCATGCCCTGCAGCCTGACTAACTGGGTAACCTGAACTCAATGAACTAACCAGGGCCAGCTGAGCCCTAACCTACAGTGGTAAGACTGAGTGAAGTTTCTTCCCAGCAGCCAGAATAACTGAACCTAACAAGCCCTAGTCCCTTCCCTCTGATTGATTCTGGTCTTCTCTTAAAGAGCCCCATAAGTATCTGAGCCTTGCTGCACAAGTTATTGCTCTTAAGTCCTTGTGTGGCTTTAGTCCTAGTAATTCCTCTGGCTCCCTCACTGGTGATGCATAGGGAGTGCACATGCACCCCCTGAGCCTGGCGGTGCACCCCTTACAAAAAGGCACTGCCGACACTGTTGGCAGCACCTGCGGGTGGTCACCACTCGCCACCCCCCCCCGCCATTGTCACTGCCGGTGGCATCTGCAGGTGGTCAGCAATTGTTGCTGGCTGGTGCTGCTGCCCCTGGTCGGTACTCACCACCCTCACCCCCATTGTCAACAGCACCAGTGGCAACTACGGGAGCTCCCTGCTTACTGCCACCATGCTCATGCCGCTGCCATGCCCTCCCAGCCGCCAGGGACACGCATCATTCATGGGCTCCCTGATTCCTGGTTAACCCTCCAGCTCAATGTTTTAGACTTCAGTTTGACCCTGGCCTGCTTTTTGATCTCTGATCCCTGGTTAGTCCTCTTGTTTGGTGTCAGACTCTTGGCTTTGGTCCCCATCCCTCAGTTTGAAACTCAGGTTGTTCTTGACTGCTCCCAACATTCTTTGCAGTTGTGCTGGTGATCAATCCCAGCTCCACCTACTAGACATGACTGCTTTTCAACAGTAACAGCTTATGCGGCCTACCTAATTGTAGAATGGGCCAGTCATTGTTTCTGACACCTGGGACTGAACTGGTGGCTGCCCTGCAAGATTTTCAGACACAGATCATGGCTTTATGAATCAAAGCACACCCCTTCTAGGGTAAGTTGCTTCCCCAGCCACCTCATCTAACCCCAAACCCAAGATCCCACTTCTAGACAAATTTGATGGTGACCTCCATCATTTTCTGGAATTTATAAATCAATACCACTTGGCCTTCAAATTGCATTCCTGGATATACACCACAGATACTGGTAGAGTAGGGCTGATGATCAGTGTCCTGACTAGAGATAACCTGGCCTGGGTCTCCTTGCTTTTGGAGGCCTTGTGTCTCCTCCTTAACAAACTTGAAGATTTTACTGAGGTGCTGGCTGTGATTTTCAGGGGTCCAAAACAGATACACATTGAAGAATGGGCCCTCCAAACCCAGAAACAGGGCCACCACGCTGTATCCAGCTATGCTTCAGAATTTAGGTGCCTGGCTGCAGACAAATTAGAATGAGGCAGTGCAGCTTTTTAACTTTTGCCAGGGTCTCAGGGGCACTGTCAAGGATGAACTCACTTGGGTTGAGCTTCCAGCAACTTTGGATGGCCTCATTGATCTCTGCATTAAGACTGATTGCCTAACTGAATGTCAGCAAGAGAAGAAGGGTTCATCCCAGCCTGTATGACCTTTGAGGGGCTCATAAAGACTTACATTGCTGCCCACAGAACCCGTGAAGGTTGAGACTACGAGAAGGAGATTCTCTTTTGAGAAAAAGGCACAATAGTATCAGGAGTATTCTGCCTCTATTGTGGAGAAGCAGAAATTTATGTCTGGGCCTGTCTCCAAAAAGGAACTCCAACTTTGTTGTAATGAAATTGGCTGCCCAACCCCCTTAAAGGGGCATGGGCTGGGCCAGCTTTCTTCTCTGCACCTAGACCCTTCATCTTGCATAAGAATCTCCATCGCTGTGAGGGGACCAGATTCACCCTTATCAGTTCCTTTGTATCATTCAACCCTTCTGGATACAGGGGCCTCTGGGAATTTTATGCATGTCTTACAGCACCAGATTATAGTCAGGTCAATATGTACCCCAGACAAGGTGGAGTAGGTGGATGGATCTACCCTCTCCTGGGGTCCTGTCACTAAGGAAGCAGCTTCCTCGCAACTGTGGATAAGACGGCATCCAAAGTGCCTCTGCTTTGACTTGAACCACTCCCTTCCCTTTTGATTATTCTTGAAACTGTCTGGCTGTCCCTCCATAATCCTGATAGTCTTTGGGGACAGAAGGAACTCTTATTGAGTTCCACCTACTCTGGCCAGACATGTTTCCAGGGGAGACCCCAGCTCACAGCCCGGATCATGTGGGAAGGCAGTGGAAGCCAGTAGGACATCCTGCACCATCTTCAGAGAGAGCACAACCCACACTTTCCAAGGCTTCTAGTCTGCCACTCAGTAGCTAATCTCTCCCTGCAAAATTCAGAGATCTGATGTATTTGATAAGAAGCATGTGGACCAACTTCCTCCACATTACCCATATGATTAACCCATCAGTATCTTGCCAGAATCACAGATTCTGTTTGGGTGAATATACTCCCTCCCTGACTTCAAGGCCCTAAAAGAGAATCATAGAGAATTTGCAAAAAAGGGTTTTTTCAGTCCCCACAACACCAGCCAGGGCTCCCATTTTGTTTGTGACCAAGAAGGATGTCTTGTGCCTCCAGGTCGACTACAGCACACTGAACAACCCCTGGTCTGCAGTCCTTGAGCGGGTCCAGTCCCGGTAATATTTCTGGCTCCCTGTTTTGCAGTTAATCCTCCAGCTGTGTTTGAACTTTGGTTTGACCTCAGATGACTTCCTGACCTTGGATCCCTGGTTAGTGCTCTGGTTGGTTGGTTTGTTTGTTTTTTTCCTTTTTGGAACATATTGGAACATATTTATTTGGAACAGGAACATATTGTTGGCTCATTTTCAGCTTGTGGCCTACTGTAACCCCCAATTTTTTCTCTGCAGCATTGTAGCCTAATCAATCATTCCCTAATCTGTATTCATGTATGGAATTGTTCTGTTCCAGGTTTTGAACACTGAACTTCTCCTTGTTGAATTTCATATGACTGACCGTGGATCATTTCTCCAGTCCATTCAGGTCATTCTGGATCCTAGCCGTAGCCTCTAAAGTGTTTGCAACTCTACCCAGTTTCCTGTTGTCTGCAAATTAGCTAAGCATCCAGTTAATCCCATCATCCAAATCATGAATAAAGGTGTTGAACAATGCCAGGCCCCTTTGGAACCCTAGCTGATACCTCCTTACAACTAAATATTAAACTGTTGATAACCAGGGATTGTGGTTTTTTCTGATAAAAAAAATCCCCCAATTTTTGTTTTAAAAAGAGTAATGCATAATCCACATTTTTTCATGATTAAAATGAAATGCAACTATACCTATACGCTGGTGGTGTTTCATTTTAACCATGGAAAAATGTTGATTTCAGGTTACTTTTTTAAAACCAAAATTTGGGGATTGTTTTTTTATCCGAGAAAATCAGGATCTCTGTTGATAACTACTTATTGAGCATGAATAGTTCACATTATTTTATGGAAATATAATGCGAATATAGTTAAGGGGCACTTGGATGCCATTACTGTGGTGACAGGACCCATATATGAACATCTATAGACGGATCACTGTCGGTTTGTTAATACAGAATTAGATTGCAGTCTTTGACTGAAACTATGAGAAAGTTGAGGTTTAGACTCACATGAAAGGTTGGAAATAATCACATCTCAGAAAATGACATAGAATACTTGCTTCAGCACTCTTTCTAAAATATAAAACCTTAGCATGAATTCATGATTCTCAACATAGTGAATCCTCACCAGCATTGAATACACAGCCACTGTGACAGCCCTTACAAACATGTACTCCCAACTGCTACAAATCTACCTTTGTGATATAATAATGAACATTCATCTTTGGATGCATTAATTATACTATGTGTATTATTATCTGGCCTGAAGCAAAGCCCTCTTCTTTTATCAGCGCTCACTTATCCCTTGGACATGTGTTGTAAACAGAGTGAGTATTGTTGATAAGAGTAAATGCAGTAGGAAAAGAGTGGGGAAACAATGAATGCCTGTTTGTTCTTATAGTAAGAGGATAAACAGATAGGACTGATCTTCTTTCTCTGTTCAATTAATTATTTTATGTAAATTCTTTCATATGTTTCATATTCATTTATTCTCTAAGCTACACAGTTCCAGTCTTTTAATATTTTTTCGTATTGAAGTATCTCCAGAACTTTATGTTTTAGTAGTGTTGAAGTGATATGTTATATGTGATGGTCCAGGAAATTTGGAAGAGGCAAAGGTTTTCTGGGTGATATATTTTACTAGACCAACTGCATAAATAAATTGATTTATGCCTCCAGATCCTTAATCATTTTATTCCTTTTTTCAAAACACCTTTAATATATGCTTCATATTAATTGAAATAGCATGAATATGATTTTTAACAGTTTCCAGGCAAAGGAATGCTTTTGTTTTATATAGAGTTTTCTGTATTGTCCATAGCTTTCTTTATACAGCTAATATTTTGTTTGCTTTATAATTTCTTAGCTATACATGTATATGTTACATTGTTCCTTTGAAAGTTTGCTATATTGCCTTCATTAGCAGAGGATTTCATTCACTGTTATGTAGTCCATTCCTTAGGGATTTCCTGAGTTTCCTTACAATTTCCACATACTTTGATTAATCAAAATACATTAATCCTTATTATTTTTTACTTATACAGTCACCTCCCCCAATTCCAGGACAACTGTAAGTATGTCCAGCAATGTACCAAGCCATGTCCTAGTACAAAGCTTTAATCATTCACTTTTGCTATGTTGTATAAAATAAACCTTTTATTTCTACCCTTTAGGTTAAAGCCTTGCCTTCTGAAGAGGGAGCTTTACTATTAACTTCAGCTGAACAAGATTATTTTCTCTTTGGGCTTGTCACAGCGTAGAACATACTTAGACAGTATAAATGCACATACATAATTGTTCACAAATATAACAAGAAAAACAGAAACAGGCAATTTGTTCCAGGTGAGCATTCAGCCTGGATGGTGAAGCCAAGTGGGGAATTCATCTTATAAGATTTCGGGAGAGAATTGGAAGGAAAGTGAAGGCAATTAGGAGTTCATCAAAATAAACTTTGTATCTGGGAGGAGAAGATGCAGAAACAGGATCTGTAAAGAGAAACATATTTATAAGGTAATGGGAGAGTTCTTGGACAGAAGAAGTAGCAGTATATGGGACAGCACATACATATATTTTAGCAGCAGGATTGCTAATAAATTCATGTGGATTAGCAACATAAGCAAATCTTGTCCTGGTTGTCTTAGTATCCATTATTTTGAAACAATAATTCATTGTTCCCACTTTTCTGTATTATCAATATTAAACATTAACAATAATCATTTTTACTTGGGATTTAAAACTATTCAGCATCTGTAGGTAGAGATAATGGACAAGTTATGTGATAGCCAGCTGTATGAAAAGGAAGTGCAAAAATTCTTGGGCTACTATTTACCCATAGAATTGAATAACTTTCTATAAAATGGGATAGAATAGAGTGAGATGATCATCACTAACACTTCTGGTGCTAAAGTTTTGGGGTTTTTTTAAAAAAAAAAATCAGTCTTTAAAAATAATTTGTTAGTTCAATTGACTGGCTTCTACTCATTCCAAAGTCCCAGAATGCCATCTGAAATCTTTAACTTTATTTACTATAGGCTTGACTTTTAGAGCAAGGGGTGGGGGGAAGGAGTCAAAACTCCTTCTCACTTTGAGACACTAGCTTTTCAGTCTTTCGGTTCCCCTTGGTTCTCCGTGGCTCGACTCAAATGATTATATTTGAGTTAATTTGTGGACTAACTCCCTAGAGAGTATCTCACTCTGCACTTTGACTTTCCATGAATACTCTTTTTTTCAGTGATATTTCTATGTTCTATGTCACATATGGTTCACTACTCTTTCCGTTTAATTCAGCTGAAGGACACAGAGAAGAGATATGATTCACTTCACAGAGCAAAAGTTCTATGCTGATGTACACTAGCTGAAGACCTTTTTCTTTGACTCTTGTACAATTATGCATCACTTTTATATTTGTGTTCAAGAATAAAATGTTTGAAAGGGCTAAATACTGACCCTTAGGACTGAGACTGTCATCATTAGGGTTGAGACATTTAAACAATTTACCATGAAATAGAAGTCTGCATGTGTATATTGCATATCAGCTGTTCCATGATAAGTGATACATTCATTCCCCATGGTAAATGGAAATTAACTTATGACATCTTATCCACCTTTGATTGAAGGCTGAGTTGTTACATTTTAGCTTTCACCATACAGGAAGAGTATGCACATGGATACATGGAACAATAGGTACATTGTAAATCCAAACCCCCTTCTACCATATAGTAAATTGCTTGAATGATCATAAACTTATTCAAATTTAATTTTACCTTACTTTGGAGGTGGGGTCAACTGCAATCAGTAGAACAATTCAGATATAACTCAATATTTGTTTTTTCTTAGATCAAGAAGGCTGGGTGTTGGTGAAAAAATAAACACATTTGGAAAACTCATATTTTGTCTCCCTCTCAAAAAAAAACAAATCCCTCCACCATTTTTGCATTCCTGGTCCTTACACTGTTAAATCACTGTCTTTTTTAAATGTTTCTTTTCATCATATAATCCTATTATAATATGGTGAATCACATTTAATAGGTGAAATTTGTTAAGGAAAACCATAAGAGGTGGGAGCTCTCACTTAGTTTATGTTCTAGCTTCTTTCCTTTGTTTCTTTAGCACCAAATTTAGTGAACAAAAATGAGAAAAGGGACAGCACTTGAGAAGTAAGAGCTGGGAGAAAACAAGTGGGAGAGAACTCAGAACAGGAAAAGAATGGGAAGGACTGCAGTGAAGAAGAGAACTACAAAAAATCAGAATTAATATTGATTACAGAAAATGTAAGTTAGAGGAAAACAGAAGACAGTTTAAAGATAACTGAATAAAAAATTAACAAATTAAGATATAGAAAATGCCATGCTATGATGTTAATGAAGCCCAGAACTGTGCTGAATGTCCCACACCAGGTTTAAATGGTTTCCTCTGTATCCCTGCAGCTGCCGGTGAATGTTATAAATTGAGACATAGAAGTTCAGAGTCTGCCAAGCATAAGTTATCTCTACCTAGGGCAGCTCTAAGTTATAGTGCTTTTTTGTAATAGGTTATGCTGTTTTTGCAGGACTCTACCTATTGATTTCCCTGACTCTCTTCACCTTCCCACAAACCATCCCCCCTTTTTTCCATTTTCCATTATATTATCTACAATAACATTTTAGACTTGGGTGTGTGATGAAGTACTACATTAACACTGGACACTTTTAGTCTTGCCATAAGAAGCAATACTGGTTTTCATTTGGAGTTTTTCATTAGCCAATGCCTTATGTTCCCAGAAAGTTTTCTATATAAGATTAATTATACAACTGTTATGCATAATCCAAGGGTACTTATTGTAGGTTTAATTAGCCCTAAGATTGTAGTATTTATAGATGGTAGGTGTAGAAACATACCAGAGACAGAGGGCGAATTAAGTGGATGCCTATCAAACATGCACTGTGTACGAAGCTAGTAGGGACATATTGAGTTTTCAAAATACTATTTTCTTCAAAGAGGCAAGAACCGAGTCTGTAACATTTTGGTTAATATTTGGAATATTCACATATCTGTTTATTGGAAATGGGTGTTATGGCAGAACAAGGTGTCTTACTATTGTTTCAGACACAATCTGCTCTGCTATGGACTTTGCCAAATGTGTCCCATATTACCCAGATATAAATGAGTGAGCAAGACTCAAATGCCTGTATGTGATGCTAGCCTTGTGCAGAGCCTTCGGTGGGGCTGGCTACAGAAAGTTGGATGTTTTAAAATGCTGATCCTACCGATAGCTAGCCTGACACAGAGCCTTGATTTAATTTGCTGTCAACAAATTGGGTATAAATACACATGTATACTGAACTGAGTCTATTGTATAAATATAAATACTGTATTAATCCTATTGCATTGGTAATCCTATGTCTAATTGACTGATTATAACCAGGGACCCTGGTTTTCTCTGATATTAGTTATGTTTCATTTTAATCACGGAAAAATGTGGATTTTGGGGTACTTTTTAAGCTGAAAATTAGGGATTTTTTTTTAATCAGAGAAAACCAGGATCCCCGATTATAACTTCAGTTTAAAAAATGAGGCTTGAGATACTTTTGTTTGAAGATTAACAACATATAATATACCATAGGCCTTATATTTGTAGACTTAATCACCTATGATTCAGTTCATGTGCCCCACCACCATTTTTAGTGCAGGAACAAATATACAGGAGACGTGATGGTACTTTAATAGAGCAGCTCTTGGAGCTGCTCTGATTTAAAGTGCTGCTCCCCGCCACAATCCTGGAGCATGTGTAAAAGTTCCCCAAGATACTAAATTTAATAAGCATCATCAAAAGCACATTAATAAACATGTAGATGTACCCTGAGTTCCCTAAATAGCATATAGAAAAAGGGTGGGACTAGATGACACCTGAGGTCCTCTCTAGTCCTATGATTTTGAGGTCCTTATCACATGGGACATTTAGAACTTATTTTATTTAAATTAAAAATTAGGTTATGTTCTAAGCAGTTGCATAGTGATGTTTACTATCATTTCAAGCTCACTGATTGTTGATTCCAGCCCTACTGTCACACTGGAGTCTAGGAGTGGCTCTCATGTGGTGCAAACATGGTTTTTATCTGAAAACATGGGAAGCTAGGGTCTTGAGCTCTGGTGTAGGGCTGGGATGGACAATAAGCTCCATCCTAGCTTGGAAACTGCAAGTGGAGCTAATTCAAGACTCCAACCCCGTATGTTAGAAACTCCTAAAAACTGCATTTGCACTGCACCAGAGCCTGTTCAAAATCCTTTAAGAAAGCTATCCATGCAATATACATAGATAAAGATGTTCATGGTAAAAATGTGATGTCTGTGCCCCAACAGTGAGGGGCCCAACTTCACGTTGCCATCCCCACTGCTGCTAGGCAGGCAGGGGGTGCCTTGCCAGGGCAGTGCAGGGCTTGTAGCAGCAAGGAACTTCTTCATCCAACCCTGCTTTGCCCTGCTGTGCTGAGTCCTGTCCACTGGGCTGAGGAGGCCCCAGGGGACAGCAACAGGGTGGGGAGCCCAAGCCCAGAGCAGGCAGCCTACATCTTATCCACACACAAATCTGGGGGGCATATCCCTGCCCTGCACCACCCAGGAGTGCACACAGAAGTGGGGAGCTGGCTCCAGCCTCCCGCCCCTCAAATGAGCCACCATCCGACTCCCTGCTGGGGCCCTGCAGCCATACATTCCAGCCCCGGGCCCCAAGCCCAATTCCCTTCCTCCCTATGGGGCTCACTCCTCCCTCCCCTCCCAAAGGACATACCTGTGGGACCTGCTCTTCAAGCCGACTGGTGGCCATGTGCATATTTATGCACATGGCTTCCCCTGCCTGACCACCTTCCTCCCATTCCCCACAGCCCCTTGTAGGCTGGAACTCTGCCATCCTGCAGAAAGCTCTTTGCAAAAGTGCAAAATCTGCATGTTTCCCTGTTAAAATGAGAAATCCACGTTTTCCTAGGGTAAAGAGGATAACCTGCATTTTTCTCTTTTTTGTGAAAAACAGAAAACCCGGATCTCTGATGATTACAGAGGGAGATTTCTGTAAGGAAACAAAATAATGCTGTACTTTCACACATAACCTCACCTTCACACATGCGTGGATCTAGAATTTTGAAAAGGCGGGGGTGGTGCAGATGGTGAGGTGTATCTTTTCATATAAAACAACATATATTTTTCTCCAGTTAAAAATAATTAGAAGATTTACTAGTATGCTAAGGGGATATTCAGTACTATTCAGTTTAAGATTGAAGCAAAAACAAATAGAACTTTACTGGAATGAACTAAAAACAATCTGCAGGGCTGTGAAACAGGAGTTTCATTACCAGGAGCAGGTAACAGACCATAAAGTTGCAGAACAAAGGATAACTTGATTGGTAGAACATCAGGACTATTAAAAAAGATGAGAGGGTCATTATCATGTGTGGAATGAAGGGTTTAGAAGGGATCGGGTAGATGATAATTGGGGTTCCTGATTTTCTCTGATTAAAAAAAAACCCACAAAATTTTCGGATTTAAAAAAGTAACCCAAAATCCACATTATATATAAAGTGGTGTTTCATTTTAATCATATAAAATTTGGATTGTGGGTTACTTTATTTTTAAAAGTACTTTTTCCCTTAATGATAATGAATCATGAAGACAATTAACTCCCACCCTCAGCACTGCCTGTATAGAAATGCTTCTGTCTCTCCTAGGCAGTTGGCATTTAAACTTTGAGTAGAGTAGGAATCAAATGGGGGTGCAGGTGCCCCAGTGCTCCTCTCCACCCCAATCCACCCCTATTCTCATGTCCCTTTTGTCCCTGATTCATACTTAAAGAAGCATCATTCCAAACTTGGATTAAGTGCAAGCATACTTTCTGGGGATAGCAGAGGATGGAATAGGATGAATTTTAAACCTCCCTATCCTTTGCCTCCCCACCTCTCTGAAACACACAAAGTGGTGTAATAAAGAAAAATAAGGGGGGAAAGGAATTTTGAAGAAAGAACGTTCAAAAAAGGCATACAGATGGATAGAGAAAAAGTAGAGAACAGACACAGAAAAGCATAAGAACAGAAGTAGAAGAATTATAAAAGGGTTGTTCTAATCTGATGGAAATTGAAGTGAATGAGGGAGATGAGTGCTGTTAACATGAATGATCACTAAAAGTAACATTTTAATATCAATTCAGTTTCAAACCTTTAATTAATGCCTGCATTGTACTTTTCTTTTCACAAAAATTACTGTAATCTTAAACTTGGTCTATGAAGTAAAATGATTGTTCCTTTGTAGGCTTCACTGGATTGATAATACCCATACAATTTTAGAAATATGAATATACACAAGAGGTAGACAGACAAAATAATATAAAATCAAAATGTTTCAGAGGTCCCCTGTTGCCTATAGGGCCTCTGCACTGCAGCCAGACAGCGAGGTCAGCAACACTCAACCCTTAAGCAAAGTCAACTGAGGCTGAGCCTGAAGCTGCTGACTTGTTTCAAGGCTGTTCTTAAATACCTGATAGGGCTGTGCGAAATGGCACCGTTCCATTTTGACTTGAGTTTCAAGGTTTCAATGGAACAGCATTTCATTTCAAATTTCATTTCGATTTGAAACAGCTTTTCCGTTTCACTTCACTGAAGCAAGCAAGGCTCTTTCAATGTTGTTTTGATGTTTCACCCATTCACTATAATGGGAAAACTCAAAACAGCCTCTCTCATCTGGCAGGCAGATGGGGGCCCGCAACCCCAGGAGGGCTGCAGGGGCTATGCCAGTCCTTCCAGGGCTGTGGACCCCTGATCTGCCTGCCAGATGAGGGAGGGAAGCTGGGTACTGCTGCCTGGGACCAGGGAACTGGGGAAGAGAACTGAGCTGATTGCTCAGTTCCCCTCCCCAGTGCTAGATCAGGCTGGGGAAAGGAAACCAGCCTATCTGGACTGACTTCCCATCCCCAGTGCTAGGATCAGGCTGTGGAAAAGAACTCAGCCCAGCTGGACTAAGTTTCCTTCCTGAGCCCGATTGCAGCGCTGAGATGGGTAACTGAGCCTGGGCTCAGTTCCCTTCCGCTGTGCTGTGATCAGCTTCCCACAGCCCGGCCACAGGAGGCAGGGAGATTCAGGGCTGTGCTTCTGGCTGCTGGTAGGAGCTCAGCCCTGGTTCTCCTGTCTCCCACCACCTGGCTGCTTTGAAACTTGAAATGCTTTGAAACTTTTGGAACATTTTGACTAGCCTCATTTTGTTTCAGGGCTGTTTTGAAGCCCTTCATTTTGATTCGATTTCACTGTTTTGAGCTCAAAATGAGTCAAAACAGTGTCGAATCGAAATAGCTGGCAAAATTTCGCACAACCCTAGTACCTGGCCCCTGCTGTGCAACGAACTGGCCTCACTCTGTGTATAACTCTATGTGATATCTCTGGTGCTTGTTCCTGCACTCCTGTCCAGGTACCCACGCCCTGAACTTTGGAACCCTGGTTTGACTTCAGCCCACTTCCTGACATCTGCTTCTGGTAACCCCCTGGATCAGCATGTGAACCCCAGTTTGACTTCTGCTCACTCCCTAACCACAGATGCTGGTAACAATCCTGGCTCTGACCACTAAAAATAATGCCTGTGTGAACCCTGACAGCTTGTACAGCCAAATTAACAACCAAGTGAGGCTGTGGCAGGATGAACCAGGCACTGGGTCAGATCTCAGGGGCTCAAGAGTTGGTTGTGCTAGGAAGTGTACAGGCCCAAATCACAGTTCTGCAGGCCTGAAGCATCCCCCTCCCAGCCTCAGCTGTTCAACTGGCCCTTCCAACAAACTTCAAATGTAATAATCCCCTATCAGAAAAATTCAGTGGGGTGGATCCCCATAGCCTCTGGTGGTTCATTAATCAATGTCACCTGCCCTTCTGGCTCTACCCCCAGAAATACACATTGGAAACAGCATGGTGGGGCTGATAATCAGCAGGGATCCTGGTTTTCTCTGATAAAAAAAAAACAAAACCAAACCCAATTTTCAGTTTAAAAAAAGTAACCCAAAATCCACATTTTTCCATGATTAACATGAAACACCGCTATATGACTATATCTATATATTAGTGGTGTTTCATGTTAATCATAGAAAAATGTGGATTTTGGGTTACATTTTTTAAACTGAAAATTGGAGATTTTATTTTTTATCAGAGAAAACCAGGATCCCTGCTGATAATCAGTCTCCTAACTGAAGTTGTCCTGGCCTGGATCTCCTCACACTTAGTGTCCTCAAAGCCCCTTCTTGGCCAGCTTAAAGCCTTCACTGAGGTGATGGCTGGAATCTTTGGGGCCCACATTGAGCACACAGGGCAGAACAGGCCCTTCAGATATTGAAGCAGGGCCACTGCTCTGTCTAAACATGCCACAGAATTTAGGCACTTAGAAGCAGATTCAAAATAGAATAAGACCACTCAGCACTTTTAGTTTTATCAAGGGCTCCAGGAAGATATCATACATTAGCAGGCCCAGGTCAAGCTTCTAACAACCCAAGATGGGCTTATTGACGTTTTAAATTGATGTTCACTTGGAATACTGGCAGAAATAGGCTATGCCCCAAGCAACAGGACCTTATTAGGGGTGTGCAAAATGGGTCGTATTCGATTTAGGTTTGGATTTGGCCCGAATCAGGGACAGTGATTCAATTAATTGATTCAGATCACTGTCCCGATTTCATTCGGCCAAATCCGAATCTGAAGATTCCACACTAATGCGGAAAAATCAGTGATTCATCCAGAGACACAGCTTTAAATGTTTTTTCTACATACCTCAAGTTACCAGGAATGGCTTGTGAATGCTACGATGGGCAGGGGGTGGATGAACCATTCCAGAGGACTGTGCCCTCCCTGCCCCCACATGTTTGGCAGCGAGCCCAGAAGTGGGCCGGAAATACTTCTGGTCCACTTCTGGGTCCACCACTAACTGTGCAGTGGACCCCCCCATGCCCCTGAATAGGGCCTAATCTCTGCCAAATTAAATCAGTGACTGAAGCTTCATACAGCCCTAGTGATCATGCCTGAAGGGTTGTCTATAGACTCAAAGAAGGTCTCTGCCATCTTAGACTGGCAACCACCAAAGGATATTTGTGTGGTGCAGCACTTCCCTATTTTTGCCAGTTTCTGTAAGCAGTTCATCAATGGGTTCTCCAAGAAGGTGGCTCCAAAGGGGCATGCTTCATGTGGATCACAGAGGCCCAGGCTACCTTCAAGGTGCTTAAGCAAGCTTTCACCTCAGCCCCCATTTTGATACACCCAGACCCTGTCCAGCCTTTCCTCATGGAGACCGGTGCCTCCAGCTGTGCCATTGGGGCTGTAATAATCCAATCACCAGGGGTGCAGGGATTTCATCCATGCACCTACTTTTACAGGAAACTGACCCCGTCAAGTGCAATTATAGTATGGACCAGGAGCTTCTAGCCATCTAGGCAGCTTTTGAAGAATGGTGGCACCATTTAGAAGGGGCTCAGTTCCTCATACAAGTATTAACTAACCATAAAATATCAAATATTTTCAGACCCCCATAATCACAACCAGAGGCAGATATGATGGTCCCTGTTCTTTACATGATTTAATTTCATAGTCACCTATCACCCTGGAGCAAAAACAGTAAGCTGAATGCCCTGTCCCAGAAAAGAAGAATATTTGGAACTCCTTCCTGCAACTCACTCCATGGTCCCAAGTCCAAGGAATTTTATTAGAGCTGTGGTAAAACAAGACCTGGTGACATGGCTCCGTTCTCTGATTCCCCAGGATCCGTTTGTCTTTCATGTCCAACAGGACTCAGGAAGGGTGAAATCATCCACCACACTAGATTTCCAGTTTTATAAATGGCTTCTCTGTGAAAGGGACAACCAGCCTAGCCCTCCAAAATTTTTGGTGGCTCTGACATCAGCAGCATGTGTACATCTATGCTGCCTCCTGTAAGATTTGCATTTACACTAAGATCTCATGCACAAATCCACTGGGCTTCCTCCAGCCACTTGGCCAACCTTGGAACATCGTATCTGTTGATTTTTATCACAGACCTGCCCCCTGGTCTTGGTGACTTGAGCATGTTGGTGATAGTAGTTTTTCTGACCAATATGGGTCATTTTTCACCCTGCCCTCAGAACACCAAGGCTCCTGAGACTACAAAGCTATTCATTGACCACAGTTTCCAGCTGCATGGCCTCCCTGTAAGCATCATTTTAGATAGTGGACTAAAACTCATCTCATTTCTGGAGGAAACACCTGAAGCTATTAGGCATCCAGACACTCATCTCATCTGCCCACCATCCACAAACCAATGGACAGGCAGAATTGATCAAATACTCAAACAGTATCTCCTGTGCTTTTTAAATTAACACCAAGACAACTAGATCTCCCTGCTTTCCTTTGCAGAATTTGCATATGGTAATGCTGAACATGTCTCCACCAGCCAAGCTCCTTTTTTGCTAATTATAGCAAATTATGCCTTGTTGGATTTGGTGTTGGCCACGGGAGACGACCTGGTGAGGGGGCTGCGGGTGCTTGACCCCCTGGGCGACAGTGACCACTGCCTGCTAGAATTCACCATTCAGCGTAAGGTAACAAAGGCAAGCAGTCAGGTGGTGGCCCTAGATTTTAGGAGGGCGAACTTCAACGAGCTAAGGAGGATAGT
>NW_017729032.1:89008489-89018827 GCF_001723915.1 Gavialis gangeticus
CTTCCTGCCATGGCAGGGGGTCAGACTAGATGATCTGCTCAGGTCCCTTCCGACCCTAGAAACTATGAAACTATGGTTTCCACCCCATAATCATCTCCTACCCTCCTGGCCATCCCACATACCAGTGGTGGTCAATCTAGTTACATATCTTCACCAGGTCCAAGGGGAGTGAAGAGCACCTGGAAGCCACCAAAGGGGGCTACAAGAAATTTGCAGACAGGGGTTGTCAAGAATCACCAGTCTTCTCAGTGGGATATAAGGTTTGGTTATCTACCTGCTATCTGAGGTCCACAAGGACATCAGCCAAGCTGGACTGAGTACCTGGATCCCTTCATTTACTGTACAGATTAACCCAGTTACCTACATGTTAAGGCTCTGAATGCTCCTGCCCCTATACCCAGTCCCTTCATCTCACTTCCTGACATCTGCTTCTGGTACCTTGTCTAGCTTGGCATGTGGACCTTGTGTTAACTTTGAATTGCTCCCGACTACAAATGCTGGTAACACCCACACCTCTAACTATTAGGCTGAATGCCTCTGTGAACTCTGACTTTATCTTACAGTTAAACAAACATAATTACAGTGAGAGACTGCAGGACCTGAACCTATTCAGCCTCCATAAGAGAAGGCTGAGGGGGGACCTGGTGACAGTCTATAGACTCACTAGGGGGGACCAGAAGGGTTTGGGGGAGACGCTGTTTCCCCTAGTGCCCGCTGGCATAACAAGAAGCAATGGGCACGAGTTGATGGAGAGGAGGTATAGATTGGACATCCGCAAGAACTACTTCACAGTTAGGGCGGCTAGGAGCTGGAACCAACTTCCAAGGGAAGTGGTGCTGGCCCCTACCCTGGGGGTCTTTAAGAAGAGGCTGGATGCCTACCTGGCTGGACTCGTTTGAGTCCCATTTCTCTTTTTGGGGTTTTTTGTGGTTCTCCCGCCCTGGCGGCGGGTCGGGCTAGAAGATCTACTAGGTCCCTTCCGACCCTTAATCTATGAATCTATGAATCTATGAATAATTGAACCCTGAAGGTTCTTAAATTGCATAAGAAAATAAAATCCAAAATAATAATTTTAAAAAGGTATTTGAAAACAGAAAGGGAACACAGCAGTTTTCTGAAAATTGATTCATTTCAAGGAATAGATTTCATGGGTGTGAAAGTGTGATTAATGTTGCGTGTATCTGACATAATAAGGACTTAACACGTTCTTAGAACTAGTACTGTATAACTAATTTAAAATACAATTATTTAAAATATTTGTATTCTCCTGTACACTAATGTAACCCTTCTGCTGGGCACCAGTCAACAGCAACAAAGGGGTTCAAGCCCCTGCCCAGACCACTTGGGAAACACTAAATAAATTACTAGGGTGTCCTGCATAAACAAAGCCCCCTCCTCGCAAGCAGTATAAACAGTGGGTACATTTAGTACAAAAAGAAAGGCGAAGAAAATAAAGGAAATACTAAATACAATTTTAAGCACTACCAACTACAAGGCATAGCTCATAGATTGCACCCTCTTGGGGAGGCTTCACCCATGCCCACACAGTCTGGGACTTGGGGGTCACCCAAAAGGCAGTTCCAGGGGTTTGCATCCTTATACCTGCCCTTCAAGAATGGGCTGGAGAGGGTTATTTCACTGGAGAGTCCTTTCACCTGTGCCTTGGGTTTCCTGGTCTGTGGGAAGATGCTAGAGTACATGGGTCCTTCTTTGTTGCAAGGGTCCCCTCATTGTTCCCTGTGATGCTATAGGGTGATCTCCACTTTCATGTGGTGGCTTTGAGGGGTTAACTGTGGTTCCAGACAGCATGCTGCACCTCTAAAGCCTTAGTCCCACTCCCAGTTCTGCTGGACAGAAACTGCCAAAAAAAACCCCAAAACACACACACACAAAAATCAACCCTCCTAAGGAGAGGTTAGGCCTACCTTACTGGGCCTGAACTGGGCAGCAAAAGCTGGCCAGACCTATACTGCACTGAGACCTGAATATATGGCTGGGGTTCAGCCATACAGCTAGGCTAAAACATCATAGCTGTAGGAACAACAGAAAAAAGGCCCAGGCCTATGGCTGCAGCTCAGACATCTAGTCTCAGCTATACCCCATGCTGAGATGATGCAATTACAAATCAGAAGGGTCCAGGTGCCTGTAGCCAGTAACTGCCAGGACCCATTCCTGGGCAGTTTGCTTCAGGGATTAACACCTCCATGGTGTTAATTGAGTTAAAAAAAGAAAAGAAAAGACAGAGGGAGGAAATGTGAGTCTGAAACTCCAAAACAGACTTCTTCTTCCTCTACCCCAGGCTTTCCCTTCAAATAGTGTTTGCTGGACTCTTCAGCAAAAGTTGCGGGGGGAGACCTCCCTCCCATAGAGAACAGGTTTTCTGGCTCCCAATGTACCTATACAGCTCTCAGTAGATGAATAAAAGCCCAGAACCTTAGTGAGTTGTTCTTGTATAGCTGGTGTAACATCACCAGGGATCCTGTTTTTCTCTGGTTTAAAAAAATCCCCAATTCATGGTTTAATAAAAGTAACTTAATATCCACATTTTTCCATAATTAAAATGAAACACCACTAATATATAAATAGATATATAATGGTGTTTCATTTTAATCCTGGAAAAATGTAGGTTTTGGGTTAATTTTTTTAAACTGAAAATTGGGGATTTTTTTATCAGCGAAAACCAGGATCCCTGGACATCACCCAAGCCTTCTCCAATCCAGAAGGGACATATTTAAATCCTTCTCCAACCAGTCTGCCTGAACCATCTCTGCTTCCTCTGGCCAATGAAGCCAGAGTGTTTTATATATTTTCCCTAGATACAGGCCCCAGCTTGCCTTGTGCTGAGCACAGGACCAGAACAACAGGGGCCCATCTTGTGTGTGGGTTTTACATTAACAAATCTTTGTGCACATACATGTTCATACAAAGATAAGTGTTTCTTGTCCCAAAATATTTCAAATTGAAATAAGGCAAACATAGGAAAAACTATAATCTTGAAGAGGAGAGACAGTGGCCTCAGATATATTAAGGTAAAGAATAAAAAAGATAAATTTACACCCAAGAACTTTTGTTTAGACCTGATTTTCACTTATTATTATAGAAAAAAATTATGGTATTTATCAAAGAGCTCCTTTTCCAAGTTGAAATGTTTACAATATTTGACAATTAATTCTACTTGAAATCTTCTACTTCTATGTGAACTATTTTCTACTTGAAAGCACATCTGCAGCTAGTTTGAGACTAGTTTGAAGCTTGTTTGAGGAAAGACAAACAAGGAGTAAAGGAATCTCCCTGCAATTTACACTGCCAACCAAGCCCTTTTTAAAGCCCCATTTTTTTTCTACCTTCATTCTGAAAGTAAAGGCTTTCTAGGCTGAACATTAGTAAGTTTTCTTACACTGGGGCAGAAGTTTTCTATCAAGCTTTATACAAATTGAATAGCAGGTTTTAAAACTATGAATCTAGCACCTGAAGATGGATTTACTGTTTTCACATTCTTACAGTATTTTTTCACATATAATTTAAAATGAATACAGGGCTGAAGCATGAAATAAGAAATGAGGAGTAATCTCCATGAATGGAATGTCTACATGAGTGTTTTGCAAACTCCTGGGCAGGCAGAAAGTCATAAGGGGATGTTTTATGAAATCACAGTGGGAGCTAGTCAATATAAATATAAAACAAAAAGAAGCTCACCTGGTTTCAGAGTAGTTTCAAGGAACTGATAAAGCTGTTGACTAGGGGTGTACGAAGCTTCAGTGTCCAATTTGATTCAGAGGCTGAATCACTAAATCAGAATAAAATTGGAAGACTGAAAAAACCTCTGATTTGATTCAGAGCCTCTGAAATGATTTAAAAAAGATTTGGAAAAAGATTTGGAGATTTGGAAGGCAGTCTTTTAGGGGAACAGAAACTGAGAAGAGGGAGGGGGACTGGGTGGTGGGGGAGACTGACATATGTAGCTGGCCAGTGACTGTGATCTTTCCCTGAATCCCCTTCCAATCTTGTGCTCTGGGGGAGGGACATAGAAGCAGCATATAAGCCTTCAGCCTTTCTGTCCCTTTTGTGAGCTATTTCTGTCTGAGCAAAAGAGGGGCAGGCAGCTGGCCCAGAAACAGGTAGGCGGGCAGAGATCTAACTGGCACCAGGAAGGCCCCCTGTTACAAGTTACCATCCCTGGTGTTTTCATCCAAATATGCCAAAAAAATGACAAAGTTATAGGTATTTCAGTGATTCCCCATTATAATCTATGATTGAATCACCAAATCTCTCTGATTCAGTGCCGAATCTTCCGAAGACAATTCAGCTGAATTAATTCAGGACAGTGATCTGAACTGAATCAAATACTTCCCTATTCTCACAGGCCTACTGTTGACCATTAGAGACCATCCATGTCTCTTAATCTATGCAACACTTCTCCTTATTCTCTTATTTTAGTCAGGTCTATTACACTGAGAGTTGAAAACAGAAACTTGAAGATAATGTGCTAGAAGTGAGAAGAAAGATTTCTGGAGGAGGAATACATAAGAGTATATACATATAAACATATAGACATGTATAGACACACTGCAAGTAGGCATTTTAATTAAATTGCCAGCCTACAAATAAGTCCGCACTGCTACAACTTCACTATTTTAGGGGCCCTAAACTAACTGTAGAATGCACTTCACTAAAATGTTCTGCTTGGCCTCTTTGGAATTTTTCCAATATTACAATCATATCATTCAGAAATACCTTTCTTACTTTCTATATTTTTATTCACTGTTTTTTTTTAGATTTGATTATTATAGTCACTTAGGGAATGATAAATGCCATGGATGAAAGGGTCATCTGTGAAATAAATTCTTCATTGCTATTGCTCTTAACGAGAAAAACAAAATTTTGGATACATATTCTTGTTTCTTTCAGTTGATTATTCAAGGTCATTTCCATTACTTTTTAAATAGAACCAGTTCATGGGTTAGATTTCTTTATGTTGAATTTCTGTCTAAGTGTAATAATACCCATAACTGGATTAAAGTGTACTTATTATAAAAAGTCTAAAGCAAACCAAGTTATGCATTGCTATTATAACCCCACATTTTTAATTTTGTTTGGCACTGCCACTCTCCATGCCTGTAAATGTCATATTTGTACAAATCTTCTAGGGTTATTTATTTTATTTTACTTTTGGCTTCAACATATAAAAATAAACTATATGATTAAGCCTTTTGACAGATAATTAAAACAGTGGAAAACATAATGAAACAAAACAAAAAAATAAGCAAAGTGTATTTCTCTGCACAAAAAAAAAAGAGTTCAAAATTTCCTATGGCTAAAAGAAGCTTTCTTGAAAAACATTCTGTGCTGTAACTTGTGGTTGGATATAAATTTCCACTTGTCAACTTGCACAAGATTTTAATTTTCCCAATATATATCCTTATTTTCACCTTAGCCCTTCAAATGTCAACCTTTCTTAACTACTTGCTCAAATTTCTCCTCCATGATCTTCAATCCCATCTTTCTAACCTGAAGCATTCCTCCCTAGGTCATCCTATATCTTGACCTCAGATTTGGTACTCATGGCTTCATAAGTGGGCTGTAGAATTTCTGTAACTCTCTAACCAGGTGAATTACAAGCACCTCAGTGATACTGAAAATGGTAATAAGGAGGTACAGATTGTAAGCCTGCAAAATCTGGATTTGTGAATACCAAAAGAGTTTCAGTACTTCAGTCAGATTTCATATTCTTTCTGAGAGAATGAGGGATGTGGAGAAATCTGTAGCTCTTAAAGAGCTAAAATACAGTATTTCAGAAAAAGTAGAAAACATGAAAAAGGTGCAACTGAGTACACATCAGTCAGCATCTGTTCTGAAAACAAAGGCTGGCCTTTTGTTTCTAAGTACAGTCCAAATGAAATCAATTACAATTTAAGCAGCTACAGGGGACTGACTACATGTCTTAGCTCATAGGACTGGTGCTTCATTCATTTTCTGAAATAAAAGCACTGATTTGTAGAATTAAGCAGAGGTAGTGGTATGATTCTGCTTGGATTTCATGGTATTACCTGTCTTTACACATAAAACATGGTTTTAACTCTAGCTATATCGCCAATGCAGATGTGTTGCTCAGTATCTGTAAGGATATTCTTTGCAGCTGGTAGATTGACTTTTGTTGCAATACTTAATTACCTTTTTTGAAACATAAACCTTAAATACTTAAATCCCCACATGAAAGGATTTATTTATATAATCTCATGGTTATAGAATGATGACACTGAAAATCTAAAACAAAAAGTCTAGGAGTTTGTTACACAATACAGTTGAGTTTTCAAAGTGATGACCAATCACAAAATAGTAATGATTATACCAGATATAAATACAAAAATACATCAAAAATCAATATATATTTACTGAATTGTAAGTAGTCATTTGATTGATAAACCATTTGCACTACTTTTCTTTTGAGACTTTATTAAGGTTCTTAATGTAAAAAGATTTTTTTTACTTAAGAAAAAAAGCAGTACTTAAAGGCTATTGCTATTTATACACTTCCATTAAGAAGGAAATGAGTGGAAATGCTTTCAATTGAAATGCTAATAGGAAGAAAAAAATAACTTAATTTTCCATGAAGGAAAAGTCATTTCTGCTTATATTAAGTATCTGTATTAAACATTATTCTTCATATCAAGAGATTTTTTAATTTAATAAATCCATATTTGCCTCTCTTACTAATCAATATGGTTTTCTGAGATAGTGTCAACTGTCATGAATACTTGTCAGTTCTTTGCATCTTTTCAGTGAAAATATATGCATATGGTAGTTAAAATATATTGACTGGAATTAAAGTTACTAGTTGTAGTGAAAAAGTATTTGCTAATGGGTTGAAAAACTGACTCACAGTGGGCTATAATGCCCAAAGATATTTTGGAATTATGGCCCAATCCAAAGACCACTGAAGTCATGTAGAATCTGCCTATTAACTTCAAAGAGCTTTGGTTCCAGCCTTCACTGCACACTAGAAGTTAATTTTTTAATCCAAGAAGAATTAATTTCCAGCTACAAACTCAAACCCACCTTGGGCTATGGGAGGCAGTTACTACTGCTGTCCTGGTACAGACTACTGTGGCAGAAGCAGCAACAGCCATGGCAGTAACCACAACAGCAATGACTACAACAGTCGTAGTTGCAGCAGTGGCCAACATGATGAGAGTGAGCCAAGTGACCATGGGCTAAGCATCTGCTTGCCATGGCAGGCTTGCACAAGCAGCAGCCCATCTCTCAGTCCAGAGAAACATGGGGCCATGCCATTTGGAAGCTGGCCACTGCCTCTGAAGTGCTCTGGCATCAGCAGCCTTGTCTATTACCAACCACTTCAGCATGAGCAAGTCCACAGCTAGAGAGAATCTTTGTATTGTGTCCCCAGAACATCCAGAATGCCTTGGCCAACCGTTTCACCTGCCTTGTCATCTACTAAATGGGGTCCCCCAGCTGTGTGGGGTTCATGGATAGCACACATCCCCTGCCCCAAAGTACCCAGGAGTTCATCAACCATAAGGTTTTGTTCTCTGTTGTCCTGCAGGGCATTATTGACCACCTTGGCCATTTCATCCACATCTTTGACAGATGGGCACGGAGCATCCCTAATACCAGGGTGTTTTGGAACCTCACCCTGTGGTGAGTCAGTAGGGGGTGCTCCTGCATTAAGCCACCTACCTCACTGTGCCCGACCACCTTCTAGGTTCTCAGTGCCTCCCTGGGGGTGCCTCACATCTGGCCGACCCACTTCCTGGAGCACACCTGCAAGCCTGGGGGTAATGCTACCACTACCCAGGGTTTGGATTGCTCTTGGCCCTGTTCCCCTTCAGAAACACAGGCCTAGTTGTCCTTGAGAGTATTTGACCCACTGAAAGAACCTGGGGTGCTTTCCTCAGTCTGAAGCACAAATAGTGGTCTCCCTTAGTCAGCCAAAGCAAGGGGACTCCAAGGCATAGTCTAGGCTCTCTCTCAATAAGTCTCCAAAGCTACGTACAAAGGAGAACTTTATTGGTTACAAGGAGTAGGTTTGGAATAGGGTACAGGGTAAAGCTATATCAGAGAAATCCCTTAGAAGGAACAGTGGCATGGTAGCCTTTGACTATGCATCTGTGTTACTGCAAGCTATAAATCTAGTTAGATCTCAAGTAGCTTACTCACAAATATCATCCAGAGGTAGGTGGAAATTTCATTGACCATGAGTTTCAAGAGAGATAAGTTTCAGATGGTCCAGCTTCTCTGAGAGTCCTCATCATAGCTACTGCCCTGCCTCCTGGGAAGTCCTTAACTCATATAGCCCTTATGACCTCATTTACCTGAGTCAACAAAGGCCAGCAGCTGTTGGCTGCCAACCAACCAATTTGTAATACATTACTGGTTGTCAGGTAGACTGGCAGGGTCTCTAGCCCCCTCCAGGTGTATATGGCCAGTCATGTAGGCAGAGGGAGCAGGTTTCCCCCTCCCTCAGGAATGTACCCAGGTCAGGTTTCAACTCATGGTTACCTGAAGCCAATGGGGCCAAGGTATGTTTGCCCTCTGCAGTGACTATGGTAACCAAATTGTCATATTGGTCACCCACCTGATAGGAGAGTTCGGGGAGAGAGAGAGATGGCATTCTGCCACACACCCTCCCCAGATGATGCAGAATGAACAGTATGTCCCCAGGTTCCACAGTGTTGACAGCATTCTTGGGAAGCTTCCTTCACTGGGACCAGGAGGACTTGGGGGAGGTCTGGGCATTTGTAAGTGGGCCTTGAGGAGACCTGGGAGGAAATGGTGTCCATAGGCATATGCTTATGAGAAGGTTACCTTCACAGAGTATGTCATGGCACTGAGGTCAAAATCCAGGCCCCTGGAAGACAATGTTGTTGGAGCTGTCTCCTGAGTCCTCCATGATGGGATCCATGGACTCAGGGCCCAGGAAAAGGTCAAGGAATGTCAGGTCCAGCTCTCCATGCACTTCCATCCATGGTTCCCCTGACATACTAGGGACCAGCACCAGTGATCCAGGGTCCTCTAGGACCGCAAACAACATATGTTAGGCCCCAGGATCCCTGAGGACCTGTTCCTAAGCACGCATCTTCCCAGGGTCCTCCTGCACCGCCTGCTCCAGGGAGCTCCTGCCAGTGACTGCTCTTCCTCCTCTCTGTGGTGCCAAGGATGTGCAGAGTGGTGGAGGCCCTACTGGTCATGAGGAAACGAGACAGCACCACACAGAAGGGCATGGTGTGCTTGACAAGTTGGATTCTCCCCCACCCCACCACCAGTCACAGTGCTGGCCACCCACCTGTCTTTGGGTAATCTCCTACCTGCTTTCCTGCCATGCCTTGTTGGTAAATAATTAAGTTTTTAGGTAGGCGGGAGACTGCCCTTCCACTGCCCTGATAACAAGGGCCAAATGTAAATGCTCCAACCTCACCTTATATATATCTGATGCCTCGCAGATGAGTTTCATGGCTGTGCAATGTCTTGGCCTGAGGCCAGTCCCAACTTGGCACTATGTTGAGCCTCTTCCATTGTGCCCTGTTACAGGCCTCACACACACTACTCCTCTCTCACTGGGGCCTCTCGCACTCCACTGGCTCTCACCCAGCCTCTATCACACTGCCGTCTTCAGGGCCACAGTCATATCACCCTACTCATGGAGATCCTTGGGCTTCATTGTTTGCCCTTCGGTTATCCCTGTCTTTTGGGCCTCTCCCACAGCCCTCACCTGAATGGGACTGAGCGATTTACAAAACACTAGGCCAACTCCACCCCTTGTTTCATAATGGATATCACACCCCAGCTGTTCCCATCAGGGTCTGATGACACTCCCTGTTTACTAGTGACTCTCACTCTGCCACCTCTACCAATCTTAGGCCCACTTGCAGCCTCAGGCACCCTAAGGCTTATCTGGACCAAGCCGCCCCTTCTTCCCAGGGCCTCAACTATCACCCCCTCTCACTGGGGCCTCAACTTACTTGGCCCACTCCCAGGGCCTCAACTGTCTCAGCCTAGCACCTGGTCTCTTGTCTGGAAGCACACACTAGGCCTAACTCCCTTCGCCTAGCACCCAGCCTCCTGTCAGGCCTTCCAAATCTCACCTCTCTTCTTGCCCCTTCCTAGAGCTCCTAGGGTCTTTCACCCAATGGGCTCAGGTTCCCCTTGTATGGGCATACCTGGCCCCTACTACCCACGCTACTGGGTCTTACATACAAAAGGGCTCAGGTGCCCCACATGGGGGTGCCTTGCTCTACTTCCCTCTGATGTGACAGTAACCCACCAGATGGTGGGAACAGGGGTTTAGGCAACCCCACCTGCCTTACACTGGGGGGGGGGGGG
>NW_017729032.1:89018917-89022397 GCF_001723915.1 Gavialis gangeticus
TACCCTGGGGGGGGGGGTGCTTGGTCCTGGCATTTAAGTGGCCCTGCCCCACCACAGGCAGGTCCATCAGGCCTCGCTATCCTGACAAGGTAGATTTCCAGGACCAATGAGGCTTCCTTCTTCCCTCTGAGGTCTCCCTGAGCAGTAAGAGAGCTAAGTGATACTAATCCCTCAACTGCTGGAAGCAGACTGCTCTTTCTGCTGGTTGGTCTTTGTTTGAAAATGGCAGCCCTCATCAGTCACCAGCCAGTTGCCTGCTTTAGCGTGAGAGGTGCTCTGCCACCCACCTTCCCCCTTAAAATGATTCCTGATGGGGATGCTTCTCCCTGCTGCTCACAGGCAGGCTGACTTACAGCCTGCAATAGCCCGTAAGTGGCGAGCACCCCACTGGTGCTCCACCACAATGTGTCTCAAGCCCTTGGAAGTATTGTTACATCACAAATACAGATGCACTAGGCCTTCATCCACTTCATTTTCCCCACCACTTCACCCAGTTTCTTTCATGGCTCTAACCTTGTATCTGTTTGTCAATCCACTCGAACACCTCCCTGTTGTGGTCCCGGAACTGTGCCCAAGGGAGGATGGGAATGGATATACCATGATATGTGGAGGTTCCCATGGGGTATCAGTGTCTATAGGTGAAGAAGGTTGCTCCTTGCATGGCTCTTCCACTCACTCCAACTGGGTGTGACCCCTGCTCCAGAGTGACCACCTCTCCATTGGCCAGGCCACCCCCAGCCAGGGGCTCCTTTCTGATGCCCCTGAGAAGCTGGGCATACCTCCACCATGCTGGTTTCAAACTTTTCAGGGTTTCTACCTGGCAACCACAGCAGCCCCACCTGTTCTCAAAGTTTCCCGAAGTATCTTCCCATCTGCCCTGCCTTGGATACTGTGGCAGGATGGGACCTAGGGGTGCTATGAACTCCCCTAGCGCCCCCCCCACCATGCCAAATTGGTTCCAAATGCACCCACTTTATCTCGCCCGCCATGTCTTTGATGGCAAATATTGTTAAAGGGAGGCTGCCTTCTTACCCTCTTTGGCACGGTGCTCTGCAATGTCCCAGTCTGTGCCCTGCCTTAGATAACGCTGCAACTAAAGCTTCAGGGCCACGCGTGGGTCCTGCAATCACCCTCGCCCTCATGGGTCCTTTGGCTCATCTCCCTATCTGCCTGCGCCCTCTCAGGCACTCCAAGGCTTCTCCTGCAGCTCACGCCTGCAGTGGGGCCTGTCCTCCGTGCTCACGCCCGCACTGGGGCCTTGCCTCGCGATCCCCGCCCACACTGGGGCCTTGTCTCGCGATCCCCGCAATCGAGGCTCAGGTGGCTGTAGCCATGTCTGGCCCCCAAACCCCCTTCTCAGGTCTTACACCCCACTGGGACTTCTCGCCTGCACCCACCCTGGGCTTTACCCTCCCAATACTGCCCACACTGGGGCCGGGGTCAATACACCCCAAAACGCAGCACCCTTTCCAGCACCAGGAACCCCCACACTACCAGGGAGCTCCTATGAGGCCTCCTCCAACCCCTACAGCCTCACCTGGTCCTCTGGTATTACACAACTACAGAACAGAAAACTCACACTCCTGTGTTACAACATAAATTCCAAGCCAAACTGGCTATCCATCATCCATCTCCCTACCAGGGTTTCCTCCACCCTGTATCATCCCGCAGAAGGTTCTCAGGCCATCAGGCTTCCCTACTCCCAGCAGAGCTCCACCTTCCCTACTGCCAGAGGGGAACTAACTTCTAGCCTCAGCCTGGCTTGTTTATATAGGCCAGGCCCTGCCCCCTTCCGGTCAGCTGACCAAACTGGTTGTCTCGGCAGCCCACACCTGTGCTGCCCTGGTGACTGGCAGCTGAGCCCATACTACTGTTTGTCAGTAGCAGGCACCTTAGTGCCCTACTGCAGATACTCATGGCTCCCCCTGGGCATATGTGCTCCAGGAACATGTACCTGTCAGGAAAACAACCCCTGCCAACACCGCCTTGACAACAACCCCTTGACACAGCTTGGGTACCTACTGGCAGTGGCCAAGCTCTGGAAGTGGCAGGGTCACCTCTGTGCCACCCTAATCTGAAGATTCTCCTCTCAACCCTCCCACCACAACCAAACTTCTTGCACTGCCTCCTGCTCATGGTGGGTGGGTAAATGCTGTGGTCCAAAAATGGGGTACCTGGGTCTGGCCATTGAAATGTAGGGTCTGTTCCCCAGTCTTGGAGTGTGGGGTACCTGGCACAATGTGTGTGTGAGGGTCCAGGGCTGTGCTGGAGCCCTGGGGTATGAGGTCCCTGAGTCAGTGATTGAGTATCAGGGCGTGGAGCTGTGGGACTGCGCCTAAGTCTTGGTATATGCGGTTCCTGCCTTGGTGTCTTAGTTGCAGGGTCCAGGGCTGTGGGGCTATGCCCAAATCTTAGGATTATTTTGGGCCAAGTGTTTGTGTCTATGTGTCGTTCACAGTGTGCTTCATGATGGGGTCTTGGGGGTGTGGGATCACAGCTTGGGTTCTTCAGTGCCTGGGGGCCTGAGGTACGTGTTGGGGGCACAGATGCCTTAGTCCTCTGGTGTCTGTCTGCAGCCCACAGCTGGAGGCAAGGCTGGGGGGAGGGGTAGGTTTCTTTGGCTCTAAGACAGCTCCAGGAGAGGAAGGGAGGGGCAACTGGATAGATACTGGGCCAGAGCAGCCAAGTATCAGCCAAGTTCCAGCCCACTAGGATGCTGGAAGACGATGCCCTAACTTGAATTGATAGGGAAACTGTACATGTGTCTGATAGACCAGACTACCCCCTATTGATCTGGACTTTGTATACCTCTGACATTACCTAAGTTTAGGTTCTGTGCACCATTTTTAGCCCAACCTAGGCACTGTGATTGCTTGTAAAGCTACAGGTTTAGATTGAACTGATTTCATAGATTTCATAGACATTTGGGCTGGAAGGGACCCCAGAGGATCGAGTCCAGCCTCCTACCCCAGGGGCAGGAAGTCAGCAGGGATCCCAGCAAGATAAGCATCCAAATGTGTTTTGAAGGCGTTTGAAGTGGGTGCTTGAACCGCCTCAGGTAGCAGTCTGTTCCAAACCTTGGGGGCTCAGACGGTGAAGAAGTTCTTTATTATGTCCAGCCTGAACTGGTCACAGTGGAGTTTGTGACCATTCAATCTTGTCATCCCTTGGGGGGCTCTGGTGAACAATCATTCCCCCAGATCCTGATGAGCACCCCTGATAAACTTATAGGTGGCCACCAGATCACCCCTGAGCCTGCGATTTCCAGGCTGAATAGCCCCATTGCTCTCAGCCTCTCATCATAAGGTCTGTTTTCCAGACCTCTGATCCTGTGTGTGGCTCTCCTCTGCACCCTCTCAAGCTTCTCTACATCCTTTTTGAATTGTGGAGCCCAAAACTGGATGCAGTACTCCAGCTGCGGCCTCACCGAGGCCGAGTACAGCAGGAGAATGACGTCCCAGGATCTGCTTGAGAAGCATC
>NW_017729032.1:89027397-89033911 GCF_001723915.1 Gavialis gangeticus
ATTTAAAATGAACTAAATGTAACACCTGTACAAAACTTATGGTATGTAGATTTGTACAAAATTTGAAAATCATGTCTGAAAAATGGGAGAAATTAATAAAAAAAAAAGTATTATGCTATACAGCACAGAAAGGCACTCTAATGCTAGCATAAGCAAGTTGCCTAGCCTGCTGACTTTTGCGGGCAGGTTTGCTCCCTGAGGAGTTTTGCAGCCAGTCATCCCAAATAAAACTGTCTTTAAGAAACAAAAAGGTAAATGAATCAACAAATAAATCCAAACCCTTCTGTCCCCTCCTGGGTAGTAGGAGGGGAGACTTTTGGCCCAGGCCCTAGCATGGAGGACAGCAGGCTAACTTGCATCAACAGGGGAACTGTGCAGACATTCAATAGACTGGTCTACCCCCTATTGATCGACTCTGTCCCTTTTAGCAAGCCCTTATGCTCACAGCTTGCTTCCTTCTCCCCTGGAGGAAGGCAAAGCTCCTAGCAGACCACTTTCTGCCATCCAGATATCCCAGTACCGGGGTCTTTTAACATACTGCCCTTAAAAGGACAGACCATTCTGTTATTAAGAACAAACTGTATGTGTGTACCTTCTAAATATATTTAATTGCAAAGTCTTTGCTTTCTGCCTGTTAACCTATACGAAAGTGCTTAAGATACTACATTTAATTTCCTTGCAAATGTCTACATTACAGGCTCAGTAGATGCAGAGTGTTTTGAACCACTGTTTCATGTGGCAGTGTTGATGTGATGTTAGTTTGATCCCCTCTACACAAACAGGGATCGCACAATTAACTGGTTAATTGTGCAATTACCTTGAGACCAGCTACACGTACAAAGCACTTACGACACAATTAAAGCTCCAACCAGCTATAAAGTTACACCTTGAAAATATGTACTAACTTTATAGCTGGTTGCTACTGTGTGAGCCTCCCAGCAAACCCCCAGGGTGGGACAATTACTGCTATGGTGATCTTCTGGCCTCAGGGATGCATGAAAACCCCAGGATGGAAGGATTCTCCTGAAGTGATCTCCCCACTCCATGGGTTTCAGGCACTCCTGGAATGGGGAGATCATCCCTGTGATGATCCTCTAAACCCTGGAGTTTTCTGCATGGGCAATTCCTGTATTCTGGGGGTTTCATGCACCCTTTGGATGGGGAGAATACCACAGGAGTGATCCTTCCACCTTGGAGGCTTCACACGTGCTGGAGGTTTCATGTAACCTTGGGATGAAGAGATCATCACAGGGGTGATTCTCCTGGCCCAGTGGTTTCATGCACCCTAAGGGCAGGGTTATTGGCACAATCTCTTTCAGCTCAGGGCAGGGTTATTGGCACAATCTCCTTCAGCTCAGCTGGGTGCAGATTACCTCTGAACTGGGGTGCATGAGGATCCCAGCTGCAGGAACTTGCTTCTTGAGACTGCAGGGAAAGTCCAGGTCAGGCTCCCACTGTAGTGGCAATAAGGTGAGATGGGATCTAACATGTGATCTCACAATTGCACCTCCTTTCATCTGTGTGTGACATGGCAGGAGACATGAGTTTGTGAATCATGCATTAGATCCCTTTACTTGCAGGTTTAGATGAAGCCTTTAAGGAGGAAGAACTGTAAAGAATTGTTTTAAGCTTTCATTGAATTTAACTGAATTTCCACTTCAAATATCAAAATCCAAAGTGCAGAGGCAAATGTTATTTAGGATCAAGTTCCCATGGTATTACAATATTTTTACTAATTTCTGCATGATATAATGTGCACTGAAATTCCACTTGAAGGTAAAATCATAGCTTTAGGAGGGGATTTCAGGTGGATTTTTCCTGTTCTTCATGGCTTGTGCATGTCTATAACTCAGATCTTTATTAAGGTATTGCTATTGTGGACATATTTTACTTCATCATAACATGAAAGCAATGGCTGGAGCAGATGAATTTGCTGCTTATCTCAAAAGGATTGGAGAAGGGACTGAAATAACATATGAAGATCACTCCAATCTTATCACAGTATTGGAAAACTGCATTTTAAAAGAAGACAACTTAAATAAGTGGGACTACAACAGTTCCTTTTCCAAGGAAGCCATTCACTGCAATTCAAATTCAAATTCTGTGATTCTTTGCTCCATAAACAAACACTATGGTACTATAAATGATGACATAACTGCCAGATTTATTGAAGAAGCAAGCATCTACTTAAGCATAGATAGTGTAGATAACAAACACAGTAACAAAAATGTCAAATATCCAACTGAGTTTCTCAACAGTTTATCATTAAATATTTGCCTCCCCATAGGCTCAGGATTAAGGTGGGAATGATTGTCTTTGTGGTGCAAACTATGAATCCTAAAATTGGTTAAATCAATTACTTGAGTTTTACTATAAAAAGACTTTACAATACAAGAGACTTAGAAGTGATATCAGGAGAGGCTACTGGAAAACATGTTCTTTTGCTAAGAGTCACATGATGCCAATCAGACACAGATCTTCCTTTTAAGATAACATACAGGAGGCAATTTCCTTTAAAAGTAACTTTTGCAATAACTATCAAGAAAAGTCAAGGTCAAACACTTGATAGAGTAAGTGTAGCATACCACAGTTGGTGTTTGGACATGGTCACCTATATACTGCAACATCAAATGTGTAATCACTTGACAACCTGAAAATTTAAATTATACAGACAAATGATTAAAGAATATTATCAAGTATGGAAAGAATTTATACAAAGAATGCAGTATTCCACAAAATACTCCAGTGAAGTTTGTAATTATAATATGCCTACCTCAGGATCACACACTGTTTATTTCCCCTTCATGCTATGGACAGACATTCAAAAAGCCTAAGCTGGAATTGATTCAGTCTTTACAGGTTAGTTTAACGTGGCTAAGCTAAATCAGTTTTGTAACCAGACAGACATCCCAGAAATTCAGGCACTTGCCTGCAGTGGCTCAGACTGTAAGCTGGGGGGTGCTAGAGCAGTCCTCCCTTTCCTTCTGCAGGGAGCTGAGAGGGCAAGGCCAGGCCCCAAGAGCACACTGTGATTAGCAGGGATCCGGGTTTTCCATTTCCCATGGAAAAATGAAGTAAACCGTCAATTTTGCCTTTACCAGAGGCAAATATGGATTTCTCATTATATCAGAGAAACCCACAGATGTTGCCATTTTGCAATAAGCTCCCTGTAGGCTGGAATAGTTCCAGCCTGCAGGGAGCTTGGGGGGAGCAGGAGGAAGGTGGAAAGACAGGGACACCACTTGCATAGACATGCACATGGCCCCCGGCAGCCCACAGAGGAGCTCCAGCAGGTAAGGAGGGCAAGGAGAAGTGGATTGAGGCCCCTGTAGAGAGGGAGCTGGGCAGGGCTGGGGCTGTTGCCCATTTGGGTTGGGCTTGGGACCCAGGGCCATAATGTGTGGCTGCAGGGCCCCAGCCGGAAACAGGACAGGGCCACAGGTATATTGTTCAGAGAAGAGGGAGGGGGAAGGCCAGGTCCCCACTGCCATGCACACTCCTGGGGCAGGTGCATGTTGATGCTGCTACCCAGCAGGGGCGTGGGAACTTGGGGCCTGGGTTTACAATGCGTGATTGCAGAGCCCCAGCTGGGAGGAGGATGGGGCCATGAGTGGCTCATCCGCGGAGTGGGAGGGGGAGAATTGGTTTCCCGCTGCTATGCACACTTCCTTTGTGGCAGAGGAGACCCACGCCCTCTAGATTTGTACCTGGAGCAGGTGCAAGCTGTTGGCTTGAGCTTCCATCATGGTTCCCTTCCCTGGGACGTCCAGAGCTGATGGCTGTGACCCAGCATGGCTGGGGACAGCGGGGCGACATGAGGATACCTTGCCAGTGCGAGCTGTCCCCCGACTACCCTGGCAATGCACCAGTGCCTACTGCTGCTTTGGGGGGCAAGCCCCACACCACTCTCCTTACTGCAACCCTGCGCACAGCAGGCATGTTGCCGGGGCAGTAGGGGGGGCAAGAAGTGGTGAGGAGGTTTTCTGCATGGCTGGCTTCTCCACTCCCTGCCATGCAGGGGTCACTGTGGGGGGTGGGGGGCAGGAAAGCAGGGTGGCAGGGAACAGTGGCGAGCAGGGGGCCGCCCTGCCTGAACCTGCAGCGGGGGGAGCAGGGCCATGAGGCTGCAGGGCCGAGTCCATACCGTTGGCATCTGGAGACTCCCTGTGGCAGGGCTGGGGGAGCAGGCTATGGGTGCAGGGCAAGGGGAACCAGAAAGGCTGTGTGGGCTGTGGGTGGGGAGTGAGGGACACCAGCAAAGCTGGGGGAGGGTGTGGGGGGGCTTTAATTTTAATCACAGATTTGGGGGGGTTTATCAGAGAATTTGTGATTTTTTATCAGGGAAAACCATGATCCCTGGTGATTAAGGAGGGGTGTGAGGACTATTTCATTGTATTTTTAA
Organism: Gavialis gangeticus; assembly: GCF_001723915.1. NCBI lineage: Eukaryota > Metazoa > Chordata > Crocodylia > Gavialidae > Gavialis > Gavialis gangeticus. Next base: position 89,031,800 of record NW_017729032.1, read on the forward strand.
CCCCAGTTTTTTGCTAGGATTCTCTGGAAATCTTTTGAAGCAAAAGACTAAATTACATGATCAGCTGTATGCTAAAGTTGAAAAGAGTAAAAAAGCTGCTATAAATTGAGCCACTTTTTTAGATAGAACCAATGTGTTCTGCTTTACTCACGATTTTATGGTTTTTAACAAAAACGTTACACAAAGTTGACGCAGAATTTGGCTGATGATCAACAGAAAAATCAACAGGGAGACAAATGTTAAAATAAAAATTGTAACCAAGTAGAAGGAAGAGAAGTGAGAAGAAACAAAATGATCTCAAGTTTATGAACAGTGTGATGTTTTTTGATTGTGTGCTATAACCAGAAACCTTCAGAGAGTTCACTGTTGGCAAATAAATTCAATGTAGAGACTTATTTAAGGAAGAATCATATATATAAAGGAACTGTTCAAACAGAATAACTATTTTTAGTGAAAATTCATTGGGTACGCACTTGTATGATATAAAAATGATATAAAAGTCTAATTCAATAAAGAAAGAAATTGAATGAAACAAAAATGAAATGATAGAATGAAAATGTAGTTTTATGTTGAATGCTTTTGAAAGTTTCCAATAGGGAATGACCTGAAAATCCACATATTCCCATTATGTATTTCAATTTCACTCAATTTCAAAATCAAATCAGATTTTCTGGGGACATTTTTTTGACTAGCTGTATGCAAAATGCATCTCAGATACACAAAGTTCTGTTGGTTTTAACACAAAATCCTAACAATTAGAAATAAGCCATAATTTAGATTAGGGGAGCTAACCTTTTTGGCAGGCTTGCCACAAATTCACCCTGAAATCACTCTGAGTGCCACTCTGATCTCTTTCCCATACCTGATCTGCTGCTCTGCTTTCTGCCCTGATCTCCCTGCTCCATCTGTGACTCTGTGGACTGTCTCCTCCCCAGTCTTCTGCATGTTACAAATAGAGGCTGCCTGTGATGCTTGTGGCATCTGTGCTGCAGGCTGACTATCCCTGATTTGGATGACACAGCAAAACTATGTTTAGGCTTGGACTGACCAAGAAGCTAAAAGGACTTAGGCAGTAGGATTTGGATGCCTGACTCACCTGGCCCCATTGAAAATTTTAGCCTAAATCTTTTCCAGTCCTGCAGAGGATTTTGTGCTGTTAGTGAATTTTTACTGAATACTTTTGTGTGCCTTGCTCTTCCTGAAGGACAGGTAAGGCATGTATGTTGCATGTCTTCAACCTGAAATGATAAAATGAAAACAAATAGCATCACAAAGAATAAATAATAAAGAATAAAGAATTCAGTAGTTTTCAAACTTTTTCAACACCAATGTGCAGCAATGTAATTGCACACTACTCATTAAGCAATCAGAAGCTCCACTGGTATTATTCAAATTTAGTTACGTAGCCTCAGGCAACCATGTACCCTGGGGATAAGTGCAAACCACTGCTTTCAGAATTGATTCAAACAGCCATTGTTCTTGAATCATGTAATTCATTTTGTGATGCTAATTGCCCTAATAAGGTAGAATTTGCACAAGTGTGTGTTTTTATGTATTTTCTAAATAGCTCAAACATAATATTCTTTTAAATATATGGGATAGACTAGGGATTATTTCGCTATTTAAGATCACTGGTTAAGGTCTGACAGATTTCTGACCCTGCAAAATGTCATTAGAAATAAAATAGAAAATGATTTTGAACTAAAATATTATTAATTATCCATTGCTCAGTGGAATGCCATGAAGACTTCAGTCCAGAGGGATGTGGAAAACATGGAGAGGGTCCAGAGGAGGGCCACCCGCATGATCCGGGGACAACAGGGCAGACCCTACAGTGAGAGACTGCGGGACCTGAACCTATTCAGCCTCCACAAGAGAAGGCTGAGGGGGGACCTGGTGACAGTCTATAAACTCACTAGGGGGGACCAGAAGGGTTTGGGGGAGATGCTGTTTCCCCTAGCGCCCGCTGGCATAACAAGGAGTAATGGGCACAAGTTGATGGAGAGGAGGTATAGATTGGACATCCGCAAAAACTACTTCACAGTTAGGGCGGCTAGGAGCTGGAACCAACTTCCAAGGGAAGTGGTGCTGGCCCCTACCCTGGGGGTCTTT
>NW_017729032.1:89038911-89044058 GCF_001723915.1 Gavialis gangeticus
ATTTACATCAGTACATGTTACATGGGTTTTAACTTCATTGGTGGAAAATTAAAATGCGTTGATGAAAAATAAGTCTGTTTGATGTGAAAGCTTGAACTTTTTATGGTCAATACAAGGATCTAGAGCAGGGATTCCTTACAATTACAATACAATCCCAAAACGGTAGCCACTCAAATCAATAAAGCTAGACTCAAAAGTCACTCAAACCTGCTACAATACCAACCGTGGGACAAAGGCAACAGAATCCCTTTGGTTGTCACTTATAGCCCCACCTAAGACACCTAAAACAATGTGCCTTCATTCATGGATAAGACTGTTCTAAAGTCTCTGGGATCACTACTAGTACCTAGACTTCATAAATCTGACCTTCAGTACCATCCAACTCTCTAACTTTCTTATCTTTCTTATACTCTGTGGCCTATTTAATTAGAGTGGCTCTCGAGAGCTGCTCTAATTAGAGTGCCCCCACGCCAGGGGCATGTGTAAAGATGCCCTGAGATTCTATTTTACCCAAAGATTCAGATGAAGGGAGCAGTGATTCAGTTAACAATGGCATCAATTTCGTTTTCCTAATATAATGCAATGGAAAATATAACAAAATGGTAACAGTGCCTAACAACCTGGAGGAATTACAGGTATGATTGTTTGCTTTCTTAATGGGGAGAATCCAGCATTTTCCCTGCTGTTTTTTTCTTGTCAGTGGAGATTAGGGATAGACGCTTCCTGATAATTTGGGCCGGACATTGTGATAGCATAGGAAGAGGGAGCTGTAGGGCTAAAGAGCTTCAAAACATGCTGAATGGAAAATATATTGTGTCACTACTTATAACACAAATATACAGTATTTTTTGCCAGAAAAGCAAAATGATAAATGTTGGGGAAAAGAGACCAGTCTTATTTTCCCCTTGGCAAAATCTTCAAGATTTTTCTGCAAGTGAAAGCATAATTCTGAGATCTCAGGCAAGATGGTATGCCTGTAGGCAATGTAGTGATGCACAACATTATACAGCCTCCTACAGGATTACTCTAACTACCTGACTTGGATTTTAGAAAATGTGCTGGATATCTGTGGACCAAAATGCAAATTGAAGTCAAGAGGAATTTTGTCATTGACTTCTGCGGGCCAAGATTTCACCTGTATAATAAGCTTTTACACTGGACAAACTCTAAACTATACAGAATACATTGAGTTTATACCTAAGTCAATAAGTTCGTAATTAATTGTATAATGAGTTGCTTTTTAGTTTCTGATTTTTAAATAATGAGGACCTAATGAGTTTGTTAGCTATACAAAGTAAATTAATCAAAATGAATTCTAAAATAATTACATTTGTAACACTAAACTTGAAGCACATTTACAGAACATTAACATCTGAGGTAAAATGATGTGCTCGGTTACTTACATACTTGTAGCTTCTGGAATTTAAATTTCATCTTGAATATTAGTGAAATTCATGCTGTGGCTGTCATTATTAAGTACATTTTCCAAGAATATAGCACCTGCCCTGCAAAAAAAATAAAAATAAACAGTTGACACAGTGCTGCAACCTACTTACTCTTCACAGATTCAGTCTGATACTGCACTAATTGTTTCTATTAGCTTCTGTGGGTTTTAGATTAGAGCCTGCATTGTAAATCCAGACTAACCTTGCAGGTAGGTTGAGACCTAAATTTTAACAAGCCTAGTGCAGTTCTATATCTCTCTCATTCTGACAGGTGCTATGGGACTGATAATTGGCATCCCCCACATAACTAAAATTCTTCCTCTTGGCAGCTCTAGCTTGGATAGCACGATGGTAGGGATAAAAATGGATTAAAGTATCCATGATTCCCACTAACCAATCCTTCATCCATTGTGCCAAAATTTCAGGCTATGTATATGAACAGGGAAATGGTTTTGAGGGGGAAAATTCCATTTACTTCATCTCTCACAATAAAAAACAACAAAAAACCACACACCCCAAAGGTTGTTTATGTAACAATTGAGTGTAAGGACAGAGGCAATGATATTGCAAATACATTTCTTCCCCATTTCATTGGCCATAGCATCCTTCTCAGTGGTTTACTTGCAACTTTGCTTTGCAAGCAGAAGTCCACCAGCCAATTCCATATTTTAATAAATGTTGCTTTCTTCAGTTTTGACTCCACATCTATAAGTAGAGACTTGATGTCCCATGCAGCGTTGCTTGCATGAAAAGCCAATGAGCCAATTTTTGCCTGAGATCACATTTTCTTGCACGTCAGCAGCTTCACAACACTTCCACAGCATCTCACCCACGCACACACATTGGTGAACTTGGTTCTCTCACAACTCCCTCCCCGAACAATTTCATCTTTCACAGTGAGGCTTCATACTTACTAATGGAGACAGCACGCAGTATGCGTAACAGTACAGATAAAGGAACTGAAGAGGATGTGTTGCAATTAAAAGGTTCTGAATTTTTTGAAGCTAAAGGGGAAGGCCTTGGTAAGTAGCATAGAATATGCCCTAGAGGTAACATTTCTGTAAGTACAGTAACTTTTGCAAGTTAGCTTGACTGAGCTAATTTGTTGAAAGATGAACAATTTTCATTATATTTCCAATTTATTAATGGAAGGGAGGGTTGACATTTTCTTTGGCTAATAAACTGACTTTCATGTTTATTAGCAAAACATCATCCAGGTCTAGAACATGTTGAACTATGAACTCAATCCTTAATGTGGTAAAAGGATGAAAGCATTCTTTCATTAGGAAGAGTGAGAATATATTCTTATATTTCTTACAATATGCACTAGTATTATAAATAACAGGGTAACATCTTATATGTTATCTTCCCACAACAATCCCTCCTGGGGTGTCATACCATCCAACTCTGCGGATTTCTATTAATAGCATAAATTTAATTAAATAACTTTTCATCCATATGTTTGATTTCAAGCTGCTTTACAAAAAAATCTCCATTTTACACAGAATAAGAAGAAAGCATAGAGAAATGAAGTGATTTACCAGTTCTGTGGCAGAGTTGGGAAGAAAAATGTGTCTTTCCAATCCCCAGAAGCAAAGTTTCCCTTTGTGAAAATTGTTATAGCTCTGGTTATTTCAGAAAGGATATAACAATTTACACCTGTGAGGATATGTCCTCTGCCCACATGTTCTATCTCTATTAGATGCTGCCTCTCTAATCTCATAACCACACCACCTCACAATTTCTGACTCTACTTAGTTTCAAATTTGTACTACGGTTAAGAGTGCATCCATAAATATTAATAAGGAACATGGCTTTTGAGAGTACATCACTAGAATGAGTATTGCACATTTACAAAATATGATTATGAGTTATGTGGATGAAACGTTTTACTTCTAGACATAATAGTGTACATCTTGACCAAAAACTCCTTGCTCTAGCTAGAATTATTATTATTTTAGTTAATTATGTAAAATAAGATTTTAGAAATTCTCAGTTGTCGTAGAGAAACAGGAGTGCAACATGCAACATCATGCTGTGGTGCATGGTATATAGTGTCTGCTTTTGATCACTGTAGCCTACTTGCCATTCTGCAAGCCAGTAAAAAAATGATATTACTGGAAGAGATTTGAGAATGAATTAGCCATTTTCAATCCCAAAAATAGATTTCATGATGTTTGATTGTTGTCCCAGCCCCAAGATCATACAGGAGTCTGGAGCTGGTGCTGGTAGGTCCCTAGGCTGAGACCGAAAATCAGCTGAGCTTCAGCATGCCTCCCTTCACCTACTGCTAGCATCAGAGACCTGATTTGGAAGCTTGAGACAAGCGTTACTGTGCAACTGCTACAAAAGTGTTCTAAATTTCCATAATGTGTACTATGATCTAAATAAAACATGTGCTAAGTGTCCTGTGTGACAAGGCCTTGAGTTAGATTATCGGATGTCAAAAATATAAAGGCAGATCTTCCTGAGTGCACCTGAGGACTCTGAGTCCATGTTACCCACTGCTACCAAACACTGAGTAGAGATTAGTGGATAGAGGTGAAGAAAGGCAATATGATATGATAACTTGGGTTCATTAGAGGCAGATCCTGTCAGACCAGCTTGGTGGCCTTCTACGACCAGGTCACCAAATTCTTAGATGCAGGGGTAGCAGTGGACATAGTCTTCCTGGACTTTCGGAAGACCTTTGACACTGTCTCTCATCCAGTTCTCATTAAGCAACTGGGGGACTGTGGTGTTGACACCTACACAGTCAAATGGGTCGCCAACTGGCTGGAGGGTCACACCCAGCGAGTGGTGGTGGATGGGTCATTTTCAACCTGGAGGGATGTGGGCAGTGGTGTTCCGCAGAGCTCGGTCCTCAGGCCTGTTTAACATCTTCATCAGTGACTTGGCCGAGGGGGTAAAAAGCACCCTGCTCAAATTTGCCGATAACACTAAGATGTGGGGGGATGTGGGCATGTTAGAAGGATGGAATAGGTTGCAATTGGACCTAGACAGGTTACAGGGGTAGGTGGATGAGAATAGGATGGGTTTCAACACTGACAAGTGCAAGATGATGAACCTGGGGAGGAAGAACCAGCAGCATACCTACAGGCTGGGGAACTCCTTTCTCATCAGTGCAGAGGCAGAGAAGGATCTTGGAGTCATTACTGAGGCCAATATGAACATGGGCCGACAGTGTGGGGAGGCAGTCAGGAAGGCCAACAGTACCTTGTCATGCATCCACAGATGCATCTCAAGCACGTCCAAGGAGGTGATACTCCCCCTCTATGCGGCATTGGTCAGACTGCAGTTAGAGTACTGCATCCAGTTCTGGGCACTCCACTTCAAGAGGGATGTGGACAACATGGAGAGGGTTCAGAGGAGGGCCACTTGCATGATCAGGGGGCAACAGGGCAGGCCCTGTGAGGAGAGGCTATGGGCCCTGAACCTGTTCAGCCTCCACAAGAGAAGGCTGAGGGGGGATCTAGTGGCCTGTTACAAACTAATCAGAGGGGACCAGCAGGCATTGGGGGAGTCCCTGTTCCCCCGAGCACCGCCAGGAGTGACCAGGAATAACAGTCACAAGTTGGCAGAGGGTAGATTCAGATTAGACATCAAGAGGCGCTACTTCACGGTCAGGGCAGCTAGGATCTGGAACTAACTTCCAAGCGAAGTGGTGCTGGCTCTTACCCTGGGGGTCTTTAAGACAAGGCT
>NW_017729032.1:89049058-89060149 GCF_001723915.1 Gavialis gangeticus
CCTACTAACTATGAAACTTTCATATTGGTATGTAGAAAACAGAAGTAAATACTAATGGCCATAGACACTATGGATTTATTATTCCTTACCTATATTGTTGCTCTGGTTTTTCTTGCTTTGTTCCTAGTTTTCCTTGTTTCATATGCATACTTGGTGCGGCCTGTGAATGGGGAAAATATTGCTCACTAAGTGTCCTCAGGAAAGGCATTTAGTGATTTAATAGGTGCATCACAAACAGGTCTAGGGAGGTGATACTTCCCCTCTATGCAGCACTGGTAAGGCCAAAGCTGGAGTACTGTATTTAGTTTTGGGTGCTGCACTTCAAGAGGGATATGGAGAACCTTGACAGGGTCCAGAGCCAAGTTGTATGATTAGGGGCCTACAGGATAGGTCCTGTGAGGAGAGGTTGAAAGATCTGAAGCTCTTCAACCTCCGTAAGAGAAGGGTTAGAGGGGATTGAGTGGCTGTCTACAAATTTGTTGGGGGGCAGAGGGGATGGGATGGACAGACAGCAAGGAATAAGAGATACTCTGTTTACCAAGGCACCCCTTGAAGTAACTAGAAACAACGGCCACAAACTGACAGAAAGCAAATTTATACTAGACATTAGGAACAACTTCTTTATGGTAAGGGTTATCAGAATCTGGAATGGGCTTCCAAGGGAGATGGTGCTATCCCCTACCCTGGGGGTCTTTAAGAAGAGACTGAACATACACCTGGCTGGGGTCATCTAACCTTAGCACTCTTTCCTGCCCAGGACAGGGAGGCAGACTTGATGATCAGTTGAGGTGCCTTCTGACCCTGAAAATCTATTAAATCAATGAAATCCCTAAGCTCTGAGCAGTGGTAAAACTGGTATTGCTTCTCAGTTCTTCAAGAGCAGCTTAACTATCTACTTCTTGTTCTTGCTGTTAAAATCACCTGGCAGAAGGGTTCCACAAAATTTTACATACTACAAATCTTGTATCCAGTGAGTGTCTTTCATTTAGTGAAAGACATTAACATACATGTACAAATATGCTTTTTTCCATTCCCAATTATGGGAACCAAGGAAGTTTATAAAGCTAAGTTGGGGGATACCAGCAAGGTTGTAGATAATCATGAATATAATGTGCATATCCTCAGGGAACGATTTTGTGAGACTAGTTGGACTGGTCAGAGTTGTGTCCCTTTTTTGCCTTTACAAACAACAAGCCTATAGGATTTTCTGATGGATTAAAAGGATTTATAGATGACTGTAAAGTAATCCTTTAAGACTCAGTCATATGCAACATTGTCCCACAGGATTTGTGAACAACTATATTATAGATCTGTAAGGCTTTCTCTATAATCTATAAAGAAATATGAGTCCAATTCAATAGATATTGATATACGTATCAGTCACAAGTCTGTTGGAAGAATGTATATATAATTGGCCTCTGGTTATAATTCTCTGAAGTCTAACACTAGCTCAAAAGCTATTTACCTCAGTTTAACTCTTATGATGCCAAAATTGATCTTTCTAAAATTTGGCTGCACAGTCCCTGCTCCAGAGTCATAAATAACACATTGAAAAATGAAATATGCGGGAAAGGATACAACATACAAGCAAAAGGCCAGATGCTTAAATCTTTAGTACTGTTCTACCTTTATTCAACTCGTTACTTTTCCATTAAGCCTCAAATAAGGAAGGTTATTATGTTTGTGGACCATCTTAGGAAAGATGTTAATTCCAGTAATATATTTTACATCTTTAGAGGAAGTGTGATGCATGAATATATATCTGAATATGTCTGTAGCAGTATGCAAATCCAGTATGTTTCATGAACAGCTTTGCATGTTTGCACAATTGCTTTCCTCACAGGGTGCATTCACACATGCAGACACACGTGTGCACAAGTTCAAAGAGGAGTGGCACAAATTTGAGCCGGGGACATGCACTTTGGTGTGGGGTAAGATGTGCCACTAGGGGCAAAATGACCCTGCCTAACTCCTGGATTTGCAGCCTGGGGGAGCTAAAGCCTGGTGCTAGCACCTGTGCTGGCCCCAGCATTATATTAACCTGCCCTGTGCTAGCACCAGCAGTATAAAAAGCTGCCCTGGCAAATAATACAGGGCTACTTGCTCTCAGGAGCTTCTGGGACCCAGCCAATTGGTATCTGGGGACACTATCCCTTGTACCAGCTGGACTACTGCAGAAGCCCTAACTTGGAGTGGCCCCTGCCCCCTCTACCCACTGCAGCAATCTGGCAGTGGGGGCTGCTGCCTGGCTGTGACCTGCTGCCACCTGCAACAGCACCTGCCCCCCTGGACCTGCGGCCCCATGGCTGCATGCCTGTCTGACCCAGATGTGGTGCCTGTGCTTTGCCATCTCGGCAGCTATCACCCAGAAGATATGCTGCTTGCAGTGGCCCACTTTGAACAGTCCATATGTGTCCTCTTGGCCCCAAATGGCAAAAAGGTCAGCCACCTCATCTGCCCTCCAGCTAGGTCCCCAGTGCTGGCCCTGGATAGGATCCTCTGCCCAGGTCTTGCCACTTGTCTCACCAGAAGAGATCCTGGTTTTCCCTGTTTAAAAATTGCAAATGCTCTGATAAGAAATCCAATTTTTCTCATTAAAATACCCCAAACAGTGTTCTTTTGCTATTAAAATGAAATGCCATTATATAGAGAGAGATCATTTGGGTAGTCTTTATTGATAGATTTACAAGTTTAAAGCAATTTGGAAGCCTACCAGTGCCTCTATCATCACAATAAAATAAATTCTAAATATCTGTACACTTTGGCATTTACTTTTGGCTTTTTTGTCATAGAAAAAACAGAGATGCCTCTACCCCTTCGCTCACCAGGATGTGCAGTGCTGAGCAGCACTGATATGCTAGTGCCCTGCCCTTGCCCTTGCCCCTTACCTTCCACTCAGAGCCTGCCCCTCACCCTAGTCCCCTCACTCCTGAGCCACAGGGCCAGGTATGTGAGTGAGGGGTTTGTGGGGATGATGTAAGGATGTGGGGTTTATAGGTAGATTGTGGGGGGGCTGTGTGGGGGGGCCTTCTCAGGAGGGACGGGTCCCCTTCCTCCCGTAGGGTATAGCTCTCCTGCACAGCTTACAGACTGCTTCCCCCACACAGCTCCCCTCCACAGGGCCATAGGCCCCCCAAAGGAGTCACAGCCCCCCCAGGGGCCACAGCTCCTCCCCACAAGGGCCACAGCCCCCAAAGTGCTCTTAGCCCCACCACACAGGGATCAAAGCTCTCCCACAGGGGCCACAAGCCCCCCTACAGGGCCCACATCCCTCCCAGGAGCCAAAGCTCCCCCCACAGGGTCACAACCCTCCCACAGGGGCCACAGCCCCCCAACAGGGCCCACATGCCCCCCAACAGGGCTGATATACCCCCTGGCAGTGCCAATATGCCCCCCATGGGGTCAAAGCCCCTCCCCACAGGGCTCACATGCACCCCACAAGGCCAAAAGCCTTCCCCTACAGAGCCCAGAGCTTACCTGAAGTAGCAGTGGCTATTGGGGTGCTAGGGACCTCCTGGTACAGCCCTCCCACATGGTGCAGGGTAGTGTAGGGCTCAGGACTTGGCCTCAGTTGCCTGGCTTCTGGCACTGCCTGTACCCCATTGAGCAGGCCACCCCAGCTCAATGCAGCAACATGCACCTTTGGGCATCTCCAGACCTCTCGGGCTGTCACCCAGGGCCCTATGCCACTCACAGGGACCATTTGTCATGCTGGGCCAGATCCTGCATGCATGGGCCCCATGCACCTTGCATGCAAGACTTGGCATGGCACAATAGGCAGTACTTGCAAGTGATGCAGGGTCCTGGGTGGCAGCCTGAGCTGCCCAAAGTTGCATGGCACTGCACTACGCCAAACCGGGCCCGAGCGATGAAGCACAGGCAGCACTGGGTGTCAAGTGGCTGCGGCTGAGCCCCACTGCCCCATGTCGCATGGAGGGAGCTGTTCCAGGATGGCTCTGAGCCCTGATGGCCCCTGCTGCTGTGAAGGGACAGGACTGTGGGCCATGAGGGGGGCAGGCGGAGCACCCACCCCTCCTGAGCAGTCCACCGCCCCCCACAATCCCCTGTGCCCCAGTCCCTGGCACCCCCACAGCCCCGGCTCCAGTATCTCCCACTCCATCCTTACTTACCTGGGGACAGAGCCCAGGTCCAGGTCCCTGACGCCTGCACTGCTCCTTGCCTTGCACATGCTGAAGAGTGCTGCAGCACCGGGGCAAGGAGCAGCAATAGAGATGACATGGCTGGCTACCAGAGTGTCTCTTTGGAGGACCTGAACCTCCAGTTGCCTCAGGCCGTAGTCCAGGACATGGTCCACAGTCCTGCCTTGCTTTTTTTCTGCAGGTTTTTTTTATACCTGGATATCCAGGTATCAAATTTTGAGCTCACACTGCAAATATGCAGAGTGGGGAACACTTTTTGTTTCCAGTGTGCCTCTTACTGTGTCTCAAATGGCTTTGAAATGTGGCAAGAGGCACATGTGGGCTAGTTTGGACACACCCATAGAGTCACCATTTTGAGTCACTGATTATGCTCTCACTCCATTTCAGGTGGCTTCTAGCAACTCAGAGAAATTCTACCCGTAATGTCCTTTTTTAGAAGCAGATGATCTTTTTCCAAGGGCTAGGGACAAAAGTTAACATAAACCAATTTAAGTAATCAGAAACTGTTTAAACCTGTAACAGAACAGAAGTTCAGTGCACAGAAAGCAGTTTCAAAGTGGTTAAAACTGGTTTAAGACAAACCTGGTTGAATGTAGTATCAGACTTAACTGACTTGGGTCAAACCAGTTTATGAAACTTCTATCTCAGACCCTTTCCTAGTTCAAGTTAAATCACAGTCTCAAGCAACCCAGTATGCTTTCCAGCCCTGGGCTACTCTGTGCTGTCTGCTCTAGCAGAGAATGGTTGTAGGTGGAAGAGGCAGGGACTGCCACCCCCCAGGCAAACCCTGGCTGGGGTCTAGGCCAGGGAGGGGGTATTAAACCCCACTTCCCCTGGCTAAAGCCCCCTTCCCCTGAGTACAGAACTGCCCTGCTGCTAAATTTACTGAAAGTTACTGTTGGCTGTGACTATGGCCTACAAATCCCAGAGGCCCCTGGAAGAAGGAGGAGGAAGGGATGAACAACCCTGCAGAGTCCTGCTTCTATAATGCTGGACTGCAAATCCCAGAGACTTTGGGGCAGCAGGAAGAGGAAGTGCCAGAAAGCCCTGCTGTAGTGTCCCCTGGCTTTTGGCCTGTGCTACTTCAGGCATGTGGCTGCATTTCCTGAATCAAAGATAAATGTGTGTCCAGTTGTTTCTTAGTTTAATTGTTGCAGCTTAGACTAATCTGAACAAACTGAATTGATTCAGCTTCATGCTTTTTGACTGTCTGTACTTAGCCAAGGTGTTTCTGGGTTTTCTCTTTTCTTTTCCTCTTCCATTACTCTTTTCAAAATTGTATTTGGTATGCCTGCTGTTATGGTTATATGGCTAAATCTCTTCAGCTTCTATATTTTTACTGTTGCTAGTAGAAATTTATGGGTTCTAATTTTTGCATTACTGTGTTAGGGTTGTTAATTCTACATGCTTCTGTTCTTTGGAGCCATCTGAAATCAAATGCCTGAAGCCTTCATTCTACTGCTGCTGTTCTATTGAGTCTAGGTATCAAATCCACAGGTTTGCTGGGGAGAAAATAATTCTAAGAAGTTCTAGCTTGGATGCACTTACAATATTCCTGTCTTTCTAGATACTTTTGAGTTTTCTGACTGTTATTATCTGAAGGACAGTTATTTATATATATATGTGTATATATATATATATATATATATATTCATATTTTCAGTAATTGTGAGGGTAGCTCTGAGATATATCAAAGGTGAGGAACTCAAATGGATTCATTTAGATAAGTCTTTGTTGAGTATCAGAAAGTTTCACTTTCTTCCTGCACTGCTCTCTGTTGTGCAAAAAATTAAAGTCTTGTCTAGCTTTGTCATTAAATCTACTCATTCTTGTCCTCCTATCAAGTTGCAGAATTTGCAAAGGAGAGGATACAGATCTTCCTATCTTCAACTGATACTGTCCCTTCAAAGAGGGCTTGAGTGACTGTTGCTTTTTTTGCCAATATGCTTCATCATACTCCATAGTACTTCTTACTATGAAAGATCAAAAGCCTTATTGAAGTCTGTGATATTGTTTCATAGTTTCATAGTTGTGATACAATTCCTTTTGATGCTCTATGTATTTTTCACTCAGCATTTTAAAATTATTCTTCATCTAGGCATAAAACTTTTTTGTTCTTCTGCAAAAAATACTTCTGCTTGAGGCTTTGCCCTGGTCAGGACAATACATTGATCAATTAAGATGATTGTGTGATAGTTTTTGCTACTATTGAAGGGGATTAGGATATCTTGGGCATTATGATCACAATAAATCATGTATATAGGATTATCAACTTTTCATAATACTAGAACCTTTTGCATTTTATCAACTATATCACTGATGACATATACCATTTTTTAGCTGCTCTACATGTAAATTTTTTGTTCTGCTGTTTTACCAATTTTAAGATTACCATATATGCCTGTTAGTTCATTCTTTAGTATGAGCTAAGCCTCTTTTATTTCTTGCTCTTCTACTAATACAGATGATACTATGATCAACGTTTATATTAGAGATTGAACAGATATTTAAAAAAACGCTTTTGGCAATTATTTTACCACTTGATTGAAAATTGCTATTTTTGGTCTCAAACACAAATGTCCTTTCTTGTTGTTTCTTGATAATTTCTTAATTGTATCATAAAACATTTTAATGTTGTTTTTTTCCATAAGCTCTTTTCAACATTTTCACAGTGTCTTTTTATTTAATTTTCTTTTGCTATTCACAATTCTTGTGTAATTCTTGAAGCATTGTTTTTGTAATCCTCTGTGCACATGTCTACATGTGTATTAATGCACAGTGGTTACTGCACATTAAGTTTAGTACCTGTAATAACAGGTACTAACTAAATGTGCTCCAACTGGTGCTACTGTGTAGTAGCGCTGGCACATAGATTTTAAGTGATGCTAATGCTTAGTAGACTAATCCTACTGTGCATTAGTGAAATAACATGGCTTTTGCCATGATGCTCTAAAATGTGATAGAATCAGTCTACTGCACATTTAGCATCCTGTATAGATGCAAGCTCTTTCTCTTTATGGTGACATCTAGGCTTCTGGTCACATAAATATATAGACAGGTAAGCCAAGTTACCAAAAATTATCTTGGATTTGCCAGTACCTCTGATAAAACTTTGCTTAGATATTTTGTAAAGATTTGTGTTTTGCCCCCCAACTTTTCCATCAACAAAAGAGGAGCACATCGTCTCTAATTCTGGCTAGATATTCTGACTAGATCAGAGGAATCTGTAGCTTTTCAAAATCAGACTTTTTATCTTTCTGTCTCTTAGTTTAGGAGCAAGTAAAATCTCTGTGGTCAACATGACAAATTAATGATCACTACTTATACAAACTTGTGGGAATGCTTGTGTGTTTTTGAATGTGTTGCAAAACTGGAAGCATTTTGACATTAGGATTTAGTCCATCTTGGTGTTGAACAGGATTTTCGTGGCATGTCTTATTGTTCTCCTAGGTGGTTTGGTGGGCAAAAAGTATTAGCAAGAATGAGTTGTTTGTATCTGGCAAACCTATAGCTGGAGATTTTAGTTATTTGTTTTACCCAAGTAAAATGTCTCTGTTCCCTTATAGCTGTTCCTTTATAATCCCTCATGACTGTGATCTGTTGTTGATATATGAACCTGTGTGATATTAATGTTTGCAGGTGTAGCAGCAAAGTGCTAAGTCCATTCAAAATAGGTAGACCAGATTCCTTGGGCTGATGTGATATCTTTTATTAAACCAACTAAAAAGTTGGAAAATTGTTCTTTGCAAACTTTTGGACTTTTGTGTGCGAAAGCTTGCAAAGAACAATTTTTGCCAACTTTTTAGCTGGTCTAATAAAAAATATCACATCAGCCCAAGGAACCTTGTCTGCCTATGTCCTTAGACCAACATGGCTACAACCAACAACTCAAAATAGATATGCATTCTATAAACGGCCTCCATTATGCCCATGGCCATGAGGAATGTTATATCACTGTGCATTTGCTGTTTACTGCTGAAGACCACATGGTCTCACCAGTCATATGTTTTCCCATAGTTTGCTACCTTTTACCACTTAACCTAGAGTGTCCTAACAATATTGTTCCATTTCATGGGTTAATTCTGTGCACTGCTGGCTAATTGTCTGAAATGGTGAGAAGGTATTCTTCTTCCCAAATAGCATACTTAAAAATGACACCCTGCTGAAAACAGAGAAAAGCACTGACATTGTTAGTCCATGCTGCGTTCAGGCTGTTTTGGGCATTTTAAGCATTTTACTTATTGTGATATTTCAGTGAGTGGTGTCCATATCCCTTCCTGGCAGATGAAGATGAAAAAAAAGGTACCTTTCTGTGTTCTTTTATGTTGTGTGGAGGGAAGAATAATAATTACAAGTTTTTAGATATCTTGTCCCATAATTCCCCCTACTTGTAGTCCAGGTCTCTGTATAGGCCACCTATATATGTACATATTTACCTTTGTTCAGGAATTAATAGTGAAATATTTTACACACACATTTGCACAAGAATAATTACAACAATATACAGGCTAGAATGAGGACAGCTATTTTCTGAGCTGACAAAGTTGTATTCATTATTCCCTTTGTTCACCACTCTGAAAACAACAGCTTTGAAGAACTAAATAATTATGCTCTACACTATTTATAAGGCTCTGTCTGGTATTTGCCTTTCTTTACAGTATAAGATTCTGTGCTATGGCTCCCAAGTCCAGTACATTAATCACCCTTACTTAGTTTTCTTTTAGAAACCAAAAAGTAGCAGACTTGAAAAGACGGTGATTGGGCAGGTATATACTTTAATGAAGAGAAAGAAGCTGCTGATGCACTATCCTTTATGTAACATCAGCTTTTTAAGTGTTATGAAAGCAGTGGTACAGGGATAAATTGGGGAAGCATAGTCTATCTTAAAGCAACAACAGTATTTTTCGTTCTTATTTTTAAATGCTGAGTGCTGACACTATGGTTGGTGCTATCTGTCGAAGAAAAAAATGATTCCTTACTCTGTGCAGCTTCATTTGTATTCTGAACTCACAAGGGAGTATTACAATAGAATTAAACAATCTATACAGACTTAACCCCCCCTTTCCTTCAGCGCTTCAAATTAACTTTTGTTTTGTGTTATGGAAACAACATAGTGACACTGCTTTTTACAGTTTTCAAAATCTGCAGACTGTTGAATAAATAGTCTCTCTCCCATTCTCTAGATTTCTTAGCAAAATGGCCCTTTTTAAACAAAGAATAAAGGCAGAAGGTCAATTTTTCTCAGTATATACCTAAACTTTGGTAAGGGAATGCTTATTTTCCAGCACATGTCCATAGAAGGTGCTCCAGTGTCTGGGCTCTTCAGAAACTCAGTAGAGAAATTTAAAAAATGACAGAAAATGATTCACATTTATACATGTGCTTGACCCATACATAGACTAGAAAGGGCTTTGTCCCTTGGTTCATGGTGAGATGGTTTAGAAAACCTACTTACTTGGAGGAGGGTGCTTCAAGCATTCCACCACATGTCACTGTTCACGTGTGCTTCACAATCCCCAATCACATTTTTAACACAGGTGAATCGGAACAAAATGTTAGTGAATAATATTGATGCCCATCTATTGTCCATTATCTTAGATGTTTCAGCATTGCTAAGGACATAGCAGACCTGTGGTCTAGGACCCTGACCCATCACCTGCGGTGGCAGAGGCTTTGAGATAGATTCCATGATGCTGATGTTAGTTGCAAGTTTTGCCTGTTTAACAACATGGGCCTCTTGAGAGAGTTAACTGGAGATTGACTGGCTTTTGAGATCAATTTAAACTGTTGGTAGCTTGGAGTCAGAGCAGATATGTGCAAATGGGGCCATCTAGGGACACCTGATTCCCTAGGATTCTTGTACTGATTGTTATGCTGCTGCTGCAACTGCATTTAGGAATCTAACTCCTGCCTAAGTCCCAGCTAAGTGCTTGCTTTGAATATCATGCAAAGTAAACAGTGACAATTATTTTTTCTTTTCCCCTAGTCCTTTAGTGTTTCCTTCAGGAAATGAAATATAGAAAAAATAATAAGGCGCTTCTAATTTTAATTGGAAGCTTTTAACCAAAGGCGTTGGAGTTACTTTTCCATTATACTTTAGGCAGCAGATGGCTTGAGTCAGCTTCATATACTGCACAGTTCCTTTTTAACGCAGATACAACGTCCCTATAAGCAAATGTAGTCTCTCGCATTGCTCATGTTTCAAAAGCTTTTCTGGAAATGGTGTCTGCCTTTTCACACATACAATGCGCATCTACATGAGACACTACATTGCCATCATAATACTTGCCATCCACAAGCACAAACTGTGATGCCAACACTACTGCGTAGTAGCAACAACAAGCTACTGTGTAGTAGCTCATTACTGTTATGCAGTAGGGTCAGAAATGACCCATGTGCTGCTGGGACTGTATATGGGGGCATGTGTAGATGCTCCCACACAGTATCATATCCAAATCTGTATTTAGGAAACTTTTTAAATATTAAACCCATGAAGTTCTAGCTCAAGGGAATCTTTTAATTAATATTAGTCCACCAGGGTGGGAAACAAACACTTATCTTTGTCTTTTGTATACTCAATAGACCATTTTCCTCTCTTGAACATATTCTCATTCTAGACTTGTATAAGTTATGATTACAGATGTTCCACATTGTCTTCACCACTAAAAAATATGAAAAGATAATTAATTTTCAATGTAAACCCTAACGAAGAAAGTGGATTTCTGTGCTCACAACAAGAGCAGTCTCTGAACAGTACTAGTCATACATGATGAAACATTCATTTGCTAAAGCACATCTGTGGATTCAAGTACCCTTGCACCCAGGAACTGATAGCTCCATGGGATGCATCTATCATTTGACTGGCATTCTTCTTCACAGCATGATTTTTACACATTATGTGCAGCTGTAAAAAAAAAAAAAAAAAAAAAAG
>NW_017729032.1:89060230-89067571 GCF_001723915.1 Gavialis gangeticus
TTAAAAAAAAGTGGAAAAGAATCACAGTTTGTGCTGCTGCAGCAAAAGTTTGCAGAGCTACAAAGACAGAAACTCACAGTTTTTGTTGTACAAAGGATGAGAGAGAAACTTCCATCTGTGCTGTTAGAATTTAAAAAAATCCTTTCTATCATGCAAATAATAGCATGACCCACTAGACTTTAAGCAGACTTTTGTTTGTACTTCTGATTACAAGTCAATACCTTCTTAGTCAGTTAGCATCTGGGTTTCCTTAAGGGTATGAAGCATTTGTTTTGCTTATGGGTTGAACTTCTGCTTTGTCTCCTGTAATGCTGAGAAGCTGGAGGTACTCTGTTTTCAGCTCCCATGCACTCTTCAGCTGTACATTAAAAATGTCATCCTTATAGAGTAAGAGTCTGAAATTCAAAATAACAAATTTGGGATAAAATCTGTCACATTTACTCTTAGTTCTGTCTGAGTAGATCTCTTGCTTCCTTATGGAGTATGCTACGTTTGACATGAGGAAAACAGAATTTGGAACTTGGCAATTGCCGGTTCATTTAGAATGAAATTGTAATGAATGCTTCTTGTATTTTTTTAACTTTGCTAATGTTAAGCTGATGGTCTGTGGTTGGGGAGCTTCAGTTCTATTGCTGAAATTTTTTTTTTTTATTACCAGTGATTGTAATGGTATTGATACAAAGTCACTAATATTTGAATATCAATGGATGCACTAGCAAGAAGCAAAATTTCTCCCTGCATCTTTGTTAAAAACAGGGGGACTGAGCCACCATTGTACTTTAGTGAAAATGTCCATGGATGCTTTCACAGTATTTGCCTTGCTCTGCTATGATGTTTAGCAATATTTATTCTTTAATAGTTTATTGAAAGATTAACCAGTTGTAAAATCAGTAAGTTTCTGAGTACTTTGCAAATATTTCTGTACAAGTTATAGAAGTGCATGCTGTAAACTAAACAATCATACATTTAATCCCTTAAAAATGAATGTTGAACCATTTCAGAAGAAGCTGTGTTACTTGGGTACCTGTGCCATTTCCACTACAGATATGCTAATGTATCAGTTTTTAGAGCTCTGAATAAGTGAATATTGTTATAAAGAAATAAAGGGTAATCAGACAATCTATTTGTACCTTTAGTTATAGTGACTTAATACTAACACGTTAGCATTAGCCTCATTTTGTTGTCTCTCTTTAATCTATACATACATATATTTTAAATTTCAATAGAGATTCTTAGCAGAAAGGAGTATTTTTTTCTGAAAGTAATACAATTAAGAGAATTGTCTGCATTTATAATTTCAGTGTGGTTCACAGTAGAACTGATTTTCTGCTATTAAAATGTGTAAAAGACTGTAAAAATGCAGGGTTAATATAACAATAATTTTGACACAAAAGACATCAAGTTACAATAGTACTTCAGTATTCAGTACTTTTGTCCCATTCTTAGGGGGAGAAAAACTTAGGAATTTACATTCTAGTGATTTTAGTTACATATTTTAATGATTTATTCAAGTTCTATAATTATTTATAGTTTATCTTAGTTCTGTACAACGTTGTATAATCACTACTCATGGAAAACTCTGAGAGGGAAAAGAGACTTGAAAACAGCATTTCAGGCTGATATGCAATCCTTACATTTTTCTAGTTAATAACAAGCCCCCAAAATAATTCGGGGTATGCAGACCTGTCTAGGAAAACAATATTTTGCACTTTTGTCTATTTTCACTTGTCTATTAATACGTTTTCACTTATGGTTTTTTCTTTCTTGTGAATCTCTACATTACTGGTTGTTACATGGTGCCAGAAATCAGAAAAGGAGAAAAAGGGACAATAAAGGTGAATTTCCATTGGCTAGCATAGGGTGGCCAACCTCCAGCATGGGTGCCACAGACAGCCTATGTGTGTGCAATATGACAGATCAGGAAGGGAACAGACAGCACAGAAGGAAGCAGCACAGCATAGGGCAGGAAGCAGAAAGCAGAGCTGTAAATTGGGCAGGGAGCACACAGAAGCAAGTAGAAAGTGGAGCAGAAGATTGTACAGGGAGTACAGGGCTGAGAGCACAAAAAACAGCAGATTGGGCAGATAAAATGAGTTAATGTGGGACCTGGGGAAAGTGGGACTAATTTGTGGCAGACATGGCAAAAACATTGTCCCCCCTCTGGGTTAACAGATCAGTTTCTTACAAGGTTTCCAGATAAACTTGCAGATATTTAAAGTTCTGAATAATTTGAGTGAGTTTTCTGTAAGTGGTTGAATTATTTTCTAATCCTGAATATCAGCCTAACACTACAATAATTTGGGGGCCTCATTCCCTGGGCTTCTATGTCAAAGCTAAAGCTCATATTTTTTTAGAGAATATTCCAAAGCCTACCTTGATCTTTCTTTCTTTTCCTGAATGGGGGAGGAAGGTGGGAGGCGGTCCCAAATCAGGATCAGGACTCCTGCATGGTTGGTTGTTTGCATACATATATACAATCCTTCTCTTGACTAGTTTGTGATCTGACTGATTGGCCTTATTTGCTAAGAGTCCTAGATCCCTAGTGAAGAACACAAATTTTTCAATACCTTTAAAATATGTATCTTCATATTTAGCTCAGCAGAAGCTTTTATGTTTCCTATGCAAAAATTTACTTGTAATAACTTCAAAATAAACTCGAGAAAGAAATCAAATAAAATGTATCAACCAACCAAAAACACAAACCCCCTATTTGTGTGGCTACATGTATCTTAGCCTAGGAATTCATTCTTTCTTTCACACACTGCTCACACCATTTTTGGCTGGCTTCTCTCGAACAGATAGCTATTACATACACTTGCTTGGTAATTTTCTAATTGTAGCTCTACAGCTGAGCTTTGAGTAACATATTAGTAACTGCTGCTTCAGAGCAATGGGACAGAGAATAGCCTTGGTACCTGCTGCATGTGATTTAAATCATAAATGTACCCAGCGGCTATGCTGTAGGCACATTTTGATAAATGTAAGAATAACTAAGGTATATATATATTTACTTGCCTGCATTTTAAATTTTAAAAACACTATACTGGTGCTGTTCTTTCGGGAAGGAAATGATCATGAGTGGATCTTATTAATATCTTTAGAATTTTGAAATACACCTTGGATGCGTTAAGTTTCGGAGACTGTTTACGGTTATGTAAGAGTAATGATTTCTTAGGCCCATTACATGTATTATGCAATTACCTGGTTAATTGCTCAAGTAACTTAGACTGGCTACACATGCAAATAAACTATGGTGCCTTAAAAAGGTCCAACCAGCTATTAAGTTATTGCTGAAAAATATATAATAACTGTATAGCTTAGGTTTCTATCCAGCATTAATTTGCACATGTAGTTGTACCCCCATTATTTGGAGCCCCATCAGCTGATCAGAGCTTGTAGCTGAGGGGGCCCATGTGCACACCCAAGCCTGGGAGCTCCCAGTTAACATTGGCTCCCAACCATGGGAGCACATGCCCCTGCAGCTGGGAGCCCCATCAGTTGACCAGGCTCCTAGCTCCAGGGGTGCTCCATGCAACTACATTGCTGGGAGACCAGATGCTGCAATATTAAAGGTGGAGAAATGCACCATACACCCCACAGATGTGAGACAGCAGCAGTTGCATCGGATGTAGTTGGGATAAAGTTATACAAGCTTTCAAAAGCAAGACGTTCTTCATTAGGTTTTTAAGGTTCTTTGGGTAATATATTTTATTAGACCAACTAAAATAGTTGGAAAAATTCTTCTTTGCAAGCTTTTGGGTACAAACACCCTTCTTCAGGCAGAGGGAGCATCTGCAGTTGTTTTGTGCTCTTCCTGGATGGGATTCTCTGCCTGAAGTTGGGTGTTTATAACCAAAAACTTGCAAAAAAGAATTTTTTAAACCGTTTTAGTTGGTCTAATAAAAGATATCATCAGGTTTAAGCACTCTTCAGAGTATGGAGCAAAACACAAAGACAATGCCAATGTAAAATGGATTAATTACCTTAATATTCATTTTTAAAAAATCAGTGTCATTATACTAGAGAAATCCTTCATTAGGCTGCATGTGTTTTCTCTGTGCTAGAGATTTTATCTCATCAATCAATATGTAATACAGGCCCAATTGTGGCCTTATTCTCACATTGATTGATTTTGTATTTCATCAACAGATGGGTATGCAGGCAAGGGGCCAAATCAGAATCTGATCTAAGGTCTCCACCCCAAAAAGCTGACAATCTGAATTTAAAAAAAAAAGAGCAAATAAAGTATGGTGTATGGGATGGGAAAGCAGTGAAGCTGAAAACATACGCTA
The DNA here is from genome assembly GCF_001723915.1 of Gavialis gangeticus. Taxonomy (NCBI): domain Eukaryota; kingdom Metazoa; phylum Chordata; order Crocodylia; family Gavialidae; genus Gavialis; species Gavialis gangeticus. The sequence continues at coordinate 89,064,523 of NW_017729032.1, forward strand.
TTAACTGTATTTACTTAAAATTTTCTTTTCTATTTTAGACTGCTGTTCGTGAGAGTAGTTAACACTATCCTGCAGGGAGGATTAGGGTTTATAGGTCTTCTGGAAGAGAGGTATTATAGCATAGCTTCTGCTATTTTTTTCTCTTTTTTTGGTCTATACCAGTGTCTTTTCAGTGGTGTAGAGAGGAACTGTTTAGGGGTATACAAACAAATAGCCTAGATTTTCTCTGTTTTGATCTAGCAGGCTATATAAATAGACTGTCAGTAAGCTAAGATATAAGGACAATCTCCATTATCATACTTTGTTATTGGAGATAAGTGTTTTAAAGGCCCTACTCTTCCCTCTCATAAAGGTGCAAAGGGGAAAGCAAAGATCTTCCTCTCCCACTGATTTTATGGAAACCCCTCACGAAAGGCAATTCATCCCTAAAAGTGCAACTAACATTTACAAAATGCAAGAGAGAAACATTGTACTGATGATTTAATAGGTACTGGCAAACCTCAAGAGAGAGACCACTTTTTCCATATTCTTGATGGGTAGGGACCTACCAGATTTGCAATTTTGTGGATTCTGACATTGCCCAAAAATCCATGGGGGAGGGGGGAAACCTTACCAAGTGGCAGCTCACCAGGGTGAGGAAGCAGAGGAGGCTACCCACTTGAAGGGTTGCTGGAAAGTTAGCTGCCACCTCCATCCCTCACCACTGACTGGCTGCAAGGGCTGCCTGTCATGTGGCTGTACCCCTCTCTACCAATCCGGGGTGAGGGATGGGACTGCATGATGGACAGCCCTTGAAGCCAATTGGTGACAAGGGTCAGGACCATATAACAGGCATCCCCTGCAGCCTATCAGCAATGAAAGGTGTAGCCCCTGGGGCCCCTCAGCCAATAAGAGGCATGGGGGGGACCTGCCCATGCTTATCAAATCCATTTTTTTTTATAGATTGGAATTATAATTTTTTGGCTAAACTAAATGCAATTTTAAGAATATACAGAATAGACTAAAATGTTATGCTTCCCTTAACTAGAGGTGTAACTTAAAAATGTTGTGCTTGGCTAATACTGGGGGAAGCGAGTTTTATCTACTCCTTGGGGGGCTGCAATGGCAGCAGTAGTGTGGGTTGCTGTACCTCAGTGCCAGCTCTGCAAACATAAGCTGCTGCAGGGTTTCCATTCTGGGGTTCCCTTTGAACTGACACCCCTGCAAAAAAAAAGAGTATTATATTAAGAGTAGTACATGTCTACAGTTAATATTTATGCTAAGATGAAGATTTTAAAAAAGGTTTTATGTTTTCCAGCACAATATTTATTTTGACTTGGGAATATTTGACAAATGGAAGCTAAGGGACCAAAGGTGAAACCTTAGCTTATCTGAAATCAATGAGAGTTTTGTTATTGACTGCAGTGGGGCCAAGGTTACACCTAGGTATTTAGTTATTTTCACTTGAACTCAAATTGCAGAATGCATATCAGGCTTATATAAGAAGTTCACTGCAATCCAGAGGAAGAACCTTACTTTTCCAAGATGCCCCCAGAGAAGCATAAGACACTCCTTTGCCCTCTCACACAAGATATTCATGCTATGAGTTGGAAGTTCTTAGGTTAGGAGAATGTTAAAGTTGCAAAATTAAGTGCTCAAAAGAAATGTTGTCATTTAAGTTGTACATGTAACTTTCAGTCTATCATTTAGCCCATGCTGGGCACGTCTACATGTTCATTAATGCCCCTTTGCTACTGAGCATTATGTTTAGTACTAGGTACTAGATAAAGATGCAGTAGCTGTACTAATTCACAGTAGCAAAGGCGAACTTTTTTGTGATGCTTAAGGGACAGTAGACTAATTCTACTTTGTATTAGTGCATTAGCACAGTTTTTTGCCATGATGCAATAATTTGTGGTAGAACAGTCCACTGTGCATTAAGGTGTCATGTGTAGGCACGCCTGCTGTGATTCTACATCTGAGTCTGTGTACCTATCTGGAATTAATAGGTTAGATCCAATATTTCACTTAAGTACTTCAATAGCACTTAAGCAGAATTATGTCATAGGATCATAGGGAAGCAGGGAGGGACTGAACCTCACGTAACAGGCATTCATACCATGAATTCATACAAGCATCTCTGGACATGCAAAGAAGTGCCTCATATGGAGTGGCTTGATGTCTTGGCTTTGCCTAAGGCTGGCTGGGCCCCCTCATTAATATAACAAAAGCATAACTAGTTCCTGGATCCTACTCTGTTGGCATTCCAAATCTTGCCTAGCACACCATAGGAAAGACCAGGCTCTCACAAGAAAAAGTACTTGCAAACATTTTCCTTTTAAAATGTGATTATGTTGCCACCTACTCTTTGTATAACACGTCAGTGGATAGGATACCCATCTAGATATTGGGGAGGAATCCTTTCTAGGATTTGCTCAGCCTAGAGGATTCAAAACCATATTTCCTATTTCTGAGAAGACTGACCCAATCCCAAGGGTTTAGGTTGAGTGGAGGCATCCAGATCCCTCCTGAAGAAGCTATGCTAGTCAGCAGCAATGAATGGAAGCGGGAGGAGTGACTGGAGGAAGAAAGAGACATACACCCCGTATTCCAGTGGTAAGGTCAGTCTGCTGAAAAGGGGAGTCCCAGGTTCTGCTGCCTGCTCCCAAAACTGTTTCTGTCAATAACTGTTTAACATAAAATCCATAAATAAGCTTAGGGGCAGAGATAACATCCCAGTTGTCTCCTACTACAGATGAGTATCCTAACCACTAACTTCCTGTGTCATGAATATGTTCAATCCTCTCTGTCTCTTATTTTTCCTTGTCCCCTGCCCTCTTCTTCTGCATACATCTTGCATTCTTTGCTTCACAATTCTCCCCTTCAATGGGATGGTGGGAGGGTACCCTCATCCAGACTGACCTTGGAGGTGAGAACTGTTAAAACAGGCTGAGCAGAGCATTAAATCCAGGTCTCCTACCTCCTCAGTAAGTAGTCTAACCACTGATTAGACTATTATGCAAGAAGGTGGGAAGTACCATTGTGTTTTAAAAAAAGACTGGGCTCTGTT
>NW_017729032.1:89072571-89086890 GCF_001723915.1 Gavialis gangeticus
GTCCTTTTACTTGTCCCCTGCCCTCTTCTTCTGCATACATCTTGCATTCTTTGCTTCACAATTCTCCCCTTCAATGGGATGGTGGGAGGGTACCCTCATCCAGACTGACCTTGGAGGTGAGAACTGTTAAAACAGGCTGAGCAGAGCATTAAATCCAGGTCTCCTACCTCCTCAGTAAGTAGTCTAACCACTGATTAGACTATTATGCAAGAAGGTGGGAAGTACCATTGTGTTTTAAAAAAAGACTGGGCTCTGTTCAGTTTTTCCGAAGACTGAATGTAAACACACACTCCAAGTTCTGTGCTTTGGATCCTAAATGGATATGGGAACTTCCCTGTAGCTCAGATTCAAGTGCCAAACTGGAGAAAGGAGAGACTTCAAACTCATCTGTATGCTTAGCATTTCCTATAGGATAGCTTTAGGCAGGTCTCTGCTCAGTGTAAAGCTGTCCTCTTTCTGAGGAACCTACCTGTATAGTACATGCCAGTGCTTAACCTGGGACTATTCTAAGAGCCAGGCACCTAGAAGTTAGGTGTTGTCCTATCTAGGTGGTCTAAGGTGCCTTACAGTCCTTAACTAAGAATTCATATACTATTCTTTCTTTATTTTATTTCTTCCAGGTCCTTCCTCATGCAGGACGTGGTTTGAATGGTGTTTCAGAAATGAAATGGGGTTCATAATTTGAACAACAGCAATAAAAATAACATGTGCATATAATTTACAATATATAAATCAGGTAATCAAATAATAAGTATTTAAAATAAGTACATTGTAATACCTATAGATAGTATTAGTTTTCAGTGACAGTAATTCATACTGAATGGCACTTTACTCTTCCACTTTAATAACCCGCTGAAAAATAAAGGTGGCATATCCACTTGTTTTACTGTTCAGAGCATACTTGTGCAATGAATGAGGCAGTGCATCCTGTCATAACAACAATAGGTAATCATAAGATAGAAATGTGTGTCACAACAAATAGATATAAACAATAATGACTATGGTGGCAAATGCCTTCTTAACTTGGGTGCTTCCTGACTTTGTATACTTAACTCAATAATCTTATTGTCTTCTTAATGTGTAAATATTTCTTGTTCTACAGAAGTACAAAACTGTCATGTTGGTATTTAAGCAAGTTAATAATTTGTATAAAACAAGCATTATGAAGTGTGTTTTTGACTTTTAGTGATGAACAGGTGTTGAAAAACCATTATAATATAATTTATAGTGTCAAGATCTGTAAATTTAGAGAATGAATAACTAAGAGAAATTGGCCTGAGAGACTGTAATGGTAATCAGTTGATCCATCTGCTATACTCAATGTTCATGAACCTAGAAAAAAATTCCTTATCTAAGAGGTGCTTCCATATGCAGAATACTAGTACCAAGCAATTTGTATCTCACCATCAATAGGAAGACATAAAGTGGAGCCATCCCAGTATACTAAGAATAGTGTATAGTACATCCTGGCTAGTTTTAGAGCTCTGCTCCAGGAATTTCAGGAGGATCTTGCATAACAATCGTAGATGCAACAGGATCCATGGGCCTAGTGTAATTAACTGGTGGCCTGGAGGCCAGTATGGACCAGTGTGGGCACCACTTGCCTTATCTCTCCTGATAATGATACCAGTCTCCAGGCTTCTCTCCCCACAACCCTGAGCTTCTGTTGCTTGACTCTGCCCCTATGCATGAGGCAACATGGATGTAAAACTGTGGGAACTCATAGTTGGAGGGTTAGTGGGAACTGGGGACCCCATGCCTCATCAAATGATGGAAGGGTGCCAGTGTGGGGCAACAGGGGAGCACCTTCAGAAAAGTGTGGAGAGCCCACATAGACTACAGCATGGGGGGTTTACACCCATATGGCATGGTGGCCGGTGGTCTGCAGCCTCTGCCTACTGAGAAGTTGGACAGCCCTATCCTACAGTGTAATACAGGCCATTGATGAGGCAAAATTAGCTGCATGAAACTCTTACAGATGATTGTACAATGCCTGCTTTTTGCATGTATATACGTTTAACTCTTAGAAAAGTGATTATGCTCAAGTATAATAGAAGTTTTTAGGTGTTATCAACTGTAAAGTTAGTTTAGCCTGATATTTTCCAACTGAACTTATATGAACAAGAATCCAGTTGATGATATATGTAAATAGCCAGATAAGAAACCATACTCAAGCTTTGCCTTGTAAAGGTTTCTGAGCATAAGTTGCTTTGGACCCTCAGCCAGAGGGCTAGGTATTGTGGCTGATGTGTCAGGTAGCCCTTACAGGAAGATCAGACACCGGATCTTCTTTTTAACCCATTGAGCTGTGTAGAAACTGCATTCTTAGGTTTAAGATCAGGGTAGGATAAGATTTTGTTGTGATACTTTGTTTATTCTTATACCTTTGTCTGTATCTCAACATACGGTTATAGATTTCTTGTTATTAGTCTTGTTTTCATAATAAACAAGATTTTTGCTCTTTTTGTTATCTTTTAGAACCTACTATTGAAAGTTGCAAAGCAGCAGGTGACAGAAAGGGTTTGGGGCTGAAGGATACACCTGAAGGTGTGAGAACATCCTAGGAGTATGTCTTAGAGTTGCACATGACTGCTTCTAGGGTCAGGGTGTATCCAGTATGTACTTGTGGGAGGAGACAAGATTGAGCTGAACCATCAAGAGAGACAAGAATAGCTTTGCTGATACATCAACAAAGGTAGGATTTCATGCAACTCCCAGATGGCGCCAGGAAAGCTGAATGAGAGAGATGCCAATGGACAGAACAGATTGAACAAGCAAAGTGTTACTTCCAGGCAGTGTAGGGGGCAGTATGGAATTGGGAGTGTTACTTCCAGGCAGTGTAGGGGGCAGTATGGAATTGGGAGACAGAGATCAGCAGAGCAACTTTGGGGCTGCTGGCTGTGGAGAGTGAAGAGGGAATAGGTAGTTACCTCTGGGATGTTCAGCACTCTGTGGGTTGGATTTGGGACAGATGGACTGCTTAAACCTTTGGAGTGAGAAGAGAACGTCTTGCCTTTGCATCAATAAATGCCTTTATTCCAAGCAACAAATACTGCTTGGAACTTTGGGTTGTTCTTGTTCTCATCAAGAAGAGACAAAGGGTCATAATTTATAGATATGCTTCAGGAGTGGGGGGGAGGGGGAGCACTTTAATTAGAGCAGGTCTGAGAACTGCTCTAATTAAAGCAGCCAGAGCATTACATATATCAGCATCCTCACAGTGAAAAATGGCAGTGGGAGTGGTTTAACTAAACATCTTTGAATGAGCCCCTGCTGCCTTTTTTCAGCATGGGGACACTAATATACATGATGCTGGAGCCTGCTGGTAATTACCACACTCCATTAATTGATTAATTGAGTTTTCTCTGACGCCACCCCCCAACCCTGCTCAGTGTTTGGCTGCTTGCAACCCCCCCCCCCCCCCCCCACACACAGTCGGCATCCAGCCTTTCACCACCCCTCTCCTAGGGTACATTTACTAAAAGGTGACTGCTGGGGGTACACTTATTTTAAAGGTTGAAAACCCCTGACCTAAGTCAAAAACCAGGAACTGGCTATCACATGGGGTCATAGAGCTGATAAGGCAGTCTTGAAGCACAAGATTCCAGGCTGGAGTCTGGAACCAGAACCAGGCAGGCAAATAAAAGGATGAAGTCAGGAAGCAGGACCAAGGAACAGGAAACCAGGACCAAACATTCAGGGCCAAAGAAACCTGAAACAGGAAGTCAGAAGCCCAGAGTTTGAAAGGGAGTTATGTCTTGTGGAGTAGCCTGATGGGAATTTAAAAGGTGTTGTTAAAAAGCAAGCAGCTGAGCACGGCAGACAACTGGGGCCAGGTGCCAGTTAGGCCACTGGTAACCAACTCGGGTACCTAGGACTAAAAACTTTGTCAGCCTGCTCTCTGCCCCTAGCACTGTTCATCTCATTTTCCCAATTACTCTACAATGCAAAATGAGCAAACAACAGTAAAAACAAGGTCTCTCCTCTCCATGGTTGTTCTCCTTTTGTTCCCATGATACTGTCCTTCATGCCTGCCCAGTGGTAGTATTTTCAATGAGAAGTTGCCTTCAGTACTTTTTGGCTTGTATATTAGATTGCTCTTCTGTGATGTAGGAGGGGGTGATTTCAGAACTTCCCAGGTAAGGTTGTCCCCAGATTTCCTGTGTCTTGGACTGGCATTCTAACTATTAGGGGAAAGGTAGGTTACACCATTCTGAACTCAATTCAAGATGAAACTATTGCTACTTACGATTTTTCTTCAATCATAATTGTAAGGGTTTACATAGACCTTTGGTGCATTCACGACAGAGTTGAACTACAAGGAAGCATGAGTGGACTTACAAGTCTTTGAGGTGGAACTGAATAGCTTCCAGGAAAGTGCAGTAGTGACTACTTCAGTTTGTAGAGCCTAATTTCCTTAGCTGTATTCCTTCCAGTCCTGTCCCCTAAAGCTACAGAAAAAGCCTATCACTATCCTCTCTATAATTGCCTTTCAGGTATTTGAAGACTTTTGTCAAATCCTCCCTCCGTTTTTTTTCATCTGTGAACTAAATAAATAAAGTTATTTCAGCCTTTCTTCAAGTCTTGCCTCCCAGGTCCCTAATCATTACTCTTGAAGTGTGGAGTCCAAAACTGGGCACAGTACTCCAACTGAGGCTTCACCAGCATTGTATAGAGCAGAGGAATCACTTCCCCTGATTTTAAAGTGATATTCTTGTTAATATAATGCAATATGCTTTTGGGTTTGTTTGCAACAGGTATACTGTTGGATTGTATTTAGCTTATGGTGTTGGTCCTACTCTGCAGTACTGCAGCCTAACCAGCCATTCCCCATTTGTGCATGCAATTATTCCATCCCAAGTGTTGAATATCATCCTGCTTAGTTGCAGAACATTTCTCCAGTCTATGCCTCGCCCAATGAAAATAAACCTCATAGAATCCACAAAGAGAGTCCTTGGTTCTGCCCTACAACCTGATACTTGCTCTGGCTCTGTGTGAGCAATTTTGCTCCTAGGAAAAAAAAGGGAAAAATATTCTGGGGTGAGCATTCTGCAGGATGGAGTTAAAAGGAACAAACATTTCCTTGCTCCATCTACCAAGTTGCATGTATTGGTATAGGCTGTCCTCTGATATGAAACCATGGGTGGGAGTGTGGTGACCCACAGGCCAGAACGTAAAGCCCTTAGACCTTGACAAGCAGTTACTTATACAGCTAGTTTTATTAGGTTCTATAATAATACTGTTATGAGTAACCAGTCTCCAGTGGGAATATGAATTGCACATTCTGACCCAATGATGACAAATACTGTCAATCAGCTTCAAGACCAAATACTTAAGATTTTCATCATCCTACCCTAGTGTCAAATTTTGAATCCTTAGTAAAGTTTGGAGCTAACTCCATTTGACAACGGCACAAGTTACAGTGTTCTTTTTTACCCTCAGGCCTTTTTCCCACTATTAATGCTAAAGAAGATTTAGAGAAACTGCCATCACATTTGTTACTGTAAATTCCTCACACCCCTGCATGAACAAGGAAGACATTCATGCACGCGCACACACAATAAAAAAACAATTAGGGGAAAAATAGAAAACTTTAGGCCCCTTTTTGTCTCCAGTAAAAGATAAGACTGATCATAGAATTAATTTACTTCAGAACTCATTTCTTTGATTTAGCTTTTTGTCAATAAGTTTTTTCTTTCACAGACACCCACATGTTCACAAAGCAAAGACACTTAATTGCATTCTCAGCTTTAAGCATGTGGGCAGTCCTATTGACTTCTATGGGTCTATTGATGTACTGAAGGCAAAGTACATTGCTTTATCAGCACCTGTGGAAAGGACATTCAGATACAAAAACATAACACTGATAAAGGAGCAAGGACATATATTTCTTATTTCAAGTAGTGTATATACTAAGGTTTTCCAAATAAAGTTGTATTTGATCAATGCATTTAAATTTCCAGGTGTTTGGTGAACCTAAGTAAATAAGGGTCACTTAACAATTAATAAACAATCTTGTGCTCCAGACAAAGTCCCAAATAATTGTATAGTCATATCTTTTTTCAATGTTACTATGTAGTTCTTTCCTATCATGTGAAAAATCAAAATTAACTTTCATATGATTCTTCGATGGATAAGGAGAAATAACATCACAAGAGAGATGTATTCTTGGTACATTCAAGATAAAGGTCTTACGAAAGAATTTAAAAATGTTCCTCCTTCTAAAGTCGTGAGTAGTCCTGTATGAGGTTAATGGGAATGCGTGTATGTTTGGGGGAGATCCAGGACTTTTCCAAACTTGGGTGAGGGAGCAGCACCCCATACTGCAGAGGTGGCTGAATCCCCCTGGTCCCAATGCCCCCCTCCACTGGTGCAGGTATTGCAGGAGCCTCTGGGAACTTTTTAAGTCCCTAGAGTAGGTGAAGCTCCCCACTCCCTTTCCCTTCATGCTCAGAGACATATCCCTGCCCTTCCCCTTCTTTTTCTCTCCCCATCTGCTGCTGCTGCTATTTCACCTACTGTCCAGAGGACTGTGGGACAGTGTGGGGTTCTGCCTCCCTATGCTCACTCCCAGGGGCCTGGGCAGGGAGGGAGAAACTACTCTTCTATATTGCTGTTAGCACCGACCCCATCCCTAGCTGAGCCCAGCCCTGTACTGCTCAGCTGGAGTGGACAGAGGCAGCTCTGGATCTTCCCCCACCCCCAGGACAGTGAAGAAAACAGCAACAGCAATTGAGAAGATATGCCTCTCTCGTAGGGATCAGGGGGCTTGACCTACTTTAGGGACTTAAAATTTCTCAGAGGCTCTTGGGCTGTGCTCTAATCCAAAAGTTGGGGAGGGGGGAACTGTACCACTGCTCCACCTCTAGACCAGCCCCTGTGGGTACTTAATCATTCCAGGGTTCAAGTACCTTTTGGAATAGGGTCAACATTTCTTATATGTTAGAGATTTTTCAGGACTTTTCAGTTAGTTGTGATTGTATCACAATTGTTCAGTTTCACTTCTGATGCAGTAATGTGTTTAAATAGCCTTTCACTATAAACCTCAAACTTTTCCCCAAAATGCATTACAGGCCTATTGTTGGCACTGGATTTATGACCCAGATACTTTGTTTCAATTGGACCCAAACCCTCAGGCCAACCACAACTTCTCCATTCAATAACAGGCAAATTGTACTGATACACAGTGATAGTCTATAAGAATAAAACAGACAAGGCAAACAAAATAACTCACCACAATTCAGTATCTACCCATTCTCAAGCTGTCACAGAGGGAAGGTACAGCTAGCCAGTATGTGAAGTTCTTTCTTGAAGTCAGATGTCAACAGCCTGGAGGTTGAGGGCTGAGGCCCAGCCTACCCCAGTGGAGTGGATAAGATGGGCTGGTGGTGACCCCTCAGCCCATGGTGGCGAACCCTCAGCCCATGGTGGCCTTGGGTTCCCTTCTCAGGGACCTTTTACTTTTCTGAAATCCACCCTTCTGTATTCTTTATCCCCTCTGTTGACTCTTTATCTACAGGCATCATTGATTAGTTTCCCTGTGGCTGTCATACTGTCCAAATTCTGTTCTGTCAGCATATTCCTTTGTTTCACAAGCCCATTACATGCACACATTTTAATTTGGTTATTTTCTGATGACTTAATTTGATCTTTCCACCAAAACAGAAAATTCCAAAGGCTCTGCCATTGGGCACTGTGACCTAATGCCACCTTATCTCCACTTAAAGAAGAGTGTTCATGTTTCCCAGCCTCTCTATGCCTGCTTGTCCATTGGCCTCAGACACCGTGTCTGCTGGTGCCAGGCACAGTGAGCCTTGACGGAAACTTTGTCACAAGCAGGCTTTTAGAAATCAGTTAACCCTTGCCATTCCCCTGGATCATTGTTCTAGTCAGTGCATATTGAATTACCTACAAGCCAATTCCCAAAACCAAACATCTAAATACCATTTTCTAGCCATTACTTACTATAAAGTTTTCTCCACATCTTTTCCATCAAATGAAATTTCACCTTTCACAAGGATAATCTGTAAACAGGAATTTACATAGAGCATCATGAGGATAATCTGTAAACAGCAATAATGTAGTTGAAATATTAATTTGTATTCAGGCCAGTCTCAACAGAATTCTCTTCTGAAACGCACTTAATGGCCTTCAATCTTTTTTGATATTGGTTGGGAAAGAGACTATTGCTATTTATTGTTCAGGTCCTCAGTATCTCAGTACATTAGGGATATCAAAGCCAATGGGAAGTGATGGCACCCAGTGCATTGTAAGGTCATTCTTGCATGATCCTGAGGTTACAGATCTGAAATGTCAGCCAACACATCAGAGTATGAGATACTTAGATGGCCTTCTGTCCTCCCATTCAGTAACTGGCATAAATTCTGTGAGTCTCCTTGACTCCCATTAACTTCAAAAGGAATTGAATTTACTTGGCACATTCCAGAGCTTGGGATCATTTCTTTTGAATTCATTGGAAAGTATTTCAATAGTTTTTTTCCAATATAATCTTAAGCTTTTTCCGTTCTGGGAGAATGCGTAAATGCATACTATTACATATAAAAATATTGGCAAAGGGTTTTAACAAATATTGCTATACTTCTACAGAATTCTATTTATTTAAAGTTGTTTTTATTATTCTCTACTCTTTTCTGTTACCTTAGTATTACTGTTTATTTTGTTTTACTGTGTGTCTTTCTAAAGGGAGGCCAGTTTTGTATTTGATTAGATCGGTATTAGTCTTTAACAATCACCCTGCTTTCATGAGATGCAGAATTGTTATGACTACTTCTTCCATACATTCTTGGATTTTTTTCAGATTCAGAATGTATTTTCAGGCCTGATTAGATACAAAAGTCGACACAAACTCTACCTCGTTCTGCTTTCTTTTTTTCTAGAACTAGATAGTGATCTGCTACTTTAAGAAGCCCTGTTTATTTTTCCATTTTAGAGGGTAAAGAGTATTTGCCTCTTATCTCTGTTGCAAGGAAAATTGTACCTGCTTCCCCTCTGTTTTACAGCTGTTTATTCTATTACCTACAAAAAGATTGGAAATCAGGGGTGTCTATTCTGTAGTATTGCTTTCTCTGAAGCTCACTCAAGGAAGGTAGAAAAAACACTTTTCTTTAAACTGGTAAAATGTCAACCTTTACATAGTTCACACATTTGTAGAAATTATCATTTGACAATTGCCATTTTCCAAGGAGTTTATTAATTGTTGTTTTTATGTGGTATTAAGATATCTTTAATGAAGGCAATAGGGATATGGGGCTTAGGTGCCACAATGGAACTTAAGTTCCTTGATGCTATATTACATCCAGAAGATTTTGAAGTTGGGATAGGAATCAGTTGATCAAGCAAGTGATCTAATCTCTTATCCAGAGTACTTTTCTCTTTTACATATTCTCTTTGGACCAAAGAATATGTACGTGTTCCATGTACAGTGTAATAGCTCAACTGGAAAAAAACTGAAATTGTTCCCGGTATATAGCTTGGTTATGCTCTTTTAGGATATGGGGATTCAAATTACATCAGGCAGATGAGAGAAGTGGAATCTTTTCTCTGTGTGCCACAAGATCATTGAAAGGGTGTCATGGGGTGCTACATAATATTACCATTACTAAGTGTGCATGTATATATACGTGTGATTCACAGAGGCCGTGTCCAGACAAGCCTAAAGAACCACACACCACCCACACAGGCATTCCCCATGCTGCTACCTTGCAAGGGGGGTTGACCCCAGTGGATCCTAGGGTCAAAAACCGTGTGCCAAAAAAAGTGGAGTGCTGCATGTGGCTGTCTTCAAAACTGGAGCCTGGTCAGCTGAAGCCATGCTCTGGCTGCTGACCAGGCTTCCTGCCACAGCTGCAGCCCCAGGAGGCCCCCAGAACCCCAGGTAAGGGTACTGGGTCCAGCACAGTTACTGGTCCCAGCCTCCCATACCACACTTAGGGTAACCTGCCATGTGCCAGAGTGTGCATGGCACAGGCATTCCCCAAGGGCAAGGTGTGCCACTGCTACTTGTCCCCAAGGAAACCAGTGTCCACATGCCTCTGTATGCAGCCAGAGGTTCCAAGTAGGAATCCATACCGTCAAAAAAATTCTGATCTGTTGTGGCATTTTTGAGTTCTTTGGTACAGAAATTACTGTATTTTTCTGTAGTAAAAAATCTGGCATTTTCTGAAGGGTGCTTTGAGTCTGACAAAGGGTGAGAGCAACTGTCCTAGAGGAATGCTCTGTCCATCAGCTCAATATATTAAAAATATACCACATCCTACTTTGTTTGTTCTTTGAAGGAAAGGACTGTATCCCATCTTGGTGTTGAAATGAAGGGTGAAGCACTTAATGTCAGGAAAGGAGTATCAATGTAGAAAAAGAATCACATATAGAATGAGCTGGAAAGGAGTATTGTGGAGAATAGTATGATGTGGCCATATTTTTTTCTTAGGTATGATTTAAGAATGGACAGTTGTTTCTGTTGGTTCAGAGGAGAATTCAAGTGATGAAATGTGACAGTTTCTTTTATCTGTACTCTTGTGCTAAAATATTTTAACACAACTCTTATGGGAGAGAGACAAATTTCCAGAGCTCACAGAAATCCCAAAGTGAAGGTTTATTTTTGTAGAGAGATTGATTCCACTGCAATTATACTGAAAGCAGGTGTGCTCGTGTAACATGAATAATACCTGTCTGAAAGAATAGGTGAAATTTCCTGTAAGGTTGATATGGAGGTATAAAACACCCTACTCTTTTTAAAGATGATGTTTTGTGCTGATAGCACATCTAAAGAATGGAGCTATTCAGCAGCATTATAATAGAGCTTAAAATAAAAATCATAAGTTGCTATATGTATTACCCCATGAGAACAATAACAGTTGCCAAAAATGTGAAATGAACTGGATGTCTGAGTATTTTCCATCTCTCGTTTCTGTGATTCCTAAACATTAACCAACTTTGTTCTTTGAGAATACATAAATGGAAATATTTTGTATCAACATAGATAAGATGAACAATCGTAAAAGACAAGGTCCTTCCTTACAAGCTTTCATCCTTTCACATTTGAGTAAAAAAAAAAATCTAACTGCTGATGTGAAAGCCATTTTGCATTCTCCAGTAAGAATTAATGCATGTTAAGCTGTGGTAAACTACTTTGAAAATGTAAAAGATTTCTTACAGTTTTTCATAAAATTGCAGTTTGTTTATTCCAGTTTTAATGTTTGGCATTAGCTGTAAAACATATTTATGAATGTTACACATTTATGGAAAATAGTATATCACGTTTAAGCACATGCAATGCAGTGATCTGTGGTTATTTATTAGATTCAGCTGTCTTTGACATTTGAGTCTTCCAGTCTGATAAGGCAACTAATTTCTAAGTCTACCATTTTTGCTCATAAAATCAGAAACTCATAACACTAATGGATCAATGTTAATGTAATTAAGGTAAAACACACTTTTTGTTTAATTTTCATAAAATCTTTGATTTAATCAAACATGCCTTTTACAGTTCTGAAACAAAAAAAAAGTCAAAGTAGCTAACAAACCATCATAACCTTTCTGGCAAAGAGAGCTAATTTGTAGTAATATAATTAAATATTATTTACATTAGTGTTTAAGAAATGTCAAGGGGGCATCTCTTACAAGAGATTGGTTTGAACCCAAAATGCTGCTCCTCATTGTCTCTTCCTAATGAAAATATCTATGTTCATCTTGTATAAGACTCTGCTTCATTTCATGTGAATAAAGTTTTCATTAATATTCATTATCCAGTGTATACTAATAAGGGTACTTGGTTATGAATATTTATAAGCATAGCTTATGTGTACTCATAAATATTCATTATTCACCCATGCAGGTTAAATGTTGAGATGTTGCAGATACTGAAGTACGAATGCATACAAAACAAGCTCAGATTCTTAAACATTACTTACACTGAGTGAAACACAAAACATTTGTCTACAAATGAAAAATATATATTTGGATCTCAGCTACCTTAAACAGTAGCAAAGCAGCAAATCCTGCTGCAGCAAGAAAATGTGTGTGCTCATGTTTAAAAGTTATTTGTGTGTCTTGTGCATTACTTTAATGAAATGCTTTAATGCAATTAAAGTTTTTGTTTTTTTCCTTTTATTTCTTCTTATTTTTTACTTCAATGGCAACAGTGTAGCAGTCCAGTTTCTACTTAGGGAAAACTCCAATTGACTTGAAGATTTAGGGTAAAATCCTGGCTCTGTTGAAGTCAATAGCAAATCTTGTATTAAGTTTAGTACAGAGATGATGATGCCCTGGGGCCTAGGATCATGTTCTAGTCTTTTTTTGTATATAAGTGTGTGTAACTTGGGAATAATTATCAAATGCAGTGTGATTTACACCACTTTTATAATGGTTTAAGTGAGTTCTACTGAAGTTGTACACATACTTAAGTGTTGTTTTGAATTGGGACCTACTCTTTGGCACACCAAAATAAAAAAATCTCAGATGGAATCCTACTGAAGTCTGTTACCTTTGCAGAATGATAATCCTACCATCTCAGTGTATATTTGTTAAATAATACTGCATAATAATATGGCTTAATAGCTTTTGTGATCTTTATCTTTCTGTAATAAACCATAAAATGACATGTACTGCTAACTGCTTTATTCCGTAATTTTTTGCTACTTCTCAAGTATTTCTGAAATAATCATCATATATTATTAGTAAGTGAGATTCAGTAATGAAAGGTGCAGGTGAATATTTAGAAACTTCAGAGAATCCTACAGGTATTTTAACCATTATTTATAGACAGTAATTTGAACAGAGATTTATTTTAAAAACAAAACTTACTTGAAAGGATTTTCAATATTCATTAATACTTGTGCTACTAGAATAATGTTTCAATAATCTAGCTTTTGATCTTCAATTGTACATTATCAGTGGTTAATTTAAGTCTAATTTATTCTCATTATCTTAGTTATGTTAATGCTACTATAAGCATTTTTATTGTAATATAGTGTTTAACATTATTAGGATTTGAATTTCAATCATAATTTTTTTTTACCCCAAAATAGCTTCTATCCTAAATAAGAATAATTTCACAGTAGCAACTAGAATAAAAATCCTTAGGGTCTGTTTTACTAAATACCCATTCAAGCTCATACATAATTAAATTTACTGACTTTCTTTTTGCAGTGGGGGAAAACAAGCCCATTTCATATCTCATACATGTGCTCACACACACGCACCCTTTGGATAACATTTCATTTTGTCCTGGCCATTTAGTGGCCAGTTTTTGACCATCTGCAGGTCATTTTTGGCAGTTACACACCAATGGGAATTCTGTTTCTGGACACATAACCCTACCCTCACATAGACAACTATGCACATAGTTTCTGGACAACTATGTGCAAATATGTAGTGATGCAAACTGAACCTGAACAGTAGTGGCTACAGCATCCACATAGCAGACTTAGATGTATGAAAACTGAGGTGACCAAAACTCATTAAGAGGGGTCCTGTTTTTTTCTGATTAAAGAAACCAAACAAACCCAATTTTCAGATATAAAAAAAGTAACCCAAAATCCACATTTTTCTGTGATTTAAAATTTGAGGCTACTTTTTTACATCCAAAGATTGGGGATTGTTTTTTCATCAGAGAAAAACAGGATCCCTGCTTATTACTACCGATTTTAGCTTGAGGAATAGAAAAGAGCTTTGTGTGTGTAATCAGGTTGTTTTTGCCTTTATAGCTCAGTGGCCAGGATTTTATTTGTATCTAGGACATCTAGATATCTAGGATATCTAGGAAACTGGAAGTCCTGGGTTCTAAACTTTAGTCTCTCATAAGGGGTTAGAGACTACCTGTCTCTCACTTCACAGCACAGCATTCTAACTATCATGCACAGATCAAACAATATGCACTGCCTTCTCCAGGACTTCTTCTGAAGTGGAGCTACTAAATAGTCTTTGGACAAAATAGGTGAAGGGCATTGTAGGGGGAAGCTTCTCCTCCACTTGGGATAAGGGCTGCAGTTAAAACCCAAGTACCTACTCTCTGCCAAGCCAACAACCATCTCTTAGGTTGTTCATTTCCTCTTGGCTCCATAAATCTCCCATAAACTTCCCTCTTTCAGAGGGAGAACGGGGCAGGAAGGTGGTCTCCAGTAGGCTAGATTTAAAAGAAGCAGTGGAGAAGATATCCCAGAGCTTAGGTGCCATACTCAGTGTTGCAGGAGAGTGTCTGTCTTTGATTACAATTTGCAGACCCCTGAGTTAAGCACTTTTTCAGAAACAGGACCAAAGCAGACTATGTTAATATTAAGATTTTTTTTTTTTTTTTTTTAA
>NW_017729032.1:89087031-89092094 GCF_001723915.1 Gavialis gangeticus
TTTTTTTTTTTTTTTTTTAACATCAAATACCCACGTGAGAAGATACTGCAGCCTACATATTCACCTCTGAGCCCCAACTGGGCTCCAGGTTCTTGCTTACTTTGTCTGGCAAATGGACTATTTAATTCACCCATGCAGAAGGGAATCAGTTCAACAGGAAATAATGTTATAATCCACCCTATGAAAAAAACTATAGAAATGTGGTTAGAAAACTCTCTTGTTCAGTGTATACAGGGGTTCACTCAGCAAGAGGAATGATTTGAATGAAGGTTCCCACACATCCCTGAGACTGATCTAACTTCTGAAACAATGGGGAGATAGCAGGAGTATCAGAAAATGTGGAAACTTGCGCAGGTTGTCATGTGGAGGTAGATGTGAGACTACTGGACTAGATTCTGCAGGTGACATATGTGGAAAACTGTGTTTGTGAATTGTGATATGGCTTAGATGTCTAATTGCTCAAGACCTAAGCAGTTCGGTACATATCCAAAAGCAAACAATTGGACATACAAGGAACTTTGCTTATCAAGTCTTAAGTGCTTATAGATTTTAGGTAATTCCAGAGTTATGTGACAGCTGAAGAGATAATGTATATTTCAAATTGTTTTGGACTAGCTACCTACAGGGACGCTTGGGTATCTAGGAAAAGATCCATAGTTTTCAAAACATGGATTTAAGCAGAATTGAAATGCCTAACTTCAAACCTTCAAATGCAACCCCCCTGTTCACTTTACATAAGCATAGACACTCAATAGGCACATTATTTTATAACTGTAAAGTTCTTTAATTACCTATTTCAATGCGTGTCTAAAGTAGATGTAGTCTGAGCATGTAAGGCTATGTGCTGAGTAAACATTGACCAGAATTCAGAAACTTGCATTCCTCTATCCTAGGTTCCTTGAAGGGTCCAATCTGGGCATTCTTAGGCCATGTGTATACAAAATGAGAGCCATGTGTGCACGACACTTTAAAGTGGGCTAAATGGTTTTGCACTGCTTTAATGGTGTCTGTGTTTGCACATGTCAGCAGCGTTTTGTGCATTAATTCCAGCTGCTGTAGGAAATTCGGCAGCGTAATGCACTTTAAATGACTTGGGCCACAGCAAACTAAAACCCTTCTGAGGAGGTTTAGTCTGCTGGCCCTACAGCCATGGAGTGAGGAACCAGGCTCTGTGCAGTTCAACAGCTCTGCAGGAAGCCCTGCAGGGAGCCTGGCAGCAGCCTGGGAAGGCCTCTGCCTAAGAAAAGCTGCAAGCCTGATCTTTCTACTCCCCCTGCCCCCTGCAGCCCAGGGACCGCTCTGCCCGCTGGCAGCTCTCCCTGCCTTCCTCGCCGGAAAGGCAGATACGTCAGCACGGCATGTGCATGATATGGGGGTTTAATCAGCAGTAAATGGAAGTGGTGTTTTTTAAAACCCACAGCTCCAATTTAGGGCCCCTGTTTCATCTAGAATCATAAAATCATAGAAGCAGGGTCAGAAGGGACCTTGTAGATCTTCAAATCTGACCCCCTGCCTGGGCAGGAGAAAAACTGGGGTCAAATGACTCCTGCTAGGTAGGCATCAAGCCTCTTCTTAAAGACCCCCAGGGTAGGAGCCAGCACCACTTACCTTGGAAGTTGGTTCCAGATCCTAGCCGCCCTAACTGTGAAGTAGTTCTTACAGATGTCTAATCTAAATCTACTCTCCAACAATTTGTGGCCATTATTCCTTGTTATGCCAGGGAGTGTTAGGGGAAACAAGGTTTCTCCCAAACCCTTCTTGTCCCCGCTAGTGAGTTTATAGACAGTCACCAGGTCCCCCTTCAGCCTTCTCTTGTGAAGGCTAAACAGGTTCAGGTCCCACAGTCTCTCATTGTAGGGTCTGCCCTGTTGTTCCCGGATCATGTGGGTGGCCCTCCTTTGGACCTTCTCAATGTTGTCCACATCCCTCCTGAAGTGGGGCGCACAGAACTGGGCACAGTACTCCAGCTGTGGCCTGACCAGTGTCGTGTACAGGGGGAAGATCACCTCCTTGGCCCTACTTGAGATGCACCTGTAGATGCACAACACGATCCCTTTCTGCCTCTGTACTCTCAAGAAAGGAGTTTCCCATCTTATAAGTGTGCTGCTGGTTACTACTGCCCAAGTGCAGCACCCTGCACTTGTCAGTATTGAAATGCATCCTGTTTTTGTTAGCCCACCCTGTAACCTATTCAGGTCTTGCTGCAGTCTTTCCCTCCCTACTAGCATGCTCACCCCATCATCCAAATCGCCGATAAAGAAATTGAACTGCACGGGCCCAAGGATCAAGCCCTGGGGGACTCAACTGCCCGCTTCCCCCCAGGTCGAATATGACTTGTCCACCACCACCCTCTGAGTACGACCCTTCAGCCAATCTGCAATCCATCTGATTGTGTAGGCATCAATGCCACAGTTGCCTAGTTTTTTAATGAGGGTGGGGTGGGAGACTGTGTCAAAGGCCTTGCTGAAGTCCAGAAGAAGTCTACACCTGCCCTTAGAGTTTGCTTAACATGTACTGACAGGAATGGCTTTTCATGACGTTCAATTCCAGGCTCACTTTCTTTAACATAGTGGTGTTGATCTATATGGACTTACTGCCTGCTCAGAAGTGTGAGACCTAGTTTCAGTTCTTTCTTCATCCTCAGAGGGTTCAAGCACACCTTTCTTAACTCTTCGAAGAATTCTCTTACTTCCCTGGTATAGTCTGGGCCTCTTAGGAGAATTCCCCACCATGCAGAAAGGTATTCAAAATTAACCTGTCTAGAGAAAGGGCATGATACTGTAGTCTAGTGGTTAGGGCGTGCCAATGCGAATATTGCATGATGGGAATTTTAAACAATGAGTGTTACAAATAGGCATTTTACAATAAAACAATAATTGGCCATTAATGTTTAACAACAAAACATTATCTCTGGTCTATGATAAGCACGACAAAGTGGTAACAGTGCAAAGTTACTTTAGACTACCTACATATTGCATTTCTTTTTGTCTCAGACCAACACAGCTACCAAATACATCCCTGAATGCCTACATAGGCATTCCACGATACAGAAATGTTATGTTTAATAATATTTACCTCAATTTATAATTTAAACCTTCACAGGTCATCCAAAAATTTACAGCAGTAAGTGAGAGTCTGTTGTTCCATATTTGCCCTGATGCAAAATCAGTGGCAGGGAAATCAACCTCTTGAATAAGCAACACTAGAATATGAATCTTGGAAAATGAATTCTTAATTTCCTGAGCCTCATACAGTTTTCAAATTCATTTTTTTTTCTCTTCTCCAATATTAGAAGTGAAATAAGATGAATAAGATTTCATTTCTAAAATAGAAAGTATTGAGAAAGAGAGCAGTTTTAAACATGGTGATTCCATCAGAAAATGCACAGGGGAGAGGTATACAGCAAAGCAAAATCTCCTATGAATTTGCTGACTAGATGAGATATTGTATGTTCTGACTACATGACAGGCCAAATTATATATCTAACAATAAAAGCAATCAAAATCCCAGATAATACTGGGAAAAACTCAAATACTTAGTGGAAAGAAGAAATGGAAACACAGACTTGGATATGATTACGAGTGCCTAATCCCTTTTAAGAGATGGGAAGAGCAAATCTGCTTTACCTGTGCATCAGTTGATACCTGGGGATAAATCATGGTTCTTGTTAAATTAATGAGGGGTTAAACTGTCAAAAGGATTGAGGCATGTTACTGTTAGGCACCTAATTTTCCTATGCAATGTATATGAAGATCTAGGGAGCCACAGATTCCAACAAGTTCATCAGGAAAGTACTTTACAAGCAAATAGGAAAAGGTAACACTAGTGTTTGTCTGGGAACTTAGGTACTTTTTAATAAAATGCAAGAAAGCACCTACTACTGACTAGACTTTACAATCCTGAAACATTTCCTGGAATTAGGCAACTTTACCAGCCTTTTCTTATAAGCTACAGCTAGCAGAAGCAACTAGGCATGTCTACATGTGATTTTTAAGTGGGCTTAAATTTAATACACATTAAACTAATGCAGATTAAGTGTGTTTTGACATGTGGTGGGATTTAGGACTAATGTTGGCTCCAGGTCAGTCCAGATCTGCACTGTGCCCCCCCAAGGCCACATGGGGGAGCTCCAGACTCTGGACACATGGCTGCCAGCAGTTGGCAGCCATACTGAAGCCACAGCCAGCTGCCAGCACTTGGCAGTTATCTTAAAAGCACACCCTCCATCTCTGAGCTAATGTTTCCTGTGTCACAGAAGCAGCATAGCAGAGACAAAGGCAGTACATGCCTGCTCTGCCTCTGCTGCAAATATACTCCACAGCCCTGCCTGCTCCAGATCCTGACCCCTGCTCCTCAGGGTTGCCACAGATGTCCTATGCACCCACTGCTGTTCCACGTGTCTGATGCTTGGCAACCTGGTGCATACTGACTCCCCCACTTGCTCTGTCCATCTGCTGGATGACTGGTACATGGCCTTTGGGGTCTCCACTACCATGCAGCTGCTGCCACCTGCCATGGTGACCACAGGCTCCAGGATGCCCCTGCTCCGATTGCCATTTCCTCCTGTCCCACCAGCCCTGCCACTTCTGTGCCTGCTGTGCCTGCCAGGACTGGTAGCAGCACGAGGTGTTGCAGGAATGGGATGACAACCAGTGGGTTGATGTGGGCCATCTTTGAAGACCTGCTGTGCTAGCTCCCGCCCCACCTGGAGTGCCAGGACACGGAGGTGCACTCACCCATTCCTGCCAACACCCACCTGCCCCATTGCCCACACATCTCCTACCTCCTGCCCACCTTCCAACACCACTCCAGGACCTGCACATGTTTGTAATTAAAACCTTTATTTCCCTCACAAGCCCACCCCCCAGCCCCCCTCACTGCCCTGTTTAAACAGCATAGCCCCTGCCCCCTCCCTCCCTGACACACAGAGCCACTCCACCACCCTCCCCACCTTTCAACAATAAAAAACCTTCTTCCCAAACATAAAACTATGTACAAGTGTTACAGTTTCTGTCCAAGTCCTGGATTGGGGGGCTATGTGGTGGGGAGGCATGGGGTTCAGA
>NW_017729032.1:89097094-89138588 GCF_001723915.1 Gavialis gangeticus
CACTCCACCACCCTCCCCACCCATCAACAATAAAAAACCTTCTTCCCAAACATAAAACTATGTACAAGTGTTACAGTTTCTGTCCAAGTCCTGGATTGGGGGGCTATGTGGTGGGGAGGCATGGGGTTCAGAGCCCAGTGCCAGGTGGCCAGCACCCTGGTCATGGACAGTTCCCCCACAGTTCTAGGGCCACAGCAGATGCCAAGGGCTCCTGCAGGCAGGAGGCAGAGTAGGCCCTCCCTGAGGTCTAGGGTCCTGCTATAGGGTGGTGGGTGGGGGCCAGGGGCTAGGCATGGGGGGAACTGGGTGTGGGCTCCAGTGCCTGGCCCTGGCTGGCCAGTTGCTGCTGGAACAGCTCTATGTGACACTAGTCCAAGGCCTTAAGATAGGCCCAGTGCACTCACTGCATCTGGTCCCATGCCTCCTTCTGGGCAGTGTCCCAGGTGAAGTCATCTTCCCACCAAGCCAGCTCCTGCACCTTGTCTGCCTGCTGATGCACTTACTCCCACACTGCTCAGTTGTCCATGACTGCCACCAACAGCTGAAGCATGTGGGTCCAGTCTCTGGTGCATCGCTGGTGCAGCTGGCATATCCAAAAAGCTCCAGAGGTAGGTGGTGGTGACCCTGAGGTGGCACTCCCACAGGGCCCGGTAGCCTATCCCCCACATCCAGATGTTGGCTATGCAGAGGCAGGAGACAGAAGCTTTTTTTCTGCCTTTTGTGAGAGTTTGCAACATTGCAGACATAAGGTGCTTTACATCAGGGGCCCTGCACTGCCCTTGGATGCCCAGGGACCATGTTAAGTTATAGTGATAGGCTTAGGCAACCACAAGCCAAGTCCCCCATCCCTGCATGTTTCCCTGGGGCTGGTGAACTACTAGGTGATGGTAGCAGGCAGCCTGCCTCCCCTGCCCCCTTCCCAGGGCCAGGCTTCTGCCAACACCTGATGCCGCAGTTCCAGACCCTGCCCCTACCTCCCTGAAGGCCAACCACTGTGCTGCACTGCTGCTCCATCCACAGCGCCCAGGCTCAGGTCATACGGGGCACCTGGCAAGCTGGGTTGAGGGGCTGGCTGCACCCCCGCCCTCTCCACAGTGGACCCTCTTTGGGGAGGTGCTATGGGGATGCCCCCCTGCACCACCACCGCACCCCAAACATTCTACTGCTGAGTGTGCCCCAGGTGGTGCACAATGAGCTGTTTATGCAGGTGGAGGGCTGCCCAAGCCACTAGGACCTGCTACTGATGATTCTGCTGGTGCCCAGGGCACACCTGCACACCAGGTTCAGGATCCTGAGCTACAATGGTGTGGGGGGCAAGCCCAGTCTGCTCCATAACCTCCAGCACTGCCTGGAGGGTTACCTGCCACAGTGCTACATGTCCCTGCCCCCCACTGCAAAGGAGGACATTACTGCTGGCATTGATGCCTTCTTCAGTTTGTGAGGCCTGTGACCACTGAGCTACAGGGACACAGGCTGCTCAGTAAAGTTCTGAATTGTGTCCTGCCAGCCTGTGTACTGTGGAGGCCAGGGAACCTGGGGCCAGAGTTGTGTGGATGGTCTGGACAGGAAGTGGGACCATGGCTGGGGGCAGGGGCAGGGCTGGGGACTGGGCGGGCCCTTCCAGGGCTGGTGAGGGTGGTGGTTCAGTGTGGGGCTCCTCACCACGCATTTGGCTCTGCCTGGTGTCCATGGCCTTTGGTGAGTGCCAGCTGGCACCCGGCTAGCCCCTCCCCCCCGATAGGAACTGGTGGCCAGCAGTGGTGTGTCTGCCTGCTCCTTGTGATGGGCTCTGGGGCTGAGCTAAGGGTAAGGCAGACACTGAGGAGAACTCCCCAAGCTGCCAGTGGGTGTAGCAGCTGGGTAGGTGGGTGGAATGAGGCACTGAAGGCCCAAGGCCCCCCTCAGGTGACTTGTCATCGGATGCATCAGGGCAGGGTATGAGTGAGGTTGGGCCTCCCCTGTTAGTGACATTCACAGGGATGAGGCCTGTCTCCTGGGGTGCCAAAATGCTGGTCAGGGCCCATGAAGAGCATGGTCTTATGGGCATAACTGGAGCAATGACTGAAGTCAGTCACAGCCATTCCTTGTGCCTGCAAGTGGCACTGCTGCACTGTCCAGGAGTGGCCTCGCACATGCATCCCAGCTGAGATCACCCTATAAAGGTGGGCTTTCCTATGCCCATGCTGAGTGAGCAATCTCTGGATGTTAGCCCCACTCCAGAGTGCCACAAGGTTGCATACTTCCTTGTGGTTCAAGTTGGGGGCCCAGGCACTGGGGATGGGTGTGGGCACATGGAAAGAGCCATAGCTGGATGGGGAGGATGTGTTCAACATGGTCCCAGCACCAGGTCTCGGGGCTCCTGTATGGCTATCCCTGCAATAATGGCCTTGGAGGGCTGGAAGCAGCACCCAGGACAGGGGTATGGCCAGGGATGGGGAGCTGCATGGCAGAGGTGTTTTACCACAGTACCTGCAAAGACAGAGAGCTGGGGGTGAGGAGCAGCAGGAGCAGGTGCTGGCCCTGCTGCAATACTAGGGGGAATCTCAAGGCTGGGAAAATGATGCAGCAGGTTTCAGCCCTTTGCAACACTCATCTGTGGCCAAGGAGCAGCTCCAGCTAGGGAACAATCCAGGCAGAAGCTGCCTGGGTCCTATCCAGCAGGGCACATGGGGCCTGTGGGCTGCTGCAGGAAGACTGGCTCCCTTCAGCTCCTTATACAGTGTGCCCCAAGTCACAAAATGACTGGAGGCTTTTATAGCCTCCAGCTAGGGCTGTCAAAGAGCAGCCCAGGCATGGAGGAGGAGAGGCAGCCAGCCAGGAGTCCTGGGCCTGGGCTCCAGGTGGCCCTCTAGTGGCTGAGCAGATCTAGGAATGAAGTCTCTGAATTAATACATCTATATGTGCATTAATCTGCATGAACTAATGCTGCTTAAATTTGATACATGGTTTGGGCAGGTATAAATTTAGGCTCACATAGCCTAAACTTGCCATTTTTAAGCTGCATTAAGGGTGCACACATGTAGACATGCACCTCTAATGCACCTTAAATTCAGCTAATCTGCATTAAATGACTGTGTGTGGACACACCCACTATGTCCAACCCTCCCCCCCTTCATCTAGTAACCTAATATCAGAGTACACATGCAGGACGTAAGAAGACAAAAGTTTAAATTCCTTATGTGCTTGAGAGGCATGAATTTGCATCTCCCACTTCTCTAGTGGCTCCCTTAAGTAGAAGGAAGAACTGATCTGTGGTCTACCACCTCCCTAATAACTCCTTTAAGTAGGTTGGTGGATAAAAGGGAGGGTACCATCTCTCCTATTGGGTGTGGGTCCTGATCTGGTGGGTTTGGTCTGGGAACACCTATCATATTGTGCTCTGCAGAAGGAGGAATTCCTAGTATCTAGATCCTAAGGGGGTTTAGGCATGGGACAGGTGTCTATCTGATTGGTGCCACCCCAAGGCAGACCTTTGGGTACCTAGGGAATTTCACTGGTGAAAACTTACATGCCAGCCAGGTTTAGTTAGCTTCCAAGTATCAGTCTTGGAATCTACATTTTGATATAATTAGAGTGGTAGTTTGGCAGAACTTATGTACCCAAAGCTTTTTTAGAACTAGTGGTCATTCACTTCAGAGATGTGAAGTTAAACTGATGCATCCTATTTCTAATTATTCATCAAAAGTGAATCCTATGTGGATGTGCATTAGGATCTCATCCCAGAATAGAATCACAGACAGACAGCATGGAGTCGGAAGTGGGAATCAAGGATGGCAAGTTATGCATCCTAAATATAAAACATCTTTGATCATGTCACTGCATTGATAATGGTAAGGCCCAAAAATTAATCTAAAGGATCCCTAAAAGGCCTGGATTTATAGTTAAACTGAAGTTCCATTCTGTAACACGTTGATTGCCTTGACCTACTAAATAGAAAATTAACTGAATCACAACAGCAATGAAATGGTGAGGTTACTCAAAGAAGCTGGAGATAAAGGAAATTATCAGAACAATATATTTAATGTATCTCTACTCAGGACACTTGTACATATGAGGTGGGTTTAGTTCTTAGCTCTGCATTCTATGCCCCCTAAACTGAAACAATGAGTTTTTAATTGAAACCCACCATTTCAATTTAGGGATTTCTGTTATTGTTTTGCAAATGTGTTGGAGCTATTAGTCATCTCACCCCTGGCTGCAGGAGAGGCGGGCAGACTCTGCAGAATAAAAGGATCGGGCCCCTTGCTGCTTCTGCCTTCCCTGGCATTCCTTCCCAGGGAGAAATGCCAGGGAAGAAGAAGTGCTAAGACAAGAATCCCTAAAAGGCCTCAATTTCTAGTTAAACTGATGTTACAATCTGTAACATGTTAACTGCCTCGACCTACAAAATGGAAAATTAATTGAAATATAGCAGCAATGGAATGGTGAGGTTACTCAAAGAAGCTGGAGATAGAGGAAATTATCAGAACAATATATTTCTCATATCTCTACTCAGGACACTTGTACACATGAGGGTGGTTTAGTACTTAGCTTTGCATTCTGTGCCCCCTAAATTGAAACAGTAGATTTTTAATTGAAACCCGCTATTTCAATGTAGGGATTTCCAACACTGTTATGGTGAGGGAACCAATCCTTTTTGTTTTTTCTTTTTGGGAGAGCTCGTCTGCAGCCAAGGAGCAAGCTACCAGCAGGCCGAGTGGCGCCTGAACTGTGAGGGACCCTGGTCCTTCTCTTTGTGGTGGCGGCACCTCCCAGGTTCACCTGGGCAGGCTGGTAGTGGAATGAGTGCTGCCCCAGCTTAGAGGCAGCACCCAGCTCAATCTAATTTTTCCCTGACTCTTAGCTGAGGCAGCATCCAGCCTGCTAGCAGCCCACCCAGGCAGTCCCAGGGGTCACCAGTGCCATAGAAGAAAGGACCAGTGCCCCCTGCAGGTCAGGGACCACTTGGTCTCCTGGCAACTTTCCCCTTGGCTGTAGGAGAGGCGGGCAGGCTCTGCCAAAAACAAGAAAAAAGGGATCTGGCCCCTTGCCACTTCTACCTTCAGCAGGCATCACATGTACAAGTGCTCTTAGTTTCAGAATACACTTTCTTAATTTTTGTCCTTTCTTCTATGACCTGTCAATGTAAGGAAGCCATGAAAAAGCCAAATGTGATCCTAGGATATATCTGGAGGAAAAATTCCAATAGAAATAAGGAAATATTGATGACAAGATACTGGCAACAATAACTTGTGAAATACTATGCAATATTCTTGTCATTCTTGTTCAAGAAAGGTGAATTTAGACTACTATAGGTGCAGAGAAAGGAATGGAAAGCCAGTTACATAAAAGAAGATTAAAAGAAGATGGCTTATTTACACTGGGATGACAAATATTGAGAAGGGGTCTTGCTCTCTATAAATATAATGGGGAGAGGAAGGGAGAATTGGCAGGGAAGAATAAGTGCTAAGACAAGAATATGGGTGTCAGGACCCCCGCCCCCATTTTTTTGTACTGACACTTTGCAAATTTTTTACTGACAAAAATACTTTTTTATATGTTTTTACTGACATATTTTATGTATGTCAGTAAATGTAACCCTTCTGCCAAGCCTGGATGGCAGTGATGGGGGTGGGGTTCAAATTTAGGGTTTTAATACCAACCAGGGTAAACATTTTCATTGATTTAAAATGTTAGCAGATTGTAAGTAAAAAAGAAATCTTGGGTTGACAATACTGCTTGACAGAAGCTATGGTTTTACACCATTCTGCCCCACCCCAGGAGTCCCCTTCTCACCTCCACGCCCTGATGCACCCAACCTCATCCCATACAGGACTGCCTCCACCTCAGCTGACTCCTCAGCCTTACCTCTGCTGTCCCAACTCCTCGCATCCCAGAATGGACCCCCTGCACACTGCCTTTCCTCCTCCCAGCCTGGAGCTCTGTCCTGGCCACACTACCCGGCTGCCTATGCCTTCAGGTGAGCAGCTGTTAGAGGCAGGAGAATGGCCAAAGAGATGTTAGAGCAGTGCATGGCTGGGTAGGGGGCAGGGGGCTGTTCAGGCTCCCTTGAGCAACAAGAGGTCTTTTCAGTGTGCTGCACTTCCTCTAAGACAGGAGGTGGCACATCTATGTTCTATCTTTCTATTAAGATCATTGTTGTTTCATTTTATGGTTGTCTCTAGCTTTTTAATGAAGTTTAAAGAGAAGCATTTTTCCCTATTTTTTTATGGATTGCCCCTAAATTTATGGATGGATGACAATCCTGAATTGTGTATACACTGATAATAAATAAATTTACACTGGAAATCAGAAGCAGATTCCTAATCATTATAGAAATCAGAGATGTGGAAGTTGTTTATATAAAGAATTATATGATGTAGCTTCAGAAATCACAGGAGACTAGACTCAATAATCCAGAAATCTCATTATCTAATACTATGCTCTAGCTCAGAACTCTAACTGGGGAATATTAGGATAGCTTCGTTGGCTTCCTTGGAGTTACATTCTTTTCTACCCACGGCTAAATGCAACCATAAAATGAACTTCATAACCTCAACCATGCTCCTAAAAATGTGTTAGATTTAATATTTTAATGGTATTGTATAGCCAGAAATTATCAAAAAAAATTTAAAAATGAATATTTGACAGATGAAAGTCAATTTTGTGTCACAATATCATTTAGATATATGTATTTATTTATCTGTTTCTTGGGTTGAGCATTTAAAATAACAACACATGTAATTCCATATTTCTAGCAAGATCTAATCAAGTCTAATTTTGCACTGAGCTCTATTTAATGAGTTGGTACCTGTGTATGAATTGTGGGTTACATGAAATTTCCTTATTATTTTTCCCTCTATATAATTAAGAAAAAATTAGTGGCAGTAAAATTGTAGTTTATGTGGATAAAGGTCTGGTTTCCCCACAATGCTTTACAAATATTCTGCATGTGAAATTTCAAAGACAGCAGTAATTGCATGTAGCAAAATCTTTCATATATGGTCTTTAGTCTGAAAGAAAGCCACTAATTATTAGCATATGGAATGCTGTCATACTTAAAGTTTCTGTTTTAAAATACTGGGAATATAATAATCTATGTCCTTTATGATTCAACTACTAGTTTCTAGTTTCTCTAGGAGCTAAATTCTTCACCTCTTTCTCCTTTCATTTTAAAACAATGCTCTTCAGTTCCTCTATGTTTTTATTTGCATTACTTTGTGAAGGGATTCTGTCAGATATTCACCTTCAAAGCACAGTGGAAGCTTGATCCTGATTGTCTTCCTTTGATTTGTGCTGTACAATCCCTACACATTCCCATTAAATTTTTTTTATTTCAGAGGTAATTTATACATCATTAGAAGCTGCAGACATAGCTCAGACTAATTCAGAAAGATGTGAAATAAAAGGACATTGATTCAGTAGATGTTACTGTTATGCAAGTTGTGATAGCGTAGGATATCCCTGGCTTAGGCTGCGAGCTCTGTTTCAGATTCAGGCATCCGTGTTGTGTCATGTGTTGCCCAGATTATGTTACTAGATTGTAACACAAATAGGTGTCCTGTCCCCAAAAAGGTTCTTAAATCTTCAAGAATGAGACAATCTATAAGAAACTTTCAAGATCAGAGCAAGAAATGTTATCCAAGCCAAAACGTGTGCTTTGAGAATGATTTTGGCCAAATGATTTTTTGAGGGGGAGGAAACTGTCCCAGCTAAACTCTAAAGCTGCCCGAGGTTAATTCTGAAGATGTAACCTAATAGTTAAGGCACTGGCCTCTGATGAAGCAGACACATTCAGCTGGAATCAATTATTTGAGATGAAAAGATCCTCTCAGAATTATATAGAAAAGCTACTTGACCCACATCCCAATCTAATGCCCTGTTCACCAGGCTATGCACACTCTGGAGAAGTTTACAGCAGACTGCTTTACTACCAGATGTTCTGGCAGTGCCTAGGCATTTTTGGCTGCTTTGTATGGCTCTGTAACAGAATGCACTTTATGAAGCACCACCTGCTGAATGGACCGCAACAGATGTCTTCATGCACTTTCAGTCAGTTGCCAGACAGTGGTAGAAGCCTTATACCACTCGAGGTAGAGTAATTCAGTGAGCAGAGGATTTGAATGTATGGACTCAACATTTTGCCAGTACAGTTGGAGCTGCAATGTAGACTAGAGCTTTGTCTCATTGCGATATCTCTTTCCAAATAGAAATCTACAAGGTTTTTATTCGAAAACAGATATTTCACCATAATTCTGTTTTCACAAAAGCATTGAAAATGTTTTGTTTTTGTTTGGTAGAGAAGGAAAAATACCAACTGTAACTTCAGAACCTCCCATGGAGTAGAATTCTCTTCCCTTGGTCAATAATCAGCAGGAAGCAAGGTTTCCTCTGACAAAAAAAAAAAAAAAATCCCAATTTTCGCATTTAAAAAAGTAATCCCAAATCCACATTTTCCCATGATTAAAATGTGGATTTTGAGTTACTTTCTTAAAATTGAAAATTGGAGATTTTTTAAGTCAGAGAAAACCAGGATCCCTGATAATCAGGGTCCAGAAGCAGATCTAGAATTTTACAAAGGAAGATGTGGGAACAGCATGGGTGGCTGTGACCCCCACTCTCAGCTTTCTCCCCCACCTAAACTGGGGTGGGCAGACTGCATCATAGGAGCAGTGCCCAGTGATTCTTTGAGCTGGTCTACACGTCACTATATGGTGATGTTGCTATGGCACTGTGCTTTAGTACTTCCTTTTGAAAGTACTAAAGCATGGTGCAGTAACTGCCCCTACTCAACCATGCGTCTGACACATGGTTAGATTTCTTTGCTATGTCACTGTAGCGGCATGCTAAAATGGGTGAGCATGCCGCTGTGGTAACATAGCGGCTGATCAAGTCTAGACACATGTGGTTGTGCCCTTTGAATGTCCAAAACAGGCAAGGATTCCCTCCCTGTTCAGTAGCACATCATCTCCCCTCCTTCTTCCCCACCTCCCTCACCTGCTGCTGCCATTTTCTTTACTGTCCCAGGATGTAAGGGAAGCTCCTGTCCTGCTCCAGATGGTTTTATGGGGCTTGGGCTCAGCCTGGGACAGTGGTAGTGGAGATAAGGTTCCTCCTCCCCACACCTGCTCCTGAGCTGGTAGGGACTACCTGGGAATGACCAGATAGAGAAAGTAAACCTGCCCACCGGCAGGAGGGGGGGGGGGCAATGGGGGAAAGGAAGGGAAGGGAGCATGCCTCTGAACACAGAGGGAAAGGGGAGGGGGGATTCTTATCTCCATTAAGGACTTGAAAAAAGTCCTCAGATACTGCTCCTGGCTTGTGGTCAGCAAGATAGTGTGGCTGCACTATTGTATCCCCTCTAGATCTGCTCCTTTCAGGGGCCACCAACTTTGATTGTCTCTTAATTGCTGGCAAATTCTCAGACAGGGGAAGAGAAAGTGATGACAATGAAATATACGGACTGAAGGACAGAGACTGTATTTAAAGTGGGTTAGTGTTGGGATGATATTGTAGCTGTAATGATCCCAGAAGAAATGTAAGAAGCAAGATTTTTTGTGGGTGATAATCTTTTATTGGACCAACTGTATAGTTGGGAAGGATATAGACAAGTTATAACTGCCACAGATCCTTTCTCAGCTCTCTCTTCTGTGAGAGAAGCTATCCACTACAACATATAAGAAGAACCTATTGGAAAAATAGAAAGCAGAAGGGGCTCTGCTTAGCCTGAAATGTTGATAATACTTTGGACTTAGGAGTGGTTGAGATGAGACATTAAGTTGAAGTTTTGTTTCAGAGCTTTACTTATTGCACAAAGAATTGTAACTCTCAAATATTTATTTTATTGTGTTGAGAATAAATGACTAAACCACTCTCTGCCACAATGATAGACAGAATACTGGGCTAGAAGTATCTGTGGTCTGACTCACTATGGCATTTTTTATGTTCTTAAAAAGATGCCTGATCCCCTAGGGAATGTCTAGATGAGTGCAGATGTGTGGCATGTGGTGCTGCAGACCCATCTGCAGCATCACTCATGCACATGCAGGTGTTCCCCACACTGCAGTGCAGCAGGCGGGAGAAAGGAGGGCTGACCTTGGGAAGCCCCAGGGTCAAAAAAACCCATGCCTAAAAAAAGTAAGGCAGCACACATGATGCCAAAATGTGCTGTTGCAACCTGTCCCCAGGAAAGACTCATGCCACACATGCTCTGCCACATAGCAGGTTACCCTGGGCGGGTTAGGAGAGGCTGGGACCAGCAAATATGCAGCAGCTTTACGTGGGGTCCTAGGGAAAGCTGGAGCATGGCTTTGACCCACCACACTCTAGTTTTGGGCGGCTCATGCTGCTGCCACATGTGCTGTCCTGCTTTTTTTAGGCATGGGTTTTTTTTACCTTGGGACCTCCCGGGGTAAAAAACCCCCCTGCACTGCAAAGTAGAAACATTGGGAATGCCTGCACGTGCATCTGTGATGCTGCAGATGGGTTTGTGGCACCACATACTGTATGTCTGAGCTCATCTGCTACAGTGAGTCACATCACAGATAGCCCAGTATCCTATCTCTCACAGTGGCAGGCAATGGTCTAGTTATTTATTCTCAACAAAATAAAATAAATACTTGAGAGTTACATCTATTTGCACCGTGCTTTAAATACTGTACTTGAGAGTTACAGTAAAGCACCATGCCGCTGCTACTTGTCTCTGGGGAAATACATGTTCCTGCTTGTGGGAACCCTTGTCTGAGCATATGTCAATATCTGTTCTTTCAAACCAGCCAAAAAGGAAGTTTAAACTATTTTATCCAATTATTATTTAATATAAGATACAGAAATTCTCTGTGGAGCAGCAAATGAAACCTAAATTCCCTCCCTCTGATTTTGTCCCAGCATATGGCTACTCTAGCAACTAGATCATCATGCTAACTTAGTGTCTCCATTCCTGGCACACAGTGTGGTTGTTACAGAAGTTTCTTGGGAAGTAGGAGTTGTCAACTGAATCCTGCTTCGCCTTAGTGGGAAATTGGACCAGGTTCTCTTAATTCTTTGGAGAGTGCACTGATCATCAGTAGGTGCATCTACACATAGGCTTTAGTGCACATTAGCCTATTTTAATGGGCATTAAAGTGTCACAACCAACATGCTCTTTCACTAATGTGCACTGAAATAGGATAATTCGCCTTTTACTAGCACCTCAGTGGAAGTACTGAATCTAATGTGCGCTACCAAATGCACATTAATGAACATGTAGACACACCTGTAGTTACATAAAAGGGAGACATCTCCTCCTTAATCTGATTTCTTCTAAAAGAAACTGGCAACCATAACTGTATTTTGGCCAAAGCCTGGGTATGTCACTGTGTAGTAAGTGTTATCAGAGAACACCTACTAGATGATAGCCTTTAGACGACTTAAGTAGAAAAAGACCTAGGGCAGAACTGTATTTCACTTTCTGTGCTCAGATACAGTTACCAAGCTGTGAAACTACCATTTTTGGTACTTATGCACAATTTGTGTTCCTACTTCCAGAGGCATAGCCAAGCAGCTTCACATTAAGGGCAGACGTGGTGTGGCCAGGACAGCACTTTTGTGGCAATGGCTGCTTTTTTGCTTTCCCGCAAAAACAGTGGCCAGGGCTGCTGACCTGGTTATCCACCATCTGTTTCATCCACAAGTGTAAGCATTCACACAGCTGCTGAGCATGCACAACAGGCTGCATTCAGGTTAGGCAGGCACAATTTCATACGCATGTACCACAGTGTAAGCCCCAGGTTATGGCCCAACAATTACCAGAAGAAGGGGGATCCTTCCAAAACGTATTAGGGCCCCCAGAGGAGTTTTGAATCCCAAATAAGCTTGTTATTTAGATGTATATGCTATTGAAACAAGATGAATAATATTACTATTAATTTTTTTCTGGAAAGTATTTCTTCCCCGTCCTTTCCTTTTAAAAAGCTAATGATGAAAAAATGCAAGTTGAGGATGGCCTGTGAAATTCCATCAGGTATATACCTTTGTATGCAGCAACTAAAGTTTAGCAAAGGTTATAAGGTCAAATCAATATGCTGTTTTTTTTTTCTCCTCCCCAAACTGCAGCCTGATGTTTGAGGATCCTGCAGCAAAAGCAGTGTTAACCTTGGATGCAAAATAGCCTCAGAAAAGATCATTCTTTACAGTGCCATAAGGACAGAGCTGTTTTTAAATGAACATGCAAGCTCAAAGGCCTAACCTGCATAAATATAGTCAATAAATCAATCTGTCTTGTTCCAGCCTCTGACTATTAAATTAATATCGTTGCTGATTATCTCCTGCCAGAAATTCTTTGGTCATCCTTTAGCCAGGCTTTATTTTGGGAGGTCAGTGCAGCAAATAATTTCTTTTAATTGACCAAAAAAAAATCCATCTGAGTAATTTGTTGATTAGATTTCCCTTCTCTTGCCAGCTGGACTTATCTCCTTTTCGCTCCAGGTAAATGCTGCTTGCTTGCTTGCATCTATTTGTAATGCTTACAAAATGAGCTCCTGTCAACCAGAATCAGAAGTTATTCTGTTTTTTTCCTCTCCTCAATTGTAGCATAAACTCAAAGAACAGGCCATTTGATAAATGGAATTTGCCATAGCAAAAGCTTGAGCAGTCTTTTAATAAAATACACAGGTGAACAATCTTAAATATGGTAAGTTATTTTATCTGAATAAATGTTGTAGAGAAAAAAGACACAGAAACCATAATGGCTCGGTATGAATATTTATGATGTAAATAAATGAGTAGTTATTTCTTCTTCTTTTTTTTTTTTTAAAGAATCTGGAGTAAATCTTGGCCTGAAGTGAGAAAAGATTCTCTTCTTTCATTCCCAGAAAACTGGCCTCTTTTAGGCCACTTTGACACAGACTCACACGTAGGACAAATACCAAGCCACATCTCAAGGTAACATTATAAGGGAATCTCCAGGAATAACTCTGATTTAAGAAAAGAGCTTATGTCTCTATCACTTGGATGGGTGGTAGCCCTGCTGAGTGCAACAACTTGATTCATAGACACCATGAATATCAGAGAACTTGCCTGCAAGTTTGAAATTATACTAGATTTACAGACCTTTAGAAGACAGATTCACTCCTGTACTACACTTCTGTACTAAGGTGGAAGGCAGCAGTAGACAGGGAATAAGGCAGCCTCCAACATAGATAAGAGAGCCCTTAAAACTGCCCTAAGATGCACTACTACTTCAGGGGCTTCTTGGGAGGTTTCTGAGGATGAAGAATTGCTGAGGCAGATGTCTGCCCAAGTGACCCTCAAGCAATGATGAATTGGATTCAAAAAGCCCCTCTGTTCCATGTTTACTTTGCTATTACATGCTTTATTGCTCCCTCTAAAATCAGAACAGGCTTATAGTTCGATAGTGAACTGTAAGACATTTATATAAAAGTATACCAACTCATTATCTGTGTCCTTGTGAGGTACCTTGCTATTTGTCCCAGATGAAGCTGATGGCTAAACACAAACAACCTCAGAGTATTAATTAATAGTACAAAAGCATGTCACTTAAAAGGGCACACATCATGTAAATCTCATCCGGCTGATTTTATAGCATAAAGTATTGTCCTGTCAAGTGTAAGCAATACAGTGCAGTGTCAGCTGGACATAGATTTGAACTGCAACAATGCAAAGTTCAATTAATCCTATGCACAATGCCAATTCCCATAATGATGTAGTCCATTTGTGACAATTAAAAGGAGAGACTAATGTCTTCCAATGACAGGAAAACCTTAATTTGGTTTTATTTGTTTTTTCTTTCTTTCCTCAGCTAAGGGAAGAAATAATAGTCATTGTTTCTGTAGCTTGATCTAGCAAGAGTCTATAAGATACTTTCTAATAATTGGCTGTTTGGGGGCTCCAGTCACCCCAGCTGTGACTGATATAAAATATGGCTACTTTGCTATTCAGAAATCTAGCAAACCAATCTTGCAGTTCATTTCAAGCAGAATAATTTGGTAACATAATTGTGATAAACAGAGCATTTGCTAATACCGCCTTTCCTACGACAATGATTCTTGATTTTTAAAAGTGACCAAAAGGATGGTGTTACTCTTCAAATGACTCCTACTAAGAGGACCTGAAAATGTCAGCTGACTGAGAAAGCATCCGTGACTCAAGCAGTGTCTCCTGGTGAGCATGTGTCACCTATGCTCCAGGATCTTCACAGGCTGATCCTGTGAATCCAAAAATCTTTTTGCCTATGCTTATTCGCCTATGGCCACTGTAGTGCTCGCAGGCCTACTCACTCTTGGTACTGTAGCCTAGTGACTACCTAGAAAGTAGTATATCTGAGTTCTAGGCCCTCCCCATCCTGAGAGAGGGTTACACACACATATTCACATATTTTCACTTGCTAGGAACAGATCCTAACTCTAAGTCCAAGTTCTAGGTAGGTTTGAGGCATCATCTGACTCTCCTGTTAAATCTGGACTGCTTGGACAGAAAGGAATAAGAATAGTCTAGAAGAAGATCAGACAAGAAGGGACCTGACCCTGTGTTCTAGTGAGAAGGGCTTTGTATTCTATCATAACAATGTTTGTACAGTTTACCCAGTAACTTTTTAATGGAAAATACGTAAGCAAACCCAGGAGGAAGGACTAGAACCTAGGGCATCACTAAACTACAGAATCAGGCCCTCTTTTTGTTGGTTCTCATTTGATTCCATCACCATTGCATTCTTACGTGTTCAGGGGCCTAGCTTCAGGGTGGAGCATATAGAATCATAGAAACTTAGGGTTGGAAGGGGTCTCAGGAGATCATCTAGTTCACCCCCTGCTAGATCATCCTAGCCAGGTCTTAAAACTTCCAAGGATGGAAATTCCATCACCTTTCTGGGTAACCTGTTCCATTGTTTTACTACCCTCCTAGTAAGAAAATTATTCCCAATATCTAAGTCATGTGCCCCAGCCACCTCATTATTTTCTTTGCCCTCCGCTGGACTGTCTCCAATTTGTCCACATCCTTTCTGTAGTGGGGGGCCCAAAACTGGACACAGTACTCCAGATGTAGCCTCACCAGTGCTGAATAGACGGCAATGATCACTTCCCTTGACCTTCCGGCAATATTCCTACCAATGCAGCCCAGTATTAGCCTTCTTGGCAACAAGGGCAAACTGCTGGCTCATATTCCACCTCCAGCAGTTCGTCTGGAGAATAGATATGGAGCCCTAGCAACAGAGGGCAAGGAGCATGTTCCATTGGTGGAGAAGGAGAGGTCAGGCCTCCCCACAGTAGGAAGGATCAAGAGAGAAGACCACACCAAGAAGAAGTGATGGATAGTGGTGTTTGGACACTCCTTTCTCTGGGGGACAGAGGGATCCATGTGTCAACCTGACCTGTTCTCTTGGGAAGTCTGCTGTTTGATCAGGGCCAATATGTCACAATGGTATTACAAAGACTCATCTGGCCCCCTGACTACTAACCCATGCTGCTCATCTATCTGGGAATAAGTGATACTGCCAGGGGAGACCCTGAGATTCACAGGGAGATAGAGACCAAAGCCCGGAGGTAAGTGGGGAAGTGGGTGACCTGGATGAAGAGCAAACAGGAGGGGTCTACAAAGGAGGTGTAATAATTCTTCCTGAAAAATCAGGGCAATTGACTAGTTACCTCTGCTGTCTGTACACAAATTTGTGGAGCCTGGGAAACAAGCAGCAAGAGTTGGAAACCCTTGCACAGTCATGGAACTATGACGTGATTGGAATAACAGAGGCTTGGTGGGGTAGCTCGCATGACTGGAGCATTACTGTGGATGAGTATACATAGTTCAGGAAGCACAGGCAGGGGAGAAGAGGAGCAGGAGTGGTACTTTCTGTAAAAGGGCCATATGATTGCTTAGAGCTCCAGAATGAAATTTGAAATAGGCCTGTTGAAAGTCTATGGGTTAGGGTCAGGGGAGAGAGCAACAAGGGTGATGTCATGGTGGGGGTCTACTATAAACCACCAGACCAGAAGGTAGTGGGGATGAGACTTTTTTCAAGCAGCTGACGGAAGTTTCCAGATCACAGGCCCAGGTTCTCATGGTGGACTTTAATCACCGTGACATCTGCTGAGAGGGCAATACAGCAGTATACAGGCAATCCAGAAAGCTTTTGGAGAGTGTTGGGGACAACTTCCTGGTGCAAGTGCTGGATCAGCCAACTTGGGGCTGTGCTCTTCTTGACCTGCTGCTCACAGACAGAAAAGTATTGGTGGGGAACATAGTAGTGGATGGCAACTTGGGCGACAGTGATGACAAAACGATTGAGTTCAGGATCCTGAGGAAAGGAAGGATAGAGAGCAGCAGAGTAAGGAAAATGAACTTCAGAAGAGCAGACTTTGACATGCTCAGGGAACTCATGGGCAGGATCCCCTGTAATGCCAGTCTGAAGGGAAGAAGAGTCCAGGAGAGCTGGCTGTACTTTAAAGAAGCCTTACTGATAGTGCAGGAAAATTAGCAAGTATGGCAGAAGACCAGCTTGGCTTAAGCAAGGAACTCTTCAGTAACCTAAATCACAGAAAGGAAGCTTAGCTGAAGTGGAAATTTAGCTGAAGTGGCATGCAGGAATGAATTCAGGAAGGCTGAAGTGCAAGTGGAGTTTCAGCTAGCAAGGGACATGAAGGGTAACAAGAAGGATTTCTAGAAGTACGCTGGTAGCAAGAGGATCAGGAAAAGTGTGGGTCCCTTACTGAATGGGGGAGGCAACCCAGCGACAGAGGATGCAGAAAAGACTGAAGTGCTCCATGCCTTTTTCACCTCAGTCTTCACAGGCAAGTTCAGGTCCCAGACTACTGCACCTGGCAGCACAGGTTGGGGAGGAGGTGAGCAGCCAACAGTGGTGAAAGAACAGGTTAGGGAGTATTTAGATAAGCTGGACATATACAAGTCCATGAGGCGTAAATGAGATGTACTTGAGGGTGTTGAGGGATATGGCTGATGTGATTGCAGAGCCGCTGACGATCATCTTTGAAAATTCATGGTGATCATGAGAGGTCCCAGATGACTGGAAAAGGGCAAACATAGTGCCCATATTTAAGAAAAAGGAGGATCCAGGGAACTGCAAACCATTCAGCCTCACCTTAGTCCCTAGGCAAATCATGGAGCAGATCTTCAAGGAATCCATTTCAAAGCACTTGGAGGAGAAGATGGTGATTAGGAACAGTAAGCATGGATTTGCCAAGGGCACATCATGCCTAACCAACCTGATTGCCTTCTGTGATGAAATGACTGGTTCTGTGAATGTGGGGTGACCAATGGATATGGTATACCCTGATTTTAGCGATGTTTTTGTTATGGTTTCCCACAACATTCATGCAGGCAAGCTAAGGAAGTACAGGCTGGATGAATGGACTGTAAGTTGGGTAGAAAACTGGCTGTAACATGAGGCTCAGAGGGTAGTAATCAATAGCTCACTGTTCAGCTGAAAGATGGCATAGAGTGCACCCTCAGCAGTTTTGCAGATAACACCAAGCTGAAGGGAGTAGTAGATATGCTGGAGAGTAGGGCAGGGATTCGGAGTGACCTAGACAAATTGCAGGACAAATGCAAAGTCCTTCACTTAGGACGGAACAATCCCATGTGCCACTAGAGGGTGGGTGCTGACTGGCTGGGCAGCAGCTCTGCAGAAAATGACCTGGGGGTTACAGTAGACAATAAATTGAATATGAACCAGCAGCACATTGTACCCAAAAGCTTGTCTAATATCTCTTTTAACTATAAAAGACATTGCCAGTCAAACCTTGCTTCTCACATATTCCTATTTTAAGGAATAGACTATGAAACATAGTTGAAGATCCTTGGATACTTTTGTCAAAGTAGAACCGTAAGAGTTTTAAATATATAGGGCCCCTTATATATAGTCTAATAAAAGGTATCAGCTTTACCCGAAGAACCCTTTCTGCCTATGTCCTTAGAGCAACACAGCTACAGCCTATACCCCTAGGGCCCCTTATGTATTTGTGTATAAGAACTCCTTTAAAACCCTAGGTATAGGCAGTTTTTAATGCCAATTTTGACACACTACAAAAAGCTTTTCAATCAATGTGTTCCACCATAATACTATGATGGAACCAATGCATTATCAAATAAAAATTGTTATGCCTCTGTTAGTGCACAAACTCTTTAAGCTGTGTTACTGGTACCATGAGCTCAATGACAAGGAAGATATTCATGTCTATGTCTGGCAAACCAGGACTGTATTCGCATTTCTAACATAGTCAGAAATTTATTACCAGCTCTCACAGAAGCATGGCACCAGACATTCACAGGTCATCACAGTTCTATCCCAATATTGAACATAGCTTGACATTTATGTATGATATAGCCAGACCACTAGGACAAATATTAATATAAAGACTTATTCTCATTTTTGACACAGCCAGAATTCTGTGACAACTTCTGACATAGGGAAGGATTCAGCACACCCAAAGCTATAGTATGCACAACAGTCACTGATAGAGAAAGTGCTCCAGTACATCCCTGAAGTAGCCATGCTGGCATTACATAAAATAAGATTTCATCCCTGTCTCCCACACCTCCAGTACTTTCCTATTGCAGAATTCTGATGTCAACAAAGTATCATCCCTGTTTCTGAAATGTAAAGACAAGTATTAAATCTTTTTTAATAGGCACAGCTGTCTTGGTATTCTTGACATAATCAGAGATCAGTCTCTATACCTGAATAGCTAAAGCCATGTCTTTGATTCTGACTTGGGAAGAGCTATGTGACAACAGTCAATACAGGGAAAACATCCTCCTACATAGTAATAGGTCTGCAGCAAATGCTGAGCTCCATGCCTACCTCTGTGGCAAACACTGAAATGCCATTCTCATCCTTGACATACCCAGAGCTCCATCCACATCTCTTATGAATTGGGGCACAATGACAGCCATTGGTACAGCAAGAGCTGCAGCCTTGTCTCTGATAGGGGGCAAAACTGTCACAATAGCTTTCATAAATAGAACTGTGTCAATATCAGTGACAAAGCCAGGACTTTATACTTTTCTTCTGATATTGCCTGGTTTCTGTTGATATCATTCAGAGTTGTATTCTCAGCTTTGATATAGCCAGGGCTTCATGACAGGAGTTAATGTACTCAGAGATCCATTCCTATCTTTCATGTAGGTAGCTTTAAATGGCAAAACATTTCTACAGAATATTAAATTACTCTGACAAAATATTTCTACAAAATATTAAATGCAAGGCTCAGTATCAAAAGGAAGGCTGAAGAGTGCCTAACCTGCAGCCTGGTGGTTCTAACTTTGTTCTCAGAAGCAGGCAAGCGACAGACTTAAGCACCTCTTGAGTGAGGGTTGCCTAGAACTTGAGCCTCTCAATTCCTATGTGAGTGCTGTAAACACAAGGTCATTGTCTTGCAACCAGGATGTTGTGATACCCTTTGGTGCCATAAGATTCTTTTAAGGGTGCCACTCAAAATTAGCACTATTAGGAGTGCAAACATCTACACATGATTCACAAGTTAAAACCAGAGATTTCAAATAGGAGTCTATTCTGACCTGTTGTGAATTCTCTGAAAGAGATGAATTCTTCAATTATTTTCTTGTAGTCAAAAAAGGAGTGAAAGCTAAGAACTAGCATTTTCAAGAGGGTTCCATGAATATAAGAAGGTTGAGAAACACTGAACTTCCTCTTCCATGTAAACCAAATAATTGTTGGACTAAATCATGTGAAATATAATATCTGAGATTCATTCACCTGCTTCTCTACCAACATCATATATGATATCACCTATTTATAGTGCCCCTCTGCTGTCTATAGGCCAGATGGGGAAATCCCTGTGTAAAAGAATGAATGT
The DNA here is from genome assembly GCF_001723915.1 of Gavialis gangeticus. NCBI lineage: Eukaryota > Metazoa > Chordata > Crocodylia > Gavialidae > Gavialis > Gavialis gangeticus. Next base: position 89,116,897 of record NW_017729032.1, read on the forward strand.
GTGCTGATTTCACAACAGGTCTAAAAACATACAGCAGTCAATGGCAGGACAATTTAACCTCCCTGGACATTTCTTCCCTGAGCTACTGACAGATTAGTTATCTTTAAACTGTCCTTTTTCTCTATGTTAAAATTCCTCTCTATTTTAAAGGTATTCTTTGTACACATCCATTTATAGCATCTGACTAAGTAGGCTGTCACCTATGAAAGCTCATGCCTCTTTGGATCAGTTAGTTTCTAAGGTGTTGTGCTGCACTACTTTTGTCTTCACTTTTCATACTGTCCTTTCTTATCAAGTGCTTCTTGATAGTTGAGTACTGTAATTTCCTATATAAAAATGTTCCATAACTCCAGCTGTTAGAAAGAAGTTTTATTGTAAAAGTATGGAAGATAAGAAGAAAGTCACTTGACATGACTGAGAGGTGTGAGAAATGAGAAGAGGGGGGAGAAGATATAGACTAATAAGGGATGAGGGTGGAAACTCAGAGGGAAAGCAGTTAGGTTCAGGCTCTGATCATAGAATCATAGAATCAATAAGTCAGAAGGGACCTAGACAGATCATCTAGTCCAACCCCCTGCCATGGGCAGGAAGGAGCACTGAGGGTGGGAGGGGTCATAAGACCCCAGCCAGGTGCCTATCCAGTCTCCTCTTGAAGATCTCCAGGGAAGGTGAAAGCACCACCTCTCTGGGAAGCCTATTCCGGGCTCTGGCCACCCTTACCATGAAGTAGTTCTTCCTAATATCTAACCTAAACCTATCCTCCCTCAGCTTGTGGCCATTGTTCCTGGTGACCCCAAGGGGGGCCCTGGTGAACAGACTTTCCCCAAGTCCCTGCTGGTGGCCCCTGATAAGGTTGTAGGCAGCCACAAGATCCCCCCTTAGTCTCCTCTTGCAGAGACTGAAGAGATTCAGGTCCCTCAGCCTCTTCTCATAGGGCTGGCCATGGAGTCCCCCGACCGTATGAGTGGCCTCCTCTGTTCCCTCTCCAGGTTCTCCACATCCTTCTTGAAGTGCGGTGCCCAGAACTGGACACAGCACTCCAGCTATGGCCTGACCAGTGCCGCATAGAGGGGGAGCAAGACCTCTCTGGACCTGTTAGTGATGCCCCTGTTGATGCATGACAGGGTGCGGTTGGCTCTACGCATTGGCGACTCATATTCATCCTGGAGTCAATCATGACTCCAAAATCCCTCTCTGCCTCTGTGCTGCCGAGAGGGTCAGCCCCTAACCTATAACCATAATGCTGGTTCCCTCTCCCCAGGTGATGATGACTTCTAGAGGACTGGAGTATTGATTAATCAATATATGTGGTTTATATGCCACCTTTCTCAACAATGACTCAGGGCAGGTTACAGTAGGAGAACAGAACAACTTAAACAGGCAACTAGCATATTAAAATAAGATAAAGACCCACTAAACAGCAAGTTAGCATAGCTTTTTTTGTTAAATGCCTGCCCACATAGCAAGGTCTTGCAGTGTTTCTGAAAGATGTCCAGACTAGGGCTCTGGTGGGCAAGAAGGTGGGAGTTCCAGGGCTGAGAAGCAACTGCTGAAAATGAATTCCTATGCATTTTTGATGAGCAGATTTGATGTACTAATGGTATTTGAAAGAGGTTGCTCTTGGTTGACCTTAGGAAACACAAGGGGTCATAAGGGAGAAGATGGTTCAGGAGTGGTTGAAGCATACCCTAATAAGGTATGTATTGAATGAGGAAGTGGATAGCAGAGCAGGGACAGGAAGGACAGATGAGGCTGCCTGGAAGACCTGGATTTCCATCTGTCTCTCTCGTATAGAGTTCTGATGTGATGGTGGGCACGTCTCTTAGGCCAAGTTTTGTGTCCCTCATTTTCTTTAACTTTATACATGGGCTTGGTTTGTAACTGATGCCAATGAAAGCTCGAGTCTAGGATGTGAACTCTAAGGGGTAGGGGGAGAGGCCTTCAGATTCTCAAAATGGCCACGCATAATTAGTTGTCAGTTTTGGCTCTTTTACCTTTAAAACCTCACTTCTATACTGGTAAAATGGAGTAAATAAGGTACTGTGAAGATAAACATAATATTGTTTATAAAAGACTGAAATACTACAGAAAGAGCATCATAGAAAAAGCCACAAAGGCATTAATGATTTTGCATCCAGAGCAAGGTTTCAATGGTCTGTAGTAAATAATGTATCAGGCAACATTATGAATTATGAAGATTATTAAAAGCATAATCAAGAGCTGTGTATTCAGTGAGCACCTTGTGCACTGCATGAGGTCCGGGTCCAATGGAAAATGTATGATTCTGTAATTAAAATCTATTTTATGATGTACATCTTTATATTAATACATACTTATTTTAAATAGCCAGGAGTCTGTGGCAGATTCAGAACTCCATCTCCATTTCTGACATACTCAGAACTTCATCCATTTCTAGCACTTCCAGGGCACCATCACTATCTTTGATATAGTAGGAAAGTCACTGATAAGCTGTAAACTCCATCCCTACCTCAGAGATCTATTCCCATCTCTGTCAGAACTGCATTCGCTTTTGTTAAAGCCAGAATTCTCTATCTTCTCTAAAACAGCTATTGCTACAATCCTATCCCAGACATATGAAGCTTAGTTTACTCATATGTCACTGACCCAGGTTCTGCCAAAATGGATAAGTGACTTCTGAGGGACTACAAATGTAGCTGGAGAGGTTCAGATAAAGGAGAGGAGAGAAAGAAAAGAAAAAGAAATTATTGTACCTCTTGCTGGTGATTCCATTGGCCTACCAGATACCCCATTGGAGTTGGATAAGCCTAGCATACCTATATAAGACATATTAGGCTATTTGCATTGCCCCCCAGTTTATCCACTATAAGATCCTCCTAATTAGGAACTATGAGTTCTATTTCTGGCAATCATTTTACACGGAGCTGCATCCCCACTTCTGAGATTGTGATTACCATCTCTGACTTACTTAAGTAGCATCCCTGCATCTGGAATAGTATTATCTCCTTCTCTGTCAAATCTGGGTTTTTATGGTAATCTACCCTGCCTTCTAACTACTAAAATAAACAAAGTTTCATCCCCCTGTCTGACATAATAAATCTTTCATTCCCATCTCTGAATATGAATGGGTCCATTTCACCCCTGAAAAACTGCTCCGTGACTGCAATTGATACAAAAAGAACAAACATTCTGTCCATGAGGTAGTTAGAAATCCATTTCCATCTCTGGCTCAACAAGGGACCTATCTCCATTTCTAAACAAGCCAGAACTCAAATCCATTTCTGTCATAACCGCACTTGAATTGCCTTCCCTGTTATAACAAAGACCCCAACTCCATCTGTGTCAGAGCTACCTCTGTAGAGCAATCAATGATACAGCTAGATCTCTCTATCAGTAAGAGTACTGACAAGTGAACAATTTATACTGAGTTAAAAGAGAAGAGGAAATTACCAGTCATGAGCTATTCCACGTGCCTGCTTCTATTTTTAAGCAAAAGTCAAATCAAGAGAGCTTAGTCCTTTGGACTGACCAGCTCATATCTACTCCACCAGTCCCTTCAAATTTCTAGAAACCATGAGCTTGTCAAAAGAAATGATCCATTACATATTTCTCCCCTCAACAAAACAATCATGTTACAGTTTAGGCACCGGTTAGAGGAGCATTTCTATAGATTTATTTTGGTCACAAACTTGCCTTTTATTCTCTCCAAGGACTTTTCAAATTCAGATCATCTAGAGAGGAAAAATCCAAAGCATAGAAATTTTCAGTTTGATTATTTTATTAACCAAACTAACTAAGCAAAATCATAAAATGCATATATACAAGTTAAATGAAAAGAAAGTAGTTAATGTTAAATCATCAAATTGATTTAAATACATGGACAAATTAAATATACCAACTGTCCTTATGAAAGCAGTAGTCTTGTTTGGCTATCAGTCCCCAAAGCCCCAAAGTAACAGGGTATTATCAGTCTCAGTATCAATTATTATATTTCCATTCTAGCTAAACACTCGAAACAAGTAGGTTCAAATCCCTTACATGCTGAAACTAATGTTGAGACTACAGCTGTGATACCAATTAAGGTGGCATGCCTATTTATTAGTCATTGGGCACAATAAACATTTTTTATACAATGCAAGACAAATTTAGTTTCAAAATGCCTTTGGCATGCTTTGGTAACAACAGTATGAGTTTCAGGGTTAACATATCACACCACAAAATATGTGTATGTGGGGTGTTTAAGACAGCAAAGCTGTTGTAAGAGACTGCATTAGACTTTTTTTTATAGTTGTCACTCAAACCGTTTTATAGTTGCAACTCAAATTCTGTGGATCCTCTACAGACTCCTGCACTTGGTTGTTTAGGTGCTCACTAGCAGTCACTAACTGACATTAAAAACAAATTCAAGAATTCCAAGAAAGACGTGCCTCTATGTTGATAACAATAATAATAATAATAATAATAAAACCCTAGAGAAACAAAGCCAAAAGACTAAATATGTGCAGGATGACTGGCAAGACTCTTTTTATATCATTCCATTTTAAGTTGAAAAGATTAGCAAATCATTCCAAAGTTTAATGCCAGTTGATCTGCTGATTGGCTGGACATTATTTGCTTACTGCTGTTGGAGCTTAGGTATGGCAGATTGCTGCAGTCCTCCTCTTCAGTGGCCAGGCCATAGAATTTAATGCAAAAAGTCTGCAACCAACAGCCATGGCAATAGGTATTAGAGGCAAGCAAGCCAAAAACGATCAGCAACATTTCTCCTATTTTTGAAGTTGATGACCTGACAGGTTCCCCTACCTTAGAACTTCTCTGAAGAGTTCCTTGGCTCTGATGTTACCTGATGAGGTTTGACTAGGCCACCAAACATAGGATCTCCCAGTCTATTAACTGTAGGATGAAATATTCTACAGTTCCAAAAATATGTCATCCATGTAGCAAAACTGTAATGATTCTGTTAAAATTTACGCTATGAACCACTTAATGGGCTTATCTCATTTTGACTTATGACCAGGGATCCTGGTTTTCTCCGATTTAAAGAAATCCCCAATTTTCAGTTAAAAAAAGTAACCCAAATCCACATTTTTCTGTGATTTAAATGACTCACAACTTTCTCTCTCTCTTTATGTATTTATGTATATATGTAAGTATATATAGATATAGATATGTAGCTATATATGTATGTATGTGTATGTATATTAGCAGTATTTCATTTAACTCATGGAAAAATATGGATTTGGGTTTACTTTTTTTTAACCAAAAACTGGCAATTTTTTTAAATCAGAGAAAGTCAGGATCCCTGCTTATGTCTGACATACTAAAGGCTCCATAGCAACCATTACCTTAGATAAAGCCCTGTTCTCGTATCTGCCATATCCATAGCTTCATCCTTATTTATGAAATAGCCAGCACTCTAACACTGCTACTCTCTGATTTGTATCCTTTCTCATCTCTGATATTGCCAGAATGCCATCCACATGCCTGACATAGACAGAGCTCCATGGAAAATAGTCAGGAGACCATCTCTATTTCTCAAATAGTCAGGTGCCACCCCAAGGCCTGATCCAGTCAGGAGCTGTTTTCTTGGCTGCAGAAGAGCTGCAAAAGGAACTTTAAAGGGGGCAGTAGAAATCTCACTGCGAGCTTGCTTTTCATTCTGCTGCTTTATTTTTGCTTCTGGAAAACAGTTTCTGCAGGCATAAACCATGCAGATAACACCAGTTGGCCCTGGTAACTTGTGTTCCCCCAGTTCTGACACTGGGTGCTGAGAGGCCCAACTCTGGAGTCTCAGTGATCATTGGATGTAATTAAGGTATCCAAGGATATGCAAAAGGAGCTTTTATAATTCCAGGGGAATTTCTCTGCCCCTCAATAATTGATTTAAATGTCAAACAAAAATATTTTTAAAAACCTTTTCACATCAAATATGGACATTCTGGGTGAGGTATGATTTTATCTCCCTTCAAAATATAGTTTACTATCTTTTCTATAACCTTAGGAACATTACAGAAATGTAGATCTGGTCAGAGAGAATATAATAATGACTGACTTCATGGACAAGAGTTTGGCATAGGACAAGTATATCCATAGCTATATGGATTAAGCAGTTACATAAAATGCTGAGGACTACTAGATGCCACTAATACTATGGCTAGCTTTTGCACCTTAAGAAAGCTGGGAAAATAGTTTGTCTCCCATCAACCTGACAGTGAGGTAAAGGCTTTTTACCTAATTTTAAGGGACCTTTCTAGTACACGTCCAGTTTACTTCAACAATGAAATATGTCTATGGTATTACATTTTTATGACACTTCTTTTTTGTTGGGGGCTAACTGATTGATTTGAAACACTTGGAATTGCCAATATTGTAATTCAAGATATAATTTCCATGACTTTGGGGGCTGAAGAATTGCAGCCATGATGACTTCCTTCCGTCACTCCCCCTAACCCCCTCCTCACTGGAGAGGGCTGGGGACAAGCCCAGGCAGCATCTCAGTAAGTCAAAGGGAGGAGAAGGATCCAGCCAGCCTGTGGGCATTACAAAGCTGGCCGACCTACCTAGATAGGCACCACCAGACAGTTTCCTTTAGTAGTGACTGAAAGTCTTTTTCTTTTCCTTTTTTGTTAGGGTTTTGGAACTTGTATTGTACTTGTTGCTGGGAAGTGAATCAGCTAGATAGTGGTGGGGATTTTAGGGAGAGAGGGTTGATATCCATAGCCCCTTTTAGAAGAAGTGATGTGTGTTTGGAGGAGATGGTGGCAGCAGGTGGGGGGATTTCCACTGGAGTTGAGGTGGGATGGTAGGAATGTATGAGCAGGCAATGTGGGTGGGGATGGGATGCAGTTTCTTGTACCTGGGTGTGAGTGGTGTTTGGGAGGCACACTTGGCATTGGTGGAAGGATTTATGTGAGTTGGGGTTTGGGTTGGGGGGAGCGAATGACTTCTTGGGATTTAGAGTATTGTTTGACGAATCCTGTCCGTGGGTTGTTTGTTTTTTTGTAATTTGCTCTGAGCCTTTTGGATAGGGTGGCATATAAGTCTAAATAAATAAACAGATGGTAGAAAAAAAAAAGAATCAATCAAAAATTATGTCCATTTGCAAAGAATCCTAAACTGATCATTTTGCAAGTTTTTTTCTTTTTAATGGGTTAATTTATTTCATTAAAATCATATGTCTCTGTATTTACATAGACTAGCTGAGACCAGAATCAATGGTACTGAAAAAATGTGAAAAAAAGAAGTTTGCTATTGTATAATCAGAAGTTGGCTCGTTGGTCTAGGGGTATGATTCTTGGTTTGGGTCCGAGAGGTCCTGGGTTCAACTCCCGGACGAGCCCTTTGGGGTTTTTTGTTGTTCTCCCGCCCTGGCGGGGGGTCAGGCTAGAAGATCTACTAGGTCCCTTCCGACCCTTAATCTATGAATCTATGAATCTATAAGCTCTCAGCCTGTTCTTATTGCAAGATTTCCAACTGAATGATTTGGAAACCATGACATTCAAACACAAAGTTCATGTAATTAGCTGTATTATTTTCAGAACCAACTATCAACCTCCTCAGAAACATTCATCAAAATTATAAGGCCCTGACAGATAGCATGATATGAGGAGGCTGTGATCCTAACATTTTTCAATATGAGGTATGTTCTTAATAGAATGACACTGATATTTTGTTACAGATACTTGGAACATGTCTATACTACCTGACTCTGTTAGGGAGTTTTACTACAAAAAGCTCCATATTCATTTGTTCCTACTCCATACACATCAAACATGCAAAAATGTAATGCAACTACTTTTAGAATGGTACTCAGTGTTCTTTAAGCATACACCAAATTATCTATTTTTTTTTCTTTTGGATTTGACATACAGAGAGCAGGGCAAAGTGGAAGGAAGATGTTTCAAAAAAGCAATCCTAAAATGGTTGGAGGCAATAAAAATAGAATCATAGAAAATTAGAGTGGGAAGGGACCTCAGGAGCTCATCTAGTCCAACTCTCTCCTCAAAGCAGGACCATCCCCAACTAGATCATCCCAGCCAAGGCTTTGTCCAGCCATGTCTTAAAAGTCTTCAAAGATGGAGATTCAACCTCTCCGGGTAACTTGTTCCAGTGTTTTACTACCCTCCTCATCAGAAAGTTTTTCCTAATATCTAACTTAAACTTCTCTTGCTACAACTTAAGACCTTTGCTCTTTGTTCTGTTATCTGCCACCACTGAGAAAAGTCTAGCTTCATCTTATTTCAAACCACCTTTCAGGTAGTTGAAGCTCCTGTTCAATCCCCCCTCAGTCTTCTCTACTGCAGACTAAATAACTTCAGTTCCCTAAGCCTCTTACTGAATTTTAGGATAGTGGCTTTTTCACTAGGTATGGATCCACATCTGGGTTTTAAATACTCCAAATTTCATAGTTTTGCATTTAGGGCTTTGAAGCAGACACTCATAAAACTATAACTTCCTTACACTTTATGGCACACCTAATTGCATGTTATCAAGAACATGTCAATATTCAGAAGACAAAGTCCTTAACCTCTGCATTTATCATCTCGTAACGCTAAAGCTCAGGAAGAATGAATGAACAGAGATGTTCCAGCAACCCAGTTCCTCAAGCAAAAATTCATATACATCTCCTTTCTGCCCAGACTATTGATGTAATTACTGTTATTTTTCTGACTGTTATCACCATACATATATTAAAAAGCTTAATTAAAGTAAATATGGCTTTTGAGGTAAACCCAGTAAATATTTAAAAGACATCATTAGGATGTGTTATATTGTGTATCAACAGTAAAATGCTGTGTAAATTAATGAGTCATGTCCTAAAAATATAAAGCTAAAAATGAATATGTGCAGTAAACAATTTTGAAAGACTGGAGACACTCTTTTAGCATTTGTTTGTTCAAGGCAAAACTGAAAGCTGAATCAATAAAGCAGTAGCTAAAAGTGCATTTAAAGCTTCACTTGTTTTGATAATTCATTTAAGAAATAAAGAATAATTTAATGACAGAGGGAAACAAGGGGTTATAGTGATGTGCGGCTGAAAGGGTACTGCCTCTAATGTTTCTGCATCAATCAGTGGTAGATTTCCCCTCTATCAGGTTGCATAGCTGGTTGAAGAATAGGTAATTGTTGGTTCTTCAAGTGGTAATGCTCCATGACAGTTACCCCTAGCAATTCTAGAGCTGGAAACACATGCCACCATTGTGCCACCATAGCAATTTTTATGGCAGTTCAGTGTGAAAGCAAATAGATGCCCATGTCCTTTGTTGTGCCACACATGCCTTTGTTTATGGACTCAGCAGAAGGTAGGAACATAGTGCCAACATAATTTGTTCTGTTTTGTGGTCATGGAAATCTATTTGGTTTATGGCAGGAGAGCACAGGCAGCCTGGGCCCCAGGCTGGTAATCCCAGACCTTGGTGCGGGGAGGAAAGACGAACCTGGTCCTAGGTACCTCAGGAATTCCCATGCAAGGTCAGTCCACTCAAGCCTCAAGAGCTCTTGCCTGACTTTCCCCATTTACAGAGATGAGTCCCCAGGAATCTCTGGGAAGTGTCTGTGCAAGCAGGGAAAGCTGGGGTTCTCCGCTTACAGAGATACACCTTGGAGATTCTGCAGGGTGTCTTTGTAAGTGAGGATCACATCTGCTGTCCTGCATAATCAATAGGCAGGACAATGGGCAACATGTGTCTCACCCAATGAAATAGATCAGCTCTGTGGGGACACATCCTGGTACAACTGATCCACTTCATTTGCCAAACTATTTACACCCAAAAAGATTTTGGAGAAACACATGGTTCCAATTTACTTGCCTGTATAAACCCTTTAAACTAGGGGCAAGCAGGGACAAATCTGAGCTCCGTTTTTCTCCTCTTCAGGACCTATGGCAGCCAGCAGCATTGCTTGATTCTGTAGGAATGCTGGGGCAGTGTTATTGGAGGCCACGTGATGTATCCTCTATAGTAGTGCTGATCAATAATATAATCATGGTGTTTTTCCAACAGCTGCAGATAAGGTATTAGCAAGTGCAGGCATGGAACAACAGCTCCCAGATTCAATTGCAGCTATCACAATATGAGCCATTAAGAAAGTTGAATATTTCAACCACAGAATGTAGCCTAAAAATATTGGAGCCAGCTGGTAGAATGATGTTTGGCTTCTGTGCCTCAGTGAGTGTAATACATTTGTGAGCTCAAGGTTCACAACATTAGCTGTAGGAATGACTTCAACATTTCAGAAAGGGTTGCTGAAGATATTGTCTGTTGCAGTGTTTCTGAACCCATGGGTTGCAACCCAAAAGTGGGTCATGAGAATATGTGAAAAGGTCACAAACAAATTTAAAAAATGGATCAGCAAACTTTAAAAATGGATTCTCCTTTAAAGGAGAAAAAATTTGGAAACCATGGCTTTTTCCCTGCAGGCTGCCAGAGTTCCAGCCTGGAAAGGGGCTGCTGCTTGGGGCTTCCCATGCCCCCTCCCAATTTTTGGTTTAAAAAAAAGTAACCCATACTCCACATTTTTCCATGATGAAAATGAAACACCACTATCTATCTATCTATCTATCGATCTATCTATCTATCTATCTATCTCTTTTTGCAACTGAGTTGTCAACCTGATCACTCCCCTTAGTTGCAGTACTAGTCTTGCATGTCTGAGAACTCTAGGAGTTTATGTTTTTGTATTTTTCTTCAACTGGAACAAATTATTCATATAAAATACATGTCTAGTTGCAGATGGGGGTGTAGGGGAGGAGGGGCATATAGAGGGCCTGAATCAGCTTTGCAACTAACCCCTTGATTACCCAGTCTAATTCTCTATTGCCCTGCACCTTTTTTAGTCATTTATGTCAGTGGGAAGTAGACAGAAAACACTATCAAATGAGACTAATAGCACTATATATTACCTATTTTTTCAGTGGTGAGAATGAAAGCACAAGGAGCAGAACTTTGCAGTATCGTGCCTGCGGTGTTTGCGAGCCTGTAGTGAAATATGTACACAGAGTAAATACAAAAAGTTTAGGAAAAAAGCCCTATCTCCAGATTACACTTGTGTGGTCAGCATTTCTTCCCTAATGCAATTTCACCTACTTTTTAGTGTTTAGAAAAAACTCTTAAAAGGAAGAAAAATAGATGAAGAAGCTCTGTGAGAAATTAGGGAGAGCAGGTGCTATTGATCATGTCTGTTGGAACTGCCTTCATATCTATATTTTTCACTCTGCCAGTGGATTTCTTTTGATATATCTCCAGAACTTTTTGCTCTTTTTTATTTGGTGACAACATTGCAAAGCTTCATATCCTGGCTGCCTTTAAGGACCTGGTAGGCTGTTTATTGTATGCTAATCCCCCCCCCCCCCTTTCTCATTTCTGGTGGGAAAATAATCCCTTTAAAAGGGAAGCATCAGGAATTTCTGCTTCTTGGAAGCATAGAATAGGTTTGCTGATATATGCTCAGAAAGGTCATGATAACTTCTTTACCCTTCAATTGAAAAGGCAGGTCCCTTTTAATTGTATTTGTTTTGTGTGTACATTCTTATAGCTTAAGGTGATTAGATCGTTGGACTCAGGAAAGCATACTTCCATGAATTATCCATTGCAGCAGGAGTGGCCAGCCTGAGTCACACATGCCACAAGTGACATGCACAACCTGTGTGTGTAACATCCAGCAGATTGAGGAGGGGAAAGGAAACTTGTTGGCAGATAGGATAGGGAGGAAAAACAGAACAGCAGATTATGCAGGAGACAGAGCAGGAAGCTGAAAGCAAAGCAACAGATTAGGCAAACCTCAGGGTAGGGAACAAAACTCAGAGTGGCCAACTGAGCAGGGGAAGTGGATCAGAGGGGCACTTGCGGATGGTGTAATTTGTGGCGTGCCTGCCAAAAAGGTTGGCCTTCACTGTCGTCTAGCATTTTAGGTTTTTCTTTTTCACGTTCTGAGCTCACCTCTTTCTTCAAGTTATGCTTTTTTAAAATATTATAATCATGCATCTCTTGTTGACATCTGCTTCTTTATAAACAGGGATCCTGGTTCTCTTTGATAAAAGAAAATCCCCAATTTCTGAAATATATATGTACATATATCACGTGTGTGTGTGTGTGTGTGTGTGTGTGTGTGTATTAGTGGTGTTTCATTTAATCATGGGAAAACATGGTTTTGGTGTTACTTTTTTTTAAAAAATTGGAGATTTTTTTTAATCAGAGAAAACCAGTATCCCTTTAATAATAAATACTTCCCTTCTTGTAGACTTATTCCCCTAAAACAATGCATTTTAAAAAAAATCTGAATTTAATGCACTACCTTAAACTACTTAGGCTTGAGTTTGCTGTGCTTTCCACAGTTCATGGAGCAAAAATTAGAAATGAGTACTTATGGAGGTTTTTTTGCCAGCTAATAATCATGCTTCAGCAAATTCCTATCTATTTCTGGTTTTTTTGGATTGTTTCTTTTTTTTACGGTTTATGAAAGTCAAAACCAAACCAAGAGATAATTGTATCTAAATAGCATGTAAATATTGATAATATATTTTCTTAATTGATAGCTATAATATTAGGAAAGGATGACCCTTGTCCATTATTCACTTCATCTCCAAAAGTAGAAAGAGGCTTATGAAATGGTCTGCTATACTGTACATAGTTTGTTGCTTGCCTTACTTATTGTATCCCTCTGATACTTCTTAAACCTATTTTGCTCTTGGTCCTGTTCTTTATTTCCATTTCTGCCTTATAGGACATCACAACATCCACTTCCCAGGTGAATAATCAAACCATCATGCTAAATTATACTGTACCGTGCCATTTGAAACTGTTCTACTTCTGCATGAATGCTTGCTGCACCAGTGTGTGTGAGAGAGAGAGAGAACAAGAGAAAGTGGAGCTGACCCTATAACCTAGTTAGGATACTCATCTAGGCAGGGGCACATCTGGATTCTAGTCTGTTCCAGTACAAAAAAGAAGTGTTATACCCGTCAGACCAATGGTCCATCTGGCCCGGTATCCTGTCACTGATAGTGGCAAGTAGTTGATGCTTTAAAGGAAGCGTTTATGTGCAGGGCATGTCTAGTGTAATTCATCTCTTGTCAAACCCTGTTTATAGTAAGGGCTTACTATAAAATGCTGCAGTATACACTGGAGCAGGTATTACAATGCAAGTCTCCTTGTTCCTACTGGAGTGCTCTAATCACTAAGCTATACATTTACACTTTCTCAGGTCTCTTTCTGGCCAAATAACTGTTTAATTGGTTAATGGAAAGTATAATAGGTTTAACAGGAGGGGCTTAGAATAACCTTCCCCCTGGAATACCATATGCCTAGGTGGCTAGGGTACCTGCCTAGCAGACAGAAAATGTGGCCTCAAATCCCGCATAGACAGGGAAGTGTATTGAACTATGGCTCCTTACACCCTTGAACAAGTACTTTAATCACTGACATATTCAGAGCTGTGAATCCTGAATGGAAGGAGAAGCCTCTTCCAATTCAAAACAGGGTACCTACATTGTGGAGAGAAACAGGATTTAATGCAACATTTCCAATTAGCTAGCTCAAGCTTGTGCCTGTTCAGTGTGCTAGGTTTTGTGGAACTCATTCCTAGATCTATAACTTTTCCCATGCTCAGGGTATGACAGGAGATGTATTACACTAGACATGCCCTGTACATAAACTCCCCTTCTCCCTAGGCTCCTAACCTGAATATCGTGCATTATAGTAGGCAGTTAAGTGTTGCAACACCTAAGTCTCCTTTGAGTGGGTAGCCTTTTTCCATTACTGCATTTCACTAGTCTGATTTTTATTGTTTGAAACTTTTGCCTTTCAGTTATTAGAAGTGGAAGTGATAGCCACAATCCAACATTGACATAACTGTAAAAATACATTTTTAGCTGTGGAAACAAATGGTTTTATATTTATGACATTGTGTACGACACATTTCTGCTCTTTGAGAAACAATAAGATTTATTAGATCATTTTTTTCCTCTGCTGACAATGCCTTATATGTGGTTAAAATACAGATAAAAGTAGCTGTGCATACCATTGTAAAGCAAAATCCAATAAATAAAACAAAAGCTCCACCAAGAGTATGACTGGAGCAGTCTAGGAATTGAAAAAGAGTCCTTAACAATATGAAATTTATTGGGGTTCATTAAAGGTATGTCAGACTATACTGAGTCATAGAATCACTGACAAGGGTATAGGTAAAAGGAAGACAGCAATAAATTGCAACAAACATAGTAGTTCAACATGGAAATACTTTTTGAAACAAATGATGAGGTGGATAGCATGCAGAATAATGAATATGAAGCAGCACTAAACAACAATCCACAGCAAAACTAGAGCTGCGCAAGTTACTGAAATGTTATACGGGTAGGATTAACATGTGAAACCTCATCAGCTACCCCAAAGCAGACAGAAGTATTTACACAATTAGAGCCCTAATAAAAGAGCTAAGATTACTGTTTTGTATCAGATCAAATTGCCCATGAAACAAATACTAAGGCAAGTACTGAGTGTCATCTCATCTGCATTTATTTCCATTGCTATACTGTGAAAATGGGGGTGGGGTGGGGGGAGAAGGGGAGGGAGAGTACCACAGAAATGGAGGGAGGAAGAATTGAAAATAGTCTAAGAAATAATTCCTGAATGTCTACTTGGCACACTGTGGTCTTATGATACTTTAACAAGCGGTTCATGTGGGAAGAATTTTATTTGCAGGTGTCAGCTGCCAGTCCATATGCACAGTCTGGACTCTTGAAGTTTTAACCAGTTTTCAGAAAAGGATCATCTGTATATGTTGAATTAATAAATTCAAAGGGATTATCCCTTCAGGGCAAGAAATCGCTTTGAACACATGAGCGATTCCTGGGTGCTAAAACTGTACTGAGTATGATTAGTACACAGACATGTTAGTTTCTGTTTGCTAGTTAGGAACCCTGAAGCCAGATATTCTGAAGGATAAATCAAGACCAAATTTAGATATGTCAGAGAAATAGAGGAGTAGGATACCACAGGGGATAAATGTAATCATCAGTACTGCTTTCCTTTAATACTATAAGCAACCTCATAGGATTTCATTGGAAGTGGTATGGTTTACCAAACCCTGTTAGACATTTATTAGTATCCAGTGGTTGCCAACATTTTGAAGACACTTATTGCAAGAGTTTCAGCCCAGCCTCAGCTTTGTTCCAAACACACATTAAAAGAGCTATAGAAATAATTAGGGGGAATTTTTCATACCTCAGGTGAAAATATCTGAGATATAATATCTTAAGGCCTTATCAGATTCCACACAAGTGTGGCCCTTTTGGACTCAAGTCCCCGCAACAATATTAGCTTGCCTACCTTTGTAGCAGTTCATCATGTTAGCTTTAAACTGAGTAAAAAAAACAATGAAAAATCTACCTTTTGCATTAATTTATTTCCAGGGACTCAAACATGGTGGACTAAGATTTCATTTATGCGTCTAATAAGTGGAACAGGATCTAGCCCTTAGCTGTTAATGACAAAAAGTATGAAACTTCTCTATTACAGGGAAAGTTTACCAGTAAGAGCAAGCAAACTATCTTGTCCCTTTTCAGTCAGTAGGTACACTAAATGGTGGTTATGAGATTTCCACAGTCCCACTATGAAAGGAACCAGTATGTTCTACTTCCACAATTGCTATGCCTGCTCTATTTCCTGGTCAAGAGAGACCCTTGCTAGTTTGAGGAAGCATAACGGATGCAGAGTGCTATGAAATTATCATTATTCCTGGTTGTCTCAATAGACATTTTTGTGTTGTTTGAGAGATATTTTTTCACCTATGTGCCCAGGGGAATCCTATTCCTGGCTATGTATGGGCAGAAATTCTATTCCTGAATGCATGTGGACAACTATGCGATAGTGCAGAATAAGCATGTACTGTAATATGCATAATACACAAACCCTACGTTCCAGGCCATCCTCACCAGGAAGAGTTTGAAACTTGATTTCTTTTTACTTTTTAATATGATACTCCAACCACCATACTACTTCTCAAAGCCTTTCCTCAAAGCCTTTACTAGAACTCATTTTGAAGCTAAGCAATTAATGTAGTCCTGGAAAAAAATGGATATACGGCAATGCATGGAGGTAGCCTGGGACAAGGCCCCAGGCTAAAACCTAGGGTCCACTGCCTTCTAGATGATCAGCCACCTCTGACATAGAAGGTGAGCCACATACCCTCTGGATAGCTCCCTTTCTCCTGGGCCCACATTTCACACATTCCTCTCTCTCATACCTGCTCAAAGGAAAGCTTTAAAAGGAGCACTGGATATTGGCTGACTTGTTGTGTGGTTAGATTTCCTGTGCTAAGAAGTTAGAAACCCAGAATCAAAACCCCTCTGGGTGAAGGGGGCCCACGACCCAGGAACTTTAGTTTTGTATGTGACTACCCTCAGTTCTCCAGGGCAAAAGACAGGAGGTGTTTCTCCCCCATTTTGTTCTTACCAGACTTCATGTTGCAGAGCCCCGACCCCCTGCTCACTGGCAGGGAAGAAGCTGGTGCTGAGCACGAGGAAAAGTGGCCCCTCACCCATCCCATGACTGGCACTCCCTGCTGCAGGCACTTGCAGCCCACATGGGACTGTCTAGAGCAGGCACAGGCAGCCCCCTGTGGGCTGCGAGTGACTCCAGCACGGGGGCACCATCCACAGGGCGAGTGAGAGGCCACTTTTCCCCACGCTCAACACCAGCTTTTAACCCAGCCCCGCTGCCAGCCTGGGCTCCGTACCGGCTCCAGGCTTGCCTGTCAGTGACAGCAGCTGTGGCCCCCCCACTTGCTGCATCAGGCAGTGTTGGCTGCTGCTACCCCCCCAGAGCTCATGCGCTGGGCAGTCCACAGGTGGCGGTGGTAAATACTGCCCAGTGCAGCAAGCAGGGAGGCACAGCTGCTGTCGCCACGCGCAGCCCCGACGGGCAAGCCCGGAGCCAGCATGGGGCACAGGCTGGCAGTGGGACCAGGTTACAAGGTGGTGCTGAGTGTGGAGAGAGAAAAGCCCTGCCCTGTGCCCAGTGCCCTGCACTGCAGCCACTCATAGCCCACCTGAGGCTGCCTGTGCCTGCTCCAGACAGCCCCACGTGGGCTACAAGCGACTGCAGCAGGGAGTGCTGGCCACAGAGTGGGGGAGGGGCTGCTTTTCCCCCCTGGTGCTCAGCTTTTCCCCGGGCTCCTTTCTGGCATGGAGAAGAGTGGCCCTCTGCCCACCCCATGGCCGGTGTCCCCCATTGCAGCCACTCGCAGCCCATGTGGGGCTGTCCAGAACAGGCACAAGCAGCCCCACATGGGCTGCAAGTGGCTGTAACACAGGGCTCTGGCCACAGGGTGGGTGAGGGGCGGCTCCCCCCCACATGCTAAGCTTTTCCCTGGGCTCCTTCCCTGCCTGGGGTTCCCCCCCGCCACTTACCTGAGGTTCCAGCATGGGGCAGCCACATGCTCCCAGGCCAGAAACCCTGGGGGGATGGGGCCAGGAGGGCCCTACTGTTGTGGGAGCCCGCTGGGCTTCCCCTAGGTCCTACTGCCCTTGGGTCCTGTCATTTTTGACAGGAACCATGGGCAGATAAAAATTATTTTTCTAAATTTTTTAGGGGTCCCATGGACCAGATAGAATGGCCTCGCAGGCTGGATCCATCCCGCAGGCTGTATTTTGCCTATCCCTGGGCTAGGGTGTGCGGGGGCTTCAGCATGGCCCTAACTGGCAGGCAACACCCACTCTGTAGCCAGCAGTGTCTACAAATGTGCTGCTATTTATGAAAAAACTCCAGAGCAGGCTAGTATTAACATTTACTAGCACTAGTCTGCCCTGGAGTGTATTAGTTTTCTGCACTCCAATAGGGGTGTACATGTAAATGTGGACATGTTTACTGTGGGGCTAATTAGGTAGATCACCAGTAAATTTCTCACATATATGCACCCTGTTAGTGCTAGCTTGAGTTTGAAGCAGTCCACATTCAAGTCAGCAGGGGCCTGGAGGACTGAAAGATAAGACTCCCCCCCACCACCTCCAGTTCAGGGCTTCTCTTTTGCCCTCCATCCCCTGGAGCTTCCCTCGTTTCTCCCCATGTGGAAGGAGGCAAAGTGGGCCCAATATAGGCAAGTGGGAGAGAGGAGTGGGTGGGGTATACACACTAAAGTATCTTAGTGTAACACAAGCTGGTAAGACAGATCAGAAATAAACCTAGTCTGGAATGGATAATTTTAAAATGCCTACAGGGTGCTTAAAACTAGTTTGACATGTTAATGTGTGGTTAAGAACTTCTAAAATTAATGTGTTAAAAGAACACCTAAAAAACACCTAAAATTAATGTGTAAAAAGGCCCTTTAGACATAAGTTTTTATAGGCATTGGGACTACTTAGATGCTATGTCTAATTATGATGATAACTGTAATTTAAATCTTATTGGGCACTTTAATGGGGCTTTCTCGGTGCCAATTTTCCTGCGGCCCACCCACCTGTTTCTGGGCTAACCGCCTGCCTTCGCACCTGCCATGCCTTGTTGTTAATCAATTAATCAATTTTAATTAAGTGGGAGGTTGCCCATTTCTTGCCCTGATGCCAGGGGGCACTATCTGTGGCTCCATTCCTCCCCTACACCACAGCCCAAGCCTCACAGATGGCATCCAGATGTTATCAATATCACCGGCCCCACACTGGGCCCCACAATCCTGTTATTTGAACCCCACCTGGATCCTTCCATTCAGGCAGCCTATTCAGCCTTTATTCCAGGCTACATAGCTCCCCGAGCTGCTTCCCCCTTATGGGTGTGGTCCCCCCAGGACCTTTGGCTCTACTGGCCCTGGCCCACCTCCAGGCCAGTCGGAACCCCAGGCCCTCAGCTCTTGGGCATTCCTCACGGTGGGCCCCTGGCCGTTCGACTCTTCCAGTCCTGGCCCTAGCCTGGACCAGCCGGGAGATGTCAATACAGGTTAGGAGTCTATGGCCCGACTCTCTCTCTCTCTGAGGTCCACCTTCTAGACCCTATAAAGGGGATAACCAACCCAGTTGTGGGGGCTAGTGGTTAAGGCGCCCTGACCCAACTTTCACCAGGGTGGTAACTGGCCTGCCATTTCCTGGGGGCTCCCGCACCACTGAGAGCCCCACCAGGCCACCCACTCCTGGCAGGGTGCAGTTTTAGCTTGTATCCAGGACCAGGAGCCTCCTGACCATCCCCTACAGCTCTTCCCTTACCTCTGCATGATACCAGCAGCCCTGCAGCTAAGCAATGTTGTTGCCTGCCCTTCCAGCAGCAAAAATGCCCTGTTTATATAGGCAGCACTGAATCCAAAATGGCTGCCCTAATCAGGTACCTGCTGGCTGCTGTCTTCAGGCCCTTAAGGTGGCAGGCACAAACAATGCCCTGCCATAGGCATATCTACACATGCGATTAATATGCATGAATAGACTCTGGACCTTATTGTTCTTGGCCACGCCACTTATTGTTCTAGAGTTTATTTGTGTGCAGCATGTGAAGCCTAGTTGGAACAGCCTGGGTTGGTATGTGACTGAAGGGGTCAGCCTGCCAGTTCAGGGCTGCTCCCACCAGGCTCCATGTGCTGTGGAGGGGCTGGCTGAAGCACAAGAGTGTTTCAGCACAGAACTATCCTACCAGTTAATCTCTCACTGAAGCACCCTGTGTCCCAGCTAGCCAGGGTAGCTTCTGCACATGTATTACTGCACAAGAAAATAATCCACAGCAGGGTAGTACTTGTAAATGCTGAGTGTATTTGTTTTGTACGCCGTAATAGGGGCACACATGTAGACAGAGACATTTACTGTGCAGTTAATTAATCAATGGCACAGTAAACATCTCATGTAGATGTGCCCATTCAGTACTGGTTTTAGAGAGAGTAAGCCATTTTACTCTGAAGTCAGACAAAAGGCAGGATAATACCTTAACAGATTAATGCGTTCAGGAATGCATACAATTTCATAGGAAACAGTTTACTTTGTCATAGCAGCTGATAAAGTAGGCTGTTGCCTATGAAAGATTATTCATTTATTAATGAACTGGTCTGTGAGGTGCCACCCTGCCCTGCCATCTTCAGTATTTGTTTTGATTTCAAGTGTTATAAATATGGGCTACTTACAGGGTGGGGGGTGGGGACAGGACAGGTGCTTTACTTTGAGTTTGGTGCACCCCTACGCTGAGTGCAGCACATGCCCAGAAAAGGCATCACATTAGTTTGTCCTGGCTAAGCAAGTGTTTGTATAGATTGGGTGCTTCAGCAGGTCTTTTTAGAATCAGCTTTAGATAAAAGCGCCAACAAGCCCTGCTGAAGTACCCAATCTATACAGACACTGGAGACCTGGATCTAACTAACATGCTTCCTCTTCCGGTAAAATGCTGTGCTGATTTTTGTTGTTGTTTTTTTATTCCACATCTGTCAGCAACCACAATATCCCTTTTCTCTTCAGGAAATGTGCTATGAGTGAAAAAACAAACAAGCAAAAATATGTGTTGGATTCTCAACATTTTATTGTCTATTTAAATATGTATATCCTTTTGGGCCATATGACACAAAAAGGTCACATTCCATTATCCTGACATTGACTTTGATTCAAATATATGCAATATTATATTCCTGCTTTTTACAAATTGCGGGAAAATTGGAGTTTCTCACATGTTATAGTAAACATTTTTATGAAATTACCTTTAGATAAAATTTTGCTTATTTGAAAAAGCATGTCAAGTATTTACTTCTGTATGTAATCAGAATCAGGTAGTGTGAGTGCAAATGATTACTCCATTGAAGTCAACAGGAGATGGATAGGGGCCTAGATAAGCAAATATTCATATATGCCCTGTAATTATACTGCAGGAAAAAGTTGCAGAAAATAAATTTTATGGACAAAAGTTACAACCACTGATGTCCTAAAAATGCACTTTTATGCAAACCTTTGTAACTACTCATGAGATCCTCATAAGATACCCAAGAATGAACCCAGCTGCCTGTAAAATTTCTGTTACACTACAGAAATTAGGAGTAAATTGCTGTAAAATCATTACAGTTTGCTAATTTGCAGACATCAAATTTACAGTTATTTTGGAACTGTGTAGTGAAGTTTGGCCCTTGGCATTCTCTTGCATGAGGAAATATGCAGCATCCCCAATTTTTGGATGACTTAATTAAGATTCTGGCACAATCCCTGCAGATTGTTCAGTAATTAGAACACTACGTACCTTTTGATTTTATTATTTGTCTTTCCTAAACTGTTTCTTTCAGTCATTAGTATATTTCATTATATCCTTTTTTCCTCCACCCTTCACTTCAAACTTGTTTTTCTACAGTGTACGGCTTTACTATCTTTTTCTCTCTTCCCTCTATTCCAATATTTCTGGAATAGCTCTGTTGTATTTATGCTACATCTATCACTCAGTATCTAAGTGCACAACTGTTTCTTCCTCCCTCATTGCTGTGTTACATGTGCCTTCCATCTGAGTCCTCCTCTTCAATTGTTTTCTCTCATCTTCATCACTTATTCCTCCATTTCTCTTTACAACCTATCTGTCACCTACAATCAGTGCCTGAACACAGATACTATCCTTCAAACTCTACTTTCTAGCCTCCAGACAGTCTTTCCATACACATGCAGGGCTCGCTTTCTCTCTCTCTCTCTCTGTCTCTCTCTGTCTCTCACACACACACACACACACACACACACACACACACACACACACACACACACACACACACACACACACACACACACACAC
>NW_017729032.1:89138693-89149905 GCF_001723915.1 Gavialis gangeticus
CACACACACGATAAGCATTTCTATTCCTTATATAAACATACATTGCCAAATGGATTAAATTCAGTGATAGTGTATTGACATGCAAACATGGCAAGGCATATAGGGGTTGCAAACTATAAAAAAGACGGAACCCTCAAGTCCCCACCGGAGTGATAAAATATATTAAGTATATATACTCAGGATAGCATATTAGGAATTTCATCTTTTGTGACTGCGTGTCATTATTCTCCGTTACCAATGCTGGGGCAGGTTGTACATAGTACCTGTACTAGCTAAATATCTCCTCCTTTTTCATCCACAGTCATGCTCAGCTTTTCCCTCACTACTTTTTGATGGAAAATATTTCATCACTTGGGTAGCATGAGAAAATATCTTTCTTCTGCTCCTTTTTCTTTGTGCAAACTGTATTAGGAAAGGTCATCCCATTTCAATTTCTCCTCTGTTACACTAGCTTCATAGTTTTCTTCTTTCAATTTGCAGTGTGATTTGCATTTCATAGGTCTTTTCTCTATTTTTCTGTTCATCAGTTGTGTGTTT
Source organism: Gavialis gangeticus (assembly GCF_001723915.1). Lineage (NCBI taxonomy): Eukaryota > Metazoa > Chordata > Crocodylia > Gavialidae > Gavialis > Gavialis gangeticus. The sequence goes on from NW_017729032.1 coordinate 89,139,231, forward strand.
GCCTAACTGCCTGGGGGAAGAAGAGGGGAAAATTTGCTGAAGAACACTAGAGAGGAATCACAGGGAGTACACAGAGGGGTTTTGCCCCTTGTTTCTTTACTTTTCTATTTCCTCTCAATTGAGGTGCCCTATGCATCTAAAGCAAGCTGGAAAACTTGTACGTTGCCTGCATTTCATATGAGATGTAGGCCTTTTTCGTCCTCATATCCTTCTTTAGAACACAATTTTTAACTTTGTGTAGGTCTCCTTATAGTTGATATTTCCATAATCCCTCATTTGTACTGTTATTTATGTTAGTCTTGTTAGCTCTTTGCAGTAGACAACTTCGTCATTACTTCACAGTAAAGAACTGCGTGTGTTTAGGGTGCCCTATGCATGGCAACCAGTGTTAAAACACCTCACTTGCACATGCTGAGTTTGTCCTAAACTAACCCCCCCTACATCAAAGACTGTTTTTAATCACTGAAATACGCCCTTATCCATCCATTTTGTGTCATTTCATTTGGAATGATCATTCATTCACAAAGAGTCTCATGCTTTAGTGGTAATTAATGAGGCTCTCTCTTAACTGCAGTAAATGAATGCTGCATGTACTATAAAGCAAGCTGGAACAAAATTCTTTGTCACAACTGGTGCTGCAGACAGGAAATTCTATGATAGCTTTAAGTATATGTTAAAAGAGAATTAATGATCAGTAGCTATGAATAATATAACCTGTCCATTTGGCACTTTATTTTATTATTATATTAACTTTATTACATTCAATTTATTTTACATTGCCCAAGCATTTTCAGTTTTCAATTTCCAAAGATGTTAACACTGACAACACATAATTGCATCCTTTAAGAAATTGGGGGTTTAGCAAATGGGTAAAAATCTAAGACTGGCTGGTTTATATTTGCTGGGATTTAGAAACACAAGGCATTTTTCTATAATAAGCCAAATTGTTGGATTTGCTTCTAAGATTACCAGTAGTGAAATAATTAACCACCTTGACATTTATTTTTTTAACTCTTAGGTTTTAGAGTGTGGGGAATGAACTATATCACTTTAGCAAACTCAGAAAAAAACCCAGTCACTTCACTATTTTAGTGTTTAGGTCCCCACACAATCTAGAGGCCTAAATAACTGTTTTCATTTAATTGTGCTTTGTTTTGTCCCTGAAGAATAAAAACTTTGCTTCTGTAGTTTCTTCTGTAGATTCTCGAAATATATGGGCATATCTACTGTATACTGTAGAAGTCCCTATAGATTGCTCTGTCTAGTGACTTCTGTGGTCTGTCTCGACTCTCTCCTGCCACGTTTTGTTTAATTCTGATGTTATTAGTCGGGAGGTGTTACTGCCACAGTAAGACACTGGCAATCTCTCTAGGTCTGTTTTTTTTTCTACGTCACAATCTCTCCAGTGGCTCTCTCTCAACTGACACCCAAGATCTTACGTTATCAATTGAGTCCAAGTCACATATGGGTTGAACAAATCTCTTTATTATTTTTATATCCACAACTGTTTCACAGGGAGATAGATTGTGGCTATTTCAAACTGTTTGGTTTTTTTTAAAAACTTTTTCCATAGAACCTTGTCTTATATAATATACAACTCTGTAAATATAAATACTGATCTATTTTTCTATTTATTTATAAATATGTACATTTTTAACTGACAAGAAATTTTATGTTCGGGGTCTTTAACTCTTCTTCGTTGACGTCTCATTTCCCTCAGCTCTTCAGGATGATGGCTTCTTTCTTTATTTTCTGGGGTGTATGGGAATAACTGTAGCTCTGGCTCTCTCTCTTCTCCAACATCCCTTAGAATATCTTTAGTCCACATTAAAGTCTATTAAGATACCCCCAAAAAACAAAGAAAAATACCAAACTCCATTTAGAATAAGCCCGAAGATCATCTAGGCTCCTCCCTTCTTGCCGTTTCTCTGTCTGTGCCCTTTTTTTCTTTTCTTCTTGGCGTTCTGAGACTCCAGTTACTGCTCTGGAGGCTCCCTGCTTACCTCCTCATACATGCTCTCTCCAGCACCCTGGACTGACTCCTCCAATTTTACAGCCACCACACTACTCCCTGAGCTCTCTCCCATGAAGGCTCTCTTCTGCTCTCTCCCCTCTCACACACCATGCCTTTCTACCCCACCCTTTCCAATCTGCAGGGAACAGTTGCTCCAGAAGCAGCATTCCCCAGTTCAACCTCCATCCCAGTTTTCTGTAGCTTGTTTTTATCTAGTCACTCTTCACATATACATTCCTGAGAAACTTTAAGGTATCAAGCATTGGAAGCAAACAGAACAATATAAAAATGAAGTCCCTGAATGTGACAATTTTTGAATGCATACAAACATAGCACAGATGCATGTAGAGGGAATTTTTGTCTATATTTCAAGTGGTGCTTTGAAATTCAGTTAATTTTGGGAGAAATTCAATGTTTTGGGGTGGCTCTACAAAATCCTGTGTTCTGGGTACTTAGAAGTTTCATCTCTTTTTTCTTTAATATACACTAGCAGTTGAAATCTATTGGTTTATTTAAGTTGCTTGTCCTCAGTAGGACCTCAGAGTTTGCATGAATTTGTTAATGGAGTGGTTTCAGCTCCTAAAATTGCTTCCCCACTTGCCAAATACACAGCTTAAGTTTGCTGACCTCCAGCATCTAATAAAGACTCTTCTCTTTATTCAGATATTTTAGAGGTCATCCAGGAGAAGTTTAAGTTTATTGATTTTGTTTGGATTGTTATGCCATGCCTGTGATTTGAGGAAATATTTATTGATTTTTTTAATGTAATTGCACTTTTAGGGCCTGAATCTCCACTCTCTTGCACCTCTTACTATTATTTAGAACTTGGCTAAGTGGGTATAAATTATATTGTTTTAATTAAGTAACGTTTTATGCCCACTTTACCTAGATTTAAAGAAGGATGTGTTTTGTAATTGTTATAGCTACTTATATAAATTGAAAGAAATAATCAACAAGCATGAAAAAGTATCTTGGGAAATGATGGTTATAGGATTAAGATTAACCTGCAAAAGGTTGTCCAACTGTGATGAAATAAAAAAGGTAAGCACCACAGAAATATTTGAGATAGCAATAATTTCAAAACCAATAAAAATTGTATAATGGTATAATATGTTAAGACAGAAAAAGACTGAACATGTAGCAGGGTTGGAAAATATTATTTAGGCAGAAGGTAATTAATGCATGGAAAGGACTATAAACCTGGAAATCTCCAACTTCAAGCATATCTATAAAAGAGCTGGACAAGCACTTAGAGGGAAAAAAAATACAGGGTAAAAATTCTCTCACCAAGTACACTCTGTATTCTGAAAATCTGGAAACTTGAAGAGATTTACAAATACTTGAGAGATGCCAGAATCAGATCCATATGCAAGAAAGGAGATTGATTAGATTGCAGCACTTATCACTCCTGTCCGTATCCACATTCTCCACAACAGACTCACTCTCTTCACCAAGGTGATTCTACTTAAGTTCCATTGTGTTTTCAGAGGTACAATGGGTATAATACTTTTTGCTAGACAGCTGCAGGAAGAAACCGTGAGCAACACTGAGATCTTTACATGGAGTTCACTGACCCAATGCTTTTGATTCAATCAATAGAGATATCTTGTGGAACATCTTGATGAGATTTGGTTGCCATTCCCATACTTCTTCACAAAGATACGGCTGCCACTGTCCTAAGTAATAGCTCAAAAACAGATTATAAGAATGAGAATCAAGCAAGTAAGTGTGATTGCATGAATGCTCTTTTCTATCTATATCACAGCTACTCCACATAGCTCTGCTGATAGACGTCCACCTGGAGTCAGCATTTGCTATCACATGGACAGGAATTTCTTTAACATCAACTGGTAATATTCTAAATGCAAGACAACCACTAGTGGCAATGTGTAGGGAGTGCATGGGGGTGCACATGCATGCCCTGAGAGCACCGGTGCACCCCCTGACCGGCCGCACTCGCCACTTAGGCAATGGACAGAGGGGGCAGGTGAGAGCGCTGGTGCCCCCGATGCAAGCACTGGCTGATCGGTATGATCACTGCAGCCTGTTCCGGGAGTGGCTGAGGCTGCTTCTGGAAGTAGCTGCAGCAATCGGCCGGTGCTTGCAGTTTTCCCGTCCCCCAAATCTGCAGGATCACCCACAGGAGACCCAACCCCCCCAGGTTGGCAGGATCAGCCATGGGGGGACCCTCCCATTCAGCGGGACTGATCACAGGGGGAGGGGCACATGCCCCCCCGAATAAGGTGGCACCACTCACCCATGACAACCAGCAAATCTATTCCTGATATTCAAGACACTGTCCTTTGCTGCTGCTAAAGGGCCAGGTTAGAACAGCAGTGTTGGCTCAACAGAGCTGGAGCCATGCTCCATTTTCCAGGCTGTAGCAGGGATGGAGCTTTCCAGGAAAGAGGAAGACTTTGTGGGGTGGGGGGTGAGGGGGAATGAGAAAAAGGAGGGCAGGGACTTGAGGTTGAACATTGCAGAGAAATAGAAGATGAGGTAAATGGGGCAATCTGACACTGTGGGTGGGGGCAGGCCTAATGGGAAGTAAGTGGAGGGGCAGGCATCTGGGGGTAAGCTGCCTACCTCTTACTGTTTTCCCCCCCTCCAAAAAAAGTAAACATAGACAATGATATTCAAGACAAAGCTGCAGCTAAAATCTGCCAATACTACTTTTGTGTCTTTGGTAATTGTGAAATCAGGTCCAAACCAAACTTTTCATTTATCAGGCTGTCACCCCTACCCTGTTTTATGGTGTAGCAGGGGACCTTGCCTGTTACTGAAGAATTAGAGACAGTAAACAAAATGTGGTTGAGGCCTTAAAGGCAAGCTACTGGGGGGCCACAAGAGGTTGGCCTTAGGGGATATAAGCTCTGCTCCAAAGGCAAGGAGAGGGAAGCCTGACTTAGGCAGAGATGGAGGCAGGAGCTCCCTGCTTGAAACTGATGGAAGAACTGCAATCTGGAAGCTATACGTTAGCCCAAAAGGTCAGTGGCAGGGAGGACCATAGCAGTTTGGAGTGGAAGCCAGAGAGAAGCCATGAAAAAGACACTCTAGCTGGATTGAATGCAGGATGGCCAAGCCCACCAAAACTGTTTGTAGGGCAGCTGGTGCCACCAGGACTAATTACAGGAGAGGGAGGTGGTGGGCATTCTAGGAGTAGGCTGAAAGGGAGAGGCAATATCAAGATTACAAGGCTAAGCATTCATTCCAGCCTAATCCAAGCTATGTTGTTCTGGCCAATTTAAGAGACCTAAATTAGGGGAATTCACCCTGATTGACTATTGAATGGGGGCCATGGAGCTGAAATAAACTCCTATTTGTATCCAGAGAGTCTGTTGGATTGCTTATCAGGTCCAGAGAGCTCACAAGACAGTAAGAAACAGTGCAAAGGTGACACAGAGATGCACATACAGAGAGAAGGACTTAAAGTTGCTCCTCCTCAACAGAACTGAGCCTAACTCCCATTAGTAGTAACACCAAGTTATGGCAAGATTCAAGGAAACCTCAATGGCTAATCTGAAGAAATACAATATTAACATCAATACTTGGAAGACTTGAACACTGAATCCTCCCCAGTAGTGCACTACAAGAAGGCATCAATCATTCTGAGCCAGCTTGTGCTACTATAGAGGCAGATAGACAAGAGAGATGAAGGAAAAGAGCTGTGATCTGTAGGGATCCTGGTTTTCTCTGAAAAAAAAAATCCCCAATTTTTGGGTTAAAAAAAGTAACTCAAAATTCTGTGTGTGTGTGTGTGTATTAGTGGCATTTCATTTTGATCATGGAAAATGTGGATTTTGGGTTACTTCTTTAACCCCCAAATTAGGGATTTTTTTCATCCGAAAAAAACAGGATCTCTGGTGATCTGACATCACCAGAATCCATTCCTTCCTCCTGGAACTAAGACTTTTGCCATGTCTGCAGTCAAACATATGGATCTTGTATTGGCTTCTTTAGTTACTGAAAGATTGTCATCCCTGTGTTGAGACAGCCGTCGATGGGACTCAGGTGAGACACCCAGTCATCCTAAAATGTTATTTTAGGAATGGGGAACATATTCCCCACTGGAGCTAAATTAATCAGCTAGTACATAATTTACTTCCAAGCAAAATTTTCATATGTAAACTAGCATAGTATTCTGTCTTATCAGTGGTATACTAGAAATAATTGATAGAAAAGCAAAATTGTCTTGATTTGTTTTCCCCGGGATCATGCATATGTCCATTGTTCATAACCCTGCTTAAACTCTAACAATCAATCTGAAAACAGAGTTAAATAAATTCCATCCTACAACCATTTCCTAGGTAACCAATCACAGAAATAAACTGTACACAGCAGGGAAGGAATGACAAAATATCGACACAATTTTTGTATTTCCTAATACTTCCTTAGAGCCAGATTTTGTCCTCTGGTTGAAAAGAAATTAGCCTGTGAATTATCTCATTTATGGATAACAGAATCTGGTGTGTAGATTTAAAATATTTGGAGTCAGGGACTGTGTGTTCCTTCATGTTAGCAGAATATGTAGCACAGTAGGCTTGTTTTCAAAACTAAAACTTCTTGCAGTTATCAAAAGAGAAATAATATTCAGGTCTTTTAAAATTCATACAAATCTGAGGAAAAATATTCTTATGCATAAACATAGATAATGTATGGAAGTGGAATATAACTATGATCTACACTATTCATGAAAGGAAAAGCTATTTGGGATTTCTAGTGAAATTATGGTGTGCTGTTTTTAACAACACACTTCTAAGTGAAACTGCAGTATGTCATATGACTTTGGGTCTATACTTAGAAATGTGTTTTCAGTGTGCATTTATCAGACCTGCAGCTTGCACCCAGGACATTGGCTTGAATAACATAGTTGTCTACTCCAATCTCTCACCCTGCTTCTGTTTCAAAAGTCTGAACAAAGCCTGCCTAAAGCCTCCATCACTGCCAGAGTCTCTGTCCACTCCCTGACACCAGCAAGACTGACTTGCTCCTGTCCAAGGAGAGGAACAGAAAGTGTGTGGGCAACAGGGCTCTTGACCTAAGATTGTACCTCTGGTAACAATTTGATTTCTGACCTCCTGGTTTCCTGACTTGGTTTGTCCCTATGTTCTGGTTGACCTCTCTAACAGGTTTGTACTTGAATACAGCAACCTTTATCCATGATTGGCCCCAGGCCTGGCTTCCCATATTACAGCACTGACAGAGATAGAAATAGAAGTATATCCATACAAATGGCTCAGCAATAGGTGGACTAATATTCCCAACTTGAATAACCTTAATCCTTGGGATATCAAATATTTGTCTTCCATGTATGACTAGTTTAATTTCAGTCCTCCCTCTTGAAGCTTAGTCTTTTGTGGGCTGTTATCTATATGGACCTCACATATATGCCACGGTCCAGAAGGATCAACGGTTGCCCAACAACAGCATCCATATGGATGGATTTTCGGGTTGTCTTTCAAGTAAGGTCTATATTTCCCCAGGGGAAAGTCCACCAGGGGGCAGAAGGATTTTGATTACCCATCCTGCAAATAACTGAAACGAAATTAAAACAAGCTGAAGGAGCAAATACATTATTCCTAAACATGAAACACTTACCACAGCTTTCCAGCTAGGGTTTGTGCCCCTGCATGCTCTATACTGGCTGTGAGGAAGGATCTTACTACAGGGTGGTGAGGTATTGGTCACTTGATAACTGGACAGGGGTCATCAGGGAGAGGAAGCATTCCACTGATCTCTTCTACAACAACAAGGTAGAGTAAGGTGGGGGGTGTGCACGCGCATGCACGCACGTGCATGTTTCGGGATATGTATTTTTCCTAGAGAAAAGCTCACGAGCAGGTTCATTGCCAATCACTGAAAAAAAAAAAGGTTATACTTCAGTTCTTCCTGAATCATGTTGTTTCCCTGTGCCCAAAGACTCTAGAGAATTTCACATGCACATATGCATGTAACTCCCCTAAACAACCTTGATTTTTGTGGAAGATCACAGCAGAGATAGACATCAGCTTCCCTTTTCAAACTCCACTCTAAAAAGTGTTTACACTGTGTTTGTGGTGGTACATCTAGCTAGAATTTGGACCCAGCTACTTTGGAAATAAGAATGACTATATTTTTCTTTTCTTTCCTTTATGTTTGTATATCCCTTTTAAAGTACTACATACGTGCAATATCTGTTTCTGCTGGGTTCAAAGCATGCTCATTATCCCCATAAATTCAGGTCTGTTGGATAATTGAATCAATCACTCAATAACAATAGCCTTGGGATTGTCACAAAGAAATAGAAGAGTACGTTGGCAGAGAATACTTACAAATCAAATATCAATTTGTCAGGTGTTTGGCCCAATATTCTTCTGGTATTTTTAATCTAATTAATCTCACTGCTTTTGATTCAGCAAAATCAATTGTTCCAGAGTGTTTAGAAAGTTAATTGGAAAGTTTATGTATGATTTGAAACTTATGTGGTATGTTCAATCTATTTTACTTCGGGCTTTTCATATTCCTTTGTATATATATTTTAAATATTTCATATTTCTGAAATACAAACAATAAAAATGAATTATAATTATAAAATAATCTCCAACTCTGATTTCTCTTGGCATTTTAATGTAGGAATGTTTTATACTGTACCAAGCTGCAAATGCTTGCTCACTAACTCTCAATTGCATTATTGTGGTAAGCAGATTTTTGACAACCATCTGCTTAGACCTTACTACTTTCTTCTAATCAGCCCATTTGAAATTAAAATAATGATAAAAGCAAGGAAGTTAAGATGAGAATTGTTGAACAGTTGAAGCTATAATTCTGCTGTATGCTGTGTGGGTTGCTGCTATGTTTGCTGATACTGCAGGAAGATATTATATTACCATGCAGAATCACTCTAAAGTGCATGCGGAGCCTGTTATACCAATGGGGGCACTTAGAGTGGTCTTTAGTATATATTCACTTGCAGTTAGTACTCATAGGTTTGTAATTCTTTTTACCTCTTCAAATTAATCCAACATATTCTATATGCAACTGATTATATACTTCAATTCTGCTGTAACTTTGTAAAAAATATTCTGTGACCATTTATTTGGATACTGATTATATATTTTTGAGATGTTGATCCCTCCTAATAAATTCTTTCAGTTCTGTCTTTTTGTAGATGCAATTTGTGGTCATAGCACGTGAAAATAGTAACTTTGCACTGGCAATATTGTAAATGATATTAAATGCAAATATGTAGAAATTGAATTTTCTTTTGCTGTCAGAGAGCAAGAATGCTGCACAGTTATCCATAACTGTTGGTGATCCATAACTTCACTGTGTATTCTCATTTATGCAATTCCCTGAACTCCATCTGGTTCTGGGTGACTGATTTGCATAATCACCGTATGCTTAATTCTCTGTGTGCATCCCTATTATGTGACCAGAAACTACTGATAGGAGGACAGCAGAAAGATACATTCAGTACTTAGTGAGTAAGGCAGAAAGGGACCTCCAGAGGCAATCTAGTCTAACATCCACCCAGAAGCATGATGATCTCTATTCAAGCCATCCTATACAAATGCACTGTCTAACCTAGGAGTAAAACTAGAGTCAACTGTAACACAACCACAAGACAGAACATCCTAACCTGCCACAGATAAAGCAGGGAGACAATAATAGCTGATGTCCTACTGCTGTAAGGGTTGTTAAAATAGGCTTAAGACATCAAAAGAACATTAAGGCCCACTACAGAGGAAAGCAACCCCACCACAGTCCATATGAATCTGACCGTAGTGGTTATTCTGACTTGAGTAGAGGGGCAAGACCCTCTAGCCAGGAACTTCTGGGTTTCTGGTATGCTCCAGTCAAAATGTCCAGCCTTGGTTATAGCAACCACCTAATGCTTCCAAGAAAGGTGAAAAAAAAAAACAAAACAAAAAAAATCCCGCCCCCCCGCACAAAGTCCCTGAGAGCTATAGCAACAGGAGCAGGAAAAAAAATCTTTCCTGACCCCAGAAAAGCCTAGAAGAGTGAGAAATGTCCATAGTAGAGCATAACTATAGCTACTTCTGGATCATCTCTTGACAATTGCTTATCCAACCTCTTCTTGAATAAGTGCAATGCTTTAGACTCCAAAGCTAGCTTAGGCAGTCTATTCTATTGCCTAACCATACTAATAGTGAAGAAGGTTTTTCCTAATATGTAATCCAAATATACTTTCCTGCAACTTTAGGTCATTGGTGTGCATCCTGATATCTACTGCAAAAGAGAAAGGGTATTTTCCCTTCGTCCCCATTGTAGCCCTTCAGATATTTGAAGACTGCTATCATGTCTCTTCTTCAGTACCTTTTCCACAAACTGAACATGCCTATTTACCTCAAATTCTTCTTCATGCATTACTTGCATTTCAAGACCTTTATCATTTTTGTTGCCTGCTAGACCCTCTCTAATTTCTCCTTATCTCTTTTAAAATGCAGAAGACACAATGGTACGCAATACTCTAGATTAGGCTCGCAGGTGGTGAGTAGAGAGACACTATCACAACCAATGTCTTGATTAATTGAGTCTGCTCTGATGCACTGTAATTACTTGGTTTTCACTTACAAAAAAAAAAAATCCCCAATTTTTAGATTAAAAAAGTAACTCCATATCTACATTTTCTCATGATTAAAATAAAATGCCACATATATA
>NW_017729032.1:89154905-89156397 GCF_001723915.1 Gavialis gangeticus
CATCTAAGAACACATTAGGAGACTTATCTTGAGCCCTGTTCAGGAACACTGAGGCAAAAAGCTCATTGATAGCTCAGCCTTGTCCCCACCCAGATGTCACTAATTGCTCCTTCTTGTTCAGTAGGGGTCCTATGCTGCCCTGCACCTTACTTTTACTCCCTACATACCTAAAAGGTGCCTTTTTGCTGTCTTTAATTTGTGTTGACAGCCTCACCTCTGTAGTTGTTTTGGCTTTTCTACCTGCCTCCCTGCAATTGCAGACCAGATAGATATATCCCTTCTTGGTAGCTTCCCCCTGCTTCCACTGCCTATATGACTTCTTTTTTGTTCTTAGTATCCCCTGGATTTCCCTGTTTAGCCAAAGAAGTTTTTTGGCTCCTTTCCCCCTTTTCTCTCATACTGGAATAATCTCCCCCTGTGCCTGAAGGATCGCTTCCTTTAGAAAGGACCACACTTCCTGGACTCCCATCTTGCCAATACTCTTATTCTGCAGTGCGTCATTGACTAGACTCCTAAGCACACTGAAGTTAGCCTTCCTAAAGTCAAGCACTTCACCCTACTATCTATCTTACCCACCCTACACCGTATGGTGAATATGATTGATTGGTGGTCACTGTCCCCAAGGTGACCATGAATCTGTAGCTCCCCTACCAGGTCCTCCCCCATAGCCAGTACCAAGTCCAGTAAGGCATTCCCCATAGTGGGACTATATACCTCCTGTGTTATGTAAAGGTCCTGCACACAGGTTAAGAACCTACGTGAATAGTTGGATTTGACTGACCGCTCCTCCTAGCAGATGTCAGGGTAGTTTACGTCCCCCATGACAATCATGTCCCTAGACTGTACGGCCTCTGAGAGCTGCCTCATGAATTCCAAGTCTACGTTTCCTCTTGGTGTTGTGGTCTATAGCAGACCCCCCTCACCAAGTCCCTTTCCCCATGACCTCCATGTATCCAAATACACAATGCCTCAACTTTCTCCTCCTCTGATCCCATTTTGATTAGGGTAGATGTATAATGCTCCTTCACATAGAGAGCAACCCCGCCCCCTTTCCTCCCTACTTTGTCCCTTCTGTACAACCTGTAACCCTCAATGTGTACTGCCCAGTCATGGGTTGGGTCCCACCAGGTTTCTATTAGTCCCTCTAAATTGAAGTTATTATCTGCAAGCAGAAGTGCAAGTTCTTCCTGCTTGTTCCCCATGCTCCTAGCATTGGTATAGAGGCACCTGAGCCCTCCGAATGGTGCCTTTGGTTCCCCCCCATTCTGATGCCCAAAGGGTCTCTTGGTACTTACCTTGGGTGTACTGCTTCATTTCTCACAGTTTGTAGATTCCAGACTCTCTCCATCTCCTGTATCCCCACGCCCCATCATAATTATTTTAAAGTCTGACGTAGGAGGTCAGCCAACCTGTAAGAAAAAAGACTCTTACCTTTTCCAATAGTCTTGTCCAGTATTCTGTCACACAGTAGCTGAAAGTGGATGCTGAACAG
>NW_017729032.1:89161397-89176713 GCF_001723915.1 Gavialis gangeticus
GACAATTGCTTCAGTACTCTCGGATGCAGCCCATCTGGGCCTGCTGACATGAACACACCCAGTCCATCGAAGTGACTCTGCACCAAGTCAGCATCCACAGTTGGTGAGCTGATGTCCCTCTGATGCCCATCTAAGAACACATTAGGAGACTTATCTTGAGCCCTGTTCAGGAACACTGAGGCAAAAAGCTCATTGATAGCTCAGCCTTGTCCCCACCCAGATGTCACTAATTGCTCCTTCTTGTTCAGTAGGGGTCCTATGCTGCCCTGCACCTTACTTTTACTCCCTACATACCTAAAAGGTGCCTTTTTGCTGTCTTTAATTTGTGTTGACAGCCTCACCTCTGTAGTTGTTTTGGCTTTTCTACCTGCCTCCCTGCAATTGCAGACCAGATAGATATATCCCTTCTTGGTAGCTTCCCCCTGCTTCCACTGCCCCTATGACTTCTTTTTTGTTCTTAGTATCCCCTGGATTTCCCTGTTTAGCCAAAGAAGTTTTTTGGCTCCTTTCCCCCTTTTCTCTCATACTGGAATAATCTCCCCCTGTGCCTGAAGGATCGCTTCCTTTAGAAAGGACCACACTTCCTGGACTCCCATCTTGCCAATACTCTTATTCTGCAGTGCGTCATTGACTAGACTCCTAAGCACACTGAAGTTAGCCTTCCTAAAGTCAAGCACTTCACCCTACTATCTATCTTACCCACCCTACACCGTATGGTGAATATGATTGATTGGTGGTCACTGTCCCCAAGGTGACCATGAATCTGTAGCTCCCCTACCAGGTCCTCCCCCATAGCCAGTACCAAGTCCAGTAAGGCATTCCCCATAGTGGGACTATATACCTCCTGTGTTATGTAAAGGTCCTGCACACAGGTTAAGAACCTACGTGAATAGTTGGATTTGACTGACCGCTCCTCCTAGCAGATGTCAGGGTAGTTTACGTCCCCCATGACAATCATGTCCCTAGACTGTACGGCCTCTGAGAGCTGCCTCATGAATTCCAAGTCTACGTTTCCTCTTGGTGTTGTGGTCTATAGCAGACCCCCCTCACCAAGTCCCTTTCCCCATGACCTCCATGTATCCAAATACACAATGCCTCAACTTTCTCCTCCTCTGATCCCATTTTGATTAGGGTAGATGTATAATGCTCCTTCACATAGAGAGCAACCCCGCCCCCTTTCCTCCCTACTTTGTCCCTTCTGTACAACCTGTAACCCTCAATGTGTACTGCCCAGTCATGGGTTGGGTCCCACCAGGTTTCTATTAGTCCCTCTAAATTGAAGTTATTATCTGCAAGCAGAAGTGCAAGTTCTTCCTGCTTGTTCCCCATGCTCCTAGCATTGGTATAGAGGCACCTGAGCCCTCCGAATGGTGCCTTTGGTTCCCCCCCATTCTGATGCCCAAAGGGTCTCTTGGTACTTACCTTGGGTGTACTGCTTCATTTCTCACAGTTTGTAGATTCCAGACTCTCTCCATCTCCTGTATCCCCACGCCCCATCATAATTATTTTAAAGTCTGACGTAGGAGGTCAGCCAACCTGTAAGAAAAAAGACTCTTACCTTTTCCAATAGTCTTGTCCAGTATTCTGTCACACAGTAGCTGAAAGTGGATGCTGAACAGGAGAATGAGCTAGGTATTAGGGCTGTGCAAAGCTTCAGTCCCTGATTTGATCTGGCAGAGATTCAGCCTGATTTGGTGGCCAAATCTCTAAGTCTGAATCGAATCAGCAGACCCTTTAATCTCTCTGAATTGAATTGTAACCCTCTGAATTGATTCAGAGAGATGCAAAAAGATTCAGAAATTCAGACACAGACACAGCTTTAAATGTTTTTTCTACATACCTCAAGGTACCAGGCGGCTTGTGAATGCTGAGATGCTGGCATGGATGAAGAGCCCTACAGTAGCTCAGGGGGCTCCCCAGTGCACTCAGCAGCAGACACAGAAATTAACCAGAAGCACTACTGGTCCACTTTGAGGTCCACCGGGGAGCATATGGGGAACCCTCCAAGCTCCCCCAGCTCAGCCACTGGTGCCTTCTGGGTCTGGGGGTGGACCTGGGGTCCCCCCGTGGCTGATTGCCAAGCAAGGGGGGGCATGGGGGAGCTCCCCTGTGTGCTCTCCAGCAGACCTGGAAGTGGACCAGAAGTACTTCTGGTCCACTTCTGGGTTTGCCGCCAAGCATGCGGGTATTCCCTCCCCTGCGCTCCTGTGGGACGCTGAGTAGATATTCCCTGTATACCCCTGACTATGTAATTTAGTTAACAGCCTCTGATGGAGGACCTTGCCAAAGGCTTTTTAGAGGTCCACATTATTTTGATAGCTGGATTGCCCCAATCTACTTGCTTATTGACACCATCAAGTGGTCTAATAGGTTGGTGAACCATGATTTCTCTTTGACACAGCCATGTTGATTCCTTCCCGACAATTCATGTTCATCCATGTGCTGAGCAATTCTTTTTTATTATTATTATTGTTGTTGTTTTTACCAGTTGTTCAGGAATAGAAGTTAGGTTCACTGGCCTGTACTTCTCTGCATCCCCTATTAAGCAGGGGTGGGTGGGCAAAATATAGCCCATGGGCCATATCTGGCCCACCAGGCCATTCTATCCAGCCCATGGGGCTCCTAAAAAATTGAGAAAAATAATATTTATCTGCTCCTGGATGCCTGTCAAAGATGACAGAAGATGGGGCAGTAGGACCCAGAGGGAGCCCCAGCAGGATGCAGCATCCCAGCCCTGCCAAACACCTTAGCCATTTCTGTGCTTTCCTGCCCCTACACTACTCCAGCACCACCTGGATACCAGCTGCATGGCTGGACTGCAGGAACACAGGGCCTTTGTGGATACCCTGAGGCAAGAGGCATAGAGAGGGACTCTGTGTGTGTGTAGAGAGGACTGTGTGCTTGTTTGTAGGGAGGGGTTGTATGTATGTGCCTGTGTGTGTGCGTGTGCATGTATGTAGGGTGAGTCCCACACTTATACCCCCATACACATGCACCCACACCGTCCTTGCACTGCCATACACACAGACCCCCAGACCCACACTGCCTCACAAAACCCAGTCACCCCCACACACACTCCCCACAAGCCCCATAACCACCCACACCCAACATATCCACACACCCACCTGCATGCTGTCTCACCCCACACCCCAACACCTATCCATCTTCCATAGACACACCTACAACCTTCCCCACTTACCCACACAACCAGAGCCCCCCACAAACCTATGCCCACCCCCCCACAACATACAAAAGTAAAACTTCATTTTAAGCTACTATATACAATCAGCTCTATGTACCTTACACCAGCACATGTAAACCAGGATAAAAATATTTTTTGAAATCAAATTAATGAATGGTGTAGATGTTCGCTTTTGAGAATATAATTTGGTATTTTTCTGGTTCTAAGATGGCAAAATGCCTTGTTGAAAGGAGTACTTCTGGTAGCAAAGGTCAGGGGTTAGGGGGTGGGACTTCCAGTCACAGAATGGCAACCAGGGAGCAAGGCACCTATGAAGGGGCGGGGCTACCCATACAGCCCTTGGCAACTTGCCAAAATTTGATAAGCGACCCTCCAGCTGAAATAATTGCCCACCCCTGGTCTAGAGCCTTTATTAAAATATGGGACTCACACTGGCAACCCTCCTGTCCTGTGGTACCAAGGCTGTTTTTATTGATAGGCTATTTTAGTTCCATACTACAGTTAGGAGTTCAGAAATTTTCAATTTGAGCTCCTTCAGGACCCTAGGATGAATGCCATCTGGTCCTGGTGATTTACTACTGTTTAGTTTATTAATTTCCTCTATGATCTCATCTATTGAAACCTCAGTTTGGTCAGCTCCACTGACTTGTCCCCAGAGAGGAATGTATCTGGGGACGGAATCTTCTTAACATCTTCCACAGTGGAGACAGATGCAAGGAAGAAAATCATCCAAGAGACTGGCATCCTCATCTGCAAGGATCTTGGTTTTCTCTGATTTAAAAAAATCCCCAATTTTCAGATTTAAAAAAGTAATCCAAAATCCACATTTTTTCATGATGAAAATGAAACACCACTTATAGCAGTGTTTCATTTTAATCACAGAAAAATGTGGATTTTGGATTACTTTTTTATATCTGAAAATTGGGATTTTTTTTAATCAGTGGAAACCAGGATCCTACTTATCTGGGAAGTGGAATACTGACTTCAAATCAAACAGGCTAGGTGGGATTCAATCCTGTCTTCCATTTCCTTCATGAATACTGTAATCATTAAAGGTTCGGTATATAATGAGAAAATCTCTGCCTTTGTGTTTTATATTCTAGGAATGGCCGCCAGATTGAGCCTCATAGACACACTTAGTTTAAGAATCACTCAAGGGCTTAGATATGGGCCAGTGCTTCAATCATCTTGTTGTGTCTGAGCTTAGTTGACTGCATGCATAGTTGCAGAAATGTAGGTGTCTATAAGAGTTTACCAGAATAAAGTTTACTAGGCAGCACTGAGAGAATTTTAAAGGGATTTTAAGTGCAATTAGGCATTTAAGTGCTTTTGTGAATTTAGTCCTAATAGCTAGAGCCACAAAGTAATTTATATGATCCTATGTGCCTAGTTGCCACTTTACACATTAAAATCTACAATTTGGATCCTCAAAGCCTCCACACAACTGTTTCAGTGATTATATTTGTGACTATATTTCTGATATTAAAATCGCAACCTACCTAAACTACCACCTTCCAATACATGTAAAGTGCCTCAATTGCAATAATTCTGAGCAATTTAGTTTCTTTTTCATGACTTAGTAGTCCGCCCATATCTACATATCCTATATATATGGCTTAATCTGGTAAGCAAACTCAGAGCATCTCCAACCTACAAAATGTAAATGTGGAAGAAGTGATGATGGATCCTTTCTTATACTGAATGGACTCTTAATTACAGCACATTTCCCAATATGGTGCAGAGAGAACTTAGTATATTAGTGCTGAATTCTAGTGGATGTTAGATGCCTAAAAATTCAGCACTGCAGTGTTCACCATGGTGATATTTAAGTTAATTCTTAAAATGGGTTTTAAGCTCTGAAGACAATCAAGTACTTTATAAAACTTACCCTTTTAATTATGGCCTTCATTTTGTGGCACCCAAAACATCTTTACTGAAGCTACTGGTAAAAGTTATAAATTCAAATAAGGACTCAGCAGCCAAAGAAAATTAATTTCTAAACAATGAATCTTATGTTGATACAATTAACTCCAGTGATAAAAACTGAGCACAAAGAAATACAGAAAATATAGGCTGCATCAGTAGAATTATCCATAATAAGAAAGATTCTTGGTCACATTTTATGAGGACATGTCATTTAATAGTGTTGTCAGTAAATTTGTAGGGTTGTCAGTAGATACAAAGTACAATACTGCTGTGACTGTCTGCTTTAGTGTTAGGAATCAATGACCAGTTTGCTAGTGTGTTCAAAAAAACAAACAAAGAAACAAGGGAAACATCATAAATTACACGGACGTGGTAAAGTGCTTAGATTTTATGACATTGCAGCCAGCCATTTTGGAAAAAGTGAATGCAAACAATTCAAAGGCAAGTATAGAACCATTTCCTATTCCAATTTCCATAATCGATTGAAATCAGATAGCTCTGCTGTTCATTCAAAACTATTCAAAACTTGTTAATTTTGGTTACTCTACTGAAAAAGAGCTGTGATTGCAACTTCATGAGGACTGATAATGTATCCTCTTCAGAGCCATGTAAAAACTCCAGAAAAAAAACAAAAACAGTTGCATATGCATATTTTGAATTTTGCTGTGATATGCTGTGCATCACGCTGTTATATTTGCAACTCAGCAAGAAATGGTATCACATTCTAGGAGGGAAAAATAAAAATCTATAAAACAGTGTTCAAGCACCACAGACACAAAAGAGAACTTTGTTATGATCAATATATGTTAGTTTGAAAAGCAAAGTTGGGAAAGAAAGAAATAAGAAGGTAACAATGGACTGCATTTGATATCTCGGAGGGTCTAAAACAGAATGTATAACACAATACAGATATGTGTAGATTACTTTGCAAGCTGTTCTAGAAATTTAGTATATTTACTCAGCTCATGAATCTATACGCTTTAAACCACAGTGAATGTTATCCTTCTTCCTTATTGTATCCTCTTTGAGATGAAAGTTGGTTTAATCACTTAAGAGGAATAAACAGAAGTTACATAAGATTTTACAGTTTTAGTGTATTTTGTTTCAGGGTATTTTAGGTGGTGCGTATATATGGACACATACACACACATTGTATATCTGTATAAGTATATATTAAAGATAATTTAGTAAGAAAATGATACCAAAGGTAAATTGTTATAATAAACCCAAGTCATTTGTACCATGACTTGAGAGTGTTGTTTCTCAGAAGATATGAATTTCACAGAAATTAAGTCAGGAAGGAAACAGGAAATTGTCCGAATCATAGGCCATTAAATATGACCTGAACTTCTATTAATGAACATCAATTTCAGTTACACAAGAATGTTTTAGTCCTCAAAACACTAGATTGTGTTACAAGTGAAAAAAATAAGAGAAACCATGTGCCAGCATTGATCAAGGCTGGCTCCTGCAATTCCAGGGAGTCATTAGAGGTGAGATACGAAGCATCTGAGATGATTATCCAGGGTGATTCCTACATTATTCTTTGAGTCACTGATTTCCCAGAAATAATTGCTGTGTAAGCATATGTGTTCTTTCTTCCTAGATGCATTACCTTGATTTGAGCTCTATTAAAATGCATCATTAGATTTTTAACTATTCAATTAAATGAACTAAATTACTCGATAACAGTAATGTATTTTCATCATTTGGTGCAACCCTACCAATATGTGGCATCTGCAGATTCTATCCACAATGAGTCTGTATCATTCTAGATCATTTTCCAAGACTTGTTCAAAATTAATAACTGGTGCAGAGGCTTCCATAGCTGTTTCTCTAAGTTAATGGGTAAGTTCATTTGAAAATGTTTGATTTTAGCAGATTCTCTCTCTCATACTCCTTTGTTACAAATCATAAACTTTTATTTCAGCCATGCCATATGGGATAAACATAACCTCCTGCTTTATTCTAAATACAGAACAGAAATATCTATTCAAAATTGTTGCCTTATTTACATCATTATTTATTATTGTAGGATCTATATCTAGCAATAGATTTAGGGTTTTTCCTTGTATATTTGCTAGTATATTAAAAAGCCTCCTTCTGATCTTTACTGGTCGGTGTTATAGGTTCCTTTGGCCTCCTGATCAATCACTTATATATATTTTATTTGTACAATTTCCCCTTCTTACACACATACACACACACAGAATCTCTGGCACATTTCTTTTTATCCTGTGTAACTTTTTTTGTAGATTTGTAGCCTTTTGGGCAAGCAGTAGGATATTCTTAAATTAATATTTTTCATAATCAGATCAACAGAAGGTTTAGGCCTTTTAAAACTGGCCTTTAAAAATTATAAATAAACAAATTACCTGTTAGTACCATATTCTGTACTATTTACAAAAGATAAATGTAACCAGATCTTGCTCTCTGGTAACAATCAGACATTTTGATATAAATGTTTAACTCTTCTTTAATTGGAAGAATGAGATCCAGTACTGAGTTGCATATTGGGCATGGGACAAAGAAGTTGTAATCTATACTTTTTTGGAAACTCTAAGAATGTTTCATTTGGCTGTATTAGTTACCCAACAAATATCCCCTAGATTGTTTCTCTTCAAACATGTTACAGATAGATGTTGGAGAAACATTACATCATGTGGTCTATGACACACCCAAACACTAATATATCTTGCTAAATTTTTAATTTATAAACACCAAGGACCTCTGAATCTGACTTTCTAATAGATAATATGTTTTAAATATAAATGGTCATGCCCTTACCCTTATTTTTATTCTATGCTTATGAAACAAGATGAACCCATTCATTATAGTAGGCAGGTCTTGCCTTACCAACCTCATCTCCTCTGACCAGGTCACTCACCACCTAGACACAAGCGAGCAGGTTAACATTGTATACCTTGACTTCCAAAAGACCTTTGATCTCGTATCCCACAATGTCTTCATGAGAAAATTGGAGAATTGTGGGCTTAACTCTGAGACAGTCAGGTGTGTGAGAAACTGGCTGCAGGATAGGACCCAGAGAGTTGTAGTTAATGGATCTGTGTCATCCTGGCAAGAAGTGGGCAGTGGTGTCCCACAGGGGTCAGTCCTTGGTCTAGTACTTTTCAACATCTTTATTAACTGTGTGGATGTGGGGGTGAAGAGCTCACTGGCCAAGTTCACAGATGACATCAAGTTATGGGGAAGCGTGGTCACACTTGAAGATAGGCTACAGATACAGGTGGACCTAGACAGGCTAGCAAGTTGAGCAGATTGGAATCTGATGAAGTTCAACATTGAGAAATATAAAGTGCTCCACCTCGGGACAAGCAACCCTCAACACACCTACAGGTTTGGTGGCACCAAACTGACTAGCACCATGAATGAAAGGGACCTGGGAGTTAATAATAGACCACAGTATGAATATGGGCCAGCAGCGCAATACTGTAGCCAGTAGGGCAAATAATACTCTGGCATGCATCAGTCAATGCATCTCCAGCAAAACCAAGAAGGTGATTCTTTCACTCTATTCAGCACTGGTGAGACCACAGCTGGAGTACTGTGTCCAGTTCTGGGCACCACACTTTAACAAAGACATGGACGAGCTTGAGAGAGTCCAAAGAAGAGCCACACTTATGATCAGAGTCTTACACGGCAAGCCATGTGAGGACAGGCTGAGTGATCTTGGATTCTTCAGCCTGAAGAAAAAAGGCTGAGAGGGGACCTGGTAGCAGCTTACTGCTACACTAGCGGAGTACGTCAAGGGTTCAGTGAGCAACTGTTCACCAGGGCACCCAAGGGGAAAACTAGTAGTAATTGCCACAAACTCCTGGAAGACCAATTCAGGCTCAAAATTAGGAAAAACTTCTTTACAGTCAGGGTGTCCAGGCTGTGGAATCAGCTCCCTCCAAAAGTGGTACAATCACCTATCCTTGAAATCTTCAAGAAGAAACTGGACAGTCACCTTGCTGTGGTCACTTGACTCCCAGTTATGTTTCCAGCTTGGTGCAGAGGGCTGGACCTGATGATCTTCCAAGGTCCCTTTCAGCCATACAATCTATGAATCTATGAATAGCATTCCAGCCATAATGAGCCTAGCACTCAGTTTTAGTAATATCAACTTTCTTCTCATTCATAAGTATCCACCTTATTTATTACCAAGACTCCTACCATTAACATATAGGCAATTAAGCTGTTTTCCTTCCCCACATTTCATTCTTAAATAACTTAGTTATTATTTACTTAGAAGCACCATAGGTGTGAATAGCAGTAAGCAAAGCAAATTATGATAGAATCCTTCCTCTGGTCTCAGGTGTTTACCATTTAAGGATGTGCTTCTGCTCCCATTGAAGCTACTGGCATAATCTGAGAAGGATTTTTAGAAAAGAATCAAAACTTAAGTTTAGAGTGAGCCAAGGAAAATAAGAAGAGGTAATGCAATGTTAATGATGTTGGGCTTTTGGTTTATTGACCCACTGGCTAGGTAGAGATATTTAAAAATCCCAAGGCATCAAAGTTTTGAGGTTTTCTGTAAGTGGCATACCTTAGATCAGTAGCAAACAGAACACACATTCAGCCTTTAGTGGGGGAAATAAATCTTCAACCAGGTACCGCCATGTTTAAATCAGTCTATGAGTGCATCTTCACAAGATGCTTTAAAGTGCATTAGTCTAAATTTAAGGTACATTAGGGCACATGTCTACACATGTGCACCCATACTGTGCTTTAAAAATGGTGAGTTGGGACTAATAGCACCTAAATGTGATACCTTTACAAACAGATATCAAATTTAGGTGTGATAAGTTAAAGTGTATTAATGCATGTTTGTATGTGACCCAGCACTAATGTTAGTGCCAGGTCTGCCCAGTCATTAGAGGGCCAGCCTGAGCCCAAGCTCAGGGCTACAGCCTAGAAGCCTCTCCTGCTTCAGCCTCTCTGGCAGCTCCTGCCTTCAGGGTAGAAAAGCCTAAAGGGTAGAAAAGCCACAGCCTACTGCTGTGTGCTGCAAGGCCCACCAGACCCCATGTGCCCCCTAATCAGGCCACAGGCTGTCTCTGCCTGGTCTGTTCTCTCTTTGGAGCTGCTGCTTGGCCACAGCTGTGTGTTGCAAAGGGCTGCCTAGTCCTGAAATCCTTTCAAGGCTGCTGCCTGACTGTCTCTGGCAGCAGTGCCAGCACACACTCCCTCCTGCTGCTGACCCCCAGCTATCTCCTGTGCTTGCAGGTCCTGTGGTGAAGTACCTCTGCTGCACAGCTCCCAGTCTCTGGCCTGCTCCTGTCCAGACTGTTGCTGGCAGCTGTCCAGGGCTGGCATCACAGAGACAGCTGCATGGGGGCCCAGGAAGCCAGCACAAGAACCAACATGACCACCTACTCTTCCCCATCGAACCCCAGCTCCACCCACATGTACATGCCCATGTCATCCACCTGGGGCCCCAGCTGGACTTGGAAGGAGGTGCATGATCTTATGGCACTGTGGGGCTGTGGGGCTGTGCGGATGTGCAGAGGCATTTCGTGTGGGGCAGGTATGTGAATATCCACATTTATGAGGCCTTATTACACAGGCAGCAGGAGTGAGGGCACTGCCATGTAAAGGTCAAGGTTTTGTGGGCACAGTGGGTCATCACAACTGACCAGTCATTGGTGCAGTCATGCCGAAAAGACCATGCTCTTTATGCAGGAGCTGACTCGCATTTTTGCACCCAGGAGCCAGGTTGAATCCCTGTGCATGCCACCAGCAGGGGTGGTTGCCCAAGCCCCAACCCTGTGCTGACACCTCTGGTGACATATCAGCAGCAGAGGGGTCCTCGGGCCTTCACTGACCTGCCCCGTCCTCCTTTCCAGCTGCTGCATCCACTGGCAGTTTGAGGAGCCCTGTCCAATTTCTGCCTTGCCCTGGGCACAGCTCCACATCCTGCCATGAGGAGCAGCTGATCATGTCATTGCTGTCTAGCAGTAGCATCAGATCCTCCCCAGGATGGGAGGTGGGGCTGGCTAAGCATTGGCCTGTTGCACACTGCAGGCCAAGGGTCCTGAAAACAGCCTGTTGCCCTCACCAACAGAGAGGCCAACATTGAGCCACCTACATTGCTAGCCCAATACACATGGTAAGTTATGCACTGGGGGAGGTCCCTCCCAGGGGAGGGCTGTCCCAGTCACCACCCTGCCCCTGTACCTGGTCCCAGCCCCTGCCCCTGCTCCCTGCCTGGGCCATCTGTACTCCCCGGCCCTGGGTTCCCTCCTCTTACAGCATACAGAGAGGTGGGACACAGTTCACAACTTTATTCAACAGCCTGTGTCCCTACAGCTGGGTGGGTATGGGCCTCTCACATGCCAAGGAAGATGTCAATGCTGGTGGCAATGTCATTTTCAGCAGCGGGGACAAGGACATGTAGTGCTGCCACAGGTAGCCCTCCAGGTACTGGTGGAGGATGTGGGGCAGCCCAGGCTTGCCCCAACACCATTGTAGTCAGGCTCCTGAACCAGGAGTGCAGGTGGATCTGGGGCACCAGAAGGATCAGCAACAATAGGGTGTAGTGGCTCAGGCATCCCTCCACCTGCAAAAACAACTGATTGCACACTTCCTGGAGCACATGCAGCAAGGACGCTCTTGGGGTGCTGTGGCAGCATGGTGCGGGGCTGGCTCCACAGTACCTCTACCACCAAGGGAGGCTGGGGGTGCATCCAGCCCCTCATGCCAGTTGCCCAGGATCCCTGCATGCCCCGAGCTCGGGCAACATGGACTGGTCAGGAGTGCCACAGAGCGACTGGCCTGCAGGCAGAGAGAGGGGGAAGTGGGATGTGGAACTGCAGCAGCAGGTACTGCCAGCAGCCTGTCCTGGCCTGCCCTAGGAAGGGGACAGGGGAAGCAGGCTGCCTGTGGCCAACACCCAATGACCTCATAGCCCCAGCAAGTGTGGGTGGGAACAAGTGGTGATAGGGGCTCAGCTGCCTGGGCCTGGGCCTGGGCCTGGGTCTGGGTCTGGGCCTGGGCCTGGGTCCAGTCCCAGGCCCATCCAGCCAACTCACCATGGTCCCTGGGCACCCATGCATGGTCAGCTCCCAATCTGAGGCTGGACAGTGCATGGCTCCTGGTACAGAGCATCTTATCTCTGAAATGTTATAAAGTCTCACAAAAAGCCTCTGTCTCCTGGCTCTGCAGGTCCAGCATCTGGACGCAGGGTAAAGGCCAAAGGTGGCAGTAGGGATCCTGGCTCAGGGTCACTGCTGCCCTCTGCCAGTGGCCTTCAGATTCACCAGCTGTGCTAGTGGTGCAACTGGGACCAGATCCTCCTGCTCCAGTGGCTGGTGGTGCTGGCAGAGGAACAGAAAGCATGGGAGTGGGCACAGGACTGGACACAGCAGGAGCACTGGACCCAAATGGAGTGGGAGCACCTAAAGTTTCTCCAGCAGCAGAGGAACACTAAGCACCAGGCCATGGAGACCCTCCTGGCTCTGGCAGCTGTGTTCATGGCCTCCACTGCCCAGCCCCCGCCCATAGTCCTGAAGGGCACCAGGGACCTGCCCACCACCCTGCTGCAGGCACATGCTTGGGCCTGGGAGGAGGTCCTCAGCTGCTTCCTACCTGCCAGACCCCCTGCCCCAGGCCCTGCCCCAGACCTGCCACCATCCACCTGGTCCTGGTTCCATCCCTGGTGCTCTCCCCCACACCACTCATCCCAGGATCTCGTCATTCATGAAATCATGGTTGGAAGGGGGGGGGGGGGGCTGCTGGAGCCATCAGGGTCAGCACCATGGCCAACAGAAGTGCGGGGTGCTAGCCATTGCTGGTTGGGATTGGGCTGGAACAGTGCGATGCTTGGTGTTGCTGCCAGGAGTAGGGGCACTCCTGGCATTGGGAGGCTGGGTGGGCAAAGACAGAACTAGCATATGTTGCCCCTGCCCTGGGCATGCAGCTTCTGGGCAGAGAAGGGGCTTGCAAGGGATCTGAGCTTCCAAGATGGCTGCTGGCAGGTGGTTCTGGCTTCAACATGGCTGCCAACTTGCTGGAGACTGGAACTCTCCCTGGTGGCCATAGGGGCATATGCCAGGACTAGAGGGACTTAGAACTAACTTTAGTCCCAAGCCTCAGCACTTGTAGACACCTGTCTTAAACTGCTAAATGTTCATTAGCTTAATGTAAATTAAATTTAAGCGTGCTTATTTGCATGTGTAGACACACTCTTTGTGTGATGAACTTCTGTCTGTTACAGGTATAGACCAGTTTCTGATTACTTATACTGCCAAAATTGTAATGTCTGTACCTGGGCACTGTGTTTAAACTATCTCTGATAAAATATGACAAAGGTAAAGAATACAAATGTTAAAACACAATTCATTTAGAAAGAGTGGAAAGAGGAAACAGTATTTGGCCACCTTTCCTGTTTAGAGAAAGGCTGTGTGCCCAAAATGTCAATCTTGGTATTAATACTCAGAGAATAAAGTGTGTTTTATAATATACAATGGAGCTTCTTGAACTTATTTTGAACAAAGAGGTCATTTAAATTTGGTATGATTAAGGCTGTCTTTCTAACATGGTGTTATAGCCTATCTTTTACTTTTGTGCATAACTTCCTTTGATGTTAAATTATTTGTGTTTCTGGTTTACAAAAGGTATAATCAAAGCAAAGGAAAATAAATGGTCAGAATGTAGAAAAAGGAAAATATTTTGTTAACAGAAGTAAATCACTTTAGTGCTTAGGCTGACATTTCTTAGCTTTATCCTGCCTGTCTATTATATGACCCTCTTTGTTTCCTCCTCTTACACAGCCCCTCCACATGCAGCCATGGAAGATTGGCTAAGATCTTAACATAAGTAGTTGACAAATAAAGGAATAATGAGACAAATGACAGATATTCCTTAGGTTATCTTGACCTATGACAACATCCCTCAAGAGCAGTTAATAAAATCAATAAATATAGTGTACAGTTGGAAGTCAAAATATATCTTTTAAGTGCAGAGGTATTTATCATACAAAAATCAATTGTGATTTTCAGGTGACAGTTGATACCTAGGAATTCAAAATAGTCATTGTTTGTACTAATGTTTGTTTGAACTAATAGAAAATATTTTAATCAGAAATTAACTAAAGACCAGGGTAAAACTTTTTAATTCTTAGGCTATCAAATATAGCAATTTATTAGGGATTGTTTTTACTATTCTGTGAGAATTTTTGAGATTCCAAATTTTTTTCCATCCTGCAATAGAATGGCATGTCAACATTTCAGAAGTTTTCAAACTATCATCTCCTTCAACAAAATTAATTAAATGATCAGTTGAAATGTCCACTTCAGTTGCCCCTTTTTTTAGTTTTCTCTTTTTTTTACATTTTTGCTATAAATTACTTGAAATTCCAAAATGAAAGTTACATTTGATTAAAAAGCAATGACATTACTAAATAATGTCAAAATAGGATTATTTACTAGTTTTAAAATCTTACATTCAGAATATATACATATATATAAATGTACTGAAAATGACAATCTTTCCCAGGAACACTTTTGATTTCAAATAATCAGCACTTTCCAATGGAAAACATTGCATCAAAATATTTCTGACCAGTACATACACTAAAAACCATAATCTGAATATAACGAAGAGCTAGAGAGAAGTAATGAGTTATATAGTGAGTCTGAAGTCAGGTAGAAGGCAGGGCATGGTGTCATCTTGAATGCATCCTTGGGTGGATATAGTATTTTGAAAATGGAGATGTAGGTTGTGTGGTGCATGTGACACAACACATTTTTTCTCCAGGTAAAAAGTTATTGAAAGTTTTACTAACTTGTTTCAGACATAGGACTATACTATTAAGTTTAAGTCAGAGCAAAAACAAAAATAACTTTATTGGAATGTGAATGTGTACTAATTTGCTAGCTTATATATTAAGTTTAAAAAATACAACAGCCCAGGCAAAAATAGTCAAAGGATATTGTTTTAATAGTCCTGTATTCATTATAGTTAAATGTACATCTTATTCAAAGTCATAAAACAAATCCTAGCCTCATTGAGTATCTTCACAATGCATCTAACACTTCACTGCCAATCATCTCCACACCTAGATCAAAATGAGCCATGAAGTCAATTGACTCCCTCAGCACTGCCTGAAGAGAAATGTTGTGGCTTCTCCCAGGTATTTGGTTTTACAATTTGGGTGGACCAGTAATCAAAGAGGGCAGTGGGTGC
>NW_017729032.1:89181713-89183089 GCF_001723915.1 Gavialis gangeticus
AAGAGAAATGTTGTGGCTTCTCCCAGGTATTTGGTTTTACAATTTGGGTGGACCAGTAATCAAAGAGGGCAGTGGGTGCAATTGCACCACTGCACCCCTCTCTGCCCCCAGATCTGCCCCTGGTGAAGTAGGCTATCACCTATGAAAGTTTATGTTTCTGATCCAGTTAGTTTCTAAGGTGCCACTGCTTTTTGCCCAAGGATGATATAGAAAAGGTTACAAAAGTAGATAACCTATAGGAGGAAGTAGAAATAAGAGAAAATATATGGTTAGTATGTGTTTAAAAATCCTCAACCTCATTTCTTCAATGTTTGCAGACTTTCAGAACTCAAGATTCTTTAGTTAAATTTCCTATGGTACCTAAGAATGGTGAACATCCCATAAACCCCAGCTAGGCCTACCAAAAGATTTCATAGAATCATAGAACATTAGGGTTGGAAGGGAGGTCAGAAAGTCCAACTCCCTGTTTGAAGCAGGACCATTCCCACCTATATTAACCCAATCAAGGCTTTGTCTACATGGATCTTAAAAACCTCTAAGGAGAAGGATTCTACAGCCCCTCTGGGTAGCCAGTTCCAGTGCTTCAGCACCCTCCTAGTGAGAAGGTTATTTCTAATATCTAAGCTAAACTTTCCTTGCTGCAACTTGAGACCATTGCTCCTTGTTCTATCATCTGCCACCACAAAGAACAGTGTAGCTCCATCCTCATTGTTAGCACTCCTCAAGTGGCTGAAGGCTGCTATTACATTCCATCTCAGTCTTCTCTTCACCTGACTAAATAACCCCAGTTGCTCCAGCTTCTATTCAGAAGTTGTGTGTTCCTGTCCCTGAACCATTTTTGTTGCCCTTGGCGAGACTCTCTTATTCACCTACATACTTTCTGTAGAGGGGGCAGGTTTTTTCCCGCAGAGCTGTTGCTTAGCCAGTCATTCCCAGCCTGTACTGGTGCATGGGATTGTTCTATCCGAGCCTCATGAGACTTCTTTTGGCCCAATCCTCCAATTTGTTGAAGTCTCTCTGAATCCTAGCCCTACCCTCCAGCGTATCTACTACTCTCCCCAGCTTGGTGTCACCTGCAAACTTGCTGAAGCTATACTCCATCCCATCTTCCAGGTCACTGATGAAGAGATTAAATAAAAAGCAGGCCTAGGACTGATCTCTGGGGCACTCCATTCAATATTGGCTGCCAACTAGACATTGAGCCATTGACTAATACCCTCTCAGCCCAAATATTCTGGCAGTTTTCTTTCCACCTTACAGAGCATTCATCCAACGCATACTTCCTTAACTTGCTTGCAAGGATGTTGTGGGACACTGTATCAAAAGCCTTGCTAAACTCAAGGTATATCACATCTGCTGCTCTCCCCACATCCACA
>NW_017729032.1:89183323-89204326 GCF_001723915.1 Gavialis gangeticus
TATTTATCTATAGAGATATATATAGATATATAGATATAGATATATAGATATAGCTAGCTAGCTAGCTAGATATAGATATATATAAATAGATATAGATATAGATATAAATATAGATGTAGATATATCTATGGATATAGTGGTGTTTCACTCCTATTACTTGGGATAGTCTACATCAGAACATGAAGGTCCTTAGCTTTGGAACAAACTCCACAAACAGACCACCCAAGGATTGGATGTCATGGCTCTGAAGCAGCCAGGAACAAACTCTCCCCCATGGAGCTGTGTCTGGGGAATCTCAGTTTCAAAGTTTCCTGTTGCTAGGAACTCTCAAAAGATCTATATTTCTGATGTAATCAGAAACTAAGATCATGGACTTTCCTGCAACTTCTCAGTTAAAATAACTGAAAGAAATGACATTATTGGGGAGCAGTAGGATCTGAAGTGCTTCTTGTTCATGGGAAATTTCCAGTCACATTTCCACTTTTTTTCAAAAACAAGAAGAATCTGCCTTTCAGCCGAATAAGCTTTCAGTATCCGCTAACTGATTTAACAAAACCTATTTTTGAACAGATAATTTAGGTCAGATTTTAAAGGTATTGATTTGAATAGGAGTTGGTGCTCAAGTATCTTGGAGGATCTGAGGCTTAAGCTTTTTTACAAACTTTTCTCCAAAATAGTTTTATTTTGGTCAGAAAGGAGATAATTTATAAAGGTTAAGAAAGCATCCAGGCAGGGAAAAAGAGCCAATTTCATGTTACTTACTTGACAAATGTGCTTGAATATCGAATGTAGAATATAAAATATTAAAATAAAAACTCACAATAAATAGTTTATGAAAAACCCATAAACTGAAGTCTGCTTTAAAAAAAATCCCTACAACATTCAAATATTTTCAAATACTAAACATTTTTTTTTAAAACCTGCAGTCTGGTGGTGAGTAATTTGTTGACACTGAAATGGAGGAAATTTGCCATTGTATGCTGTTAATTTGTTCACTTTTCTGCTTTTAGAATGAAATACCAGCTCTGACATTAGTGACTAAAGCAAGCCTTATTGTAATTCAGTCATGCAAAAAAGCCTAAACTTGGTGGCTAAACTTGTCTCTTGCTCATTCAAACAACCAAATTCTTTAGCCAATCAAGGTAATTTTGCACATGTTTTGTATGTGCTTTAGCTTTTCACAAGTTATAGAATATTATAGAGAAATGGAATTGCTTTAGCCAATAACAGCAAAGGAAAGCTGAACAGCTATTGATGCATAACTGCACATATTTCCCTTAGCTATGCATTTCTCTGCACACTGGTTGGTTGTGGTTATCTGATTTGCATAATCACTGAACAGTTATTTCTCAATAGTTCAAGCTGTTCAAGCTGTTTACCAGCAACAAAGATGCAGCCTCAGCTTCTCATTCTCTTCAACTGATGTAGAAAAATTCTAAAACTTACATGAAAGAGAAGAATAAAATATTCAAAAAAAATCTAAGAAAATTGGGCTGTCACACAGCTGAAAGGGAAATTGTTAAAAAAAAAAAAGTTGAATTACTGGATTTACTCCCATACTACGTATATATAAACATGATCTCACCTCCTCCTCTTGCATATGCAAGTCATCAAAATTTTTTACTGATCTTTATCACCACTGTTTTTTTCTTCTTTTGGGGGAGATTTTTTTGCCCCACGTTGAGAGAATCCCAGCACTTTGCAGGCAGTTCAATTTTGGAAGGTAATACAAAAACTGTAATTGTACAGGAAAGAAGGGAAGAGTCCTGTTGTTGAATAAGGAGTAGAAAAGCAAGGTGAAGTGTGGGAAAAGGAGTTTGGAGAGAAATGAATGAAACAGAACTAGAGATACTATCATATCAATGCACTGCAATTAATTAGTTTTGAAAGTGTCTAGATCCATTATTTTCTCTTACCATACTTTACTTTCTAATGTGTCCAGCTTTACCATTAAGTACTAGCTGATTTATTTTTAGCAAGCCATTGGCTTCCTGTCTAATTCTACACTACAGATTAATCTTCTATAGGTTCATAGACTTTAAGAGTAGAAGGGACTCCGATCTTCTAGTATGAACTGCTTTGTAGCTCAGGCCATTGAATTTTGCAAAGTTACCACTATATAAAACCCAATGACTTTACGTGGACTTAAAACATTTCATTCCTCAGGGGACCAAATTAAGGCTGTCTTTTTCTTCTTTATATGTACGTTCTCCTGTTATAATGTGGTGAACAGGAAGGAAGGAGGAAGCACAGGTACCTATTTCTGATCTGTATGAGAAATCATCTGTACAGGAGCCAGTTAGAAGGCCAGTATTTGCTTTCCATGCCCTGATGCACCTGATGCAAAGCAGGTGGCACACTACTGGCATCGGAATATGTTACGTTTGTAAGGCTAGGGCCTGGCTTACATTAATGCATTTATTAATGGTCAGAAGCTGGCACTTCAGGAAACTGTCCACTTATCATAAGAGCCCTTACTAAACAAATTCCATGACAGCACCTCTGGAGGCCTTATGTTATTCTAACAAAACTGCTCTTCCATTAACATGTAGGCATATAGTCATTACTGTTACTATTAATATATTTGTGCACCTACCTGGGCATGTCTACATAGGTGCTTTAATGCACAGTAGACTATTTTACTGTGCAATGAAGTGCCATGTAAAAAGCAGTGATATTACACTAATGTGCAGAAAAAAGCCTAGTGTGCATTAAGCATCACTAAAAAAGCATGCAGATGTGCTACTGTCCAGCCTAATGCACATCAATTCAGTACCTCACACTGGAGGTACTACATTTAATATGTATTAGCAAAAGTGCATTAATGCATGTGTAGATGCACCCCCAATTCCAAACAGATGCTAAAAACCTACTCTTTAAGACCCAGCCTCTGGGTTTACTCCTTCACACTTCCCTTTTTACAATATTTGTGTCTGTAGGAGTCAAAAGAGACCCTTAAAGGTAATTGAATATACTATTTGACTTTTGTCTTCTCCAATTGTCTGTTGTCTCTTGGTAGTTGCTCTTGATACTGTAATAAAAACTTTGGAAATATCATTCAGTGTTAATCGAAATATATTTAATATTTCTCAGAGACACTATCTTTTTTCCTTCTCCTGTGATTTTAATTTTAGTAAAATGTTGAGAACTACATTTCTTTTGAAAACTGTTTCCTAGAGGATCCTGGCATGTGACTTAATCCCATAAAATTGACAGAAGCAATATTTTGTAATTGCAAATACAGATTTGTGTCTATATTTGCCTTGTGGATTCATGTTTCATTTATTTATTGTTTAGAGAAAACAAACAAACAAACAAAAACCCAAGCCCAGACCACAAGTCAAACCCCATTGCTACTTAATACAATGTTAACTTTTTTTTCCTTTTCTGATGCAGCCAGCACTTCTTATCATTCTGAGTCTCTGAAGGTGTTGGCTTTCCCACTTATTTACTTTTCAGCCTTTGAACCATGCAATCCACCTACAGACATTTTTAAAATTAATTTATTCTTTTGATCTACAAAATAATAACGTTGTGGACTACTCTGGAGAGGAGATTCAACCATATATTCAGATACAATGGGGAATAGCTCTTATTTTTCTCATTATTCTTTACCTTGCCAATTACTTAATTAACATCTTTGTCCTGTATCATGATTTTAATCCTCTTCACCTTCTGTTTTTGAAAGCCTATGCAGGAGATGTATATAGGTTTTAGTGAAGTATTTTTTTCTGTTCTTCATAAATTGTTTTTATAGAGGTGGTTAGCCACATTAGTCTGCAAACAGAGAAAAAAGTAGGGCATGGTAACATCTTTGGGCATCTTTATAGGATCTCCAGGGGTGTGGGTGGGGTACTTTAATTAGAGCAGCTCCATGAGCTCTTCTAATTAAAGTGTCCACAGCATCTCTTGTATTCAGTGTCCAACACTTCAAAATGGCAGCAGGGGCACTTTAACTAAAGCTCATTCATCATTCGGGCACCCTTAGAGACTAACTGGATCAGAGAGGCAAGAACTAGTTCTCTCTGAGGCTGAAATCAGCATGGCCAATGGTGAGGATATTTGAGAACTCATGGCACTTGGGAGAGGTTCCTGAAGATTAGAAGAGGGCCAATGTGGTCCCTGTCTTCAAGAAAGGAAGGAAGCAAGATCCAGGGAACTACAGGTCAATCAGTTTGACCTCAATACCTAGTAAGATCTTGGAAAAAAATTATCAAAGAAACCATTAACAACAGGCTGATGGAATGCAACATTCTGAGCGATAGCCAACTTGGCTTTGTTGCAGGTAGAGCCTGCCTGACCAATCTCATTTCCTTCTATGATCAAATGATGCATCATCTGGACAAAAGAGAAGAGGTTGATATAATTTATTTGGACTTCAAAAAAGTCTTTAACTTTGTGTCCCATGCAGTCCTCATGGTAAAACTGGGGAACTGCAGCCTTAACAAACTCATGATCCGATGGCTGGGGAACTGGCTTCATGGTTGGATCCAGAGAGTGATAGTCAATGGAACCATGTCAAGGTGGCACATGGTGATGAGTGGCATCCTCCAGGGCTCCATACTTGGACCAGTACTCTTTAACATATTTATAAATGATCTGGATTCAGGTATCAGAAGCAGACTGGCTAAATTTGCTGATGACAGCAAATTATAGGGGAAGTGTGGTCACACTGGACAATAGGCTGGCAATTTAGATTCACCTGGACAGACTTACAAGTGGGTGGATCAAAACTTGATGGCATTCAACACAAAGAAATGCAAGGTGCTCCACCTTGAGAGAAAAAACCTACATGACACTTATAGGCTCAACAATGCTACACTCACTAGAACCATGACCGAAAGAGACTTGGGGGTCATGATTGACCACAAGATGAATATAAGCCACCAATGTGATGCCACAGCTGGCAAAGCAAACAAAGCCCTGGATTGAATCTACCAATTCATCTCAAGCAAAACCCAGGAAGTCATCCTTCCACTTTACATGGCCCTGGTGAGCCTGCAGCCAGAATACTATGTCCAGTTCTGGACTCCGCAATTTAGGAAGGATGTGGAGAATCTTGAAAGAGTCCAGAGGAGAGCCACGCACATGATTAGAGGATAAGAGAACAGGGATTATGAGGAGAGGCCAAGAGACATGGGACTCTTCAGACTGTGAAGGCTCAGAGGGGATTTGGTGGCTGCCTATAAGTATATTTGGGGTGTGTATCAGGATCTGGGAGAACATCTGTTCACCAGGGCAACCTAAGGGAAGACACGGTCTAATGGTCACAGACTCTAGGAAGACTGTTTTAGGCTGGACATAAGACAATACTTCTTTACAGACCATGTCTCCAAAGCCTGGAATAGATGCCCCGCAGAAGTGCTGGAAGCACCTACTCTTGACACTTTCAAGAAACACTTGGATGCCTACCTTGCTAGGATCATTTGACCCCAGCTGACTTCCTGCCCCTTGGGCAGGGGGTTGGACCCAATGATCTTGTAAGGTCCCTTCCAACCCTATTGTCAACGAAATCTATGACCTTTCATAGTCAACAACCTATTTCATCAATTGGAGTCTATTCCCGGCATCTGAACTCCATGCTTAGCCCTGACAAAAAAGATTGTCAGGCATATCATGCCTCTATGAGCAGGTGTTACCTTGTATTACTTTTTGAATATCTGGTATGAAAAAATAACTTAAATTTTCTTGGATAAGAATATTACCATGTTAATATTACCATAGTTAAACTTTATGTTTTGTGTAGAACTATAACATTACTTATATCCTTTATTGTCTAAGTTGCTAAGTTGGGATGGCAGCAACTGTCTTAGGTCTGTACCCTCTTTAAAAAAAAAAACAAAAAAAAAAAAACCAGAAGGAAGGAAGGAAGGACTGAGCCCTGCGCAGCTGCCTGGTTTGGGTAGGAATTCATGTAGGTGGTCTCTGAGAGGCTCCTGCCCAGCACTCGCAGTGGCAGCTTGAGGGCAACAAAGAGTGGTCACATGCAGGGACAGTTGATGAAGGCATGAAAGAGGTTCTCCTCAATGCTCCTGGGGCAGAATGAGTGGGCCATCCAGATGGCTGGGTCAAAGCGGGATGCAACCATGTCAGTGGCTAGGATGCTGTGCAGCAACTGCTACTGCAGGTCACCACTCTTCTTGGTGGTTGGTGGCTTATACAATGTGTGCCAAGCTGGGTGGGGTGGTGGGGAATCTGGTGGCTCCAGGGGCCATTGCCATGGTGTATCAGGGCAGCCCACCAGCACCTGGGCATGGTGGACGTGAACCACCCAGGCATATAGGCTTCCATGTGACAGAAAAGCAAAGGGGCAACCCGTGCCACTGTCAAGAGGCACAGGGAGCATCAGCAGGGTGCCAGGCCCACTTGCCAGCTCTCTGGCCATGGCCAGGGTGCCTGGCAGCATGGGAAAAGACTCACTCAGGGAATCTGTGGCACAGGGGACCTGGTGTGTCCAGAGATAGTCATCCAGTGTGGCTGCTGCCTCCAGTGGGAGGGCAGCCTGGCTGTTATACAGAGGATGGCCCACACTGAGGACAGAGCGCATGCCAAGCTGGGCAGTCAGGGTCCTGGGCAAGAGCCAGGCTGACTGAGCGGGGTCAAGCAGATGGCTCATGTGGAGAACATGCTCCTAGATGAGAGTGCCTGTGAGGCTGGCAGAGGCCAGGCTCAGCACAGGGTGCCTCATGTCTGGGTTATGCACCAGAGGCTCCCTCAGCAGCTGCAGGAAATACAGGTGCCAGGCCTGGTGATGGAGGTGGAAGGTGGTCTGCCAGGCTCATACCATACTGCGGTAGGAAGTCAAAAGAACCACCCAGTTCAGGAGCATGAGGTCCAGCAGGAAGAGCTCCTGGTCGAAGTCGAGGGCCCCCACCCTCTGTATCACTCTTGGCCCAGCTAATACAGGCCAAGGAGGTGCATTCATAGGTTCGCTGGCAGACTATCAGGGCCCACACATCTTCCTGGGTGTTAAGGAAGATGGTCATGTCATCTGCATATGCACATCATATCTGCATACCTACAGCAAGAGTAGAGGGCCAATGGACAGGCCCATGGTCTATGGGAAGGCCACACCATTCAGGCAGCACCACAGCACATGCAGCAGCAGCTTGATGGCTAAGGCATAGAGCATGCCAGACAGGGGGAAGCCCTGATGGATGCCCCTGTATGCGGGGAATGGGGTTGAGAGCACCCTGTTCACTTTGAGCAGGCTGGAGGTGTCTTGAAACAAGACCCGGAGAGCCCCAGTGAAGAGGGTCCTGAAGCCAAAGGCCTTCAGGGTCTGAAAGATGTAGGCATGGCCCACCCAATCGAAGACCTTCTCCTGGTCCAGAGAGATGAGACCAATGTCTAGGCCAAAGAGTTCACTGGCTGTGAGTAGGTTTCTTGGTCACTGCCTGCCACTGCTCCAGGTTGAAGAAGAAGCAGATTGGGGTGTCGGTTTTGGTCAGCTCTTGGCAGCAGGCTTTCCCTGCCCCCCTCCCTGCTGAAAGCCCCAAAGCTGGGCAGCAGGGTATGGCTGGGGAGGAGGAAGTCTCCTGCCTGCTGGTCGGGAGGGCCTGTGCAGACTGGTTTGATCCCCCCAGCCCAATAGACAGAAGTTTTTTTGAGTCAGGGTGGGGTGCTCTAACTCATGACACTTTATGTAAAGCACTATGAGTTAGAGCAGGAACATCTGTCTGTGCCCTAAAAGAGTAAATTTGAACTGGAAACTGGAACTAGAAAAATTGATTTTTTTCATTCTGATAATGTAAAAAAAAATAGCTAATTTCAAAACATTCTTTAGTGGACATCAGAACTTACCTTTTCAATCAAACTTTTGGAGTTTAATGAACCAATATTTTCTGGCAGAAGGAAGGGTATATATGCATCTTATAAACCAACTAAATCAAAGGTGGATAAGCTTTTGTAAGCAGTGGCTTACTTGATGAAGTAAACTGCTGCTTCAAAAAGCTCATACATTTACTTGGTCTATAGTGTGCAAAACTATCTTGCCTTCTGCTTGACTTCAGGCTAACTAGTATTTTCAATGAAAGATTCTTGACTATTCCTACTTTTTTGTTTTATTCATTATGTTTCTCTAATTCCTTTTTTTTCAGTATCAGTGTTAATTATTTTCTCCTAACTTTTCTGTTACTGCTGTTTTACTTTAGTGCTCTAACAAGTTTGTGCCTATTTAACTATCCTTGAATAACATTTTAACTTCTAGTATTTACATTGTGAAGCTCAGACATGCTTTTGAAAATATTCAATCACTGTTGGGTTCTTTTTGTTTGTTTTTTGTTTTTTTGTTTTCTGTGAGTGCATCTACACATGTACTTTACTGCATAGTTGCCTAATTAGCACCGCATTAAAGCATCAATGTCTACATGTGCATCAGTATTAGGACACAGTAAATTAATTAACTCCACC
This sequence comes from Gavialis gangeticus, assembly GCF_001723915.1. Taxonomy (NCBI): domain Eukaryota; kingdom Metazoa; phylum Chordata; order Crocodylia; family Gavialidae; genus Gavialis; species Gavialis gangeticus. Next base: position 89,191,736 of record NW_017729032.1, read on the forward strand.
ATAAGATAGTACTGTTAGGGCCTGTACTACCTGATGGTGGAGTAATTGTGATGAAATTCACGTGTAGATGATAATAGGGGCTGGCTGGGGCATAAGGGTGTTAAAGTGCAGGGGGTGCCTGCCACATGGCTCTGCATTTTAGCACTGTCATGCCCCAGCCAGCTCCACCACCTGACACCACGACCCGGAGCCCAGGGCTTACTCCCATAGCCTGATGCCAGACTAAGGCTGCTTAACCCTGGCTCAAACTGCTGCTACCCCAGAAACACGTGTAGATACCGCACTCAAGAGCAGCTGACTCCAGCCTGAACTGCACCAGAGTTCATTGTGTTGTGTTAATTTCACATGTAGATGCACCCTGTGAAGATTTAAAGGTTTCTATGGGTGGAATTCTATTTCTCTTTGTGAATCCAAATAGCAGTTTTCTAGCCATCTGTCTCACTGGTTTTGGCTTTAGGTGTGGATGTGTAAACTTACCCAAGAAATTCGAGACCCAAGTTCTAGGCCTCCCTGACCTAGAAAGGGTTGAACCTGCATCTCTGATTAACATTGCTCAGCTGCTGTACCATAAGTCAGGCATTACAGTTTTGCTACACCTTTTCAAGATGAATGACAGATCCTTATATTTAATACATTGGACAGAGAACAGTGCAGTGAGGAAGTTTCTATCCCAATGGGAGATTAGGTCCATGTTTTTAGGTCAGCAACATACATCTCACCAAGACACCAATAATAAAAACAATTTATTTACTTCCTTTTTCTGGCTGGCTAGGAAGCCAACTTCTAAAAACCTGTGCAAAAGGGTATAGAAAATGCTAAACTTGTGCTATGGTAAGAGACATAATTAGTTGTGGTAGCCTGATTGTAAGCAGAAGGCAGGGCAAAGTGACACCTTAGGGCCTTGTTAAATGTTAATTTGTGGCAGCTCCTGGAGCCTTTAACCATTGGATTATCTGCACACTAACACTTTTGTTTGGCTTAAAGTACACAAACTCAAAATTACTCCACTCCAGGGCAGGATTAACTCGGCTCCTTTTCCATTAAGGTGTGGCTACTCCCTGCAGATGTGTCATTCAAACTGAAGGTGTGACAGCAAACTAGCACTAAGACAATCAACATTTGCCTGGGTCACAGTGTAATGTGTAACAGGGCCCATAGAGACTAACTTATTCAGAGAAGCATACGCTTTCATAGGCTAGCCAGATGATATGAATGGATTTGCAGGCAGTAGCAATACTAAACTTAAAGGAATAAAGTTATTTAAATACAAATTATAGAGAAACAGGAAAGGAACTGGCACTCCTAAGAAATGCAAAGTGTTCTGAAAAGTTCAAAAGGGATAACAAAGTGGTTAATTGATTGAGCAACACAGGGTTTACAAAAGCTAGTCCTGGTAATAAGATAAGAATCCATATATTATGTTGAGACCATACTTAACACAATAAGGTGTGTGGCTGATTTCTTGTTCCAAAATTTTTTCAATTTTTTTTTTTTAAGAAAAGTTATCCTGATGTCAGCAATGGAGTGTTCAAGAGGGATAAAATATTCTGCCACAGGTTTGTGTGTCTTAGAATCATAGAAACATAGAAAATTAGGGTTGGAAGGGACCTCAGTAATCTAGTCTAATCTCAAAGGAAGATTGTCCCCAACTATATTATCCCACCCAAGGCTTTGCCTAGCCAGGTCTTAAAAACCTCCAAGGATGGAGAGTCCACAACCTTTTTGGGTGCTTTACAACCCTCTTAGTGACAAAGTTGTTCTTGACATCTAACCTGAACTTCCTTTGCTGCAACTGGAGACCATTGCTCCTTGTTGTGTCATCTGTCACCACTGAGAACAGTCTAGCTCCATCCTCATTGTAAACAAGTAGTTGAAGGCGCTATTAAATCTCCCCTCAGTTTCCTCTTCTCTAGACTAGATAAACCCAGTTCCCTCAGCCTCTTCACAGAAGACATGTGCCCCAACCCCCTAACTATTTATGTTGCCCTCTGCTAAATTCTCTCCAGTTTGTCTATAGCTTTTGAGTAGTGGGGGCTCCAAAACTGAACACAAGATTCCAGATGTGGCATCATCAGTGCCAAATACAGGGGAAAAATCATTTCCCCATATCTGCTGGCAACACTCCTACTAATGCAGCCCAGTATGCTACTAACCTTCTTCGAACTTCTAACTCCCACTGGGTAACTCAATGCATGCATTAGCAGAGTCACTGTCATTATGTCATCTCAGTAACACAGTCACCCTGAGATTTGTAACTTGATACCTTTTCTTCACAGGTTGAACCTATTGATAATTTATGACTTCGTGCCTCCATCTAATCTAACCTCCACTGTACCTAAAATAGGAGAACTATCTGTACATTTGTAGAACAGAGAAATTGTTTTGAATGTGGTGCACACCACCCTGAACAGACAGAAAATAAGGGACTGTTTTTTAACAAATACTTATTCTGTTTTGATATCTGTAACATGTTTTAAATAGCAAATATCATTACAGGGTTATTATTATTGTTGTTGTTGTTATTGTTGTTGCTATTTAGATCAAGTCAGACAGTGCCAGAGTTTTAAAGACATCAAAAGTAAGTATCAAATTTGTAGACCTGTATTGTTATAGGTATTACTACTTGCTTAAGAGTCTTTAACGCTTCTAAAAGTTTTTAAAAATCTTTTGGGTACAATTACTCTTAAAAACAAAGAAGACATAGAAGCAAATCTGTTGCATTTCCTGGTCATATCAAGCTTTTTACATCCAGGAAGAACGGCCAAGACAAAAAGCAAGCAAACTGTATAAGACATAAAAATAAAATACATCCCCTTAAAAAGTTCAATAGAATCAAAATACTCACATTAAGCATTATTCTTCGCACTGCTCAGGCTTTGCAAGCACATTGTTACAAAACTGGGTCATGTTGCTTAAAAGGTATAACTGCATATTGCAACTGGAAAAGACATACAAAATTATAGCCAGAAAATATATCAGTTAAACTAGAAAAAAGTAGGACAATTACATTTAATTTCTACTCCTGACTAAAATACTTGTAAAGCATACAAGGCAGGAATTGCCTATTCGTTGGCATGTGAGTCTTTGGAGCTCATCTTTTTCTTAGGTATGTCCTTAGTCAGGAATTTCAAAGCTTTTAGAAATCTGCATCTGCAATACTGAGAATAAAATAATTTCTGTCCATACTCCTTGCATTTTTACATATCTCTGCAATACTTCTTTTCTCACAGATAAGAAACAATTTATTTTTAATCATATATCATGTTCAGAAGACCCTACCAAATTGCTTTTAAAGGTTAATTGTGTTTCTGCTTTTATTAATCTTGTCTGTTGTTTTGTTTTGCTTTTTGGTGGAGGGGCATGAGGTGGATTGTCTTAGAGTCTAAATTCTGTTTACCAATATTACAAGCAGACATTTAGTCACCATGATTTCAATATTATTAAGTTTCATGCTATCTAGCTGGATACTATTTCCAACAGTTTCAATAAATCACAAAGAAATGTATGTTGCACTCTGTTTTTTTCCCTTACCAACATCTATAACAACCATTTCTTCTTTCATAATACTAGGTTGTAACTTTCCATTACTAAATTACAGGTCATACCTAGATATTTTGCGTCAAGTGATTTCCCCAGTGAGACCTACCTTTATTTGCCAGGTGAAATTCCTTCACACACTTAACAGGAGAGAAGAAATGTGAAACAGAAATCCAGATGTAACTCAATTGGACACAGAAATTTGGCCCTTTATGCATATTGCAATTTATATCTTTGATAATTCAAAAATTTATTGCATTCCATGCAATTTCAATATATTCTGTAGGGTTAGGAACAAAATGGGGAATTGTTGGTTTTATCTGGGTTTTACATTGAAAATAAGCACTCAAGTATCTATCAGTTTCTGTTTCCAGTAGTTTGCTTGTAAATTTTATTCTTGAGGTGGGAGAATACTTCAAGAAACACATGCACTGTCTGCATCCAGATGAGTATGGATGTGCGGTATGTGTTTCCGCAGATCTGTCTTCTCTGCAACACACTGTACATGCAGACAATCCCTGTGCTGCTACCTTGTAGCATAGACGTAAGGGGGTTTTGACCCTGAGAGATCCCAGGTTCAAAAATCCCACACCATAAAAAGTGGGGTGGCATGCATAGCCTGGCTGACTGGAGTCACACTCTGGCTGCCAGCCAGGCTTCCAGCTACAGGAGCACCATGGCTGCAGCTCCCCAAATCTACTTTTTTTCCATGACTAAAATTAATCACCACTAATATATATCTCATTTATACTTAATATATAATTATATATATAATATATATTAGATATAGTTAATATATCTATTATATGTGGTTAATATATATTTATAGAGAGATTTTGGTGAATACAAGAACTTTTTAATCCCTCTGTTCATCACCGCTAAACACCACTGGGTTGAAAAAAAAAATCATACTTGCTATATACTTGGCACAACAATTGTTTTAATAAAATCCATAAACATATTTTGTAGAATACTTTGAAAAATTAAAACACTCAAAACTAGAAATAAAAATGATAACAGGAGAGAGTAATAGCTGATTGAGGGGACTGTTTCCCTCTGAAGAATTTTTGAACAGTTCTGGAGGCTGGGTTGGTAGAGTCAAACATTAATGTTATGAAGCAAAAGTATAGGGATGCATTCTGCAAGGTTCTGAGCTCTCCCAACTCCCACTTACAATACAGTTGATTATAATCACTCTTTAGCTCAATAATAATGACAGTGCCATTCCAGTAAGCTAATAAAACTTTTTGAGGATCAGGTCATCTTCCTCAAGCTGAGTGATACCTTGCACTTTGAGTGGCCCTTTAAAGTTCTACAGCTATTCTTATTGGTACAGGTAATTGCATTATGAGCCAAGGCAGAAAAGTTGCCTTTGTGAGAGATCCTTTTACAACATGAAAGACTTTTCTTGTTTATGTCCTTCACATCAGTAGGATATTGGTGGTAATTTTTTTTTCTTGACTACTCTGGAAGCAAGTATTGGGCTAGTAAATCACATAAAATTACTGGGGCACAGCAGTTAAGGCATCTTGCTACAGTTACAGCAACATGAATTGGAACCTGCTAAAGGCTGTCCCCAGTACCCAGCTGTAAATAGGTTTGTGATCGTTTAGGGTAGGGAATCAAAGGTTTAATGCTAATGACACCATTCCCTTCTGTGCCATTGGCTATAGAAGGTGGTGTGTCTTCAGTATATTAACCTAATGGGACACTTGACTTGGATACACCTTTGACCTTGATTATATATATAAGATGCAAATAAAATCATTGGAAAGGATACCTGAGAAGTTCACTGTGTATTATACCATTTCATTCAATTTCTACAAACATTTGGATATATATACTACTGACGTGGTAAATAAAAAAAGCTACCCATTCAACATCAAATAATGTTATTTCTACCTAGAAACCAGCCAGAGAGTTGCTGAAATTCCTCTGTGTTTTGCATCTTAGTGGATATAAAAAAACAAAAATAAAAAACCCAGCTTTGGAAACTTAAAGGAAAAGTTTTGCAAAAGTAGGCCGCCTGAAATGAGGATCGTAAGTCTTTATTTAGATGAACAATAAGTGGCCTGATTTTCATAACTACCGAGGACTCATGAATTCTGAAGTCAATTAAATGTGTTCGGTACCTTTAAAGTCAGAACAAGGGTTACTTGGAGCCAGATGACACAAGCTCTTGGGTATTCTTTGAAAAAAAAACCTTAATCTTCTAGACCTGCTTTTTGTTTGTTTGTTTGTTTTAAAACTAGGGGCATACCAATAGCTGAGGAAGAAATTTGCTGGCCCGGAAAGTAAGTGAACTGAAGAAGTAACCCACACGATTCCTAGTGTCTTTCCAGGATAATGTAAAAGAAATTACTACTAAGATTTTATCGCTAGCTCCAAATGATCCACTGACATATAGGTACCATTTGATATTAATTCATGAGACAGTAAATTGCATACCAAGTATTGTCAGAAACCAGTATGTTTCACAGTGTTTCAAACAGACTTTAGTTCCAGTACACAGTGGCACATTAAATCTTCCCTCCCCATAATAGAAAACGTCTCATGAGGTTAAGCAGACTGAATTCCTAACTGTGATACAGAATTTAAGTGTGATTCTGAATGGGAGAGAGGACTGATTTCTTTTCATGTCTTGTTCCAAAATGATAAAGGATTAAAGTTCTGAAAAAACAAGGAATAAACACAGACCCAGTTAAAAAGACCTATAAAAGTGAATGAGATAATCGTACTTTCTGTCCTTGTGAGAGAAAGTGATAGAAAATCTACTTCAGGAAAGCTCTAGAGAGGATTTAAGCTTGTGTTTAACATAAAGTCAATGGGACACTTTTTAAGGATGGCACATTCTTAAATTTAAGGGTAGCTTCTACCAGTTTTCCTGAAGCTGTGTAACTGTGCTTCCTTGACCCCGCAAAATAATCTAACCCCTCAAAACTATAAATAAATAAAACAACACAGTTATTTGAATAGGCTGTAGAGAGAAATCAACCCCTTCTAAATGCTATTGGGAACCTGTCTGGTCTCCTGTAAATTCCTTGAAAGAGATACATTTCACTGCTCAAAATTTATTAAATAAAACTTTTCATAAGTCTCATAAAGGCAGAGAGTCTCCCTGAGACATGAGCAGTATCTGAGGCATCTTTTTCATTAAAATTTACTAGGCTAAATCTTCAAAAATCTTGTAAGTGATTCTTAAAGAGAAGGTCAGTTTCTCTGAAATCATGCCTCACATTTTCCCTATTAAGTTTATCAATACAAAAGGAAGAAGGAAAAGCCGATAGCAGGTTGACCTAAAACAGAATTGGTGGCTGATCAGAGACTTGGAACACTGGAATTAGGATAACAGACTTTATGAAACAATGGTTTTATTATTAAACATAAATTAACCTGTTTATCCAGGGTACTTGCATACTCATAGAAGTTAAGTAGGGAAGTAATGCTAATGAAGTAGGGCAGCTGAAATCTAGCATTTGAATAATATCTCTAAAAAGTCACACACAAGATCTGTGGCAGAGCTAGAGATTCAATACAGATCTTGAGAGTTTCAATCCACTACCTTAACAACAAAACCATACTTTTTCTCTTCCACTGCTTTCTCCTTTTTCAAACAGATTTATTATTTATTGATTGGCTCACAGTGATTTAGGGTATGATTGATTTGTCTGTGGTTTCTGGATCATTCAGGGGTCATTCCTGAAATGACTATGCACTTAAAACACTCTTGATTCATGTGTGACCCTGTCTTCAGTGTCTATATATTTGACTGCTTTATACCTGAAACTAGTATAACCAACTAGTATAATTCAAAAGGACATTTTGTCCCTCTAAGTAACTGATCATTTCCTTGCCTTTGTGGTTTTATTGTGCAGGCACATGAATAGTAAAATATTTTATTCATGTCTTATTCTTCATGAATAGAAAATTATTCTAACTGCATTTACTATTCCATCTATTAATTATTCATAAATGATTAGAAGTTAACAGCTGTTAATAAGCTTCTAAAATTACAGCAAAAAGATTTTTTTTAATGCTTGTAGAGCCAAATCTTATACCTACTGAAGAGCAAAAGAAACAGGAGCATACTCTAGAAATATATGCAAAGGGATGTGTGGGGGAAAAAATGTTCTTCCAATTTTCACCTTCTATTAGGTGTCTAAGGGGACTTAGGTGCCTAAGAGTATTTCTATTCCACCTTGTTCAAATCCCTAAATCTCCTTTTGCTATGCAATCTTACCCTTAAGTCACAAAACAGCAATGAGGAGAAGCAGGAGGACTGACCCATCTTTTGCATTAACTGTGTTTCAAGGAATTGAGCAGCATAGAAGAGAAACACGCTTAGATGCCAAAGTCCACTTAGGTGCCATAAAGTCTTCTCAGATGTCCAGTAGATGCATGGAACAGAATCCGCCCCAAAGCTACTAACTTTATTTACATGCCTGAAAGACAAGTATAGGAGGCTAAGGAGATCTGAGTTCAAGTGTACCGAAGTGATACTGACCACCTGTGGGGGCTAGCCAAAGCTAGCTCCTGTACAAAGGATCTTGTCGCTTCTTCTGAATCCATGGCACTATGTGCCCACACAAGGGAGAAGAACAGTTTGCCTTTGAATGCATTAATTGTTGGATTTTCAATTACCCTTACTAACTTCACCATCCTCAACCCTCTTTGTTTTTTCATTACCTGAGAAAAAACATATGAAAACTATTGTCACACACTGGAAAACATGTCTGAAAATATTACATAATTGAACTCTTTTATTCTCCATTTCTTATTATTCCTTATTATTGTGAGATCGCTGGGGCAGGGCCAGTGTATTATTTGTTAGTTCATTGCTTAATCCTTAAGCCTTCAGATCAGTGACTGCAGTGGGAGAAGAGTTAGGCCCACTCTAACTTTTTTGTTTTGTTTCATTTTGTTTTAAACAGGAATCCCAATCCTAAGTAGCATTCAGTCTTAAATTGTAGTTACTTGAGTCTAGCCTGGAAGACAAAACCCCTCCCCTTTCCTAAGGTCAAATAGCTGGTGCAATGGTGTTCAATAGGGACTACATATTTCTGCTTTCTTGTATAACAGCAGTACCATGAGCCTAATGTCACTGTTACATAAACAAAGTTTCAGTTTCAGCTATTTCTATTCAAGGTGTACACACATCTATAAGGACATGTAGTCAGCAGTTCCAGAACAGATTTCTTGACTTAACTCCTATCAATACTGATTTTGTAGCTCTGAAAAAGTGATCCCAGGAACTTTATACAACTAAGATACATTGTGGGCTCATCTACATGAGGTGCTACATTGCCATAGTGTTGGCAGGCACAAACTGTGACACCGACGCTACTAGACAGTAGCAACCTGTGTGTCTCAGGGACTACACAGTAATGGTGGTTACTGTACAGTCTTTTAGTACTAGCTAAAGTACTTGCTAAAGCAAGTACTAAATGACTGTTCAGCTGTAACAACTGCAGAATTGGGTGCACATGTAGCAACTGCACAGTTGGGCACACGTGTAGATGCACCCTGTATGCAAGTTAAAGAGATCCTATCAAGAGGCTCATCAACAGAGCCTCTGTTACTTTCCAGTGCAACAGGGTCATTCCAATTCCAATTACAGTACTCTCCACAGATATGGAGAAGGCGGCTAGATTTGTCCAATAATACATATTTTAGACTTATGGATCTATTTTACAGTAGTGTAAGATTTTTTAAAAAACCTCTCATGTGCCATAGTGAAAAAAGTAATCTTTGTGACACAATGTTTCTAGATTAATGTAAGATAGTGAAAATATCACCATATAAAACAGTTTTTCAATGACCTAGGCTTTATTCCAGGTACTGTTTCCTATTTATAGGTACCCTGAATTTCAATCATATTATCAGCTACCTGCTGAGTCTGGCAACATATCTAATTTCATGTTGAAACACCTGACTGCTTTTTCTGTAAGAAACATTTTCCCAGTGTTATTGTCACTGACCTAGCAAAGGTTAGCTATAAATCTCTTTCGCAGCAAGGATCCTGATAATTTAAAAGCTTCACTGATAAGCAATACCATAGTTCCAAGCTTGACCAAAACAGGCTGAACTGTCTTATCTTCCTACACAGTATTTAGATAGGATTATGTAAGTCCAACAAGTTAGCGTATAAATCTGCAGAATTATTTTTTGTATTTGTATCTGGTCTTAGTTGAGCATACTGCAATCATTTTACCTACAGAAATCAGTTCCTATCTTCCTACTCTAGTTGGACACCTATGGACTACAGGCTGGAAGTGGAGATTTTTGTGGCATTTCAATGGTGTGGGCTTCTCATGCATGGCAAGGAGGCAGTGTGGAGAAACAGAGGTGACAGCTGTTTTAGAAGGGCCAGGCTACCTCAGACTGAACTGGGTTATTTTAGTATGTTGCTCCTGAAATATTGCTCACCCCTGCTCTAAGGAAATGTGGTGGACTTACTGATACAGCCTGGCATGCCTGGGCTCAGAGAATCTTCATTGTGATTGGTGGAGCCCATCCACCAATTGCGCCCCCCCCCACCCGGGGCGGGGGGTGGTGAGAGGAGAACCCCAGACCTGGACATAGCCTGCTCTTCACACATCCAACAACACTGTGGGATGGAGCCTCCAGAATGAAAAGAAGGAGCTGTGTGCCCAGGATGTGGCAGGCACATCAAGGGACAGAGAAGAAGATGGGCAAAAAAGAGCTGGTATGAGCTGGCCAGTGAGCAGAACCAATGCTCTGAAGAGCCCGAAGACACCTATTTGTGAGCAGGAGTGGCGAACAGTTGCATCCCCAGCTTCATGGCAGGGAACGCAGTGCTGGTGCACAGTTTAGTGCACAGAGTCAAGACCTGGGGAGCTGCATGAGGCAGCTCAGATTTGCAACCCCTGGTGAGCAGCTGGGACCTTAGTGCACACAGAGGTGCATGGAGCCCAAACCCTGGGAGCTGCATGAGGTTGCCCAGGTCTGCAACCCCCCACAGTGTGTGGCTGGGTAGCAGGCTACATTGCACAGAGGGTCCAGGAGTGGATTTCGACCCAGCGCCACATGAGGCAGTCTGGACCTCCAACTCCCTGCAGAAGGCAGAGCCTTTAGTGAACACAACAGTGCACAGGGCCACCTGCGGGTGGCAGCCCACGGGGAGCCAGTGGCTTGGGAGGCCTTGCCCATCAGGATTAGCTCAGCCAAGGGGATAAGGACCACTCACCTTGGAGTGGTGAGTTGTGTGAGACAGTTTATTCTCAGGGACGCTTGAGCTAACTGGTTGTTTAGGCACCTTATATTTTGTGGGAAAGTGCTGCCTGGTCTGTGACACTACACCTCATATTTTGTGGACATTTTAACTGTGTGTATTAGTAGTTTAATCGAGTGTTAAGTATAAACTTCTTAAGGGACACTGCTGAGACCCCTTCCCTAATGTTAATATATACTTACCTATACTTACCTGTATATATTTGTGTTTTGACTTGTTTAATTATATTTATATGTGCTCACCTGTACTTAACTGTTGTTTATCTATTTTAGATCAACTGTCTATCAACATTTAGTTTGCAGCTACCTGCAGGGGTGTAATCTTTTAGCTTTTATATTTAGGACATAGTATTATATGATAATTTTATATCTGTATATATAGATTTTTATTAATAGCAATTCTCTTATTTTTGTATATATTAATAAATCTGTATATAGTTACGTATTCCTTGTCCTGGCCTGACTCTAGAGGACTCTGGTCTGCATATTGCAGATCCCTCTCACAGCACTCCTGCCTGCCACCCACCCCTTCTATCTGGAGAGGGGAGCACAGTACTTGGGTGCAACCTGGGTTACAGAAAGAAGACTTGCATTTAGCATATGGATCATATTTGGTCCATTAGAAGGATTTTTTTTTTTTGCTTTATTATATATATCTATCTTTTTTTTTCTTTGCTTATCAAGGAATCAGGAAAGTATTGCCTCGGATTCAAAACATAAACATAAACCTCAAGTACTGATCAACTTTGAAAGTCCAGGATTTAACCTCATAAACTTGCACTTGATCCAAACAAGTTTTGCTTGTACTTGAGCCAAACAACTCAATATGTCATCAGCTTCAAGAGGAACAGATTCAGGCTCCACAAAATCACAAAATTTGTTTTCCACTTAAGCCCTTTCTACTCCTTACAGTTATCCACTAAGTATATATTCAACTGTGATCTCTGTTCTGTCTGTCATGTGGCCACTTTCACAGCATCTGGAAGGAGACATTGAGGATATTTTCAGAATGAATCAACAAGAACACTTCTAACCCTCAAAGAAAAATCAATACTAATGTATTTTTAAACATGTTGTGGGATTTTGATCTTTCATATTGTCAAGTGGTAGGAATAATGCTTATGGAAGTAAAATATATTTGCAAAAAATAGCTTTTCTGGTTATCAAACACCTCACCATCAAATTGTCTGAAAAGACAATTTATTGCTTCTTATATTCTATAATCAGAAGCAGTAGCTCCCACAAATTCAAAATCAAAATAACATTATAAAACCAATCTAAAATACAACACTGTTTTCAGTACATTGTATGGTCATTTGAATATTCCAATAGTTCAGAGTATTATCATAATTTAAAGGTACAGATTTGTCTAAGATTCTGCTCATAACTGTTCAGAGTCCATTGGGCTGGCAACTCTTATTTTAGAGACTTTAGTGAAGGTACTCTAGAGTTATACTGAGTAACTGAGAATAGGATATGACCTTTAATCATTCAGGACCAGATTTGATTCTATATATATTTGGCATATAAATGGATTTATATCATCTGGCATTTTACTCTTAAAATTGAATCACAAAAAAGCAATAAGGAGGAGGAGAAGGACTCACACCCAGTGTATAAATTGTTTTTCATGGACTCAGGAAGGATAGGATAGAATTGCACTTAGGTGTGTTGGTTCACATAGGCACCGAATAGGTGGGATGCAAGCTGGTCAGAGAGGTAAGTAGCCTGATTTTAGACTAACATGGCAGAAGGCATCTTATATGTCATCTGCTCCCCAGAATGATACCTGACCATGCTCTA